>NC_134102.1:139745914-140374222 GCF_000715075.1 Nicotiana tabacum
AATCAGACAATCCACTACTTGTCTGCTACTCAATCGAACATTTTCTTTTCTCTAAAAAAGTGTGTTAGAATCAAGAACTCGGGTAGTGCGAAATTTAGTCAAACAATGTTATAATGACAATAACAAAGACAATGCAAGTTGATAACAATGACAATTAAAGCATATAAAGAAGATACCAATTTAACGTGGTTCGATCAGTGAGACATACGTCCACAAGCTGAGAGGAGCAAATTCACTATAGTAACAAGAGTACAAAAGAGCGTACAAAATTAGAGTAAATACTCTAATTAATCCCAAATACTCCCGAGAGAATAACCTCACAAGATCACTCCAAAAAAGGGGGATCACACTAGTGTTTTCCAACATTCAACTCTCTTATATTCATTTCCTATTTTCACAATTTCAAACCAAATTTAACTACAGACTTCAAAATAGTTATTCAGACACACTTCTTAGTCCAAAATTACCATACGGAGCTATTGGAACCATCAAAACTCCATTCCGGGGTCGTTTGCACAAAAGTCAAACTCCGATCAACACTTTTTATTTAAGCTTCCAACATGAATTTCATTCATCCGAACTAATCTCGAAACACTTGAAAACCAAAGCCGACAATACACACTGGTCATAATATATCGTATGAAGTTATTCATGATTTCAAATAGTTGAAAGGAGCGTAAATACTCAAAACGACCGGTCGGGTTGTTACAGTCGTTACACGAAGAAAATAGGTGAAGAAAATCGATTTGAAATAGAAGAATAGTAAAATTCTGGGGTAAAATGGATTTTAATTAATATTAGGAAGGATTATCATGGAATGTGGTATTGAACAAGATTTGAATATTTTGGGAGACATTTTATTGACAAAATATAACACGCTTGAGTACATGAATACTAAATTCATTTTTTCTCTTTTTTGGGACAAATATATTTTAGAATAGTATACTTTTCCCTAAGAGAACAAAAAGGGAAAGATTAAAAAAATGAATGTAAAAAAAAATTGATAAATCTGTTGCTTGAGAAAAGTGAGTCATTGAATTCTCTATCACCAAAAGAAGAAATGTCTTTGAATGTCAATTCAAAAGTATCAAGAATTCCAACAAGTAGACTTGTTTTAAGTTTTTTTTGACTAGTTAATTGACTTGAATTCAAGTGATAAATTTTTTTAAAAAAACTTATAGTTTTATTTAGCATTGAAGCTTTTTAAGGATGTCAAGGTTCTATATGACACTTTCTTTAGAGAACTTAAGTTATATATATTGAAAGTACAAAAATTTATTTACGTTATCACAAAATTTTAATACTTACTAAAAGATTTACTAATTACTAATAATGGGAAGAGAGCAATCATGATAGATAGGATCGAAAGAAATAGATCTCTCTAAAAACCAACAAATCTCTCTGAAAACCAAAGACTCATTAGTTAAATTAGTTCTCTCTACTTATTCTTCATCATTTTTCTCTTCATATACTAAATTTTAAAAGCAGCTCAAATACTTAATTCCATTATTGAAAAAACAAAATAATTTTCCTCCACTGTCACAGTCACTGTGTATTGCCCCAATGGTACTACATTTGACTCCTTCCAAACTTTATTTTATTATTTTTATTTTTTTAATTTCTTCTTTCAAATTTCTTCATCTATTTAAACACACTTCATTTTCTCCCTTGCTTCATCCTCTTCTCCAATCTCCACAACTCCTTTGCTTTTAGAAAAACTTCATATCCCTTTCTCCCCAATCTCCTAACTTTTACAATATTGGAATGGGTAAAATTATGGGATTTGCTAGTTCTTTTCTAAAGGAAATACGATTTGGTGAAAGAATTAGTAACTCCAAAAAAATCAAGGTTGAAAGTAGTACTACTCCTCCTACTACTTATATATGCAGAGATGAGCTGGATATTAAGAAGAAGCCCAAAATCAAGAAACAAGTCAAATTTGATCTTGTACCTAAATACCAATATCCAACAGAAGAAGAAAGCAATGAGGAGCAAAAGAAAAAGAATACTAGTACTTCTTTTGATGATCATGCAAATAAAGGGGTTAAAGTAAAAATATTAATGAAAAAGGAAGATGCAACAAGATTACTATTGAAGTGTAGAGAAGGAAGGGTACTTGAATTTATGGATGTAGCTCAAGAGCTTGCCCAAATTCCTTCTACTAGTGTTAGGGTTCACTAACTCGCTATCAACTCGAAGTTTTTTTCATTCTCAAAGCTAGAATTCGAGACATCTAACTAATGAAGAGATTCCGTCCATCTCATTATACTTAGCTTTTTGGTGGTTTGAGGATTTCTTTGTTAATAGGAGTATTGAGTTAGAGCCTTTAAGGGTTTGTTTTGTTTTTTTATGACCTCATTTTATGATGAGATATTTAATTATAGCGGTTTATATATGTTCACTTGAATTTTAGATGTGTACGATCATGAAATCTGTTACAGAGTCGCAAAATTAAGATATTTTTATATTACAATTGCAAGCAACTAGTAGTATATTGTCTCCTCTAAGTAAAGAAAAAAGATGCATGTTCGCTCGTCAAGTTTTTATGAACAATTATATGAAGTTACCTTTTATTTGATTTGATAATGTACAAATTTCTCAACGCTATTAGTATATAACTATATACAAGTTTGACTCTTAAAATTTTATTTCCATCTGAAATATTAGAGTTACATTCTAATAATTGTAATTTAACTTTGAACTCAAGAAATGCATGGTTCAGATATTGTCTAAACCTTCTCCTTCTCTTGCTTCTCCATCTGTTGTACCTTTCTCAGGAAAAATAAAGAAAATTTTATGTGACCTGATAATGTAATTTTTTTAATACTATTAGTATATAATAAATACAACTAAAGAAAAAATGAAGTTTAATGTACGTCTAGATTGATGTCTTTGTAAAGGTTGCTTTCATTTGGCACAGAAATGGTATCAAGAATCTATATTTCTTACGCGTCTCTTAGAAGACTAATGGAAGACTGAAAATAATTAAAATGGGCAAAAATAGTTTAGGCAACTTGTTAGAATCAAACAATGCACTACTTGACTGATACTCAATCGAACATTTTCTTTTCTCTAAAAAAGTGTGTTAGGATCGGGACGGGTAGTGCGAAATTTAGCCAAATAATGTTATAATGACAATAACAAAGACAATGCAAGTTGATAACAACTTGACAATGCAAGTTGATACAACGACAATTAAAGCAAATAACGAAAACACCAATTTAACGTGGTTCGGTCAGTGTGACCTACATCCACAAGTAGAAATGAGCAAATTCACTATAGCAACAAGAGTACAAAAGAGCGTACAAAATTAGAGTAAATACTCTAATTAATCCCAAATACCCCCAAGAGACTAACCTCACAAGATCACTCCAAAGAAAGGTGATCACATAAGTGTTTCCCAACACTCAACTCTCTTATAAAATACTCTCAATTACTAAAGGAGGAAAAGAAATAAGAAATGAAGACTCAAGTCTTGTTGGTGTGTTTAAAATGAACTAATGACCTTTCCTTTTATAGGCAAAAATGCCTTGGCCTCTTAGTTATAAAAGAAAAAATACAACTTGTGCAAATGATATTCACCACACAATGCAATATTTTTGGGTTCCAAAGAATATTGCCAACAAAGTTTACTTTAGACTTATGCTCATGTGAGATGGACTCCACTAACCAAAAATATTGACCATAATAACAAAGTGAACATTGTTCTAACACGAAGAAAATAGATGAAGAAAATCAATTTAAAATAGAAGAATGGTATAATTCTGCTGTAAAATGGATTTTAATTCATACAGGAAGGATTATCATGCAATGTGGTGTACCAACTAGGTTTGCAGTGGAGTACGTGATAAAGCTTTCACAACCCGAAATTTCCACTGTTGAGACAGCGATGGCGCCTAACATTCCATTTGCTAGGCAAGCCGACGTTAGTGAATTATTAAGCCAATCCTTATTCAATTCGGTAAATAACAGCAAGAAAGCTAAATAAAATACAGCGAGTGCAGAATAATATAAAAACTTCATTAATTACTACCATCCGAATCTGGAGTCACAACTCACGAGCTACTATGATTTACTACAAACAGAATCTGAAAAGGAAAATACACTATTTTGAAGTAAGGAAACAGTAAGTGATAAAACTAGGAAAAGACTCCAGAGTTTGCGGACGCCAACAGATCTACCTTGGGTCTCCTAACAACAAATCCAAGCTGCTAAGCCTCACGATCAGCTAGGGCCGGTACCAAAATCTGCACAAGAAGTGTAGAGTGCAGTATCAGTATAACCGACACCATGTACTAGTAAGTGTCGACCCTAACCTCGACGAAGTAGTGACGAGGCTATGATAAGATACCTACATAACAAACCTGTGTAATTTAATAATATATCTCAAATAACAGCTAAACATGTACTATTTGGAGGGGAAACAAGCTGAGGGGAATACGAGATAGAGAACTACAGCAGAATGGTAACTTGAATAGCCAATATACTATGAATCAATAAGAACAAGTAAACACAGTAAAGGAAAAATGCACGGCATCACCCTTCGGGCTTTTACTCTCAACCTCACCATAAAATCAATAGAAACAGCACGACATCACCCTTCGTGCATTAACTCTCATAACAAAGCACGACATCACCCTTCGTGCATTAACACTCACAATATAGCACGACATCACCCTTCGTTCATTAACACTTACAATATGGCACAACATCACCCTTCGTGCATTAACACTCTCCCTTACCATAATGTAATGACACAAATAATAACAGGAAGATAGAATAACAAGTACAAGCCTTACTTCAACATTTAGTTCCACAATATCAACCTCAACTTCGGAATCAATACTTAATTATAACCAGAAGTTCCATAAACATGATAAGAACGATCAATTTAACAATACTAGACTAAACATGGATAACATGAACAAAGGAAGCTATAATTGCAAGAAACCAATCCTCGCCCGCATGCTTTAACCCGACTACAACGCATAACTACTCGTCACTTCACATATACATTGTTCCCCAACATTTAAACATGTAGCAAATAAACAAACAATTCTTATTCCCTCAAGTCAAGGTTAACCACGACACTTACCTCGCTCCAAAGGCCAATCAATGCTCAATTACCAAGTTTTTTCAAGAATCCACCTCCAAACCACTCGTATCCATCCACAAATGACTCAATAATATCAAATATTGCTAAAATATTAATTACAATGCATAAATTTAGATTCCCTAAACTTTTCTCCAAAAGGTTAAAAATCGACCCCGGGCCTGTTTAGTCAAAACCCGAGGTTCGGACCAAAATCCATTCACCCCCCAAGCATGACTATATAATTTATTTCGAAATCTGACCTCAATTCGAGGTCTAAATTCCAATTATGCAAAAATCCCTAATTCTACCCAAACCCCCAATTTCCACCATCAAAAACCTAGAATTTAGGTTGAAACTCATGAAATGTAATGGGTAATTGAAAGAAAGTAGGTTAGAATCACTTACCAACAAATTAGGGAAGAAAATCTTTTAGGAAAATCGCCTCTAGGTCTTCTAGTTTTGAAATTTTGAAGGAATGGCAAAAATTCTATTTTGGTTCTGTTTTGAATGACTAGGCGTCAGGTATTCATCGCATTCGTGTGAATCCTGACGCGTTCGTGAAGAGCAGTGCCTGTTAGGCTTACGCAATTGCGAGAGGCTACTCGCGTTCGCGAAGGTTTAGCTCCCCTGACCTCTGCGTTCGCGTAGTGTAACCTTATGTCTCCTGCCCAGCCTAGCTAAGGCTACGCGTTCGCGCGTAACGGGTCATGTTCGCATAGAGCAAACCCCTCATTGCTCCGCCTTCGCGACCATAGTCTCAAGTTCGCGTAGTGTAAATTCCTCCCCCAACCCAAATCCCCTTCACGATCGCGAAGCACAACACGCCAGAAAACCAGCTGCAGCAAAAACATCAGATATTTCTAAGTCCAATTCACCCCGTAGCCTATCCGAAACTCACCCGAGCCCTCGGGGCTCCAAACCAAATATGCAAACAAGTCCTAAAACATTATATGAACTCGCTCGCGCGATCAAAACACCAAAACAACGCCTAGAACTTCGAATCGGACACCAAATCAAAGGAAATTTGCAAGAAGACTTTAAAACTTCTATTTTCACAACCGAACGTCCGAATCACGTCAAATCAACTTCGTTTCTCACCAAATTCGACAGACAAGGCGTAAATATTATAGTGGACCTGTACCGGACGTCGGAACCAAAATACAAACCCGGTGTCAACAAAACCAAACCTCAGTTAATTCTTAAAAACCATTAAACTTCCAGATTTTTAATTTTCAACAAAAAATCATAACGCGAGCTAGGGACCTCCGAATTCAATTCCGGGCATATGCCCAGGTCCCTTCTTCGATACGGACCCACCGGGACCATCAAAATACGGATTCGTATCCGTTTACTCAAAATGTTGACCGAAGTCAACTTAAATAAATTTCTGAGGCAAAATTCTTATTTTTATCAGTTTTTAACATATAAGCCTTTCGGAAGAACACCCGGACTGCGCACGCAAATCGAGAAAGGCTAAAATAAGTTTTTTGAGACCTCGAAACACAGAATTAGGTTCTAAAATATAAGATGACCTATCGGGTCATCACATTCTCCACCTCTAAAATAACCGTTCGTGCTCGAACGGACATAGAAAAGTACCTGAACTGGTGAAAAGATGTGGATATCTACTCCGCATATCTGACTCGGACTCCCGTGTAGCTGCCTCAACGGGCTAACCTCTCCACTGCACTCTAATTGGAGGATAACTCTTAGACCTCAGGTGTCGAACCTATCGGACTAGAATAGCCACCGGCTCCTCTTCGTAAGTCAAATCTTTGTCCAACTGGACAGTGCTGAAATCTAACACGTGGGACGGATCGCCATGATACTTCCGAAGCATGGACACGTGGAATACCAGATGAACTTCTGATAACCCCGGTGGCAACGCAAGCCTATAAGCCACCTCTCCACTCTCTCCAGAAACTCAAAAGGTCCAATATACCTAGGGCTCAACTTGCCCTTCTTTCCGAACCTCATTACACCCTTCATGGGTGATACCTGGAGCAACACTCTCTCCCCGACCACGAATACAACATCACGAACTTTGCGGTTGGCATAACGCTTCTGCCTGGACTGAGATGTGCGAAGTCGATTCTGAAAAATCTTGACCTTATCCAAGGCATCCTGTACTAGGTCTGTACCCAACAACCGAGCCTCCCCGGGCTCGAACCACCCAACTAGCGGCCGGCACCGCCTACTGTATAATGTCTCATAAGGAGCCATATGAATGCTCGACTAGTAGATGTTGTTGTAGGAGAACTTTGCAAGGGGCAAGAACTGATCCCACGATCCTCCAAAGTCTATAACACATGCACGAAGTATATCCTCCAAGATGTGAATAATGCGCTCGGACTATCCGTCCGTCTGAGGATGAAACAATGTGCTCAACCCAACCCACGTTCCCAACTCACATTGTACTACCCTCTAGAAGTGCGAGGTGAACTGCGTACCTCGATCAGAAATGTTAGACACGGGCACACCGTGAAGACGGATGATCTCGCGGATGTAAATCTCTGCTAACCGCTCCGAAAAATAGGTAACTGCCACATGAATGAAATGCGCTGACTTAGTCAGCCTGTCCATAATGACCCAAACGGCATCGAACTTCCTTTGAGTTCGTGGGAGTCTAACAATGAAGTCCATAGTGATACGCTCCCACTTTCACTCTGGAAACTCTATCTGCTGAAGCAAACCACCGGGTCTCTGATGCTCATACTTTACTTTCTGACAATTTATACACCGAGCTACATAAGCAACTATATCCTTCTTCATCCTCCTCCACTAATAATGATGCCGCAAGTCCTGATACATCTTGGCGACGCCCGGATTAATAGAATACCGGGAACTGTGGGCCTCCTCAAGAATCAACTCACAAAGTCTATCCACATTAGGCACACGAATACGACCCTGCATCCTCAAAACTCCATTATATCCAATAGTAACCTTCTTGGCACCACCGTGCTGCACTATGTCCCTAAGGACCAACAAATAAGGGTCGTCATACTGCCGATCTCTGATGCGCTCAAACAAACAAGACCGAGCGACTGTACAAGCTAGAACACGGCTGGGCTCTAAAATATCCAACCTCACAAACTGGTTGGCTAAAGTCTAAACATCTGATGCAAGCGGCCTCTCACCGACTGGAATGAACGCAAGGCTTCCCATACTAGCTGCCTTTCTACTCAAGTCGTCGGCCACCACATTGGCCTTCTCGAGGTGGTACAAAATCGTGATATCATAGTATTTCAATAGCTCCAACCACCTCCTATACCTCAAATTGAGGTCATTTTGCTTGAACAAATACTTAAGGCTCCGATGATCCATGAAAACCTCACACGACACACCATAAAGATAGTGCCTCCAAATCATTAGCGCATGAACAATGGTTTCCAACTCTAAGTCATGGACATGGTAATTTTTCTTATGAACCTTCAACTGTCGTGATGCATATGCAATTACCCTGCCCTCTTGCATCAATTTCGCACAGAGCCCAACACGGGACGCATCATAATATACCGTATAAGATCCTTAACCTGTGGGCAACACCAATACCGACGTTGTAGTCAAAGCAGTCTTGAGCTTCTGAAAGCTCGCCTCACACTCGTCTGACCATCTGAATGGGGCACCCTTCTGGGTCAACCTGGTCAATGGGACTGCTATATGTGAAAACCCCTCCACAAATCGACGGTAATAGCCCGCCAAACCTAAGAAACTCCTGATCTCCGTAGCTGAAGTGGGTCTAGGCCAATTCTGAACTGCCTCAATCTTCTTAGGATCTACCTGAATGCCCTCTGCTGATACAACGTGCCCCAAGAAAGTGAATGAATCCAACCAAAACTTGCACTTTGAAAATTTAGCATATAATTGGCTGGCTCTCAAAGTCTGAAGTAAAATCCTAAATGCTGCTCATGCTCCTCTCGACTGAGTAGATCAAGATATCGTCAATAAACACAATCACAAGGGAGTCCTAATAAGGCTTGAACACTCGGTTCATCAAATCCATGAATGTTGCGGGGGCATTTGTCAACCCAAAGGACATCACCAGAAACTCATAATGCCCGTATCGAGTCCGAAAAGCTGTCTTAGGGACATCGGATGCCCTAATCCTCAACTGATGATAGCAAGATCTCAAATCAATCTTTAAAAACACCTTGGCACCCTGAAGCTGATCAAATAAGTCATCAATCCTCGACAATGGATACTTGTTCTTGATGGTGACTTTGTTCAACTGCCGATAATCTATCAACATCCTCATCGATCCATCTTTTTTCTTCACAAATACCATCGGTGCACCCCACGGCGAGACACTAGGTCTAATGAAGCCCTTATCAAGAAAATCTTGCAATTATTCCTTCAATTCTTTCAACTCTGGCGGGGCATGCAGTATGGCATAATAGAGATGGGCTGAGTGTCTGGAGCTAAATCAATACAGAAATCAATATCCCTGTCGGGTGGCATCCCCGGTAGGTCTGCAGGAAACACCTCTGAAAACTCACGAACAACTGGCACTGAATCCATAGAAGGAACCTCTACACTAGAATCGCGAACATAAGCCAGATAATCTAGACACCCCTTCTCGACCATACGCCGAGCCTTCATATAAGAGATAACCATGCTGGTAGAATGGCCAAGAGTCACCCTCAACTCTAATAGAGGAAACCCCGGCAGGGCTAAGGTCACTGTCTTAGCGTGACAGTTCAATATAGCGTGATAAGGTGACAGCCAATCCATACCCAAGATAACATCAAAATCGACTATATCAAGAAGTAGAAGTTCTACACTAGTCTCAAAACTCCCAATGGTGACCACACACGAACGATAAACACGATCTACAACAATATCATCTCCCACAGGTGTGGACACATACACAGGAGCACTCAAAGAATCACGAGGCACAACCAAATATGAAGCAAAATAGGATGACACGTAGGAATAAATAGAACCCGGATCAAATAGAACTGAAGCATCTCTACTGCAAACTGAAACAGTACCTGTGATAATAGCGTCAGATGACTCAGCCTCATGCCTTGCTGGAAAAGCATAACATCGAGGCTGGGCCCCACCACTCTGAACTACATCTCTATGACGGGCCCTAGATGGCTGGCCTCCATCTCTAGCGGCATGACCTCCACCTCTAATGGCCTAACCTCCACCTCTAGCCACCTGAGTGAGCGGTGAAGCAACCGGTGCCGAGACTATGGGACGAGAACCCTGATGTTGCGAGCTACCCGATGCCCGAGGGCAAAATCTAGCAATGCGCCTCAGATCACCACAAGTATAACAGGACCTCGGCTGCTATGACTGCTGACCCTGAAACTGACCTTGTTGACCTGAGTAACCACCCTAAAAACTCTACAGCGGAGGTGCACTAATAGGAGCTGGTGGTGCATTGTACGCTAGCTGGTCGGAATAAGGCATATAAGGGCCACGACCACCTGAGGCATCGTGGGATGCCAGGAGTGCTGAATTGTAACGATCCAACCGGTTGTTTTGAGTATTACAACCCCATTTCCCTATTTACTGCTTATCATATGTTCAAGTATAATTATGAGACTTATCGGGGAGGTTTCAGAATGAATTGGAACACTTTGTTCCAAGAATTAAGGCTTAAGTTGAAATATTTAACTGGATGGCGAATTATATGTAAAAAATACCAGAATAGAGTTTTGATGATTCCAATAGTTCCGTATGGTGATTTTGGACTTAGGAGCGTATCCGAAATATTATTTGGAAGCCCGTAGCTAAAATAGGCTTGAAATGCCTAAAATAGAAATTTAAGTTTGAAAGTTTGACCGGGGGAGTTGACTTTTTGATATCGGGGTTGAAATTCAGTTCTGAAAATTTTTATAGCTCCGGTATGTCATTTATGACTTGTGTGCAAAATTTGAGATCAATCGGAATTGATTTGATAGGTTTCGGCATCGAATGTAGAAGTTGAAAATTCTTAAGTTCCTTAAGCTTGAATTGATATATGATTGGTCATTCTAGAATTGTTTGATGTGATTTGAAGTTTCGACTAAGTTCGTATGATATTTTAGGACTTTTTGGTATGATTTGACGGGTCCCGAGGGGCTTGGGTGTATTTTTGGATCATTGGTTGAGAGACTAGTAAAGTTAAGAAATTTGAGAGTTTGACCATGGACAATATCGGGTCAAGACGACCTCTTTTCAGTATTTTGAATGCGCGATCAGGTCCGTAGCGTGATTTATGATTGAAATTCATATATAGTTTGTGTCCGGGAGGTTTCGGGTGAGTTTCAGATGGTTAACGGATCAAAATTTGGACTTAAACAGTTCCTGGAAATTTCTGCTACTGGAAAAATCGAGGTCATGAAAATCGAGGTCATAAAAATCGAGGCTGGAGAAAAATCGAGGTCATGAAAATCGAGGTTGGAGAAAATCGATGTCATAAAACTCGAGGTTGGAGAAAAATCGAGGTCATGAAAAATCGAGGTCATAAAAATCGAGGATGGAGAAAATCGAGGTCATAAAAATCGAGGCTGGAGAAAATCGAGGTCATAAAAATCGAGGTTGAAGAAAATTGAGGTAATGAAAAATCGAGGTCATGAATATCGAGGCTAGAGAAAATCGAGGTCATAAAAGTCGAGGCTGGAGAAAATTGAGGTTGGAAAAAATCGAGGTCATGAATTTTGGAGTGTGGGGAGAGGCGATGTTTGAGAGATTCTCAAGGAAAAACATCGGGGTAAGTGATTTTAACTCGAATTTGGTCAATATACACGAATATATCATTGTTTTCATCATTTAATTAGTATTTTGAGATGGAAATTTGGGGAAAAGGAGAGAGAGTTCTTGGACTAGAATTTTGAGGTTTTCAATGATATTTTTTATCGGATTTGAGTAAAATTAGTATGGTTAGACTCGTGAGTGAATGGGCTTTCGGGTTTTATAACTTTTGTCGGGTTCCGAGGCGTGGGCCCCCACAAGCAATTTTTGAGCTAAATTTCGGATTTTGTTGGAAAATTAGTATATTCTTATGGAATTAATTCCAATAAATTTTATTGACTGAATCGAATTATTTGTGGCAAGATTCGAGGCGTTTGGAGGCCAATTCACGAGGAAAAGACATTGCAGAATAAAAAATTACACGGCTTGAGGTAAGTAACTCTTCTAATCTTGGAGCTGATGGTATGAATCCTAAATATATGTATTATGTGAATTGTTTGGAGGTGACGTACATGCTAGATGACGAGCGTGTAGGCGTGCACTATAGATATTGTGACGTAATTGGTTCCGTGAAATTGTGTAGTCAAATGATCTTGACATTTTCTATGTGGTTTTATGTGTTAAAGAAATTGAGCTGGGAATCATATTAAAAATCATGCTGAGGCTATGTGCCAGTATTATTGAGACCCACGGAGGTCATATTGGTGTGATTTATTTGTTTAAAATGAAATTTTATACTCAGTCATGTTCATTTATTTCATATCATCTCTCAGTCTCTATTGCTATTTATTGATTCAGCATATCATCATTTTGGGCTAGTTTCATGGCATTGTGAGCCCGAGAGACTGGAGAGATTGATGACTGAGTGAGGCCGAGGGCCTGATTGTGAGGATACTTATGGGATTGGGCTGCATGTCGCAGCAGGCCATATTGGCTTTATATACTTTATTATTATAGGATCGGGCTGCACGCTGCAATAGGCCAGATTTGCTTATTATAGCACATGAGTCGTCCGTGCGGATCCAGATATTGATACTATAGCACGTGAGTTGTCCGTACAGATTATAGCGCTTGGGCTGAAGGAGCCCCTCCGAAGTCTGTATACACCCCCAGTGAGCGCAGGTACCTACTGAGTGCGAGTGCCGAACGATTGGGAGGATTGAGTGACTGTGAGGACTGAGTGACTGTGAGGATTGAGTGATGGGGAGGACTGAGTGAATTGATACTCTGAGAAGTATGCATATGGTTTTATTACTGAGATACATTGCATTGACATGCACCCATGACATATAGATATAGAGATGTATTTTTCTCACGCTGTACGATATCACGTCATTCATGACTTCTCACACATATTGGCCTTCGGGCATAGTGATGCATATTTTCCACTGTCTATCTGGAAAGAAAATAAAACATCTTATCATTGTTCAAAGGATTTTTGGAAAAAATTACTGTTTTCAAACTTATTCGTATTTTTGGCAACTTTGGTAAACGACTTGGGACTTTCACTGATACACTTTAAAAGGCAAAACTATTTTTGAAAATCATGATTTAGCTGAGCATTTATTCCTTGGGTTACTTCTTTCATTACTTGCTTTATGTGGTTATGAATTGTTGTTGGTTATTGAAGTTGGACTCTGACCTTGGTACAAGCTCGTCACTACTTTCAACCTAAGGTTAGGTTTGTTACTTATTGAGTACATAGGGTCAGTTGTACTCATACTACACTTCTGCACCTTGTGTGTAGATGTTGGCTGCTGATGTTGCTACATTCGTCGGGAGCTGGATCCGAAGGTGTACCTGTGTTCTGGTTGTAGCTGCCTCTTGTTCATGATAGCCTTAGATTCCTAAAACTCTATTTATGTACTTTTCAAATAGATGTATTTATTTCATACCAGCTTTGTAAACTATATTCTTAAAAACTCATGATTTGTACTACCAGTTCATGGGAAAGTGTATTGGTTTCATATATTTTCTTTTAATTAATTGAGTTATTAAATTCATTGGAATTGGATAGTTGATAATTGGCTTACCTAGCGGGTTGGGTTAGGTGCCATCACGACTAGTCGGATTTTGGGTCGTGACAAGGTGGTATCAGAGCTCTAGGTTCATAGGTTCTACGAGTCATGAGCAAGTGTCTAGTAGAGTCTTGCGGATCGGTATGATGACGTCCATACTTATCTTCGAGAGGCTACAGGGCATTTAGGATAATTTCCCATCTTTCTTTCCTTATCGTGCGGAATTGATTCATCTTGAAATATAACTCTTTGAATTCCTTCCACGCATTCGTGAGTGCTCGATATCAGTTGTGTATCGTCGGCTTGTGATTTTAGGGATGATGTGCGAGATTGTATTCTGTGTTTTGGTGATGGGTCAGTCTGGAGGACTTGAGGCCATGGTTGAACCGCAGCTTAAGATCGGTAGCTTCTGTTGTAACCTGTCCATTTGGACTCATATATCCGGTAAAGTCCCTACGAGTGGAATTTGTGGCTCGATGAGCGATGAAATGGATTTGTGATGAGTATGATGTAACTGCGGGATGTCTTAAGATGATGTGAACCTGGCGAGAAGTGTTTCCTTGAAATGTAAAGGAAGGCCATTGGGTGCTTGATTTTCGTTTTGATGTGACGTACAGTCTCGAGTGTGAATATTTTGAAAGATCTTTCACGTTGTTAAATTTTGGGGCAAATTAAATTCTGGTGTCTGGTTAATGAGTTTGGACTCAGAAAGATTAAGTGATTTCATAGTAATTGTGGCTGCGAAAGGGTATAATAAGATGCCAATTTGAGACTAAGCAAGTGGGTTATCTCATGAGAAGTAATCTACATAGGTGTGTTCCTTATGATGTGAATAGAGAGTTTTTTTTGGCCACCGGGGCGTATGTGTTGAGACTTGAATTTGAATCTGGTTGAGAAAGTTGACTTGAGTGTTAAGAGAATGAATGCGAGATTAGCGGGTGATTGAGGTATTTTATGGTTAGTGTTGCATGGTCCTGAGAAGAAATTTCGTTGAACTGACTGCGGTATTAAGGCAGTAATAGAGTATGGGTACTGCGAATTATCAAGTGTTTTAATTGATGGCTTTGAGCCAAGTGGGGGAGCCTGCTATTTGACAATTCAATTCATGGTTATATGTCAAATATTTTTGTTTTGGTCTGAAGTATACTTGGGAATCAGTGATGACTTGCAGAGGTGGAGTTCGAGAGTGACTCGAGTAAGAAATTTTCTTTATACGGGTTATATTGCGCTTTATGAGTATATGAAAATCGTGGGATGATTGAGTTGTTATTTGTGAATGACGTAGTGAGCGCGGAGTATGAATTTGATTGGTGCTATTAAAGTAGAGTTACTTCTTTGAGTGTTGTTGTGCTAATGGGGCACGTGTCTTTTGGCCTTTTTGGGCGGTGTAATGTGGATTTGAACAAATGGGGTGACTCTCGAGAAAGTTCTAATGGATTCGAGATTAATATGTAACAATTAAAAATTTTTGGCGGATTTATTTATGGCTAAAATATGAGATTTAAGTTGGATGGTATCGAGAATTATGGCATTTTTGTATATCATTATGGATTTTATATTTTGGTATCAGGAAAGTGAATGAAACGACCTTAGACTCAAATAAGGTATTTTCAGAGTGGGTGTTTCGGTTGTGGTATTTATAGGGGTAACAATGATGTGGTGAGACTCTACAGATGTTTTGGTGGCAATATTCTTGGGTTTGGTGACCTATGTAGTTTGGTCGACTTAGAGGAATTTAGTTCTAATAGATTGGTTATGTGCAGATGGATTTCAACGTGTTCTTGATGGTTTCTACCATGGTTTGAACCGGATATTTTCTACTGGTGTAGGAAACGTGTTATTTATACCAGTCCAGGAGCATGAGAATCTTATTTCATTATCATATACAAGTGTACTTGTTTAATTGCTCCTGTATGATATGCTGGGACTGGAGGCCTGTGACCATGCCAGGCGATTCATATTATTGGCACATGAGTTGTTCGTGTCATGTGTGAGAATTTTATTTCTATGATAATTTATCTAATTCATTAATTTCCTTCATCTACAATTGTGCACATGCGCCTATGGTTATCCTCTTCACGAAATTTGAGGAGTTGGTTGTACATTGTGGTTGTGGTAGTGCTTGTTAAACTTGCAATATGGTTCTCTTCCTTGAGACATCTCTCATATTTGGGTACACAGATTACGCAGTGGTGGCTGGAGTTATATTGATGTGGCGTGTATGTGATATAGTTGTGTTTAATAATATAAGGTTATTAGACCTAGAATGGGTACTATCAGGTTTGATTACGGTATATTCAGGAGTAAAATATTGAAAATCATCTTAGAAAGTGATTATGGTTATAGTTGGGGCGAGAGAGCTCCATGACTTGTTGATCTGATAAGGGGTCATGAGATTTTCGCGTGTTTCTTTCATTATCAGCAGTGTACGAAGGTTTTGGAATGAGGTTTTGTTTGATATGGGGTTTAATATCAGTACCGGGTTGGTTTTGAGTAGTTACGATGATGGGGAATAGTGCTGCAAGTATGCGAGTTGTGTAGTATGTTATAAAATTATATCTGGGGTTATGGTGGCTTGATACAACTTGTTCAAACATATACAATGTGTAGATGTGAGACTCGGGTCTTGTAATAAATTCAGGATGTTGGAAATTGGGTTCTAAGTTTACGGACTAAGGTTAACGTAATGATCTTCAATTATATTGTGTTGTCAGGTCCATGGAATAAGGTGGTGTGGGATCACCCCCAGGTATATGCGTGGTAAGGTGGAATAGTAATGTGATGGCTTAGAAACAACTCTTGGCACGTTCGAGGACGAACGTATTTTTAAGTGGGGGAGAATGTAACGACCCGACCAGTCGTTTTGAGTATTACAGCCCTGTTTTCCCATTTACTGCTTATTATATGTTCAAATATAAATATGAGACTTATCGGGGAGGTTTCAGAATGAATTGGAACACTTAGTTTCAAGAATTAAGGTTTAAGTTGAAATATTTAACCGGATACCGAATTATGTATAAACGACCCCAGAATAGAGTTTTGATGATTCCAATAGCTCCGTATGGTGATTTTGGACTTAGGAGTGTGTCCGGAAAATTATTTGGAAACCCATAGCTAAATTAAGCTTGAAATGGCTAAAATAGAAATTTAAGTTTCGAAGTTTGATCGGGGAGTTGACTTTTTGATATCGGGGTCGGAATCTAGTTCTGAAAATTTTTATAGCTCCGTTATATCATTTATGACTTGTGTGCAAAATTTGAGGTCAATCGGAATTGATTTGATAGGTTTCGGCATCGAATGTAGAAGTTGGAAATTATTAAGTCCTTAAGCTTGAATTGATGTATGATTCATGGTTCTAGCATTGTTTGACATGATTTGAAGTTTTGACTAAGTTCGTATGATGTTTTAGGACTTGTTGTTATGATTTGACGGGTCCCGAGGGGCTTGGGTGTATTTTTGGATCATTGGATGAGAGACTAGTAAATTTAAAAAATTTGGGAGTTTGACCATGGCCAATATCGGGTCAAGGCGACCTCTTTTCAGAATTCTGAGTGCGCGAGCAGGTCCGTAGCGTATTTTATAATTAAAATTCATATATGGTTTGTGTCCGGGAGATTTCGGGTGAGTTTCGGATGGTTAACAAATCAAAATTTGGACTTAAACAACTACTGGAAATTTCTGCTGCTGGAAATATCAAGGTCATGAAAATCGAGGCTGGAGAAAATCGAGATCATGTAAATCGATGTCATTAAAATCGAAGTCATAAAAATCGAGGCTGCAGAAAAATTGAGGTCATGAAAATCGAGGTCATGATTTTTGGAGCTTGGGGAGAGGCAATTTTTGAGACATTCTCAAGAAAAAATATCGAGGTAAGTGATTTTAACTCGAATTTGGTCAATATACACGAATATATCATTGTTTTCATCATTTAATTAGTATTTTGAGATGAAAATTTGGAGAAAATGAGAAAGAGTTCTTGGACTAGAATTTTGAGGTTTTGAATGGGATTTTGTTATCGGATTTGAGTAAAATTGGTATGGTTAGACTCGTGAGTGAATGAGCTTTTGGATTTTGTAACTTTTGTCGGGTTCCGAGACGTGGGCCCCACGGGCAATTTTTGAGCTAAATTTTGAATTTTGTTGGAAAATTAGTATATTCTTATGGAATTAATTCCAATAAATTTTATTAACTGAATCAAATTATTTGTGGCTAGATTCGAGGCATTTGGAGGCCAATTCACGAGGAAAAGACATTGCAGAATAAAGAATTACATGGTTTGAGGTAAGTAACTCTTCTAATCTTGGAGATGAGGGTATGAATCATGAATATACGTATTATGTGAATTGTTTGGAGGTGATGCACATGCTAGGTGACGGGCGTGCACTATAAAAATTGTGACGTAATTGGTTCCGTGAAATTTTGTAGTCAAAATAATCTTGGCATTTTCTATGTTATTTTATGTGTTAAAGAAATTGAGCTGAGAATCATATTAAAAATCATGATGAGGCTATGTGCCAGTATTATTAAGACCCACAGAGGTCATATTGCTGTGAATTATTTGTTTAAAATAAAATTTCATACTCAGTCATGTTCATTCATTTCATATCATCTCTCAGTCTTTGTTGTTATTTATTGATTCATCATATCGTCATTTTGGGCTAGTTTCATGACATTGTGAGCCCGAGAGACTGGAGAGATTGATGACTGAGTAAGGCCGAGGGCCTGATTGTGAGGATACATATGGGATCGGGCTGCATGCCGCAACAGACCATATTGGCTTTATATACTTTATTATTATGGGATCGGGCTGCACGCCGCAGCAGGCCAGATTGGCTTATTATAGCACATGAGTTGTTTGTGCGGATCCAGATATTGATATTATAGCACGTGAGTTGTCCGTCCAGCACGTGAGTTGTCCGTGTAGCACGTGCGTTATCCGTGCAGATTATAGCGCTTGGGCTGAAGGAGCCCCTCCGGAGTCTGTACATACCCCCAGTGAGTGCAGGTACCTACTGAGTGCGAGTGCCGAGCGATTGGGAGGATTGAGTGACTGTGAGGACTGAGTGATGGGGAGGACTGAGTGAATTGATACTCTGAGAAGTATTCATATGGTTTTATCACTAAGATACATTGCATTGACATGCACCCATGACATATAGACATAGAGATGTATTTTCCTCACGCTGTACGATATCACGTCATTCATGACTTCTCACACATATTGGCTTTCGGGCTTAGTGATGCATTTTTTCCAGTGGCTATCTGGAAAGAAAATAAAACATCTTATCATTGTTGAAAGGATTTCTGGGAAAAATTAATATTTTCAAACTTATTCGTATTTTTGGCAACTTCGGTAAACGACTTGGGACTTTTACTGATACACTTGAAAGGCAGAACTATTTTTGAAAATCATGATTTAGCTGAGCATTTATTCCTTGGGTTACTTCTTTCATTACTTGCTTTATGTGGTTATGAACTGTTGTTGGTTATTGGAGTTGGACTCTGACCTTGGTATAAGCTCGTCACTTCTTTCAACCTAAGGTTAGGTTTGTTACTTATTGAGTACATGGGGTCGGTTGTACTCATACTACACTTCTGCACTTGCGTGTAGACATTGGCTACTGATGTTGTTGCGTTCGTCAGGAGCTGGATCTGAAGGTGTACCTGTGTTCCGGTTGTAGCCGCCTCTTGTTCATGGTAGCCTTAGATTCCTAAAACTCTGTTTGTGTACTTTTCAAATAGATGATGTATTTATTTCATACTAGTTTTGTAAACTCTATTCTTAGAAGCTCATGATTTGTACTACGAGTTCTTGGGAAAATATATTGGTTTCATATATTTTCTTTTAATTAATTGAGTTATTAAATTCATTGGCACTGTAGGCTAGCTGGCCGAAATAATGTATCTGAGGGCCACGACCACCTGAGGCACCATGGGATGCCTAGAGTGCTGAATGAAATGGCCTGGGAGGATGGCCTCTACTAAAAGTACTCCTGCCTCTAGATGAGGCACCGCTGAACTCACCGGAATGACGAGGTCTCTTGTCAGACGCCTGACCTCCTTGAGTAAGAACCATTTCGACTCGTCTGGCAACATTAGCAGTCGCTTGTAAAGAAATCTCACTTCCAGTCTCCTTAGCCATCTGCAATCTGATAGGCTGAGCAAGTCCATCAATAAACCTCCCCCACCCTCTCTCTCTTGGTAGGAAGCAGAAGTAGAGCATGACGGGCCAAATCTACAAAACGGGTCTCATACTGAGTAACAGTCATACTGCCCTGCTAGAGACACTCGAACTGACGACGATGCTCCTCTCTCAATGTGATAGGGAGAAACTTCTGTAGGAAGAGCTGAGAGAACTAGTCCCAAGTAAGAGCAGGCGATCCAGCTAGTCTGGTCAACAAATTATCTCTTCACCATTTCTTGGCAGAACCAATCATCTGGGGTGGCAATGAACACCTTAGGGACCTGAGTTGGTCCGACAGGCACAACCTGAGCTAGAATCTCCTCATCAAACTCTACCTGAGGCTCCACCGCTAGGGCTACTACTCGGGCTCTGGGCTGCGCCTGCCCCTGCCTCGGCCTCTGGCACGGCCTCGGCCTCGACCTCTACCCCTCGTAGGAGCTGCTACTGGAGGCTCTCGCTGCTGCTCAGTTGAAGAAGCAGTACGTGTTCTCGCCATCCGTGGAAGGACAAGAATAAAAGAGTTCAATCAGCAATGATAGAATAAAATCGCACGACAAAGAAGAATAGAAGTGAAATGGTTCCTAAACTTCATAGCCTCTAGAAGATAAGCACAAACGTCTCCGTACTGATCCTCCAGACTCTGCTAAGCCTTCTCGTGAATTGTGAGACCTAGGCAACCTATTGCTCTGATACTAACATGTCACGACCCGAAATTCTCACCGTCGGGACCGTGATGGTGCCTAATATTCTACTTGCTAGGCAAGCCAACGTTAGTGAATTATTAAGCCAATCCTTATTCAATTCGGTAAATAACAGCAAGGAAGCTAAATGAAATACAGCGAGTGCGGAATAATATAAAAACTTCATTAATTACTACCACCCGGATCTGGAGTCACAACTCATGAGCTACTATGATTTACTACAAACAGAGTCTGAAAAGGAAAATACACTATTTTGAAGTAAGGAAAAAGTAGGTGATAAAACTAGGAAGAGACTCCAGAGTCTGCGGACGCCAACAGATCTACCTTGGGTCTCCTGACAGCAAATCCAAGCTCCTAAGCCTCACGATCAGCTCGGGCCGGTACCAAAATTTGCACAAGAAGTACAGAGTGCAGTATCAGTACAATCGACCCCATGTACTGATAAGTGTCGAGCCTAACCTCGACGAAGTAGTGACGAAGCTATGACAAGACACCTACGTAACAAACCTGTGCAATTTAACAGTATATTTACAAATAACAGCTAAACATGTACTATTGGGAGGGGAAACATGCTGAGGGGAATATGAGATAGAGAACTACAACAGAATGGTAATTTGAATAGCCAATATACTATGAATCAATAAGAACAAGTAAACACAGTAAAGAAAAAATGCACGGCATCACCTTTCGTGCTTTTACTCTCAACCTCACCATAAAATCAATAGAAACGGTACGGCATCACCCTTCGTGCATTAACTCTCACAACATGGCACGACATCACCCTTCGTGCATTAACACTCACAATATGGCACGACATTACCCTTCGTGCATTAACACTCACAATATGGCATGGCATCACCCTTCGTGCATTAACACTCTCCCTTACCCTAATGCAATGAACAAATAACAACAGGGAGATAGAATAACAAGTGCAAGCCTTAATTCAACATTTGGTTCCCCAATATCAATTTCAACTTCGGAATCAATACTCAATTATAACCAGAAGATCCATAAACATGATAAGAATGATCAATTTAACAATACTAGTCTAAATATGGATAACATGAACAAAGGAAGCTATAATTGCAAGAAACCAATCCCTGCCCGCATGCTTTAACCCGACTACAACGCATAAGTACTTTTCACCTCACATATACGTTGTTCCTCAACATTTAAACATGTAGTAAATAGACAAACAAGTCCTATTACCTCAAGTCAAAGTTAACCATGACACTTACCTCGCTCCAAAGGCCAATCAATGCTCAATTACCGTGTTTCCTCTAGAATCCACTTCCAAACTACTCGTATCTATCCATAAACGACTCAATAATATCAAATATTGCTAAAGAAATCAATTACAATGCATAAATTTAGATTCCCTAAACTTTGTCCCAAAAAGTTAAAAATCGATCCCGGGCCCGCTTGGTCAAAACCCGAGGTTCGGATCAAAATTCATTCACCCATTCACCCCCCGAGCCCGACTATATAACTTTTTTCGAAATCTTACCTCAATTCGAGGTCTAAATTCTAATTATGCAAAAAGCCCTAATTCTACCCAAACACCCAATTTCCATCATGAAAAACATAGATTCTAGGTTGAAAACTCATGAAATGTAATGGGTAATTGAAAAAAAGTAGGTTAGAATCACTTACCAACAAATTGGGGAAGAAAATCTTTTAGGAAAATCGCCTCTAGGTCTTCTAGTTTTGAAATTTTGAAGGAATGGCAAAAATCTTGTTTTGGTTCTGTTTTGAATGACTAGGCGTCAGGTATTCATCGCATTCATGTGAATCCTGACACGTTCGCGAAGAGCAGTGCTTGTTAGGCTTACGCGATCGCGAGAGGCTACACGCATTCGCGAAGGTTTAGCCCCCCTGACCTCTACGTTCGTGAGACAAGACCCGCGTTCGCGTAGTGTAACCTCAAGTCTCCTGCCCAGCCTAGCTAACGCTACGTGTTTGCGTGTGACGGGTCGCGTTCTCATAGAGCAAACCCCTCATTGCTCCGCGTTCGCGACCATAGTCTCGCGTTCGCGTAGTGTAAAATCCTCCCCCAACCCAGATCCCCTTCGCGATCGCGAAAATGGCTGCGTCATCGCGAAGCACAACACACCAGAAAACCAGCTGCAGCAAAAACATCAGATTTTTCTAAGTCCAATATACCCCGTAGCCTATCCGAAACTCACCCGAGCCCTCGGGCCTCCAAATCAAATATGCACACAAGTCTTAAAATATCATGCGAACTCGCTCGCTCGATCAAAACGACAAAATAGCGCCTAGAACTTCGAATCGGACACCAAATCAAAGGAAATTTTCAAGAAGACTTTAAAACTTCTATTTTCAAAACCGAACGTCTGAATCACGTCAAATCAACTTCGTTTCTCACCAAATTCGACAGACAAGTCATAAATATTATAGTGGACCTGTACCGGGCTCCGAAACCAAAATACGGACCCGGTATAAACAAAATCAAACCTCAGTTAATTCTTAAAAACCATTAAACTTTCAGATTTTCAATTTTCAACAAAAAATCATAACTCGAGCTAGGGACCTCCGAATTCGATTCCGGGCATACGCCCAGGTCCCATATTTCGATACGGACCCACCAAAACCGTCAAAATACGGATTCGGGTCAGTTTACTCAAAACGTTGACCGAAGTCAACTTAAATAAATTTCTAAGAAAAAATTCTTATTTTTATCAGTTTTTAAGATATAAGCCTTCCGGAAGAACACCTGGACTGCGTACGCAAATCGAGGAAGGATAAAATAAGGTTTTTGAGACCTCGAAATACAGAATTAGATTCTAAAATATAAGATGACTTATCGGGTCATCACAAAAGCGTTTTATCCCCAATATCAGATTTAATGGTGGGAATTCGAATTTAGTGATGCTCCAATATAGTACCGGACACCCGGTGAGAATTAAAAAATTCACTGAATATTGTGTTGAACAAGATTTGTGCTTCATATATATATATATATATATATATATATATATATATATATATATATATATTCTGACAAAATATAACATGAATACTATATTCATTTTTCTCTTTTGGGACAAATGTATTCGAGAATACTATATGTTTCTTCAAGAGAACAAAAAGGAAAAGATTTTAATAAATGAATGTAAACAAAAAGAACCAAAATCAATCTAAAATTCAAAAGGAAACATGAGTCAACCACATTCAACCTGAACAATGGGGCAAGGCTATGGGCCAAAACTTTGCCCTGCTGTACAAGTAACGTTCCCCTGTCCAATCTCTACTAGCCTTGCGGGTTAAACGACATCAAACAATGAAAAATTCTGCATAGGCTGTTGTCAATCAAAAATAGATTCAAAATTTAACTGAAAATATTAGATTAGGATGAACTTGTTGCCTAAAAACTGCATCTGCTCGGCCAACACCATCTCACCTCCCAATACAACACACAAGCAGTACAAAAATGCAGCCATAATTACACCTCAATCCGAAGTAAGTTGAAATCGGTTATATAAATGTTCACTGTCGTCTATGTCACTATATTTAAACCTCCAAAAAAAAAAAAACACAACTGAAAATAAGATATAGAAAAATCAAGATACTATCTGTTGCTTGAAACTGAGTCTTTGAATTCTCATCTCAGGCCAAAAGCAGAAATGTCTTTTGATTGTGAGAGCTACTGTGATATCAATTCGAAAGTATCAAAATTCAACTAGTAGAAAAAAACTTATTTTGGGGTTCTTTGACTAGTTAATTGACTTGAATTCATGTGATAAATTTGAAAGAAACTTCAAATTTGCCCAGGGTTCTACTTGACGTATTTTTCGTAAGACTACTTTGTGGACCGAAAGATTAGAAAATATTTGAAGTTCCTACTCACTTAATTAATTAAATTAAATACATCTCCAGACACAGAATTATTGGTATTCATTCCTTTTTCTGAAAAAGCTATATATATTTATATATTCAAATATTTGAAAACATCCCCAGTAAAGGATACACTGCATTTTTCAGTGTCATACATATAGTTGCCAAAATATCTTTTAAGAGTCCTATATTTGTGTTATAAGGATATCTGCTTATGAAATAAATCGCCTACTGGAAAAGAAATAGAATAGGAAATTATTCAGTTGTTTCAGGCATATCGTTAAATACCTTAACTGTATTAAAGTTCTTCCCTTTTTAGCCTTTAATTTTTCGTCCAGATGATAATGCAATGTATGTAGTGTCTTGCAATTTGTGCACCTGAGAAAAATTTAATAGAAGCGCTTGAACAAAAATAACCACATGGATACTCAGAATTCACCCAAAAGAAATTTTAAAAAAGAGAAAGAATACATATAAATCAAGAATCCAAAATATTATAGTACACTGAATTAAATAAGATTAATAAGACAATACAAAAACGCGTATTAGAATTACGTTCGAATCAATAATTAAGATGCATGTCACTTTCAATTTCCATAGACCTAGTCCAATTTCACTTATTACCACTTAAAGTAAATTATTAAAATAGCGACTGCATAGACTATAAAGGACCTCTTAATTCTTTACAAGGAATCGACTATTTAATTATTATTCTTCATCATTCCTTCTCTATACTTATAAACATTAAAAGAGGTGATGGAAGTATATGATTTTCACTAAATAGATTTAAAAAAAAAAATTAAAAAATACGCGAAAAACTAAAGAGATTCAACATCTACTATATATATATATATGAAATTATTTTTAACCTTATATGTATACTGTGATTTTCGGTGATGGGGTTCGGCTGAATCACCTTCCACACCTAGCTCCACCCTAATTAAGAGTAGCTCAAATACTTCCATATATATATTATTGAAAAACAAAAGTACTAGTAATTTATTTTCGACTGTCACAATCACTGTGGCTTCCCCTAATTTTACTTCATTGACTCCGTCCAAATTTAACTCATCTATTTAAACACTTATTCACTATCCCTCTTTCTTCATCCTCCTCTCTACAACTCCTTTTATTTTACAAAAAATTCCTTTATTCTCAATTTTCCTAGCTTTCTCCTTGTACAATATATATTAAAAATGGTGAAAATAATTATGGGATTTGCTAGTTCTTTGCTAAAGGAAATACGGTTTAGTGAAAGGAGTAACTCCAGAAGAAAAGCCAAGGTTGAAAGTACTACTCCTCCTACTACTTATGTATGCAGAGATGAGCTGAATATTAAGAAGAAGCCCAAAATCAAGAAACAAGTGAAATTTGATCTTGAACCTAAATACCAACATCCAGCAGAAGAAGAAATTAGCCATGAGGAGCAAAAGAAAAATAATACTGTTGCTGTTGACAATGCAAATAATGGGATTAAAGTGAAAATATTGATGAAAAAGGAAGATGCAGAAAGGCTGTTATTGAAGTGTAAAGAAGGAGGGGTACTTGAATTTATGGATGTAGCTCAAGAGCTTGTACAAGTGCCATCTACTAGTGTTAGGGTTCTGTCTTCTTCTAGTAACAGTGGCGGAGCCATCTTAGTCTAAAGAGTATCGGTCTTCGTCAAAAAATTATACTATACTGTGCGAAGTTAGGTCAAATATTTTTGTGTATATATTATTTGTTTGTTACTGATATTATTTTTTCCATTTATATTATGTCGCCACTGTCTAGTTTTCATTAGAAGAATGTTAGAGTATTTAAGAGTTTCCGAGGGTCTATCGAAAAAAGTTTCATTTGGAAAAGTAAAACGTTCTCTACCAAAAACAACTCAAACTCGAAACCTCTAATTAAGAACGGAAAGAATATTTATCGCGTACAAGGCCACAACCTTTTGTGATTTAAGATCTTGTCACGACCCAAAATCCCACCACAGGAGTCGTGATGGCACCTAATCTCTAAGACTAGGTAAGCCAATTTTTATTACATTTTTGAAGCCATTTTTTTTTGAATTAAATAAGTAATTAAAACTAACAGCGGAACAAATATGAATATACAACCTTCCAAGACTGGTAGTACTGAGTCACGAACTCTAACTGAATATATAGAATGATCACGAGAACCGAATATACAATACTGTTTGATTACAAGTTAACAGTACAATGAAATGAAAAGACTCCAAGGGACTGCGACGATCAAGCAGCTCTACCTTGAATCCTTACGATCCTGCTTTAACTCTGCTCAAGTCCGTTATCTTCAATATTTGGCTCTGCACAAAAATGTGCAGAAGTATAGTATGAGTACGCCACGGTCGGTACCCAGTAAGTATCAAGACTAACCTCAATGGAGTAGAGACGAGGTACAGTCAATACACTCACTAGTCTAATAACCTGGGCAGTATAACATACAAAATAATAGGAAACAAATAACAATAGGGCAACATGAAAATACTAGTGATATACATAACAGACGACAAGAATAGCATTAATATCGCTCAATAATTAATAAGTACAATTACACACAATTAAATCAATTCCTTCAAATAAATGTATTTCACATATATTTCTTCCAAATAATTGTCTTTCAAACATAATTTTCTCAAATAATTATTTTTCAAATATAATTCTTTCAATAAATCTTTTCAAATATAATTTCCTCAAATAAATATCTTTCCAATACAATTCTTTCCTATAATACTTTCTAAGTAAAAATCCTTCCAAATAAATATTTTGAATATAATTCTTTCAAATAAAAAGTCATCATGTGACACCTCATTTCATAATCATAAAAATACGGGTCTCAGCCCATTTTCATATTTTTCGTGAACACGGGTCTCAACCCATTTTCATATTTCAATAGCACCTCGTACCCATAATTAAATTATCATATTTTTCCGGTACCTCGTGCCCTCATTTCATATCACAACTACACGGACAATTCATGTGCCAATTATCATTATCATTTCATCACAGCATCTCGTGCCCACATTTCATATCACAACTGCACGGACAATTCACGTGCCAAATATTCTCATTATTTACTCACGGCACCTCGTGCCCATATTTTATTTTATAATCCGCCTGGCAATAGCCACAGGCTCTCAATTTCAACATAAATTAGATTGTTATCAATTTACCAACAACAATACAAGTTGCACAAGGTATAAAAATAAACACAAGAAAATCACAACATCACATGAAAATTATAAACACCACAACCCCACATCATCACATCTCGTCCCTGATAATAGCCACCCTTATCGCTCCTATTGCCACCCTTATCACTCCTATAGCCACCCTTATCGCTCCGCCCAGACAATATCAATAGTCACCCTTATCGCTCCTATTTCCACCCTTATCGCTCTTATAGCCACCCTTATCGCTTCGCCCAGACAATATTCCAACAAACACAACAACAGTAAAATTCTACCCTTATACCCACATAATATCAACGGTAAAATGCTACCCTTATCTCCCCAAAATATTGACTCACACAACACAATAATTTACATGAAAAATTAACACGATAATATAATAAAATCAATTCATATCACAATTTGCCCAATGGCCACAACCAAATTCTAAAGATATAACAAAATCAATTAATTTCATAATAAATAGCCCAAAACTCCACACAAGGTATATAAAACCCAAAAACAATCAATAGAAATAGAAATATAATCAATATAGGGCACACCTTCATTAAATCCAAATTTAGATAATTATATTAACACTTCTTCTTAAGTTTATTTAATTAATTATTTGCAGAGAAAAAATCCATAATAAAATTAAATCCCACGAATATCAAACTCAAGGAATTCACATAAATATGCAGGTAACATGCACATCAAATCGTCATATAAAAACAAATTCAATAAATATGAATTGAAGCATGGCAAACAGATGACTAAATAAATGCTAACAATTATCTAATTTACTACACAATATGCCCAAGACTCTAACTCAATAAAATTTGCACATATAAGCCCGAGTACGTACTCGTCACCTCGCGTACATGGCTTTTCACAGTTCACAAATAGCACATAAGACTCGATGCCTAGGGGTAATTCCCCCACTCGAGGTTAGGCAAGACACTTACCTTTTTGAAGTTATGCTGATATTCCAAAATCGCCTTCTTGCGTGAATTGACCTCCGGACAGCTCAAATCTATCCAATTTAATTGTACAACTTCATTAAAATTTATCAAAAATAATTATGGATAATAATATGTCGACTTAAAATTTTATTCTAAAAAGTCAACAAAAGTCAACGCGGGACCCGCCTCTCAAAACCCGACATAATTTTCATGAAATCCGAACACCCATTCCGATACGAGTTCATCCATACCAATTTTATCGAATTCCAATAACAAATCGACCTCCAAATCTTAAATTTAAACCAAGAGGGTTTTCTAAATTTTTCAACCCAATTCACTAATTTAGTGATAAAAAACAACAATAGATTCATGAAATTTAACCAAAATCAAGTTAGGAATTCTTACCCCAATATTTTCCTAAAAAAACTCTCGAAATATCGCCTCACTCGAGCCTCCTGGGTCCAAAAATGGAAGAATGACATGAATTTGGACTTTATTCTACTGCCCAGGGGTTTGTTCTTTGCGTTCGTGAGACTCCCCTCGCGTTCGCGATGAACAAATTCTTCAAAAGTCATTTTCAAACTCTTCTCAGACATCCTCTAGTATAATGGTCATAACGTTTTGTACAAAACTCCAAATGATGAATGGTTTACCTTTCTGAAAACTAGACACAAAGGGCTACAACATTTATTTTTGGATCATCTCCAAATTCCTTATAGATTGCGAGATATGAGCCTCTAAAATCAGACAACGAACAACAAAATTTCCTTCTTCGTGAACGCGAGAACCTCTTTGCGAACGCGAAGAACAAAGTCCTAACAGCAAAATCCTTCTTCGCGAACGCGAGAGGCTACTCGTGAACACGAAGAACAATACCTGAACCAGCAACCAACATCATCAAAATGCCCAAACTTGGTCCGGAACCACCCCGAATCAAACCCGAGGCCCTCGGGACCCCGTCCAATCGTACCAACCAGTTCCAATATATAACACGAACCTGCCCGAGGCCTCAAAACACATCAAACAACATCAAAGCCACTAATCATACCCCAATTCAAGCCTAATGAACTTTGAAATTTCAAATTCTATATCTTGTGCCGAAACATATCAAATCAATCTGAAATGACTTCAAATTTTGCACACAAGTCATAATTGACATAACGAAGCTATTCCAATTTCAAGAATCGGATTCCGGCCCCGATACCAAAAAGTCAACCCCCGGTCAAACTTCCCAAAAATTCATCTTTCGCCATTTCAAGCGAAATTCCTCTACAGACCTCCAAATAATTTTTCGGACACGCTCCTAAGTCCATAATCACCATACGGAGCTATTGACATCATCAAAATTCTATTCCGGAGTCGTATTCACACAGTTCCGACTACGATAAAAATCCTAAGACTTAAGCATCCGTCTTGGGGACCAAGTGTCCCAAATCACTCAGAATCATCCAGTAACTGAATTCAACCACGCACGCAAGTCAATACACATAATAAGAAGCTGCTTAGGGCCTTATGCTACCAGACGGGGTTTAAATTCTTAAAATGACAAGTCGGGTCATTATATTCTCCACCTCTTAAATAAATGTTCGTCCTCGAACGTGCTAATAATTATTCTAAGGTTATCGAATTGATGATTTTTACTTTTACACATATACTCACGGTTGGTCCCACGCTACTGCATTGGAGGTAAGTCCGGTAACACCATCTCATTTGAGATTATTTCTTTTATCCATATTTGTGATCCTTAAAACCAATTTCTTACACTCCAAACATTTTCAGAAAGTCTGATTTTTCATCAATGCACGGTATTAGTCTCAACTGGCTGTAGAAACTCGTGCCTACGCACACATCAACTTTCTTGATAGCGTTGAAGTACTTCAAAATTTTTCTGGGGTGTTTCATTCTTCCGCGCTTAGGATCATTCGCCCTCAAACACATAACATAATTTGTCTCTTCTTTTGCACGTCTCAATCCCCCAAATTTTTACTAACTCCCAAATTTTTCAGAAATTTTGGCAGAGTTTCCTTTGTGATTGGGCCTAACCACCTGCCAGAGTAACACCAAAATAACTCCTACAACACATCCGCAACCCAACAAAATACCAAGGTATATATCAATAACATTAATCTCAGCATTGCATTATCGTAATGATATCAGGACATGAAGCACATCATATGTATGCTCATCACCACATCTCTGGTTTTAAAAGATGTTCATACTTAATTCCAGCATCATCAATTAATCTCATATTAACCAGTACCTCATTTCAAAAAAAATTTCACAACACTGACAACATAATGTGATGCATGAAGACCTCATAACTATTTTCCCGATTTAACGAGTCACATTTAACACCACCTGGGCACTCACCTCATAGGCTAAAACTCAATATTTACAGCACGAAAATGGCTGAATATGAACAAAAAAATATACAAGAATTATTAAATGAGCCTAACAGGCATGACTCCCTTTTAATATTATTGTACAAATTAATTTCACAAAGGGATAATTTTAAACTCATAAATATTTCACCACAAGGACCTCGTCATTATATAACTCCCACCATGACTTGTAGCCCGGTTTAAATATTTCACATCATATATAAAATGCGAGGATCTCGTCCTTAACTCTGAATCACAAGTATTTTGCACATTGTGCCAACTGAAATTTCAACTTTCCTTTCTTTCTTCTTTTCAATATATTTCATAAACAGTTTTCACAACACATAATAAACCCTCATACCGGTAGGGTGTATAATTCATAAAAATTGGAATTAATTATTCCGAAACACATTAAACCCACTGTAATGAATAATAAAATTTACTTTTGGACTTATAGCTCTCAATGGTGTACAAAAATAAATGACAGACACGAGTTCACATCTTTAAATCTCCCAACAGGCATAAACATATAAGTGGGTCACAAATTTACGAAGCTCACCAATAAGTGGAGCATAATAAGAGGACTCACCTCAATATTCAGAACCGAATCAAATTAAGGGAAATTATCCTTTATAATAAAAATCAGGATCGTACTTGTAACGACACCATCTGGTGTATTGGCTCCGGCCAAATCATAGTGATTATATCAATGGGTCGGGCCTCCACCTCTTAGGCGTCCACTACCCGCCTGTCCTCCACCTCTAGCTGACTGTGCACGTGGAGTATCAACTGGAATAAAGCTAGTAGCTGGAGTGTTCTGATGAAATCCACTCCTCCCAAGTCTGGGACAATCTCTCATGATATGCCTAGTATCACCACACTCATAACAACCCCTCTGAGGTCGCGGCTGCTCGTACTGAGTCTGTGCCGGATAACTGGAATAACCACTGTAAGAATCTCGTGTCGGTGGTGCACTATAAATTGGAGCACTCCGAGTAATCTGATGTGCGGACTGAGCTGACCGACTGCTCGAGCCTCCGTTGTAATGGGTTCTAGCTGAAGAGTAAAATCCACTTAACCCTCCAGATCTTCGAGACCTTTTGGCCTCCTTAGACTCCCTTCCCTCGCCTAAAACACCCTCAATCTTCCTTATAATCTCCACTACTTGTTGAAATGGAGTATCAGTTTGCAATTCTCGAGCCATGAATATTTTAATATCATATTCGATCCCCTCAATGAATCTGCGGACCCGCTCTTTGATTGTAGGAACCAAGATAGGTGCATGACGGGCTAACTCACTGAACCTGATAGTATATTCTAACACTGTCATAGTGTCCTGACGCAACCGTTCAAACTCTGCGCGCCACGCATCTCTGAGAGTCTGGGCAACAAACCCTTTCAAGAACATTTCCGAAAATTGAGCCCAAGTTGGTGGTATGGCATCGGCTGGTCTACATTCTTCATAGATATACCACCACCGATATGCTGCGCCCGGCAATTGAAATGTAGTAAAGGCAACTCCGCTCACTTCCACAATACCCATGGTGTGGAGAATACGGTGACAATTTTCTAGAAATGCTTGGGCATCCTCTATAGCTGTGCCACTGAAAGTAGGTGGACTATACCTCTTAAACCTTTCAAGTCTCTTTTGTTCTTCTTCTGATGCCTCTAGCCTGACCTCAGGCCGAACCAGAATAACAGGTTGTACCGGTACTACACCCAGAACCTGACCAACGTGAACCTGTTGCTCTGGAGTTGTGGTAGGAGTCTGAGTTACTCCCCCAATCTGCGGAATGTTTGGTGTAACAGAGATCAATCCCGCCTGAGTTAATGTACCGAACATACTCAGGAACTGTGCTAAAATCTCCTGAAGTTCGGGGGTAACAACAGGTGCTTCTGGTACCTGTCACCCAACTGGAGCTACTGGTGGCTCCTCAACTGTTGTTTTGACAGGTGCTCTAGTCGCAGTACGTGCCCTTCCTCGGCCTCTACCTCGGGCTCTACCTCGGCCCCGGCCTCTTGCAGTCCTAGCAGTATGTGCGGATGCCTGCTCAGCTAACCCAGTAGCATGTTTCCTCACCATCTGTGAGAGAATAGAGATACAAAGGCTCAAATTTTACAATCAAGAAATCTGCACGACAGGAATGAAAGAAGTGAAAATTTCCTAACAGTTTTGTAGCCTCTCGAAGATAAGTACAGACGTCTCCGTACCGATCTACAAGACTCTAATAGACTTGTTCATGACTCATAGAACCTATGAACCTAGAGCTCTGATACCAATTTGTCACGACCCAAAATCCCACCACAGGAGTCGTGATAGCACCTAGTCTCTAAGACTAGGTAAGCCAATTTTCATTCCATTTTTGAAGCCATTTTTTTTTGAATTTAATAAGTAATTAAAACTAACAGCGGAACAAATATGAATATACTATCTCCCAAGACTGGTAGTAGTGAGTCACGAACTCTAAATGAATACATAGAATAGTCACGAGGACCGAATATACATTACAGTTTGATTACAAGTTAACAGTACAATGAAATGAAAAGACTCCAAGGGACTGCGACGACCAAGCATCTCTACCTTGAATCCTTACGATCCCGCTTTAACTTTGCTCAAGTTTGTTATCGTCAATAACTGGCTTTGCACAAAAATATGCAGAAGTGTAGTATGAGTACGCCACGGTCGGTACCCAGTAAGTATCAAGACTAACCTCAATGGAGTAGAGACGAGGTACAGTCATGACACTCACTAGTCTAATAACCTGTGCAATATAATATACAAAATAATAGGAAATAAATAATAATAGGGCAACATGAAGCAACCAGTGATATGCACAACAGACAACAAGAATACCATTAATAGCGCTCAATAATTAATAAGTATAATTACACCCAATTAATTCAATTCCTTCAAATAAATGTCTTTCACATATAATTCTTCCAAATAATTCTCTTTCAAACATAATTTTCTCAAATAATTATTTTTCAAATATAATTCTTTCAATAAATCTTTTCAAATATAATTTTCTCAAATAAATATCTTTCCAATATAATTCTTTCCTATAATACTTTCTAAGTAAAAATCTTTCCAAATAAATATTTTGAATATAATTCTTTCAAATAAAAAGTCACCATGTGACACCTTATTTCATAATCATAAAAATACGGGTCTTAGTCCATTTTCATATTTTTCGTAAACACAGGTCTCAACCCATTTTCATATTTCCACGGCATCTCGTGCCCAGAATTAAATTATCATATTTTTTCGGTATCTCGTGCCCTCATTTCATATCACAACTATACGGACAATTCACGTGTCAAGTATCATTATCATTTCATCACAGCACCTCGTGCCCACATTTCATATCACAACTGCACGGACAATTCACGTGCAAAATATTCTCATTATTTACTCACGGCATCTCGTGCCCACATTTTATTTTATAATCCGCCTGGCAATAGCCACAGGCTCTCAATTTCAACATAAATCAGATTGTTATCAATTTACCAACAACAAGACAAGTTGCACAAGGTATAAAAATAAACACAAGAAAATCACAACATCACATGAAAATTATCAATACCACAACCCCACATCATCACATATCGTCCCTGACAATAGCCACCCTTACCGCTCCTATTGCCACCGTTATCACTCCTATAGCCACCCTTATCGCTCCGCCCAGACAATATCAATAACCACCCTTATCGCTCCTATTGCCACCCTTATCGCTCTTATCTTTATCGCTCCGCCCAGATAATATTTCAACAAACACAACAACAGTGAAATACCACCCTTATACTCACATAATATCAATGGTGAAATGCCACCCTTATCTCCCCAAAATAATGACTCACACAACACAATAATTTACACGGAAAATTAACACGACAATATAATAAAATCAATTCATATCACAATTTGCCCAATGGCCACAACCAAATTCCAAAGATATAAGAAAATCAATTAATTTCACAACAAATAGCCCAAAGCTCCACACAATGTATATAAAACCCAAAAACAATCAATAGAGATAGAAAAATAATCAACATAGGGCACACCTTCATTAAATCCAAATTTAGATAATTATATTAACACCTCTTCTTAAGTTTATTTAATTAATTATTTGCAGAGAAAAAATCCATAATGAAATTAAATCCCACTAATATCAAACTCACGGAATTCACATAAATATGCAGGTAACATGCACATCAAATCGTCATATAAAAATAAATTCAATAAATACGAAATGAAGCATGGCAAATAGATGACTAAATAAATGCCAACAATTATCCAATATACTACACAATATGCCCAAGACTCTAACTCAATAAAATTTACACATATAAGCCCGAGTACGTACTCATCACCTCACGTACACGTTTTTTCACATTTCACAAATAGCACATAAGACTCGATGCCTAAGGGATAATTCCCTCACTCGAGGTTAGGCAAGACACTTACCTTTTTGAAGTTATACCGATATTCCAAAATTGCCTTCTAGCTTGAATTCACTTTCGGACAGCTCAAATCTATCCAATTTAATTGTACAACTTCATTAAAATTCATCGAAAATAATTTCGGATAATAATACGTTGACTTAAAATTTTATTCCAAAAAGTCAACAAAAGTCAACGCGGGACCCGCCTGTCGAAACCCGACATAATTTTCATGAAATCCGAACACCTATTCCAATACGAGTTCAACCATACCAATTTTATCGAATTCCAATTACAAATCGACCTCCAAATCTTAAATTTAAACCAAGAGGGTTTTCTAAATTATTCAACCCAATTCACTAATTTAGTGATAAAAACAACAATAGATTTATGTTATTTAACCAAAATCAAGATAGGAATTCTTACCCCAATATTTTCCTTGAAAACCTCTCGAAACATCGCCTCACCCAAACCTCCTTGGTCCAAAAATGGAAGAATGACACGAATTTGGAGTTTATTCTGCTGCCCAGGGGTTTGTTCTTCGCGTTCGCGAGACTCTCCTCGCGTTCGCGATGAACAAATTCTTCAAAAGTCATTTTCAAACTCTTCTCAGATAGCCTCTAGTATAATGGTTATAACGTTTTGTATAAAACTCCAAATGATGAATGATTTACTTTTCTGAAAAGTAGACACAAAAGGCTATAACTTTCATTTTTGGATAATCTCCAAATTCCTTATAGATTGCGAGATATAAGCCTCTAAAATCAAACGACGAACAACAAAATTTTCTTCTTCGCGAACGCGAGAACCTCTTCACGAACGCGAAGAACAAAGTCCTAACAGCAAAATCCTTCTTCGCGAACGCGAAGAACAATACTTGAACCAGCAACCAACATCATCAAAACGCCCAAACTTGGTCCGGAACCACCCCGAATCAAACCCGAGACCCTCGGGACCCCGTCCAATCGTACCAACCAGTTCCAATATATAACACGAACCTGCCCGAGGCCTCAAAACACATCAAACAACATCAAAGCCACTAATCATACCCCAATTCAAGCCTAATGAACTTTGAAATTTCAAATTCTATATCTTGTGCCGAAACATATCAAATCAATCTGAAATGACTTCAAATTTTGCACACAAGTCATAATTGACATAACGAAGCTATTCCAATTTCAAGAATCGGATTCCGGCCCCGATACCAAAAAGTCAACCCCCGGTCAAACTTTCCAAAAATTCATCTTTCGCCATTTCAAGCGAAATTCCTCTACAGACCTCCAAATAATTTTTCGGACACGCTCCTAAGTCCATAATCACCATACGGAGCTATTGACATCATCAAAATTCTATTCCGGAGTCGTCTTCACACAGTTCCGAATATGGTAAAAATCCTAAGATTTAAGCTTCCGTCTTGGGGACCAAGTGTCCCAAATCACTCAGAATCATCCGGTAACTGAATTCAACCACGCACGCAAGTCAATACACATAATAAGAAGCTGCTCAGGGCCTTATGCCGCCAGACGGGACTTAAATTCTTAAAACGATAAGTCGGATCGTTACAGACCTCCTCATTTTGCTTGTCCATCTTCTTACCCTTTTCTGTAAAACTGAAAAACCGACATTAATCCCTACCAAGAAAAATGTTTGAAAGTGAATGATATTTACTTCTGTTGTTTTGTCTCTATGTACCCAAATTTCCTACGTTAGATATGTTTGAGTAAGTCTAGTTTGTCTTTATGTACCCAATTTCTGCTATTGATCAGTTGCATACATGCATTGTCACATGCACCTCTCAATTTAAAAAAGAACAAAACAAATACTGTATAAATTCAATTACTCATGTTTGGATGATGGCAACGTAAGTTAGCTAAAATCATGTAATCATTATTGTATATACTAAGAATACCATACGAGCAAAATTAGGCACATATAAATTCGTCTTGTTCATTGATCTCCTATCAATAGAACGACAATTAAATGTCAACGAGGCAGTTGTTAATTATAACACTCATGCTCTATCCATCAACTATATGTATTTTCTCGAAAGGCAAAGTGTTTTCCACCAAAAAAATCTTTTTTCTTAAGATTCAAATCCGAGATACTGATCACGGAGAAGTCGTAAACTATTCCACCACATTTTTTCGTGGTCCCGATTTCTTATTCAAACAACCTTAACACTTTGCTTTCCATTGTGTTATCAGAATCAATCAATGCACTATTAGTCTAGTTGTGACTGTCCAGTCCATTAATGATATTATCCGCTTTGGCATAGGCCCGCACGGCTTTAATTAAATGAAATTTTACCATCCTATACACTATTTAAAACTTTATTACCTTTCCTACTCAAGTTTCAATTTAATTACATGGTCATATGCAATTTACCAATTATAGACAAATAAGTTTTAAATGAGTATCCATTTATATTAGGAATTAAATAAGGAATATCAGTTATTTTCTTATCCTTTTATACTTGCATACTCTCTCTCTCTCCATCTCTCTCTCTTCGTCTCTCTCTCTCTCTCTCTCTCTCTCTCTCTCTCTCTCTCTCTCTCTCTCTCTCTCTCCGTCTCTCTACTCTCCTTCTCTGTTTTTCCCCAACTTTTCTTCATTTGATGTTCTCTGTTTTTTATGCTTTCTTGTTGTATAGAGTTTTATTGGAATTCATCAATGGATTTCAATCGTTTTAACTTAGCAATTTCTTTTCATATTGCACAATTGGTGTTCAAATTGAAATTGTCAATCAATAAATTTTGAAGATATTTGACTATCCACCATAAACAGCTATTAAAAAATTTTGAAGCTTTGAAATCGAATTTAAGTTTTCAAAAACCATTATTTGTTTGGATTGGGTATTGTTGCAAATAATTGAAAATATTATTTGGAGTTTATATCTCAATTTTGAGGGTGTTTTGGTGAAGATTAGACTTAATTTTGGCTGAATTTGAGTTTGAAACTCGAAGAAGAAGAAGAAGAAGAAGAAGACATAACATACAATATACTTACAAAATTATAGTAAAGTTATATTATAATTGTATGTCAATTGTATTCTATTGTAGTTATATATTTTTTTATTTGAATTGTCACAACCCAATTTCACATGTAGGTCGTGATAGCGCCCAACACTACAGCTAGGCAAGCCAACTAATAAATTAAGCATACATTGATAAAATTTAAAACCAAGAAACTATAAACCCAAACTCTACCAATGTGTGTGCCAAGACCTGGTGTCACAAGTGAATGAGCATCTAGTAGATTATACAAAACTCCTAATACTGTCTGAAATGAAATAGATAGAATGTAAATATAAGAAGAGACACTGGTAGCTGCAGAACGGCTCAGAAAGGCAGCTCACCACTATGCCTCGGGATGACGTGGGTATGTGATGATAGGTCCTCCACTAGTACCTGTCTCAGATCCTGCACAAAAAGTGCAGCAAGTGTAGTATGAGTACGTAAACAACGTGTACCCAGTAAGTATCAAGCCTAATCTCGAAGTGGTAGAGACGAGATGGCCGACTTTGATACTCATTATGGGTCAATAATAATAACTGAAATAAAACTAGGATTTTTAAATCAGCATGATTTACAGAATTTATAATAATTTATTTAATCAACGGAAATAATCAAATTCCTTCAAATGTAACAATTCTCAATATATTAATTGAATTCCTTCAATTCAAACAATTTTCAATTTATCAATTAAATCTCATTTACAGGAGTAACAATTAATTCCTTAACAAGCAAGAATAATAATTCATTAAATTCCAAGGATTTTTCAATTTATTAATTAGCTTCCCAAGCTGAAATAAATTATTAAAGTATCATATAATTTTTTTATTATTAAGCACGATTTCTGCCGAGGACGTACGGCCCGATCCAGAGTATCGTGTACACTGCCAAGTGATGTGCGGCGCGATCCATAGATGCATCTATCCTGCCGAGGCATTCGGCCCGCTCCACAAGAAAGGAGGACATTTTCTTATGTGCCTCCGGAAGGAGAGTATATTTATTATAAGATAAATTCGGGAGGAGAACAATTTCTTTTAACAATTAATTGATTTAAACAGAAAATTAAGCCTATGAAATTTCCATCCTTTAATATCTTTATCTAACAATTCACAATATATTCATATATATCAATTATTATTAATTAATCAAAGAATACAATCTACATAAGTAATGCATGCTTTGAGTCCTAAACTACCCGGACTTTAGCATTAATAGTAGCTACGCATGGACTCTCGTCACCTCGTGCATACGTAGCCACCACAGTTAGCAACAATTATTTAATTTTAATCACATATGAGGTAATTTTCTCCTCACAAGATTAGACAAGAGACTTACCTCGTCTTGCTCCAATTTAATCCACTATAAGGCCTTTTCCACGATTATCCAACTTTGTCTGACTCGAATCTAGCCAAAATAATTCGATACAATCACTAAAAATTATAGGAATCAATTCCATAAGAAACTACTACATTTTTAATAAAAATCCCGAAATTAATTAAAAATTCGTCCGTGGGGCCCACGTCTCGAAATCCGACAAAAGTTACGAAATCCGATAATCCATTCAATTATGAGTCCAACCATACAGTTTCACTCAAATCCGACTCCGAATCGATACCGAAATCTCAAAAATTTGTTTCTATGAGATTTCTAAAAATTTCCCAAATTTAAATCTCAAAACACTAATTTATGGTGAAAACAATGATATACTTGTATATGTAGACCAAATCTGAGTTAGAATCACTTACCCCAATATTTTTCCTTTGAAAATCTGTCAAAAGTCGCCTCTGCTCAAGCTCAAGTTCGTCAAAATGGAAAATGGGACGAATGTCCTCTGTTTTTATAACTTACAGCTCTGTCCAGCTCGATCAAGGAGCTCGATCTTGAAAGCTCGATCAAGGAGCTCGTTCTCAGGGAGCTCGATCTCGGGAGCTCGACCTCAGGGAGCTCGATCTTGGGAGCTCGATCAAGGGAGCTTGATCACAGCCCAAAATTTACAGCAGAAGGGAAAATTGCAACAGCTTTTTAAGTCCAACTTTTGATCCGTTAACCATCCGAAACTCACCCGAGGCCCTTGGGACCTCAACAAAATATACCAACAAGTCCTAAAATATCATACGAACTTAGTCAAACCTCTAAATCACATTAAACAATGCTAAAACCATGAATCATACCCCAATTCAAGCTTAATGAAACTAAGAGTTTTCAACTTCTACATTCGATGTCGGAACCTATCAAATCAACTCCGATTGACCTTAAATTTTACACACAAGACATAAATGATATAACAGAGCTATAAAAATTTTCGGAACTGGATTTCAACTCCGGTATCAAAAAGTCAACTCATCGGTCAAACTTCCAAACTTATATTCTTGTTTTTAGCCATTTCAAGCCTAATTTAACTACGGACTTCCAAATAAAATTTCGAACACGCTCCTAAGTCCAAAATCATCATACAAAGCTGTTGGAATAATCAAAATTCTATTCCAGGGTCGTTTTCTCAAAATGTTGACCGAACTCAAACTTAGCACTTTATGGCCAACTTAAGGAACCAAGTGTTCCGGTTTCACCCCAAACACTTCCAAATTTTCACCCTAAACACTTCCAAATCCCAAACCAACCATCCCCGCAAGTCATAAATCATTACAAGCACCTACGGGAAGTTTTATTTTAGGGAATGGGGTTCTAAAAGTTAAAATGACCGGTTGGGTCATTACATTCTCCACCTCTTAAACAAACGTTCGTCCTCGAACGGGTTTAAAATTGTACCTGGAGTGCTGAATAAGTGTGGATATCTGCTCTGCATGTCTTCCTCGGCCTCCCAAGTCACTTTCTCGACTGGTTGGACCCTCCACTAGACTTTTACTGCAGAAATCCTCTTGGACCTCAACTGGCGAACCTGTTTATCAACAATAGCAATTGGCTCCTCTTCATAACCCAAGCTATTATCTAGCTGAACTGTGCTAAAGTCTAATACATGTGATAGGTCGGCATGATATCTCCGGAGCATAGATACGTGAAAAATCGGATGAACTCCCGATAGGCTGGGAGGCAATGCAAGCTCATAAGCAACCTCCCCAACTCGTTTCAACACCTCAAATGGGCCTATAAACCTTGGGCTCAACTTGCCCTTCTTCCCGAATCTCATAATTCCCTTCATCGGCGAAACCTTCAAGAGAACTTTTTCACCTACCATAAATGATATAACACGCGCTTTCTGATCCACGTAACTCTTTTGTCTGGACTGTGCTGTACGAAGTCGCTCCTGAATCAACTTTACCTTTTCCAAGGCATCCCTTACCAAATCTGTACCATATAACTTAGCCTCACCTGGCTCAAACCATCCGATAGGTGAACGACATCGCCGACAATATAAAGCCTCAAATGGAGCCATCTCGATGATGGATTGGTAACTGTTATTATAAGCAAACTCGACCAAAGGTAGGAAACGATCCCACTGACCTCCAAAGTCAATCACACATGCCCTGAGCATATCCTCCAAAATCTGAATTGTCCTCTCTGGCTGTCCATCGGTCTGCGGATGAAAGGCTGTGCTGAGCTCTACACGGGTCCCCAACTCACTCTGTGCTGCTCTCCAGAAATGTGAAGCAAACTGAGGGCCTCTATCTGATATGATGAAAATTGGCACACCGTGCAACCGAACTATCTCCTGAATATAAATCTGGGCCAACCTCTCTGAAGTATACGTAGTCACAATAGGAATAAAATGCGCCGACTTAGTCAACCTGTCAACAATTACCCAAACTGCATCAAACTTCCTCAAGGTCCACGGCAACCCAACTACAAAGTCCATAGTAATTCGTTCCCATTTCCACTCTGGTATAGTCATCTGCTGAAGTAGGCCACCTGGCCTCTGGTGCTCATATTTAAATTGCTGGCAATTTATACACCTAGATACATACTCAACTATGTCCTTTTTCATTCGTCGCCACCAATAATGTTGCATCAAGTCACGATACATCTTAGTAGCACCTGGATGAATAGAATACCGAGAACTGTGTGCCTCTTCCAGGATCGTTTTCCTTAGTCCATCCACATTAGGAACACATAGACGATCCTGGAGTCCCAAAACACCATCCGCTGTATTAGTAACTTCCTTGGCATCACCTCGTTGTACCGTCTCACAAAGAACCATTAAGTATGGATCATCATACAGGCGAGCCTTGATCTGCTCATATAGTGAATATTGGGCCACCACAGATGCAAGAACTCGGCTGGGCTCTGAAATATCCAGCCTCACAAGTTTGTTAGCCAAGGACTGAATATCCGAGGCTAATGGCCTTTCCTTTGCTGAAATGAAAGCCAAACTACCCATACTCTCCGCCTTCCTGCTCAAGGCATCTGCAACCACATTTGTTTTGCCTGGATGATACAAGATACTAATATCATAATCTTTTAGTAACTCCAGCCATCTGCACTGCCTCAAATTTAGATCCCTCTGCTTGAATAAATGCTGCAAACTGCGATGATCAGTGTAAACTTCACAAGACACCCCATAAAGATAATGCCTCCAAATCTTTAGAGTGTGAACAATCGCAGCTAACTCCAAATCATGTACTGGATAATTCTTCTCGTGGGGCTTCAGCTGACGTGAAGCATATGCAATAACTCATCTTTCCTGCATCAATACACAACCCAAGCCAACGCGTGACGCGTCGCAATACACTGTATATATTCCCGAACCAGATGGTAACACTAACACGGGTGCTATAGTCAGTGCTGTCTTGAGCTTCTGAAAGCTTGACTCACAATCATCGAACCATCGGAACTGAACACCCTTCTGGGTTAATTTGGTCAAAGGTGCTGCAATAGATGAAAAACCTTCCACGAACCGACGATAATAACCTGCTAAACCCAGAAAACTCATGATCTCAGTCGCCGAAGTGAGACGATGCCAATTCTAAACTGCCTCAATCTTTTTGGGATCAACTTTAATACCTTTGCCCGATACAATATGTCCCAAAAATGCTACAGACTCTAACCAAAACTCACATTTAGAGAACTTAGCATATAGCTTTTGTTCCCGTAATGTCTAAAGCACTACTCGCATATGCTGCTCATGTTCTTCCATACTGCGCGAATATATTAATATGTCATCAATGAAGAAAATGACAAACGAATCAATATATGGCATGAATACCCTATTCATCAGATCCATAAACGCTGCCGAGGCATTAGTTAAACCGAAGGACATCACCAGAAACTCATAATGACCATATCTAGTTTGAAAAGCAGTCTTCAGAACATCCGAATCCCGAATCTCCAACTGATGGTACCCCGACCTCAAATTGATCTTACAGAATACCCTAGCACCCTGCAACTGGTCAAATAGATCATCAATACACAGCAACGGGTACTTGTTCTTGATAGTGACTTTGTTCAATTGGCGATGATCAATACACATCCGCATTTTTCCATCCTTATTTTTCACAAATAATACTGGTGCACCCCAAGGAGATACACTCGGTCTGCCGAACCCTTTGGCTAGTAACTCTTCAAGCTGTTCTTTCAATTCTTTCAATTCTTTCGGAGCCATGCGATACGGTGGGATAGATATAGGCTGGGTATCTGAAGCCAAGTCAATACAGAAATCAATATCACGATCAGGTGGCATACCTGGAAGATCTGACGAAAATACATTGGGGAACTCCCAAACTACAGGCACTGAATCAATAGCCGGAGTCTCTACAGTAGTATCCCGAACATAGGCTAGATAATCCAAACAACCCTTCTCAACCATGTGTTGAGACTTTATAAAAGAAATGACTCGATTAAATGAACTAACATGCGAACCCTTCCACTCCAGCTTAGGCAATGCTGGAATAGCCAAGGTAACAGTCTTGGCATGACAATCTAGAATAGCATGATATGGAGATAACCAGTCCATGCCCAGAACAATTTCAAAATCGGTCATCTCAAGCAATAGGAGATCTGCTCTAGTTTCATAACCACATAATGTAATAATACATGATCGGTAGATCCGGTTCACAACAACAGAATCTCCTACAGGAGTGGACACATAAACAGAAGTACTCAAGGACTCACGAGAAACACCCAGGAATGGAGCAAATAGAGATGACACATATGAATACGTAGATCCTGGATCAAATAATACTGAGGCATCTTTTCCACAAACAGAAATAATACCTGTAATAACGGCATCTGAGGCCTCTACATCTGGTCTAGACGGAAAAGCATAGAACCGAGCTGGAGCGCCAACTGTCTGGCCTCCGCCTGGCTGACCTCCACCTCTAGGACGGATCCTACCCACATGTCCTCCACCTCTGGGTGGTCGGAATACTTGTGGAGCAACTGGTCCGGTAAGCATAGGCTGCTGACCCTGCTGTACTAGTCTACCCCGAAGCCTGGGGCAAAACCTCTGCATGTGACTGGGATCCCCGCACTCGTAACAACTCTTCGGTGCGATGGGCTGCTGACTAAGTGTCTGGCCCTGGGGACGTGAATACTCACTGGGAGGACTCTGAATAGCTGGTGGGCAGTAAGAACTCTCTGGGATAGCACTGAGATAAGGTCGCACTGGAGCACCTCGAGGAGGTGATGGTGCTGGATATGGAGGTCTGCTGGACTGCCCCCTCACGAACTGACCTCTGCCCCCGGACGGAGCACTTCTGAACTCTACAGAGTACCTGAACGGCTTATCTCTCATAATCTACTCTTGGTTCCGCTGACGTACACCCTCAATCCTCCGGGCTATCTCCACAACTCGCTCATAAGAAGTACCTATCTCAACCTCTCGAGCCATAGTGGCCTGAATACCAATATGTAAACCCGCTACAAACCTTCGCACTCTCTCCGCCTTAGTAAGGAGTATCATTAGTGCATGGTGAGATAATTCAGAAAACCTCACCTCATAATCAGTCACTGACATCTGACCCTGCTGGAGCTGCTCAAACTGAAACCGCAACTCTTTCCTCTGGGAGGGTGGAATATACCTGTCCAAGAAGATACTGGTGAACCTGTCCCAAGTCATGGGAGGAGAATCTGCTGGTCTGCAAAGAGCATAAGACTGCTACCATCTACGGGCTCTACCCTCTAGCTAAAAAGTAGCGAAATCATCCCCATGGGATTCCAATATCCTCATGTTGTACGGTCTATCCTTGCAATGATGAATGAAATCCTGTGGATCCTCATGTCATTCACCCCCAAAGATAGGAGGATGTAGTCTAGTCCATCTGTCCAATAGTTTCTGAGGATCGGTGGCTACAGCTGGCCTGGGCTCAGGTGTAGCTGCTGCCACTGGCTGGGCTCCACCCATGGGTAGTGCACCCTGGGTCTGATATACAGCAGCTGCATGTCCATGAGCCTGTGCGGTAGGGGTCTGTGCTCCCCCGCCTGCCTGAGATGTGGCTGGGTCTACCGGAAATAAACCGGCCTGAGTCATATTGTCCATGAATCGCAGCATACGACCCATGACATCCTGAAATCCCGGTGCAGATGTGAAGTCTACCAGAGCTGGCTCTGCCACAGGCACCTCACCCTGCTCCTCAATAATGGGATTCTCTGCTAGATCCACTAGCGGCATAACCGGAATAGTCCTGGGATGTCCTCGCCCTCTACCACGGGGTGGAGCCCTCCCTCGGCCTCTGCCTCGGCCTCTAGCAACTGGGGGAGTAGCTCTTCCCTGGTCTGGAACTTCATTCGAGCGCGTTCTCACCATCTGTGAGAAAATAAGAGAAGGATTTTTAGTGCTACATTAATTGCACGATGAAATGTGAAGAAAGGTAATTTCCTAACACCCTATAGCCTCTCGAAGATAAGTACAGACGTCTCCGTACCGATCCACAAGTCTCTATTAGGTCTGCTTATAACTTGTGAGACCTACATGAACCTAGTGCTCTGATACCATGTTGTCACGACCCAATTTCACATGTAGGTCGTGATGGCACCCAACACTATAGCTAGGCAAGCCAACTAATAAATTAAGCATACATTGATAAAATTTAAAACCAAGAAAATATAAACTCAAACTCTACCAATGTGTGTGCCAAGACATGGTGTCACAAGTGAATGAGCATCTAGTAGATTATACAAAACTCCAAATACTGTCTGAAATGAAATAGACAGAATGTAAATATAAGAAGAGACACTGGTAGCTGCAGAACGGCTTAGAAAGGCAACTCACCACTATGCCTCGGGATGACGTGGGTATGTGATGATAGGTCCTCCACTAGTACCTGTCTCAGATCCTGCACAAAAAGTACAACAAGTATAGTATGAGCACATAAATAACGTGTACCCAGTAAGTATCAAGCCTAATCTCGAAGTGGTGGAGACGAGATGGCCGACTTTGACACTCACTATGAGTCAATAATAATAACTGAAATAAAACTAGAATTTTTAAATCAGCATGATTTACAGAATTTACAATAATTTATTTAATCAGCGGAAATAATCAAATTCCTTCAAATGTAACAATTCTCAATAGATTAATTGAATTCCTTCAATTCAAATAATTTCCAATTTATCAAATAAATCTCATTTACAGGAGTAACAATTAATTCCTTAACAAGCAAGAATAATAATTCATTAAATTCCAAAGATTTTTTAATTTATTAATTAGCTTCCCAAGCTGAAATAAATTATTAAAGTATCGTGTAATTTTTTATTATTAAGCACAATTTCTGCCGAGGACGTATGGCCCGATCTAGAGTGTCGTGTACACTGCCGAGTGACGTGCGGCGCGATCCATAGATGCATCTATCCTGCCGAGGCGTTCGGCCCGCTCCATAAGAAAGGATGACATTTTCTTATGTACCTCCGGAAGGAGAGTATATTTATTATAAGATAAATTCGGGAGGAGAATAATTTTTTTTAACAATTAATTGATTAAAACAGAAAATCAAGCCTATGAGATTTCCATCATTTAATATCTTTATCTAACAATTCACAATATATTCATATATATCCATTATTATTAATTAATCAAAGAATACAATCTACACAATTAATGCATGCTTTGAGTCCTATACTACCCGGACTTTAGCATTAATAGTAGCTACGTACGGACTCTCGTCACCTCGTGCGTACGTAGCCCCCACAATTAGCAACAATTATTTAATTTTAATCACCTATGAAGTAATTTTCCCCTCACAAGATTAGACAAAAGACTTACCTCGTCTTACTCCAATTTAATCCACTATAAGGCTTTTTTCACGATTATCCAACTCTGTCTAGCTCGAATCTAGCAAAAATAATTCGATACAATCACTAAAAATTATAGGAATCAATTCCATAAGAAAATACTACATTTTAACTAAAAATCCCGAAATTAATTAAAAATTCGTTCGTGGGGCCCACATCTCAAAATCCGGTAAAAGTTATGAAATCCGATAACCCATTCAATTACGAATCCAACCATACCAGTTTCACTCAAATCCGACTCCAAATCGATACCGAAATCTCAAAAATTCGTTTCTATGAGATTTCTAAAAATTTCCCAAATTTAAATCTCAAAACACTAATTTATGGTGAAAATAATGATATACTTGTATATGTAGACCAAATCCGAGTTAGAATCACTTACCCCAATATTTTTCCCTTGAAAATCTGTCAAAAGTCGCCTCTGCTCAAGCTCAAGTTCGTCAAAATGGCAAATGGGACGAATGTCCTCTGTTATTATAACTTACAGCTCTGTCCAGCTCGATCAAGGAGCTCGATCAGGGGAGCTCGATCTAAGGGAGCTCGATCTCAGGGAACTCGATCTTGGGAGCTCGATCTCAGGGAGCTCGATCTTGGGAGCTCGATCAAGGAGCTCGATCTCAGGGAGCTCGATCTTGGGAGCTCGATCAAGGAGCTCGAACTCGATCTTGGGAGCTCGATCAAGGAGCTCGATCTCAGGGAGCTCGATCTAGGGAGCTCGATCAAGGAGCTCGATATCAGGGAGCTCGATCTTAGGCCTCGATCATGGGCTCGATATCTGGGTTCGATCTGGGGCTCGATCACAGCCCAGAATATACAGTAGAAGGGAAAATTGCAGCAGCTTTTTAAGTCCAACTTTTGATCCGTTAACCATCCGAAACTCACCCGAGGCCCTCGGGACCTCAACCAAATATACCAACAAGTCCTAAAACATCATACGAACTTAGTCAAACCTCTAAATCACATCAAACAATGCTAAAACCATGAATCATACCCCAATTCAAGCTCAATGAAACTAAGAGTTTTCAACTTCTACATTCGATGTCGGAACCTATCAAATCAACTCCGATTGACCTCAAATTTTACACACAAGTTATAGATGACATAACGGAGCTATGGATATTTTCAAAATTGGATTCCGACTCCGGTATCAAAAAGTCAACTCATCGGTCAAACTTTCAAACTTATATTCTTATTTTTAGCCATTTCAAGCCTAATTTAACTACGGACTCCCAAATAAAATTTCGAACACGCTCCTAAGTCCAAAATTACCATACGGAGCTGTTGGAATCATCAAAATTCTATTCCGGGGTCATTTTCTCAAAATGTTGACCGAAGTCAAACTTAGCACTTTAAGGCCAATAATTAGTTGTATGAAATTTATTTTTACTATGTATAAATCAGATACAAAATATGCAAAAGACATATTGTATAAAAAATTATATTTAAGCTGTATGATATTGTAGTTGTATTTAACTAGATAGAAACAATGTATGAAAGTTGTAGATACGTTGTAAATAAGTTGTATAATATATAATTAGTTGTATGAAATTTATTTTTACTATGTATGTTGTTGTAGATATTCAAATTTGCATTAAATTTGTACGAAATTTATTTTTAATTTGTATGTTGATGTATCATATATTATTCTTAGAGATAGAGATTTTATTGTTTAGTTTGAATATAAATATGCAATGAAGTTTAGATTCAGTAGAAGTTCTCTTTTAGATCTTGCTAAAATCCGTCCCAAATTCTCCTTAACTTTCTATATAAAACAGTTTACACTATGCAATATGCAGTTCAAAAACTAAAAGCAAAATGTGCAAATTTTTTTAATTAAAAAAATTTTAAAAAAATAAATAAACTTGCAAGCTTTACTAATTTGCATGTGATTCTTCTTCAACAATATCTATGAAATAATAAGCAAAATTTATTTCGATGGTAATGTATAAGATGCTATATGTGTTGTCAACTATGAGCTTTTTTCTTTGGGATAAGTCACAATGAAAAAATTTATACTCCCTGCATCCTATTTCGTTTTTACTCATTTCTGTTAAAATCAGTCCCAAAATATGCAATTACTTGATTTGTTTTGTGAAAAATGTTGATTGTTGGGAGTATCTTTGGTCCCAATATTCTGGAGCGAAGAGGGGAGAGAGGAGAGAAAAAAGAAAAATGGTGTAACTAAATTCCTTGATTGAAGGCATAATAATGGATTGAGAGCCTTTTAAGGTGGAATGTATATAATTTGTAAGTAATCCTTGTTTAGGGCGGGTAATATACAAAATTAGAATAATTTTGGTAAATAAGTTTCAAATATTGTATAGGAACGAAACAATCCCTTAACTAAAACGCGTCGTAAGAGCCTAAGGTTTGTCTACTTATATACCCAACATCTCTCCCGTGTTTTGTCGGTGGAATTCGTCTAAGGTGTCACACTAGTACTCAATCGAACATTGTTCTAACACGAAGAAAATAGATGAAAAAAATCAAAAAATCAATTTGAAATAAAAGAATAGAACAATTCTAGGGTTAAATGGATTTTAATTAATATACAGGAAGGATTATCACGGGATGTGGTATTGAACAAGATTTGAATATTTTGGGAGGCATTTTATTGACAAAATATAACACGCTTGAATACATGAATACACCATTCATTTTTCTCTTTTTTTGGGACAAATGTATTTTAGAATAGTATACTTTTCCCGAAGAGAACAAAAAGGAAAAGATTATAAAAATGAATGTAAAGAAAAAGAATTTTTTTAATAAATCTGTTGCTTGAGAAAAGTGAGTCATTGAATTCTCATCACCGAAGGCAGAAATGTCTTAGAATGTCAATTCAAAAGTATCAAGAATTCCAACTAGTAGACTTGTTTTAAGGTTCTTTTGACTAGTTAATTGACTTGAATTCAAGTGATAAATTTAAAAAAAAAAAAAAACTTATAATTTTATTTAGCAATGAAACTTTTTAAGGATGTCAAGGTTCTATATGACACGTTCTTTAGAGAACTTAAGTTATATATACTGAAAGTACAAATATTTATTTACATTATCACTAAATTGTATTACTTATCAAAAGATTTACTAATAATGGGAAGAGAGCAATCACGATAGATATGATCGAAACAAATAAATCTCTCTAAAAACCAACAAATCTCTCTAAAAGCCAAAGACTCTTTATCTCTTTACTTATTCTTCATTATTTTTCTCCTCTTATACTAAGAGCTCGTTTGGACATAAGAAAAGTTTCATTTTTTTCGAAAATTTTTCTCTTTTTTCACTTAGATCACTCACAAAACTTCAAAAACAACCCAAAATTATATTCATGTTCAAACACAACTTTAGTTTTCAAATACCATTCACTTGAAAAAAAAATTCACTTTTTTCCGGAATTTTACAATTCTTATGTCCAAACGCCCCCTAAATATTAAAAGGAACTCAAATACTTAATTCCATTATTGAAAAAATAAAATTATTTCTCTCCACTGTCACAAGTCACTGTGGTATTGCCCCATTGGTTCTACATTTGACTCCTTCCAAACTTTTATTATTTATTTTTCTTTTTTAATTTCTTCTTCCAAATCTCTTCATCTATTTAAACACACTTTCATTTTCTCCCTTGTTTCATCCTCTTCTCGACAACTCCATTGTTTTTAGAAAAACTTCTTTTCCCCTTCTCCACAACCTCCCAACTTTTCTCAATATACAATATTAGAATGGGAAAAATTATGGGATTTGCTAGTTCTTTCCTAAAGGAAATACGGTTTGGTGAAAGAATTAGTAACTCCAAAAAATCCAAGATTGAAAGTAGTAGTACCCCTACTACTTATGTATGCAGAGATGAGTTGGATATTAAGAAGAAGCCCAAAATCAAGAAACAAGTGAGATTTGATCTTGAACCTAAATACCAACATCCAAGAGAAGAAGAAAGCAATGAGGAGCAAAAGAAAAGGAATACTAGTAGTTCTTTTGATGATCATGCAAATAATGGGGTTAGAGTTAAAATATTGAGGAAAAAAGAAGATGCAAGAAGGTTGCTATTGAAGTGTAAAGAAGGAGGGGTGCTTGAATTCATGGATATTGCTCAAGAGCTTGTCCAAGTTCCTTCTACTAATGTTAGGGTTCACTAAATCACTAAATGAAAAGTACTCACTACTAGCTCGAGTTTTTTCCATTCTCAAATCTTAAATTTGAGACTTCTAATTAAATAAACAGATTTCATGCCCAACTCATTACACTTAGCTTTTTGGTGGTTTGAGGATTTCTTGGTTTATATTGCGTTAGACACTCTCTGTGATGATCCAAAAGGTCATCTTTAAATTTAATAATTATTTCCGCGTTCTGAGACCTCAAACAATACTATTTATCATTTTTTGACTTGCGTACACAGTCCGTATAATTTTTCAAAAAGTTTTTATGTGAAAAATTGATTAAAATGTGAAATAGAGTCTTAAAACTCAATTAAGTTGACTTTGGTCAATTTTTTTAGCAACAAACCCGGATCAGTATTTTGATAGTTCCGCTAGGTCTGTCTCATGATTTGGGACTTGGGCGTATGCCTGAAATTTAATTTGGAGGTCCTTAGCTCAAGTTATGGCCATTTAACGGAAACTAGAAATTTAAAGGCTAAAGGTTTTCAAAGTTTGACCACGGATTTGATTTTTTGATATCGGGGTCGGAATTCGATTCTGAAAGTTAGAACAGCTCTGTTATATCATTTATGACTCGTGTGCCAAATTAGAAGTCATTCCGGATTCGTTTAATATGTTTTGTCATGAGTTTTGCAAATTGAAAAGTTTGAAAATTAAAAGTCCGAATCGAGGTGTGAATTGTAATTTTGGTGTCGTTTAATGTGATTTGAAACCTCGAGTAAGTCCGTATTATATTATGAAACTGGTTGGTATAATTGGACGAGGTTCCGAGGGGCTCGGGTGACTTTCGGACGTGTTTCGGGTCATTTTTGTAAACGTTTGCAGGTCTGGTTCTGGAGTTTCGCACCTGCGACTTTTGGAGCGCAGGTGCGGTCCCGCTTCTGCGGAGAGCCTCATCGCTTCTGCGATTGGGAGTCTGGGTAGCCTACCCGCTTCTGCGAGAAAATGGTTGCAGATACGACCACTGCTTCTGCGGCTTGGCCTTCGCAAATGCGGAAGGTACCGCAAATGCGGCTCCTTCTTGTACTTCTACGCATCCGCAAATGCGGCTCCTTCTTGTGCAGATACGGACAAACTCTGGGCAAGCCCATTTCGCAGACGCGAGATTTGTCTCGCAAATGCGAGCTCGCAGATGCGGAAATTCGTCCGCAAATGCCAAAATGCTAGACAGACTACATAAAATCGGGAGTTAGCCATTTTTACTCATTTTTGAGTTTTGAGTCTCGGATTTGGGTGATTTTAAAGGGGGTTTTCACAACTTTGAATTGGGTTAGTGTTATATAACTAAAAGTTATTATATTTCATAAATCCATGTCTATATTCATCATTTATTTCAGATTTAGATGGAAAAAATTAAAAAAATTATAAAATTTTTCAAAAACGAAAAATTAAGATTTGAAGGTCCAATTGACAACGGAATTTGATAATTTTTGTATGGTTGGACTTGTCTCGGAACGGGTGTTCGGATTTCATAAGTTTTTCCGAGATTCGAGACATGGGCCCCACTTTTGATTTTTGAGATGAATTTCGGATTCTAATCCAGAACATTAGTAAATTCATATGGAATTAATTCCTACGATTTGTATTGAGTATATTGAATTGTTTATGACTAGATTTGAGAATTTCGGACACGAATTCGCGACGCAAAGGTTTATTGGAATCTTGAATTTCGTTGCAAAGTGAGGTAAGTGTCGTGGTTAACCTTGACTTGAGGGAATAGAACCCTTGAATTATTTGTTACGTGAATTTCATGTGTAACGATGTATAGGCAAGGTGATGAGTGCCTTTACTTTGTCAAATTAATTATTTGCATAATTAGTTAAAAATCATAAATTGTTTTAAGACCCGAATTAATTATTATAATAATTATTTCTCTCATATTCCTTGTCAATTATTAATTCTTGATTCTTGCAATAATTGTTACATGCTAATTTGATTTATGTGTTTTAATTGCTACTTGACATTTAGCATTGTCACGACCCGAAATTTCCACCTTCGGGACCATGATGACGCCTAACATTTCACTTGCAAGGGAATCCAACGTTAGAATATAACTAGCCATTTTAACAAATTTTTAAATTTATTTAATAAAAAGGAAACAAATACGGAAATAAAGTCTAAAATAAAGTGAATAATTCACAATAATCGCGATATCTAAATACCATCCCAGAACTGGAGTCACAAGTTCACGAGCTTCTAAAATGATACAAATAAAGGTCTGAATAAAATTCAAGTTGTTTGAAATATAATACACATCTGAAATAAGATAGCACGAGACTTCAGAACTGCGAATGCTGTGCAGTTATACCTTAAGTCTCCACTGGTAGTTGTATCCGGGTAAATCTACAGTACGCCGCTGGGACCAACTCTGAAATCTGCACAAGAAGTGCAGAGTGTAGTATCAGTACAACCAACCCCATGTACTGGTAAGTGCCGAGCCTAACCTCGATGAAGTAGTGACGAGGCTAAGGCAGGTCACTTACATTAACTTGTACACAATAATAATAATAATAATAATAATAATAATAATAATAATAATAATAATAATAATAATAATAATAATAATAATAATAACGGGAATAGTAGTAAGACTGGTAAATAATATCAATAATTGAAGTCAATTCAACAGTCACAATCCCTCAACTTATTTCCATTGCGGCGTGCAACCCGATCCCCCAATATAAACTTAGAATAAATCTGTTACGGCGCGCAACCCGATCGCCTAATATATACTTTTAAATAAATCTGTTGCAGCGCGCAACCCGATCCCTCAATATATTTAATAACTCTTAAATGTAATAAAAATACTCCAATAAATACCACGTTTAATGAGAAACTATTAAGCATCAAGGCATACAATAATTATAATTTATTTATGAAACAAACAATGATAAGTAGCAATTAATTGTGGAAATCAAGGAGAAAATAGGTAGTTTAATATTTAATATGCTAAATATCAAGTAATAATTAAGATACATAAGTCAAATAAGTATGTAACAATTATTGCAGGAATTCAAGGCATAATATTAAGCATGGAATATGAGAGAAACAATTAATATAATAATTAATTCATGTCTTAAAACAATTTATGATTTCAAATAATTATGCAAACAATTAATTTGACAACGTATAGACACTCGTCACCTCGCCTATACGTCATTCACATGAATTTCATATAACAAATCATTCAAGGGTTCTATTCCCTCAAGTCAAGGTTAACCACGACACTTACCTTGCTTTGCAACCAAATTCAAGAATTCAATAAACCTTTACCTCGCGAATTGGTATTTGAAATCCTCAAATCTAGTCATAAACAATTCAATATACTCAATATAAATCGTAGGAATTAATTCCATATGAATTTACTAATTTTTCGGATTAAAATCCAAAATTTATTTTAAAAAATCAACAATGGGACCCACATCTCGAATCCTAGAAAAATTTACGAAATCCAAACACCTGTTCCGATACGAGTTCAACCATACAACAATTATCGAATTCCGACGTCAAATGGACCTTCAAATCTTAATTTTTCATTTTTGGAAAGTTTTATAAAAAGTTCAATTTCTTCCATCTAAATCCAAATAAAGGATGAATATAGACATGGATTCATGAAATATAATCACTTTTGGTTATATAAATTTACCCAATTCAAAGTCGTGAAAATCCCCTTTGAAATCGCCCAAATTCGAGACTTAAAATTCAAACAATGAGTAAAAATGGCGACTTCCGAATTTATGGGCTCTGCCCAGTCTTTTTTCGCATCTGCGGACACAAATTTCGCATTTGCGAGACAAGGCTCACATTTGCGATGCCAGGCTGCCAGGTGAAGTTCCGCATCTGCGGACATTCCTGTCGCACCTGTGACATCCACTTTTGCGCATATATTACCGCAACTGCGAAGACCCAAGCCCAGACTCAGTCCCGCATCTGCACCAACCCCGCCGCACCTGCGGCATCGCACCTACGGCGAAAGGCCCTCGCAGGTGCGATCACATCAAAGGTAGCATTTCCAGCATTTTTCCTTAAGTCCGAATTTGATCCGTTAATCATCCGAAACTCACCTAAGGCTCTCGGGACCTCAACCAAATATACCAACAAGTCCTAAAATATCATACGAACTTAGTCGTGTCTTCAAATCACATCCAACAACACTAAAAATATGAATCACACATAGATTCAAGCCTAATGAACTTTGAAACTTTCAAGTTCTACAAACGATGCCGGAACCTATCAAATCACGTCCGATTGATCTCAAATTTTGCACACAAGTCATAAATGATATAACGAAGCTATTTTAATTTTCAGAATCGGATTCCGACCCCGATATCAAAAAGTCAAATCCGTGGTCAAACTTTAGAAATCTTTAGCCTTTAAATTTCTAGTTTCCGTTAAATGGCCATAACTCGAGCTAGGGACCTCCAAATTAAATTTAGGGCATACGCCCAAGTCCCAAATCACGAGACGGACCTACTGAAACTGTCAAAATACTGATTTGGGTCCGTTTGCTAAAAATGTTGACCAAAGTCAACTTAATTGAGTTTTAAAGCTCTATTTCACATTTTAATCTATTTTTCACGTAAAAACTTTCCGAAAAATTATACGAACTGCGCATGCAAGTCGAGGAATAATAGATAGTGCTTTTAGTGGTGTTAGAACACATAATTAATTATTAAATTTAAAGATGACCTTTTGGGTCATCACATTCTCCACCTCTAAAACAAACATTCGTCCTCGAACGGAATTAGAAAAGTACCTGAGCTGTTAAAAAGGTGTGAAAATTTACTCCGCATGTCCGACTCGGACTCCTAAGTAGCTGTCTCAATTGATTGACCTCTCCATTGTACCCAAACTTAAGGATAACTCTTAGACCTCAATTGTCAGACCTGCCGGGCTACAATAGCTACCGGCTCCTCTTCATAAGTCAAATCTTTGTCCAATTGGACTGAGCTGAAATCTAACACATGGGATGGATCACCATGATATTTCTGGAACATAGACACATAGAACACCAGATGAACCGCTGATAAACTAGGTGGTAATGCAAGCCTGTAGTCTACTTCGCCCACCCTTTCAAGAATTTCGAAGGGTCCTATATACCTAGGGCTCAACTTGCCCTTCTTTCCGAACCTCATTACACCTTTCATAGGTGAAACCCGGAGCAATACTCTCTCTCCAACCAAGAATACAATATCATGAACTTTACGGTTTGTCTAGACTGAGCTGTGCGAAGTCGATCCTGAATAATTTTGACCATATCCAAGGCATCCTGTACCAAATCGGTACCCAATAACCGAGCCTCTCCCGGTTCAAACCATCCAACTGGAGAACGGCATCCTTCCATATAATGCCTCATATGGAGCCATCTGAATGCTAGACTGGTAGCTATTATTATAAGCAAAGTCCGCAAGTGGCAAGAACTGACCCCAAGAACCTCCAAAGTCTATAACACAAACGCGAAGCATATCTTCCAATATCTGGATAGTGCGCTCTGACTATCCGTCTATCTGTGGATGAAATGTTAGACTCAACTCAACCCGCATGCCTAACTCACGTTGTACATCCCTCCAGAAGTGTGAAGTGAACTGCGTACCTTGATCAGAAATGACAGACACAGGCACGCCGTGAAGGGGGGCAATCTCACGAATGTAAATTTCAGCTAACCACTCTGAAGAATAGGTAACTGCCACTGGAATGAAATGTGCTGACTTGGTCAACCTGTCCACAATGACCTAAACTGCGTCGAATTTTCTTTGAGTCCGTGGAAGCCCAACAACAAAATCCATAGTGATATGCTCCCACTTCCACTCAGGAATTTCTAACTTCTAAAGCAAGCCACCAAGTCTCTGATGCCCGTACTTAACTTGCTGACCATTCAGACACCGAGCTACATATGCAACTATATCCTTCTTCATTCTCCTCCACCAATAATATTGCTGCAAATCTTGATACATTTTGGCGGTACCTGGATGAATTGAATACCTGGAACTGTGGGCCTCTTCTAGAATTAATTCACGAAGACCATCCTCATTAGGCACACAAATACGACCCTGCATTCGCAAAACTCCATCTTTCCCCATAGCAACCTGTTTGGCATCACCGTGCCGCACCATGGCCTTAAGGACAAGTAAATGAGGATCATCATACTGTTGCTCTCTGATGCACTCAAATAAAGACGACCGAGCAACTGTGCAAGCTAGAACCCGACTAGGTTCTGAAATATCTAACCTCACGAACTGATTAGCCAAAGTCTGAACATCTGCAGCTAACAGTCTCTCACCAACCGGAATGTACGCAAGACTGCCCATACTCACAACCTTTCTACTTAAAGCATCGGCCACCACATTGGCCTTTCTTGGGTGATACAAAATAGTGATATCATAGTCCTTCAACAACTCCAACCATCTTCTCTGACTCAAATTGATATCCTTTTGTTTGAACAGATATTGTAAGCTACGATGATCAATAAATACCTCACACGAGACACTGTAAAGGTAATGCCTCCAAATCTTCAGTGCATGAACAATGGCTGCCAATTCTATGTCATGAACAAGATAATTCTTCTCGTGAACTTTTAATTGCCGCGATGCGTATGCAATCACCCTGACATCTTGCATTAATACTGCACCAAGCCCAATGTGAGATGCATCATAATATACCGTATAAGATCCTGAAACTGTGGGTAATACCAACACTGGCGCCGTAGTCAAAGCAGTCTTGAGCTTCTGAAAGCTCAACTCACACTCGTCTGACCATCTGAATGGAACACCTTTCTGGGTCAGTCTGGTCAATGGACTTGCTATAGATGAAAACCCCTCCACGAACAGATGATAATAACCTGCCAAACCCAGGAAACTCCGGATCTATGTAACTGAAGTAGGTCAAGGCCAAATCTGAACAGCCTCAATCTTCTTAGGATCAACTTTTATACCTTCTGCCGATACAACATGCCCCAAAACTGCAACTGAGTTTAACCAAAACACACATTTGAAAATTTAGTGTATAACTGATTATTCTTCAAAGTCTGAAGCACACTCCGAAGATGCTGCTCATGCTCCTCTCAACTACTGGAGTAAATCAAGATATCATCAATGAATATAACCACAAAAGAATCTAGATAGGGCTTGAACACCCGATTCATCAAATCCATAAATGTTGCTGGGGCATTTGTCAACCCAAATAACATCACTAGGAGTTTGTAATGCCCATATCGAGTCCAAAAAGCTGTCTTAGGGATATCATATGCCCTAATCTTCAACTGATGGTAACTAGACCTCAAGTCGATCTTTGAAAACACCTTGGCACCCTAAAGGTGATCGAATAAGTCATAACTTCTAGGCATTGGATACTTGTTCTTGATAGTAGCCTTGTTCAACTGCCGATAATCTATACACATTCGTATTGAACCATCTTTCTTCTTTATAAATAATACTGGTGCACCCTAGGGTGAGACACCAGGTCTAATGAATCCCTGATCAAGAAAGTCTTGTAACTACTCCTTCAATTCTTTCAACTCCAGCGGGGCCATACGGTATGGTGGGATAGAAATGGGCTAAGTTCCCGGAGCCAAATTAATACAGAAGTATATATCTCTGTCGGGTGGCATTCCCGGCAAATCTGTAGGAAATACTTCTAGAAATTCATGAACAGCTGGTACTGAGTCCATAGAAAGAACATCCGCACTGGATCGCAAATATAAGCCAAATAGGCTAGACACCCTTTCTCAACCATATGCCGAGCCATCATATAAGAAATAACCCTGCTAGTAGAATGACCAGGAGTTCGTTTCCACTCTAACTGAGGTAACCCCGGCATGGCTAGGATCACCTTCTTGGCATGACCATCCAATATAGCATGATAAGGTGACAACCAATCCATACCTAAGATGACATCAAAATCTACCATATCAAGAAGTAGAAGATCCACACTAGTCTCAAGACTAGCAATAGTAATCACAAACGAACGATAGACATGGTCTACTACAACAGAGTCTCCTACCGGTGTAGATGCACACACAGAAGCACGAGGCACAACCAAATATGAAGCAAAATAAGAGGACACATAGGAATAAGTAGATCCTGGATCAAATAGAACTGAAGCATCTCTATGGGAAACTAGAATAATAGCTGTGATCACGGCATCGGATGACTCGGCCTCAGGCCTAACTGGAAACGCATAAAATCAGGGCTGGGCCCCACCACTCTGAACTGCGTCTCTTGGACGGCCTCTAAATGGCTGGCCTCTACCTCTAACTACCTGACCCCTACCTCTAGCTGGTTGAGCAGGCAGTGAAGCAATCGGTGCTCGTATGATGGCATGAGAATCCTGCCGAGATCTGTTACTCGACAACTTAGGGCAATACCTCCTGATGTGGCCAATGTTCCTACACTCATAACACCCATCCTGATGCCGTGGCTACTGAAGCTGAAGTTGAAGCTGACCCGAATGGGCCGGATAACCGCTGTAGTAACTCTGGAGTGGTGATGCACTGATAGGAGCTGAATGTGCACTAAATGCTGGCTACCCAGAGTAAGGCATAATAGGACCGTGACTCCCTGAAGCACCGGGAGATACATGAACTGCTGAATGAAAAGATCTGGGAGGATGACCCTTACCAAAATTACCTCTGCCTCCAGACGAGGCACCACTGAAACCATCGAACTGACGAGGCCTCTTATCAGACCTATGCCCTCTCTCCTGTGCAAGAACCATCTTGATCCTCCTCGCGACATTAGCAGCCGCGTGAAAGGAGATCTCACTTCCGGTCTTCTTGGCCATCTAAAGCTTGATTGGGTGAGTGAGTCCCTCAATAAACCTCCTCACTCTCTCTCCCTCAGTAGGTAGTAAAAGTAGAGCATGACGGGCTAAATCCACAAAACGGGATTCATACTGAGTAATAGTCATACTGCCCTGCTGTAGACGCTCAATTTGCCTACGGTAATCCTCTCTTAATGTGATAGGGAGGAACTTCTCTAGAAATAGCCGTGAAAACTTCTCCCATGTCAATGCAGGTTATCCAACTGGTCTAGTCAATGTATAACCTCTCCAACACCTCTTGGCGGAACCCATCATCTGAAATACAGCAAAATCGACCCCATTAATCTCAACTATACCCATGTTCCGCAGCACCTTATGGCAGCGGTCAAGATAATCTTGTGGGTCCTCAGAAGGTGTACCACTGAAGTGAACTGGAAAAGCTTGGTAAACTTATCCAGTCTCAATAAGGCCTCAAAAGACATGGCAGGCCTATCATCGGCTTGTGCCGCAACAACTGGCTAAACTACCCCAACTAGCGGGGCTGCTGGAGCCTGATTCTGAGGAGCCATCTGCTCCGGAGCGGGAGTTTGTGCTCCTTCCCTAGCCTGTGAGACGGCTAGTGCCACTGGAAATGTATCATTCTGGGCTACGCCCTCCATAAGACTTACCAAACGGACTAGAGCGTCCTGAAGTACCTGAGTAGCTATGAATCCTTCTGGGACCTGAAGTGGTCCAACTGGTACAGTCTGAACTGGAACCTCCTCCTGAAGATCCACCTGAGTTTCTATAACAGGTGCTGCTGCTTGAGCCCTAGACTGAGCTTTACCTCTACCTCTGCCCCGGCCTCTAGCACGACCCCGGCCTCGACCTCTACCCCTGTCCATAGTTGCCACCGGGGGGCTCTGGTCCCTGTTCGTCGGTAGATGTATTACGTGTTCTCGCCATCTACGAGAGAATAAGAATAGAATGGTTCAACCATCGATGATAGAATAAAATCGCACGACAGAATAAGAAAGAAGTGATATTATTCCTAAACTTCACAGCCTTTGAAAGATAAGTACTGATGTTTTTGTACCGATCCTTCAGACTCTGCTAAGTTTGCTCGTGACTCATGAGACCTATGTAACCTAGTGCTCTGATACCAACTGTCACGACCCGAAATTCCCACCTTCGTGACCGTGATGGCGCCTAACATTTCACTTGCTAGGAAAGCCAGCGTTAAAATATAACTACCCATTTTGACAAATTTTTAAATTTACTTAATAACAAGGAAACAAATGCGAAAATAAAGTCTGAAATAAAGTGAATAATCCATAATAATCGCGATATCTAAATACCATCCCAGAACTGGAGTCACAAGTGCACGAGCTTCTAGAATAATACAAATAAAGGTCTGAATAAAATTCAAGTTGTTTGAAATATAATACACAGCTGAAATAAGATAGAAGGGGACTTCACAACTGCGAACGCTGTGCAATTATACCTTAAGTGTCTACAGTACGTCGCTGGGACTAACTCCGAAATCTGCACAAGAAGTGTAGAGTGTAGTATCAGTACAATCGACCCCATGTACTGGTAAGTAACGAGCCTAACCTCGACGAAGTAGTGACGAGGCTAAGGCAGGTGTCACGACCCAAATTTCCCCTCTGTATAATATCGTGACGGCACCTAGTCTCTACGACTAGGTAAGACTAACATTTACGGAATAATGAAATGAAAACATAATTTTAATACTTAACCGTTCAAAAATACACAGCAAATTCCAAAAACCCGGAACATCGTGAATCACAAACTACAGAAGGAAAAATCTAGTGTCTCTATACATCAGAGTCTAACAAGGAAAAATACAAAAGATAATGGACATGAGAAAGAGTAGAAGGGGACTCTGAGGTCTGCAGACGCGGCAGATATACCTTGAAGTCTCTGAAGCTGTCCCGGTTCACTGATAATGCGGCTAATAAGGTGCACCTGGATCTGCACACGAAAAATATGTGCAAAGAGTAGCATGAGTACACCACAATCGGTACCCAGTAAGTGCCAAGCCTAACCTCGGTCGAGTAGTGACGAGGTCAGGTCAGGGCCCTACTGGTAATTATATAATAAAACAATATAAAGTGTAATACCGCAATAAAATAAAGGCTGAAATTTAATAACAATGGAAATCATAGAAGGTAATAGCTCAGTACACAGAAACACAAACAGGGGATCTCCCGAGATACCGTCTCGTAGTCCCAAACGTAAATGAGCAGGGGGATCTCCCGGAATACCGTTCCGTAGTCCCAAAATAAATAAGCAGGGGGGATCTCCCGGAATATCGTTCCGTAGTCCCAAAATAAATGTGCAGGGGGATCTCCCGGAATACCGTTCCATAATCTCAAAATAAATGTGCATGGGGGATCTCCCGGAATACCATTCCGTAGTCCCAAAGTAAATATGCAAGATAGGGGGATCTCCCGAAATACCGTTCCGTAGTCCCAAAGTAAATATGTAGTGCGAATGATAGAAATACAACTACATCACAAAATTCTCACAATTTAGACTAAGTACCAGTCAGGGAAGAAGTAGGAAGTTCATTAAGCATGCTGCACATAATTCACATAAACAATTAAGACACGTAGACATGTTGTATTAGACAAAACATGATAGCTACACATATTGGAATAATTCAATTAAGAATGAAAATAGATTAGTATTCATTAAAATGGTATAACTCAAAATAACAAGAAAACATATTTCTGCTCGTCAAGAAAATCGGGTTTTTCCACAACTAGCCCGTGTACGTACACGGCGCTCACATAGCATAATAGTTCCAAATCTTAAGGGGATTTCCCCCACGTAAAGTTAGGCAGGCCACTTACCTCGAACCAAGCTCAATCAATCGGTCACAATGCCTTTCCCACGAATATCCGGCTCCAAATGGGCCAAATCTAGCCAAAAGCAATTACATATCATAAATACAACAATAATAGACTCGTCTAATTAACGAAATCAACATCTTAACGAAAATTCTGAAATTAATTCAAAATCGCCTGTGGGCCCCATATCTCGGAACCCAACAAAAGTTACAGAATATGAACGCCCATCCAACTACGAGTCCAACCATACAAATTTTACCAAAATCCAACATCAACTCGAGCCTCAAATCTTCAATTAAAGTCTATGAAGATTTCTACCATTTTCAACTCAATCTTTACCCATTTGAACCTAACAATCTTTCCATAACCTTATTGGTATGTATACATAATACTCTTACACCCAAGAATCATATTATAAATCACCCTTCTTTACTCCAAACCCGAAAGTGAAGAATTGAGGAAAGAAATTCTTACCTCTTTGAAGCCCTAGCAAGATCCTTGTGAAATCTTCAAACCTTGAAAAAGAAATTGATGGATAAATGACTAAGTCTTTACTTTCTCTCTCTAAAATGCTCTCACCTCTCTCTAAAATATCAGATGAAACCCTTCAAAATGACCCCCAATAGTGTTTTATAAGAATAGGGTCGGGTTTATAAAATTAGAAAAATGAAACTCCGTAACAGGTTCTGCGGTCGCATATCCAACTGCACAATGGTTATGCGGACCGCATACCGGTCGCATAATCGGTGTCCAAAACTGGCAGACATTTATTTGTGTTGCAGTCACTATGCGGCCCGCATAACTGTTCTGCAATCACATAGTGACCGCATAACAGTTATGCGGTCGCATATTCGACGACAGATTTCATCCAAACTGGCCCTCGTGTGCCTCACTTCTGCGGTCATTATGCGGCCCGCAGAGTGATTATGTTGTTGCATAATGGACCGCAGAAACGCATTTTTCTACCAAAAATTTTCCTTTACTTCCTGGTGCATTGTTCAACCCAGAAATTTCTACAACCTTTGTAATATTTGATCTACCTCGACGCCACAAAAAAACTTAATTTCCTTAGCAAAACTTTCCGGGTCACTACACATACGTCAACATCTGGTCAACCTTTTCAACTGAATTTCGAAACCTTGGAACTTGGTTTTCCAAATCATTCAAAAGTCTCATCGGACCCGAACCAATTACCCCCGGCAAGTCACATAACAAATGTAAAGCATAAATTGAGCAGTAAATGGAGAAATGAGGTTATAATACTCAAAATGACGGGTCGGATCGTTACATTCTCCCCCTCTTAAACAAACGTTCGTTCTTGAACGGGTTTAGAATAATACTTGGAGTCTCAAATAAGTGTGAGTATTTACTCCGCATCTCTTGTTCAATCTCCTAAGTAGCTTCTCCGACTGGCTGGCCTCTCCACTGCACCTTCACTGATGCTATGTTCTTGGACCTCAGCTTTCGAACCTGTCGGTCTAAAATAGCCACCGGCTCCACATCATAAGTCAAATTACCGTCTAGCTACACTGTACTGAAATCCAGAATATGAGACGGATCTCCAACATACTTTCGGAGCATGGATACATGGAACACTAGATGAACACCTAATAGACTAGGTGGCAAAGCAAGTTCATAAGTCACCTCTCCAATTTTCTTAAGTATCTCAAAAGGCCCAATATACCGAGGGCTCAACTTGCCCTTCTTCCCGAACCTCAACACACCCTTCATGGGTGAAATCTTGAGCAGAACCTTCTCCCCAACCATGTGAACAACATCACGAACCTTCCTGTCGGCATAACTCTTCTGTCTAGACTGTGCCGTGCGAAGCCGTTCCTGAATTACTTTGACCTTTTCTAAAGCATCCTGAACCAAGTTGGTACCCAATAGTCTAACCTCACCAGGCTCAAACCAACTCACCGGAGACCGACACCGTCTCCCATATAAAGCTTCATACGGAGCCATCTGAATGCTTGACTAGTAGCTATTATTGTAAGCAAACTCTGCGAGTGGCAGAAATTGATCCCAAGGACCCCCAAAATCAATGACACAAGCGATTAGCATATCCTCCAATATCTGAATAGTGCGCTCGGACTGTCCGTTTGTTTGAGGGTGAAATGCTATGCTCAACTCAACCCTAGTACCCAACTCATGTTGTATAGCTCTCCAAAACTGTGATGTAAACTGTGTACCCCGGTCAGAGATAATAGATACTTGTACGCCATGAAGCCTGACGATCTCACGGATGTAAATTCGAGCTAGCTGCTCGGAAGAATAGGTAGTCATCACAGGAATGAAATGAGCCGACTTAGTCAGCCTATCCACAATCACCCAAACTGCATCAAACCTCTGCTGAGTCTGTGGAAGTCCAACAACAAAATCCATAGTGATCCGCTCCCATTTCCACTCCGGAATCTCTTACTTCTGAAGCAATCCACCTGGTCGCTGATGCTCATATTTTACATGCTGACAACTCAGACATCAAGACACATACTCTACTAAGTTTTTCTTTATTCTCCTCCACCAGTAATGTTGTTTCAAGTCCTGATACATCTTTGCGGCACCCGGATGAATAGAGTACCGCGAACTGTGAGCCTCCTGGAGAATCAACTCACACAAACCATCTATATTAGGCACACATAGCCTGCCCTGCATCCTCAATGCACCATCATCTCCAATAGTGACCTCCTTAGCATCACTGTGCTGGATCGTGTCCTTAAGGACAAGCAGATGGGGGTCATCATACTGACGCTCCCTGATACGATCATAAAGAGAACACCGAGAGACCACACAAGTCAATACTCGACTCGGCTTAGAAATATCCAATCTCACAAACTGGCTTGCTAAGGCCTGAACATCCAACGCCAATGGCCTCTCTGCTGCTGGTAGATATGTTAAACTCCCCAAACTCTCTGCCCGGCAACTCAAAGCATCGGCCACCACATTGGCCTTCCCAGGGTGGTACAAAATAGTGATATCATAATCATTAAGTAGCTCCAACCACCTCCGCTGACGTAAGTTAAGATCTTTCTGCTTAAACAGATGTTGCAAACTCCGATGGTCGGTGTAAATCTCACAAGGAACACCGTACAAATAATGTTGCCATATCTTCAAGGCATGAACAATAGCTGCTAACTCAAGGTCATGGACAGGATAGTTCTTTTCGTGCACCTTCAGTTGTCTGGATGCATAGGTAATCACCCTACCGTCCTGCATCAACATCGCGCCGAGACCAATCCGCGATGCATCATAATATATAGTATTAGACCCCGAACCTGTAGGTAATACCAATACTGGGGCTGTAGTCAAAGCTGTCTTGAGCTTCTGAAAGCTCTCCTCACATTCCTCTGTCTACCTGAACGGAGCACCCTTCTGGGTCAGCCTGGTCATAGGTGTTGCAATAGATGAGAATCCCTCTACAAAGCGACGGTAATACCCTGCCAAACCAAGAAAACTCCGGATCTCTGTAGCTGAGGACGGCCTAGGCCAACTCTGTACTGCTTCAATCTTCTTCGGATCCACCTGGATCCCCTCACTCGATACTATATGACCCAAGAATGCCACTGAGTCTAGCCAAAACTCACACTTTGAAAATTTTGCATATAACTTCTTTTCTCTCAAGGTATGAAGTGCAGTCCTTAGGTGCTGCTCATGATCCTCCCGACTCCGGGAGTATACCAGAATGTCGTCAATAAACACAATGATGAATGAGTCAAGATAAGGTCGGAACACACTGTGCATCAAGTGCATAAAAGCTGCTGGGGCATTGGTCAACCCAAAAGACATAACAAGAAACTCATAGTGACCATATCTGGCCCTAAAAGCAGTCTTTGGGATATTCGGCTCCCGAATCTTCAACTGATGATAACCTGAACGTAAGTCAATCTGGGAAAACACTCTGGAACCCTGTAACTGATCAAATAAGTCATCAATATGAGGCAACGTATACTTGTTCTTCACTGTGACTTTGTTCAACTGGCGGTAATTAATACACATCCGCATAGAACCATCCTTCTTCTTCATAAATAAGACAGGAGCACCCCAAGGTGACACACTGGGCCGAATGAAGCCTTTATCAAGCAATTCTTGTAACTGCTCTTTCAACTCCTTCAATTCAGGAGGAGCATACGATATGGAGGAATAGAGATGGGCTGAGTGCCCGGCAACAAATCAATGCCAAAATCAATATCTCTGTCGGGCGGCATGCCCGGAAGATCAGCTGGAAACACATCTGAAAAGTCCCTCACTACTGGAACTGACTCAACTATATGGGTATCAATACTGACATCTCTCACATAAGCTAGATACGCGTCACACCCCTTCTCAACCATTCGTTGAGCTTTAAGAAAAGAAATAACTCTGCTGGGAGTATACTCTAAGGTACCTCGCCATTCTAATCGCGGTAAACCTGGCATAGCCAGCATCACAGTTTTAGCGTGACAATCAAGAATATCATAGTGGGGCGATAACCAATCCATGCCCAAAATAATATCAAAGTCTACCATATTGAGTAATAGTAAATCGGCTCAGGTCTCAAAACCACTAAGAGCAATCAAACACGACCGATACACGCGGTCCACAACAAGAGAATCTCCCAAGGAGTAGATACATAAATAGGGGAACTCAAAGAATCCCGAAATACGCCCAAATACGGGGCAAAATAAGAGGACACATAAGAATATGTAGAGCCTGGGTCAAATAATACTGACGCATCTCTATGACAGACCGGAACAATACTTGTAATGACAGAATCAGAAGCAACTGCCTTTGTACGAGCAGGAAGTGCATAATATCTGGCCTGGCCTCCCCCTCTAGGGTGACCTCTACCTCCCCGACCTTCACCTCGAGCGGGTTGAGCATGTGGGGTGGCAGCTAGTGCTGTAATCATAGCCTGAGGCACCAGTAGAGCACGTTATGTCTGAATAGTTTGTGGAGGTGCACCCCTCTTATTCCTGAGGTAATCCCTCACCATGTGGCGAGTGTCGCCACACTCAAAACAAGCTCTGGGAGGGCGTGGCTGCTGTAACTAGCTCGGGCCAGGTCTGCTGGACTGGCCGCTAGGAACATCCCATGCAGGAGGCATACTAGATACTGGCGGTGTATAATAAGGCTCCTGGGGTCTAGAAGGAGCTGGAACACCGCTGGAGGCTGGAAGGGCTAAATGAATGGGGCGGCTCACATAACCCCTACCATGGCGAGCTGCTGGGGCACGAGCTCCCGAATAATAACCAGCCTCTCGAGACCTCTTGGCCTCCCTGTCCTCTCTATCCCGGGCAAACATGCCCTTGAATCTCCTGGCAATACCCACAACATGCTGATAAGAAATATCCATCTCCAATTCCCTGGCCATACTACTCCAGATGCTAGGATGGAGACCCTCAATAAACCGTCGAACCCTGTCTCGAACTGTGGCAACTAAGGCCGGTGCATGTTGGGCCAAATCACTGAAGCGAACTGCATACTCTGACACAGTCATAGCACCCTGGCACAGCTGCTCAAACTCCGCGCGCCATGAGTCCCTGAGGCTCTGAGGGACATACTCTCTCAAAAACATGTCTGAGAACTGAGTCCATGTAAGTGAAGCTGCCTCAGCCGGACTACTCAACTCATAAGCACGCCACCACTGATAGGCTGCTCCTCTAAGCTTGAATATGGTAAAAGAAACCCCACTCGTCTTCGCTATTCCCATAGTACGGAGAATACGATGACACTCCTCCAGAAAACCCTGAGCATCATCTGTAGCCAATCCGTTGAAGGTAGGTGGGCGGTACTTCTTGTACCTCTCAAGTCTGAGTTGTTCCACCTCAGAAGTTGCTGCCCTAACCTAGGGCTGAGCTGGAGGTACCTGCTGCATTGGTATAATCTCTAGAACCTGGTCGACCTGAGCCCGCTGCTCTGGAGTACCGGCAACGGGAGTCTGTGCTCGTCCCCCGGCCTGAGATGTGGCAGGAGCAAGTGGAATCAATCCAGCCTGAGCTAAGGTGCTGAACATGCTCAGAAACTGGGCTAGAGTCTCTTGGAGGGCTGGTGCAAGAACAAGTATCTCAGGTGTCTGCCCTCCAGCTTGAGCTACTCGGGGCTCCTCTGTAGCAGCTCGTGCTGGTTCTCTGGCTGCACCACGTGGACGTCCTCGGCCTCTACCCCGGCCCCGGCCCCAGCCCCAGCCTCTCATGGCTTTAGCAGGGGGGCGGGTGCCTGGTCATAAGATCCGCTTGTACGTGTCCTCACCATCTGTGAGAGAATATAATTCAAAAGTTTAGAATCTTTGAAGTTAACAATTTTCGCACGATAAGGAATCAAAGTAGTGAAATTTTCCTAACAGTTTCATAGCCTCCCGAAGATAAGTACATACGTCTCTGTACCGATCTGCGAGACTCTACTAAACCGGTTTGTGACTCACGACACCTATGAACCTAGAGCTTTGATATCAACTTGTCACAACCCAAATTTTCCCTCCGTATAATGTCGTGACGGCACCTAGTCTCTACGACTAGGTAAGCCTAACATTTGCGGAATAATGAAATGAAAACATAATTTAACACTTAACCGTTCAAAAATACACAGTAAATCCCAAAAACCCGGAACATCGTGAATCACAAACTATAGAAGAAAAAATCTAGTATCTCTATACATCAGAGTCTAACAAGGAAAAATACAGAAGGGGACTCCGAGGTCTGCGGACGCGGCAGATATACCTTGAAGTCTCCGAAGCTGTCCCGGCTTACTGATAGTGCGGCTAATAAGGTGCACCTGGAGCTGCACACGAAAAACGTGTACAGAGAGTAGCATGAGTACACCATAATCGGTACCTAGTAAGTGCCAAGCCTAACCTCGGTGGAGTAGTGACGAGGTCAGGTCAGGGCCCTACTGGTAATTATATAAGTAAACAATATAGAGTGTAATACCGCAATAAAATAAAGGCTAAAATTTAATAACAATGAAATCATAGAAGGTAACAGCTCAGTACACAGAAATACAACAGGGAATCTCTCGAGATACCGTCTGGTAGTCCCAAACGTAAATGAGCAGGGGGATCTCTCAGAATACCGTTTCGTAGTCGCAAAATAAATGTGCAGGGGGGATCTACCGGAATATCGTTCCGTAGTCCCAAAATAAATGTGCAAGGGGATCTCCCGGAATACCGTTCCGTAGTCCCAAAATAAATGTACATGGGGGATATTCCGAAATACCGTTCCGTAGTCCCAAAGTAAATATGCAAGACAGGGAAATCTCTCGGAATACCTTTCCATAGTCCCAAAGTAAATATGCAGTGCGAATGATAGAAATACAACTACATCACGAAATTCTCACAATTTAGACTAAGTACCAGTCAGGGAAGAAGCAGGAAGTTCATTAAACATGCTGCACATAATTCATACAAACAATTAAGACACGTAGACATGTTGTATTAGACAAAACATGATAGCTACACATATTGGAATAACTCAATTAAGAATGAAAATATATTAGTATTCATTAAAATGGTATAATTCAAAATAACAGGAAAACATATTTCTGCTCAGCAAGAAAATCGGGTTTTTCCACAACTAGCCCGTGTACGTACTCGTCACCTCACGTACACGGCGCTCACATAGCATAATAGTTCCAAATCTTAAGGGGATTTCCCCCACGCAAAGTTAGGCAAGCCACTTACCTCGAACCAAGCTCAATCAATCGGTCACAATGCCTTTCCCATGAATATCTGGCTTCGAATGGCCCAAATCTAGCCAAAAGCAACTACATATATTATAAATACAATAATAATAGACTCGTCTAATTAACGAAATCAACATCTTACCGAAAATTCCGAAATTAACTCAAAATCGCTCATGGGCCCCACGTCTCGAAACCCGACAAAAGTTACAGAATATGAACGTCCATCCAACTACGAGTCCAACCATACAAATTTCACCAAAATCCGACATCAACTCGAGCCACAAATCTTCAATTAAAATCTATGAAGATTTCTACCATTTTCAACTCAATCTTTACCCATTTGAACCTAACAATCTTTCCATAACCTTATTGGTATGTATACATAATACTCTTACACCCAAGAATCATATTATAAATCACCCTTCTTTACTCCAAACCCGAAAGTGAAGAATTGAGAAAAGAAATTCTTACCTCTTTGAAGCCCTAGCAAGATCCTTGTGAAATCTTCAAACCTTGAACAAGGAATTGATGGATAAATGACTAAGTCTTCACTTTCTCTCTCTAAAATGCTCTCACCTCTCTCTAAAATATCAGATGAAACCTTTCAAAATGACCCCCAATAGTGTTTTATAAGAATAGGGTCGGGTTTATAAAATCAGAAAAATAAAGCTCCGGAACAGGTTCTGCGGTCGCATATGCGACCGCATAATGGTTATGCGGACCGCATATCGGTCGCATAATTGGTGTTCAAAATTGGTAGACATCTGTCTGTGTGTGTGGTCACTATGCGGCCCGTATACCTGTTCTGCGGTCGCATAGTGACCGCATAACAGTTATGCGGTCGCATAGACGACCGCAGATTTCATCCAAACTGGCCCTCGTCTGCCTCACTTCTGCGGCCATTATGCGGCCCGCAGAGTGATTATGCGGTCGCATAATGGACTGCAGAAACGCGTTTTTCTACCAAAAATTTTCCTTTACTTTCTGGTGCATTGTTCAACCCAAAACGTCCGAGCCGTTGTTCAACCCAAAAAGTCTGAGCCGTTGTACTATTTGATCTACCTCTATGCCACAAAAAACTTAATTTCCATAGCAAAACTTTCCGGGTCACTACATATACGTCAATATCTGGTCAACCTTTTCAACTAAATTTCGAAACCTTGGAACTTGGTGTTCCAAATCATTCAAAAGTCTCACCGGACCCGAACCTATTACCCCCCGCAATTCACATAACAAATGTAAAGCATAAATTGAGCAGTAAATGGGAAAACAAGGTTATAATACTCGACGAAGTAGTGACGAGGCTAAGGCAGGTCGCTTACATTAACCTGTACACAATAATAATAATAATAATAATAATAATAATAATAATAATAATAATAATAATAATAATAATAATAATAATAATAATAATAATAATAATAATAATAATAATAATAATAATAATAGGAATAGTAGTAAGACCGGTAAATAATATCAATAATTGAAGTCAATTCAGCAGTCACAATCCCTCAACTTATTTCCATTGCGGCGTGCAACCCGATCCCCCAATATAAACTTAGAATAAATCTGTTGCGACGCGTAACCCAATCCTCCAATATATACTTTTAAATAAATTTGTTGCGGCACGCAACCCGATGCCCCAATATATTTAACAACTCTTAAATGTAATAAAAATACTCCAATAAATACCACGTTCAATGAGAAACTATTAAGCATCAAGGCATACAATAATTATAATTTATTTATGAAACAAACAATGACAAGTACCAATTAATTATGGAAATCAGGGAGAAAATAGGTAGTTTAATATTTAATATGCTAAATGTCAAGTAACAATTAAGATACATAAATCAAATAAGTATGTAACAATTATTGCAGGAATTCAAGGCATAATATTGAGCATGGAATATGAGAGAAATAATTAATTTAATAATTAATTCATGTCTTAAAACAATTTATGATTTCAAATAATTATACAAACAATTATTTGACGGCGTATAGACACTCGTCACCTCGCCTATACGTCGTTAACATGAATTTCATATAACAAATCATTCAAGGGTTCTATTCCCTCAAGTCAAGGTTAAACACGATACTTACATCGCTTTGCAACCAAATTCAAGAATCCAATAAACCTTTGCCTCGCGAATTCGTGTACGATCCTCAAATCTAGTCATAAACAATTCAATATACTCAATATAAATCGTAGGAATTAATTCCATATGAATTTACTAATTTTTCAGATTAAAAACCAAAATTTATTAAAAAGAATCAACAATGGGACCCACGTCTCGAATCCCAAAAAACTCACGAAATCCGAACACCTGTTCCGATACGAGTTCAACCATACAAAAATTATCGAATTCCGATGTCAAATTGACCTTCAAATCTTAATTTTTTATTTTTAGAAAGTTTTATAGAAATTCAAATTTCATCCATCTAAATCCGAAATAAAGGATGAATATAGACATGGATTCAAGAAATATAATCACTTTTGGTTATAGAATACTTATCCAATTTAAAGTCGTGAAAATTCCCTTTGAAATCTCTCAAATCCGAGACTTAAAACTCAACAAATGAGTAAAAATAGCGACTTCTGAATTTATGGGCTCTGCCCAGTCTTTTTTCACATCTGCGGACATAAATTCTGCATTTGCGGACTCGCATTTGCAAGACAAGGCTCGTATTTGCGATGCGAGGCTGCCAGGTGAAGTTCCGCATCTGCGGACATTCCTGTCGCACCTGCGACATCCACTTTTGCCTAAATATTGCCGCACTTGCGAAGACCCCATGCCAGCCCCAGTCCTGCATCTGCACCAATCCCGCCGCACCTGCGGCATCTCACCTACGGTGAAAGGCCCTCGTAGGTGCGATCACATTAGAGGCAGCATTTCCAGCATTTTCCCTTAAGTCTGAATTTGATCCGTTAACCATCCGAAACTCACCCGAGGCCCCCGGGACCTCAACCAAATATACTAACAAGTCCTAAAATATCATACGAACTTAGTCGTGTCTTTAAATCACATCCAACAACACTAAAAATACGAATCACACATAGATTCAAGCCTAATAAACTTTGAAACTTCCAATTTCTACAAACGACGCCGGAACCTATCAAATCACGTCCGATTGATCTCAAATTTTGCACACAAGTCATAAATGACATAACAGAGCTATTACAATTTTCAGAATCGGATTTCGACCCTGATATCAAAAAGTCAAATGCGTGGTCAAACTTTGGAAATCTTTAGCCTTTAAATTTCTAGTTTCGGTTAAATGGCCATAACTCGAGCTAGGGACCTCCAAATTAAATTTCGGGCATACGCCCAAGTCCCAAATTACGAGACGGGCCTACCGAAACTGTCAAAATACTGATCCGGATTTGTTTGTTAAAAATGTTGACCAAAGTCAACTTAATTGAGTTTTAAAGTTCTATTTCACATTTTAATCCATTTTTCACGTAAAAACTTTCCGAAAAATTATACGGACTGTGCACGCAAGTCGAGAAATAATAGATAGTGCTTTTTGAGGTCTTAGAATACAGAATTAATTATTAAATTTAAAGATGACCTTTTGGGTCATCACAAGCATATTAAATATGAAATTTGCCTATTTTCTTCGTGATTTTCCACAATTAAATGTTACTTGTTATTACTTGTTTTCTGAATAAATTTTAATCATTGTATGCTTTGTTTTCTAATAATTTCATATTGAATGTGGTATTAATTGGAGTATTTTTATTACAATCAAGAGTTGTTATTTTATATTGCTGGAGCGGGTTGCACGCCGCAACGAAAATGAAAAAAATATATTGGGGGATCGGGTTGCACACCGCAATGGATTATATTTTAAGTTTATATTGTTGGAGCGGGTTGCACGCTGCAACAGAAACTTATTGAAGAATTATATTGTTGGAGCGGGTTGCACGCCGCAACGGAAATTGATTGAAATAGTAATTGGTTATGACTGCCGAGTTGGTTTCAACTGTTGAAATGAGTTACATGTTTTATTTTCATTATTGTTGTTATAACTATTATTGCATACATGTTAATGTAAGTGACCTGCCTTAGCCTCGTCACTACTTCGTCGAGGTTAAGCTCGGCACTTACAGAGTACATGGGGTCGATTGTACTCATACTACACTCTGCACTTCTTGTGCAGATTTCTGAGTTGGTCCCAGCGGCGTACTGTATATTTACTCGGATTCAGCTACCAGTGGAGACTTGAGGTATAGCTGCACGGCGTTCGCAGCTCTGAAGTTCCCTTCTACTTTATTTTAGTTGTGTGCTTTCTTTGAGATAGCTTTATTTTGTTTAGACCCTTGTTTGTGTCATTCTAGAAGTTCGTGCACTTGTGACACCAGTTCTGAGATGGTATTCAGACATCGCTAGTATTATGGAGTATTCACTTTATTTCAGACTTTATTTCCGCATTTGTTTCTTTGTTATTAATTAATTTAAAATAGTGTTAAAATGGCTAATTATATTCTAACATTGGTTTGCCTAGCAAGTGAAATGTTAGGCGTCATCACAGTCCCGAAGGGGGGAATTTCGGGTCGTGACACTCCGAGGGTTTGTTTTGTTTTTTTAGGGACCTCAAATTTATAATGAGATATTTATAGCGGTTTATATATGTACACTCAAATTTTAGACGTGTACGATCATGAAATATCTATTATGGTGTTACAAAATTAAAATATTTTTATATTACAATATCAAGCAACTAGTAGTATATATAGTGTCTCCTCTAAGTAAAAGAATAAAGATGTTCACTCGTCTAAGTTTTTATGAACAATTATATGAAGTTATCTTTTATGTTATCTGACAAGGTAAAAAATTCTCAAGGATATCAGTATATAACTATATAAAAATTTGACTCTTAAACTTTTATTTCCATCCGAATATTAGAGTTACATTCTAAAAATTGTTATAATTTAACTTTGAACTCAAGTAATGCATGATTCAGATATCGTCTAAACCTTCTTCTTCTCTTGCTTCTCCATCCGTCGTACCTTTCTCAGGAAAAATAAAGGAAAATTGTATGTGACATGATAATGTTATTGTTTTAACACTATTAGTATATAATAAATACTAACTAAAGAAAAAATGAAGTTTAATGTAAGTCTAGAAGTTCTGCTAAATTGATTTCTTTGTAAAGATTGCTGGTCTTTTGGCCTAAATGGCGTCAATAATCTATATTTCTTACGTGTCTCTTAGAAGACTAATGGAAGACTGAAAATAATTAATATGGACAAAAATAGTTTAGGTAACTTGTTAGAATCAAATAATGCACTACTAGTCTGATACCCAATCGAACATTTTCTTTTCTCTAAAAAAAGTGAACATTGTTCTAACACGAATAAAATAGATGAAGAAAATCAATTTGAAATAGAAGAATGGTATAATTATGGTGTAAAATGGATTTTAATTCACACAGAAAGGATTATCATGCAATGTGGTGTACCAACTAAGATTGCAGTGCAGTGATTAAGCGCTTTATCCCCAATATCAGATTTAATGGTGGGAATTCGAATTTAGTGATGCTCCAATATAGTACCGGACACCCGGTGAGAATTAAAAAATTCACTGAATATTGTGTTGAACAAGATTTGTGTACTTCTGAATATGGTATTGAATAAGATCTGTGTACTTATCAAGAATATATATATTCTGACAAAATATAACATGAATACTATATTCATTTTTCTCTTTTGGGACAAATGTATTCGAGAATACTATATGTTTCTTCATGAGAACAAAAAAGAAAAGATTTTAAAAACTGAATGTAAACAAAAAGAACCAAAATCTATCTAAAGACTCAAAAGGAAACATGAGTCAATCATCTCACCAGAGTCGGATCTAGGATTTGAAGATCATGGATGCACTCTAATTTTAAGTAAAATTGATGTTCATAATAATGTCAAGTGATGCAAAAAAATTAAAATATTTTAAGAGTTATACTACATGGTACAGTAAACTATTATATACACACACGATTACTGTAATTTCGTCTTTTTATTTTATTGTTAATATTAGTGGTGATCTGTCACGACCCAAAATCCCACCACAAGTATCATGATGACACTTAGTCTCTAAGACTAGGGTAAGCTGATTATAATAACAATTCAAGCCATTTTTTAAAAAAATAGATAATCGAAACCAAAAGCGGAAAACAAATATAACTACCTCCCAAGACTGGTAATATTGAGTCACGAACTCTAACTGAATACATGAAATTATCTCGAGGGTCGAATATAAAATATTGTTCGAATAAGAAATCAACAGTACAATAAAATGGAAGGACTCCAAGGGACTGTGACGACCAAGCAGTCCTACCTTGAATCCTTGCAATCATACTCTAATCTCTGTCCGAATATGATATCTCCAATACCTGGCTCTGCACAAAAATATGCAAAAGTGTAGTATGGGTACAACACGGTCGGTATCCAGTAAGTATCAAGACTAACCTCGGTGGAGTAGTGACGAGGTACAGTTAAGACACTCACTAGTCTAATAACCTGTGCAATATAGTATACAAAAATAATAAAAAACAAATAGCAGTGATAGCAACCATAATCAACTAGTGTTGTAAACAGCAAGGCAACAACAACACTATAAATATTGCTCAAACGAATAATAAACACAAGTATATCCAATTAATCAAGTCCTTCAAAATATACATCTTTTATCTATAAGTTTTTCAAATAAAAATCTTTAGAATGTAATCCGTATAACTAAATGTATCCCGAATATACTTCCTCCAAATAAATATCTTACGAATATAATTCTTTCAAATAAATATCTTCAAATATAATTCTTTCAAGTAAATAGCTTTCGAATATAATTCTTTCAATTAAATACCTTTCGAATATAATTCTTCTAAGTAAAATTCACCATGTGACACCTCATTTAACTTTTCTGGTGTGAGAAATATATTCAATATATCACATCAAATGGCACGGTAATACCTTCATGCACTTGTCTCATTCTCACCAAAAACTATACATACATATACATATACATATATATATATATATATATATATATATATATATATATATATATATATATATATATATATCAAATGGCACGGCATCACCCTTCGTACTTTACACTCTCCCTCACATGATAATATAATTGAAATGGCATGGCATCACCCTTCGTGCTTTACACACTTCCTTACCAAGTACATGTATATCATTAACAAGCAAGGTAGGAAGCGTAAATAACATCAAGGAGAGTGTTTAAACGACAATACAATACAACAATTCATAGCACAATTTGCCCACTGACCATAACCAAATTCCAAAGATGTAGCAAAATCAATAAATTTTTTAAAAAATAGCCCAAGGCTCCACACAATGTATATAAAACCTCAAAAATAACAACAGAGATGGAAAAGTAACTCAGTATAGGACAACACCTTCTTTAATCCAAATTTTTGATAAATATATTAACACCTCAATTTAAATTTATTTAATTAATTATTTACAGATGAAAAATCCATAATGAAATTATTTTCAAGAATTGTCAACCCAACTAACCACAATATTTCACATAAAAATCAAAGTGGCAATCACACCAAATTATCATATAAAAATAACCTCGGTAAACAAGGAATGAGGCATGACAAATAAAGGATTTACTATATTCCAAAAAAATTTCAATTTAATACATAAGGGCGTCTACGAATTTCAACCAATATAATTTGCACATATAAACCAAGTATGTACTCGTCACCTCGCGTACATGATTTTTAGTTACACAATTTCCACATAATACTTAATACCTAAGGGGTAATTCCCCCACTCAAGATTACGCAAGATACTTACCTTTTTTGAAGTTATGCCGATATTCTAAAATAGCCTTTCTGCTTGATATGACTTCCGGACAGCTCAAATCTATCCAAATTAATTCGATTCAGTTAATACAAATTATAGGAATTAATTCAATATGAAAATATAAATTTTCCAACAAAATCCAAAATTGTACTCAAAATCGCCCGTGGTGCCCACGTCTCGGAACCCGACAAAATTTACAAAATATGAACGCCCATTCAACCACGAGTCCAACCATATAAAATTTACCAAATTCCGAACTCAACTCGACCTCCAAATCTCAAAAATTCTTATTTTGAAATCCCTAGACCCAAATCCTCAAGTGTCACCTCAAAAATATGTAATCTAGTCGAAATACTCAATGATAATCCAATATTATTGAGTAACAATGATCACAAGTGACTTACCTCAAGATTTATCATGAATTCTCGCTCAAATATTGCCTCAACCCGTGTTTGAAAGGTCCAAAAATAAGAAAAACTCTCGGACCCTTCGTTTATATTCTGCCCAAGAATTTTTCGCATCTGCGATCTAGCAGATGTGAGGGCCTTCACACTTCTGCGGTCTGAGATGCTTCTGCGGACAGCAGTCCGCTTCTACGGACTCGCTTTTGTGAAGAAGTTGTCCGCTTATGTGATGAGGCTAGGCCTTTCCCTTTTCTGCTTCTGCGATCGCGAAGCCGCAGGTGCGACTCCGCTTATGCGGTAAGGAGTGTGCATCTGCGGCCACTGCCCTTCCTAGTCCAGGCCGGATCTATGACCATTTTGTCGCTTTTGCGGTCTCTCACCTGCGACCATTTCCATTGCAGGTGCGATTGCACCAAAACTGGAAAAATTCAAGAATTTCTCCAAGCCCAAATTTGATCCGTTTAACCATTCTAAACTCACCCGAGGCCCTCGGTACCTTAACCAAACATAGCAACAAGTCCTAAAACATGATATGAACTTAGTCAAGGTCTCAAATCACATCAAACAACACCGAAACTACGAATCGCCTATCGAATCAAACTTATAAGTTTATGAAATTTCCAAATTCTATAACTTGTGCCGAAACATATCAAATCAATCTGAAATGACCCCAAATTTTACACACGAGTCCTAAATGACATAATAGAGTTGTATAAATTTTCGAAATCGAATTTCGACCCCAATATCAATAAAGTCAAATCCCGGTCAAACTTTCTAAAAATCTTCCATTTTCCAACTTTCGCCAAAATGCGTCAAATTATCCTACAGACTTCCAAATCCAAATCCGGATGTACACCTAAGTCCAAAATCACCATACGAAGCTATTGATATTATCAAAATCCTATTGCGGAGTCGTTTGCTCAAAGGTCAAATGTCACGACCCAAAAATCTTACTAGTCGTGATGGCACCTAACCCAACCCGCTAGGTAAGCCAATTAACCACTAATCAATTCTAATAACAATTTATAAAGCAATTAAGTAATGAAAAGTCTTAATCTTATACATTCCCCAAGAACTGGAAGTATAAATCATGAGCTTCTAAGAATAGACTTTACAAAGCTGATATGAAGTAAATACTCCTTCTGTTTGAAAAGTACATAAACCGAGTTTTTTAAATCTAAGGCTACCATGAACAAGAGGCAGCTATAATAGGAACGCAGGTACATCTTCAAATCCGGCAACCATCGGGCACAGCAACAACAACAACCAACATCTGCACGCAATATGCAGAAGTATAGTATCAGTACAACCGACCCCGGGTACTGAGTAAGTAACAAACCTAACCTTAGGTTGAAAGTAGTGACGAGCTAGAACAAAGGTCGGGTCCAACACCAATATCCAACAAAAGTTCATAACAACGTAAAGCAAGTAATAAAAGAAGTAATTCAGAGATGAAATGCTCAGCTTATTCGTAGTTTCCCGAAAAATAGTTTCGCGTTTCAAGTATATCAGTGAAAACCCAAATCCTTTACTGAAATTGTTGAAAATATGAGTAAATTTGAAAATAGTAATTTTCCCAAAAGTCCTTTTAACAATAAATGAGATGTTTCATTTTCTTTCCAGATAGTCAGTGAAAAATGCATCACTATGCCCATATGTCAATATGTGTGAGAAGTCATGAATGACGTGATACCGCACAACATGAGGAAAATATATCTCTATGCATGTATGTCATGTGTGCATGTCAATGCAATGTATCTCAGAGATGAACTCAGTTACTCAGACTCTCAGAGTACTCAATCTCATTTTCTCACACTTCCCACTCATCATGCTCAATCACTCAGTACTGTATATGGCCAATCCGGCCCAGGAAAGATTTATCCCGGAATATATACATCAACTGACCATCAGTCACTCAGTACTGAGTAGGGCCAAATCCAGCCCGTGGGGAAGATCCATCCCCAGGTGTAAATGTTTCGGACAAGATCCATATCCAGGGAAATCCATCCCTCAATAGTATCATCCGCGCTCACTGGGGGTGTGTTACAAACTCCGGAGGGGCTCCTACATCCCAAGCGCTATCATAAGCTAGATCCAGGCATAAATCAATATAGCATATTGCGGCGTGCAGCCCGATCCCATAACTGTCACTCATAATTAGGATCTCGGCCTCACTCAGTCATCAATCTCTCCAGTCTCACTCACGGGCTCACAATGTCATGAAACTAGCCCGACAACAATGATATGATGTATTAATAAATAACAACTGAGACTAAGATATGATATAAATGCATGAATATGACTGAGTACAAAATATCAATGAAATCAGTGAGATGACAGCAAGAAACGACCACTATGGGTCCCAACAGTATTAGCATAAAGCCTAAACATGATATCTAGCATGATTGACAGCTCAATTACTTTATCACATGGTGAAAACATGGATATCAACAAAATAGGGCCACTATTCAGCCATGGAAACAACAGAGTCCCAATTCACATGGTGCACGCCCACACGCCCGTCACCTAGCATGAGCGTCACCTCAACACAAATCACATAAAATGTATTTCGGGGTTTCATACCCTCAGCTCCAAGATTAGAAGAGTTACTTACCTCGAACAAGCCAATTTCAATACTGAGCAAGCCAAGCGATGCTCCAAAATGCCATCCTGCGCGTTCCGACCTCCGAACGGCTCGAAACTAACCAAAAACAACTCAAATACATCAAACAATGCTAAAGGAACCAATCACAATCGAAAAAGGTCGAATCTTTAATCAAAAGCCCAAAATCGGCTAAAACGCATACCGGGGCCCACGCCTCAAAACTCGAAAACTCACAAAATTCGACAACCCATTCAATTACGAGTCCAACCATACTAGTTTCACTCAAATCCGACTCCAAATCAGTGTTCAAAACTCAAAAATTCATATTATGAAACTTTAGGCCAAAACCCCCAATTTCTCTTTAACATTCATCAACCAATTGCCAAAAATAAAGATAGATTCATGAAATGTAATCAAAACTGAGTAGAGAACACTTACCCCAATCCTTGTGATGAAATTTGCTTCAAAAATCGCCTCAATCCGGGTCCCACATCTCAAAATATGAAGAAAGAACCAAAACCTCGATTTTTATAACTCTGCCCAACTATTCCGCATTTGCGGTTAAAATGTCGCATCTGCAACCTCCGCTTCTGCGGATGATGCCTCGCATCTGCGAAGCCCATGGAGACTGGCCCTTCCGCACCTGCGGATAAACCTCGCTTCTGCGCATGTGCAGGTGCGCCAACAACCTTCGCTTCTGTGGCCCCACTGTCGCTTCTGCGACTACCGCACATGCGCAAACCAGCCGCAGGTGCGGTCACACCAGAACCAACCGCAATGAACCTTAGCCAAAATTTCCAAAATGCTCCGAAATCAATCCGAAACACGCCCGAGCCCCTCGGCCCCACGTCCAAATATACGAACAAGTCCCATAACATAACACGGACCTACTCGAGGCCTCAAAACACACATAACAACATCAAAACGACGAATCACACCTCAATTCGAAATCATTGAACTTTGAAACTTCAACTTCCACAACCGATGCTGAAACCTATCAAATCACGTCCGATTGACCTCAAATTTTGCACACAAGTCACATTTGACATTACGGACCTGCTCCAAGTTCTGGAATCGGAATCCGACCCCGATATCAAAAAGTTCACTCCCGGTCAAACATTCCAAAATTCCAACTTTTGCCATTTCAAGCCAAATTCCACTATGGACCTCCGAATCACAATCCGGACGCGCTCCTAAGTCCAAAATCACCCAACGGAGCTAACAGAACCATCAAAATTCCAATTCGAGGTCAAATGCTAAAAAGTCAAACTTGGTCAACTCCTTCAAATTTAATGCTTCAACAATGAAATCCATTCTTCCAATTCAATTCCGAATAACTTGAAAATCAAAACCGATGATTCACATAAGTCATAATGCATCATGCGGAGCTACTCATGCCCGTAAACTACCGAGCGAAGTGCAAATGCTCAAAATGACTGGTTGGGTCGTTACATCCTCCCCCACTTAAACATACGTTCGTCCTCGAACGTGCCCAGAGTTGTTTCAAACGCTATCAAATCGCCGTGTAACCTTACCATGCACATACCCGGGGGTGATCCCAAGTCACGCTATCCCATATAGGCCTGATAACACAACATAACTGAAATTTCATAATTCAACCTAGCCCATAAGCCTTAGAACCAAATTTCCACATCCGAAAATTTCGATAAGATCAGAATCTCGCATCTACACACTGTATAAGTCTGAACAAATTGAATCCAGTCATAGCCATAACTCAAGATCAAATCATATGATATACCACATAACTCAAACACTCCTAGCGAAAATTTCAAATCACAGTAGCTGCTCAAAATAACCCAATGCCTGTAATAAACCTCTTATCAAACAAAGCCTCATTCTAACACCTTCATATACTGCCAACGAAGAAAGAACACGCAGAAACTTATAACTATTCGCCAGATCAACAAGTTGTGGAACTCCCTCTCCTTCGATAGGAACTATAGAAAATTTCTAAGCCGATCAGCATCAATATCCTTCCAAATATACCGCAATCAGATCGGATAGCACCGATTCTAGTACGATGACCTCATCCATCTAACATAATCACTCTAGTGACATGACACATCAATACAGCTTAAAGCCACAACTCGTGCACCAAATAGCAACATTCCAAATGTACTCAATCCTGAATATGCCTCAAACGAGAGGACTGTCCCGCCAGCTTAACAAGAACCATCACAACACCATGCTAAGAGCCTAGCATACACCGTAGAACCAAAACACACGAATCCAATACAAAGGATCATATCTCAACATAACTTCGCTGCAATGCGTGACCCCATTCAAACGCTGGTCCATATTATATACCTCGAGCCACCTTGATCAAAATCAATAACCACGCAAAATTCGACATCAAGTACCTAAAGTGCATTACCATAACCACGGAGAGCAAATAACACGATACCACAATCTGGAAAGAACATAGCCAACGCGCAATCAATCATGCAATACCCAAATACTCATCTCGCTCAAATCCCGCTATAAAGCTCAAATAGAACCGCACTATATGTGCGTATAACCATCAAATCACAACTCCTCGTGGCATAGAAGAGTAATTCACAAATCATTTCAGAACACAAATAAGCTCAATAACAATCAAATGGCACATCCCTCAACAATGGCAGTATGGAGCCAACCAATCCGACTCGGTGCAGAACACACATCCATATTGGGCCTACCAATGAGCCCCAAATCAACTCTCTTCACCCACAACCACGAAATAATCTACTCATGAGAATTCCCAGTCTCCTAATCCATAGAACACACGAATCACCATATCTGATCTCATATCCACCGCCTGAATGTCTAACACTTCTCCAATACACGATCATCCCATGAGAAATACTTCTATAATTCTTCTGTGCCACAAAGCAAAATTTGAACATCAGCAGTCGATCAAACAAGAGAGTGCAGCAATACCAATGAAGTATCCATAAATCAAAACACATTGCCTCTTCTGAAATGTATACCTTCATCAAGTCATACCAGATAGTAATATCATTTACCTAGTCGTCCAAAACTGTCCATGCTACCTAAGGACTCATGACCTTCCATTCAAAATTGAACTGTGACCTTACACATGCAATTCTCAATCCTACACAACACACCGCACATACCATGCCATCATACGGAAAATATGAGAGCTTCGTAATCCACTCCGATTTACCAGCAACTGCATACTTAATTAGCCAAGAACTTTCCATTTAATCCCATCCAGGAGAAAATCACTATACATCACATGCTCCTCACGCCAGTAGGAAATATACATCTCTAACCGTGGTAGAAACCATCAAGAACTCTCTGAATCCAATTCGCACAAAACCAAACCGTCAGGACTGAACCCCTCTAACTCAACCAGGCTACGCAGGCTGTCTAAACCCAAGAGTATCGCAACAAAACACCTGTAGAAACTCACTACATCATAAGCACCAAAAGAGCCAATCACATCTGTTACCATGTTGATCTAACTCGTTACCAAATTGTCCTAATTCTCTGAGTTCGTTCTAAATTGCCTTCAAATTGATACTCCTCCTTGCCATAATACTTCAATCCTCAACCCAAGACTCACCACACGAGACCCTAGCATAAAACTACACCGCCCTAAGGCTCATAAGCCGCCGAATTCTCTCTTAAGCACCCCAAAGTACCAAAACCAAGATACCCACTATGAAGAGACTGCGAATCTAAAGTCGTTTCCTTCACCTTCTTGATACTGATATGTAGAATCTATAAGGATATAGAAATATCACGAGTCTCGACGCCATCCAATGTAAATCTCAGTTTCTAGCCATGTACAAATCCTAAAAATTCCCAATTGCTACATATAAATCTTGAATCCATTGGAACCATTCTCGAGAGTCTTCCACTCTGCTCAAATCTCAATTAAACCAACCAAACGGGCCGGACAACCTGTGCCCCATTAGCACACTAACACCCTAAGAAGTAATCCACACCTCTAAGCAACCGAGTGAATCCCTACTCCATGCGCACTACATCCGTCACGAATAACAAATTCAAATCATCATGTGATCTCCTTATACCCATAAAGTGTAATACATCATGCATCCAGAAATTCCCTTGCTTAATTCATCCTTAAAACCAACATCTGCAAGTCATAACCGATCCACAAGTATGCCTCAGACTGAAACCGATACAACACATAACCATACAATCAAATTGTCGATAGTAGACTCCCCCACTTGGCTCAAAGTCATGAAATAAAACATCTGATAACTTACAATAACCATACCCTATTATTGCAGTGAGATTCAACTAAATCCTTCATAAACTCGTGTAACACAAACTATCTAATACTTAAAATTATCTGCAAATATCGCATTTGCCCTTGTAACAGTCAAGCCAACTTCCACAAGCGGTCCAAACTCAAATTGCAACACACATAATTCGCTAGTAAAGGAGAACTCTCTATAAAACAACACATGGATCACGCAACCTCAGGACACCCCGCAGGAGATAACCCACCTGCTTTGCCTCAAACTGACATCTCCCTATACCCTTCCACAGTCACAACTACTACGCAATCACTTAACCTTCCTGAGTCTGAACTCACAACAAGACATGAAAATCTACTTCACTCCATAATTAAACAACATGAGAAATCCCTCAACACACCCACAACTCTAGCCAATACGTCAAATCAAGAGAGAAATCAAGCACCCAATAATCCTTTTTACGTCTCACGCAAACTCTTCTCACCATATTCAAACTATATGAACACATCTCACAGTCACATCATACTTATCACGTAGCCATCCAGCCACTCATCGAGCCACGAATTCCACTACCGAACGTATAAGTCCAAAAGCACGTGCTCACATAACCGAAATCCCTGTGCTCAAGCTACAGTCAAAATCCGGCCTCAAGTCCTCCAGACTGGCCCATCATCAGTACACCTAAATCACATTTCGCACCTCAACCAGGGAATCATAAGCCATTGATGCACAACTAATACCGAGCGCTCACGTACGCATACGAATACGTGGAAGGAATTTGAAGGATTACTCCTCAAGTTGAATCAATGCCGCACGATAATGAAAGAAAGATGAGAAGTATATCATAAATGTCCTGCAGCCTCTCGAATATAGGTATGGACGTCATCATACCGATCCGCAAGATTCTATTAGACACTTGCTCATGACTTGTAAAACCTATGAACCTGGCTCTGATACCACCTTGTCACGACCTAAATATTCGACTAGTCATGATGCCACCTAACCCAACCTGCTAGGTAAGCCAATTAACCACTAACCAATTCCAATAACAATTTATAAAGCAATTAAGTAATGAAAAGTCTTAATCTTATACATTCCCCAAGAATTGGTAGTACAAATCATGAGCTTCTAAGAATAGAGTTTACAAAGCTGATATGAAGTAAATACACCTTCTGTTTGAAAAGTATATAAATCAAGTTTTTGTAAATCTAAGGCTACCATGAACAAGAGGCAGCTACAATAGGAACACAAGTAGATATTCAAATCCGGCAACCATCGAGCACAGCAACAACAATAGCCAACATCTGCACGCAATGTGCAGAAGTGTAGTATCAGTACAACCGATCCCATATACTACGTAAGTAACAAACCTAACCTTAGGTTGAAAGTAGTGACGAGCTAAAATAAAGGTCGGGTCCAACACCAATATCTAACAACAGTTTATGACAACGTAAAGCAAGTAATAAAAGAATTAATTCAGAGATGAAATACTCAGCTTATTCGTAGTTTCCCGAAAAATAGTTTCGCGTTTCAAGTATATCAGTGAAAACCAAAATCCTTTACTGAAATCATCGAAAATATGAGTAAATTTGAAAATATTAATTTTCCCAAAAGTTCTTTCAACAATAAATAAGATGTTTCATTTTCTTTTCAGATAGTCAGTGAAAAATGCATCACTATGCCCATGTGCAAACCAGCCGCAGATGCGGTCACACCAGAACCAGCAACAATGAACCTTAGCCAAAATTTCCAAAATGCTCCGAAATCAATCCTAAACACGCCCGAGCCCCTCGGGCCCACGTCCAAATATACGAAGACGTCCCATAACAAAACATAGACCTACTCGAGGCCTCAAAACACACATAATAACATCGAAACGATGAATCACACCTCAATTCGAAATCATTGAACTTTGAAACTTCAACTTCCACAACCGATGCTGAAACCTATCAAATCACGTCCGATTGACCTAAAATTTTGCACACAAGTCACATTTGACATTACGGACCTGCTCCAAGTTCTGGAATTGGAATCCGACCCCGATATCAAAAAGTTCACTCCCGGTCAAACTTTCCAAAATTTCAACTTTCGCCATTTCAAGCCAAATTCCACTACGGACCTCCGAATCACAATCCGGACGCGATCCTAAGTCCAAAATCACCCAACGGAGCTAACAGAACCATCAAAATTCCAATCCGAGGTCAAATGCTAAAAAGTCAAACTTGGTCAACTCCTTCGAATTTAAAGCTTCAACAATGAAATCCATTCTTCCAATTCAATTCCGAATAACTTGAAAATCAAAACCGACGATTCACATAAGTCATAATGCATCATGCGGAGCTACTCATACCCGTAAACTACCGAGCGAAGTGAAAATGCTTAAAACGACCGGTTGGGTCATTACATCAAACTCCGGTCAACTCTTTTTATTTCAACTTCAAAAATAAGGATTGTTCTCCCAATTGGATCCCAAATCGTCCGAAAACCAAACTCCACCACACACGCAAGTCATAATACGTATTACGAGGTTGCTCGAGCTCTTAAGCCACTGAATGAGATGCAAATCCTCAAAACGACAAGTCGGGTCACTTGTAATATATTGAAAATTAAGTGCAAGAAATAACAAAAATCCTAGAGCATATTATTAACTTTTAATCAATAAATTCCTTGTGTGTCCAAAATACAAAATAAAAACTTTGTTTAGTTGTGAAAATTTTGGAGGCAAAAATCCAATAATCTCTTATTGGTATTAATATAAATATGACTCAAAGAGTTTTATTGTAACTTATATCTTATAGTCACATAAATTATTTATAGTGCTCAAGATAGAGACAAACACTAATTTAATTCGAAGTAACCAATAACTAATTCCTTGTGATGACCCAAAAGGTCATCTTTAAATTTAATAATTAATTATGCATTCTAAGATCTTGAAAAAAGCACTATTTATAATTACTCGACTTGTGTGTATAGTCCGTATAATATTTTGGAAAGTTTTCATATGAAAAATTGATTAAAATGTGAAATAGAGCCTTAAACCTCAACTGGGTTAACTTTGGTCAATATTTTGAGAAAACGGACTCGGATCAGTGTTTTGAAAGTTTCAGTAGGCCCGTATCGTGATTTGGGACTTGGACATATGCTCGGAGTTTAATTTGGAGGTCTCAAGCTTGAATTATCGCCAGTTGGCGAAAACTAGAAGCCTAAAGGCTTAAAGATTTCAAAGTTTGACTACAAATTGACTTTTTTTGATATCGGGGTCAGAATCCAGTTCTGAAAATTTTTATAGCTCCGTTATGTCATTTATGACTTGTGTGCAAAATTGAGGTCAATCGGACTTGATTTGATAGGTTTCGACATCGAATGTAGAAGTTGGAAATTCTTAAGTTTCATTAGGCTTGAATTGGGGTGTGATTTCTGATTTTAGCGTTGTTTGATGTGATTTGAGGTTTCAAATAAGTTCGTATGATATTTTAGGACTTGTTGGTATATTTGGTTGAGGTCCCAAGGGCCTCGGGTGAGTTTCGGATGGTTAACAGATCAAAAGTTGGACTTAAACAACTGCTGCAAAAGCTGCTGCAATATTTTCTGCTAGAAATTCATGGGCAGAAATCGAAGGCCGAAGACCGAGGCCTAGGATCGAGGCCGAGGGTCGAAGGCCCAGGATCGAGGCCCAGGATCGAAGCTGAGGATCGAGGCCCAGGATCGAAGGCCAAGGATCGAAGGCCGAGGATCGAGGGCCGAGGACCGACGACAGCCTGGATAGAACTGTAAGTTATAAAGCAGGGGACTTCGTTCCATTTTCCATTTTTGACAAATTGGAGCTTTGGGAGAGGTAATTTTTGGGTGATTTTTACGAGGAAACATTAGGGTAAGTGTTCCTTATCCTATATTGATTATATTTCATGATTCCATACTCATTTACATCATGAATCTGTGAATTTATGGAAGAAAAATCAGATTTTTATAAAATCTTCAAAAAATATAAAATTAAGATTTGAAGGTCAATCCGGTGTCAGAATTCGATAATATTTGTATGGTTGAACTCGTATCGGAACGAGTGCTCAGATTTCGTAAGTTTTCCAGGATTCGAGATGTGTGTCCCACTGTTGATGTTTGAGATGAATTTCAGATTTTTAATCTAGAAAATTACTAAATTCATATGGAATTAATTCCTACAATTTATATTGAGTATATTGAATTATTTATGACTAGATTTGAGGATTTCGGACACGAATTCGCGAGGCAAAGGGTTATTGGATTCTTGAATTTGGTTACAAAGCGAGGTAAGTGTCGTGGTTAACCTTGACTTGAGGGAATATAACCCTTGAATTATTTGTTATGTGAATTTCATGTGTAACGATGTATAGGCAAGGTGACGGGTGCCTATACTTTGTTAAATTAATTGTTTGCTTAATTATTTAAACATCTTAAATTATTTTAAGACACGAATTAATCATTATAATAATTGTTTCACTTATATTCCTTGTCAAATATTAATTCTTGAATTCCTGCAATAATCGTTACATTGTTAATTGATTTATGTGTCTTAATTGCTATTTGACGTTTTGCATAATAAATATTAAACTGCCTAATTTATCCCTGATTTCCTCAATTAATTGCTACTTGACATTGTTTGTTTCATAATTAAATTATAATTATTGTATGTCTTGATGCTTAATAGTTTCTTATTGAACGTGGTATTTATTGGAGTATTGCTAATACATTTAAGAGTTGTATAAGTTTATATTAGTGGAGCGGGTTGTACACCGCAACATAATTGATTGAAATGAATATATTGTGGGATAGGGTTGCACGCCGCAATGAAAACTGATTGAAATAATAATTGGTTACTTCCGAGTGGGCTTACATTATTGAAAAGAGACACCTGTTTTATTTTTATTATTATTATTATTATTATTATTATTATTATTATTATTATTATTATTATTATTATTATTATTATTATTATTATTATTATTATTATTATTGTGTACAGGTTAATGTAAGCGACCTGCCTTAGCCTCGTCACTACTTTCGTCGAGGTTAGGCTCGGCACTTACCAGTACATGGGGTAGGTTGTACTGATACTACACTCTGCACTTCTTATGTAGATTTTGGAGTTGGTCCCAGCGACGTACTGTAGATTTGCTCGGATACAGCTACCAGTGGAGACTTGAGGTATAATTGCACAATGTTCGCAGTTCTGAAGTCCCCTTCTATATTATCTCTGCTGTGTATTATATTTCAAACAACCTGAATTTTATTCAGACTTTTATCTGTATTATTCTAGAAGCTCGTGCACTTGTGACTCCAATTCTCGGATGGTATTGAGATATAGCGATTATTATGGATTTTTCACTTTAGTTCAGACTTTACTTCCGTATTTTTTTCCTTATTATTAATTAATTTTAAATTTTGTTAAAATGGCTAATTATATTCTAACGTTGGCTTGCCTAGCAAGTGAAATGTTAGGCACCATCACGGTCCCGAAGGTGGGAATTTCGGGCCGTGACAGTTGGTATCAGAGCACTAGGTTACATAGGTCTCACGAGTCACGAGCAAACTTAGTAGAGTCTAAAGGATCAGCACGGAGATGTCTGTACCTATCTTTTAGAGGCTATAAGGTTTAGGAACAATATCATATCTTTCTTATCCTGTCATGCGATTTTATTCTATCATCGATGATTGAACCATTCCATTCTTATTCTCTCGCAGATGGCAAGGACACGTAATACATCTACCGACGGACAGGGACCAGAGCCCCCGGTGGCAACTATGGCCAGGGGTAGAGGTCGTGCTATAGGCCGAGGCAGAGGTAGAGCTTAGTCTAGAGCTCGAGTAGCAGCACCTGTTGTAGAAGCTCAGGTGGATCTTCAGGGGGAGGTTCTAGTTCATAATGTACTAGTTGGACCAGTTCAGGTCCCGGAAGGATTCATAGCTACTCCAATGCTTCAGGACGCTCTAGTCCATTTGGTGAGTCTTATAGAAGGCGTGACCCTGAATGGTACATTTCCAGTGGCACCAACCATCTCGCAGGCTGGGGGAGGAGCACAAACTCCCACTACCCCCGCTCCGGAGCAGATGGCTCCCCAGAATCAGGCTCCAGCAATCCCGCAATTTGGGGTAGTTCAGCCAGTTGTTACGGCATAGGCCGGTGATAGGCCGACCATGTCTTCCGAGGCCTTATGAGACTGGATAAGTTTACTAAGCTCTTTTCAGTTCACTTCAGTGGTACACCTTCTAAGGACCCACAGGATTATCTTGACCGCTGCCATGAGGTGTTGCGGAACATGGGTATAGTCGAGACCAATGGGGTTGATTTTTCCGTATTTCAGATGACGGGTTCCACCAAGAGGTGACGGAGAGATTATACATTGACCAGACTAGTTGAATCTCCTGCATTGTCCTGTGAGCAGTTTTCATGACTATGTTTAGAGAATTTCCTCCCTATCACATTGAGAGAGTATTACCATAGGCAATTTGAGCATCTACAGCAGGGCAGTATGACTGTTACTCAGTATGAGTCCCGTTTTGTGGATTTAGCCTATCATGCTCTCCTCTTACTACCTACTGAGGGAGAGAGAGTGAGGAGGTTTATTGAGGGACTCACTCACCCTATCAGGCTTCAGATGGCTAAGGAGGCCAGAAGTGAGATTTCCTTTCAGGCGGCTGCTAATATCACGAAGAGGATCGAGATGGTTCTTGCGCATGAGAGAGGGCAGAGGTCTGATAAGAGGCCTTGTCGGTTTGATGGTTTCAGTGGTGCCTCGTCTGGAGGCAGGGGTAACTTTGGTAAGGGTCATCATCCCAGACCGTTTCATTCAGCACTTCAGGCATCTCCCGGTGCTTTAGGGAGTCACGGTCCTATTATTCCTTACTCTAGGCAGCCAACATTTAGTACACATTCAGCTCCTATCAGTGCACCACCACTCCACAGTCACTACAACAGTTATCCGGCCCGTTCGGGTTAGCTTCAGCTTCAGCAGCCATGGCATCAGGATGGGTGTTATGAGTGTGGGAACATTAGCCACATCAGGAGGTATTGCCCTAGGTTCTCGAGTAATAGATCTCGGCAGGATTCTCGTGCTATCATACAGGGACCAATTGGTTCACCGCCTGCTCAGCCAGCTAGAGGTAGGGATCAGACAGCTAGAGATGGAGGTCAGGCCATTAGAGGTGGAGGTCATGCTGCTAGAGGTGGAGGCCAGTAAGTTAGAGGCCGTCCGAGAGATGCGATTCAGGATTGTGGGCCCAGCCCCGATTTTATCCTTTTCCAGCTAGGCCTGAGGCCAAGTCATCTGATGTCATGATCACATGTATTATTCCAGTATGCCATAGAGATGCTTCAGTTCTATTTGATCCAGGATCTACTTATTCCTATGTGTCCTCCTATTTTGCTTCGTATTTGGTTGTGCTTTGTGATTCTCTGAGTACTTCTGTTTGTGTATCTACAACGGTGGGATACTCTATTGTAGTATACCATGTCTATCGTTCGTGTGTGATTACTATTGGTAGTCTTGAGGTGTGGATCTTGTACTTCTTGATATGGTAGATTTTGATGTCATCTTGGGTATGGATTGGTTTTCACCTTATCATGCTATATTAGATTGTCATGCCAAGATGGTGACCCTAGCCATGCCAGGGTTACCTCAGTTAGAGTGGAAAGGAACTCCTGGTTATTCTACCAGCAAGGTTATTTCTTATATGATGGATCGGCGTATGGTCGAGAAAGGGTGTCTAGCCTATTTGGCTTATATTCGCGATCCCAATGTGGATGTTCTTTCTATGGACTCAGTACCCTTTGTTCGTAAATTTTCAGAAGTATTTCCTGCAGACTTTTCGGGAATGCCACCCGATAGAGATATTGACTTCTGTATTGATTTAGCTCCAGGCACTCAGCCCATTTCTATCCTACCATACCATATGGCCGCGCCGGAGTTAAAAGAATTAAAGGAGCAGTTACAAGACTTGCTTGATCAGGGATTTATTAGACCAGTGTCTCACCCTGGGGTGCACTAGTGTTATTTGTAAAGAAGAAGGATGGTTCAATGTGAATGTGTATAGATTATCGATAGTTGAACAAGGCTACTATCAAGAACAAGTATCAACTGCCAAGAATTGATGACTTATTCGATCAGCTTCAGGGTGCCAAGGTATTTTCAAAGATCTACTTGAGGTCTAGTTACCATCAGTTGAAGATTAGGGCATCTGATTTCCTAAGACAGCTTTTCGGACTCGGTATAGGCATTACGAATTCCTAGTGATGTCATTCGGGTTGGCAAATGCCCTAGCAGCATTTATGGATTTGATGAATCGTGTGTTCAAGCCTTATTTAGATTCCTTTGTGGTTGTGTTCATTGATGATATCTTGATTTACTCTAGCAGTCGAGAGGAGTATGGGCAGCATCTTCAGAGTGTGCTTCAGAATTTGAAAAATAATCAGTTATACGCCAAATTTTCAAAATGTGAATTTTCGTTAGACTCAGTTGCCTTTTTGGGGCATATTGTATCGGCAGAAGGTATAAAGGTGGATCCTAAGAAGATTGAGGTTGTTCAGAATTGCCCTAGACCTACTTCAGTTACAGAGATTCGGAGTTTCCTGGGTTTGGCAGGTTATTATCGTCGGTTCATGGAGGGATTTTCATCTATAGCAAGCCCATTGACCAGACTGACTCAGAAAGGTGTCCCATTCAGATTGTCAGACGAGTGTGAGTTTAGCTTTCAGAAGCTCAAGACTGCTCTGACTACGGCGCCAGTATTGATATTACCCACAGGTTTAGGATCTTATACGGTATATAGTGATGCATCTCACATTGGGCTTGGTGCAGTATTAATGCAAAATGGCAGGGTGATTGCATACGCGTCGTGACAATTGAAAGTTCACGAGAAGAATTACCCTGTTCATGACTTAGAATTGGCAGCCATTGTTCATGCGATGAAGATTTGGAGGCATTACCTTTACGGTGTCTCGTGTGAGGTATTCACTGATCATCGTAGCCTTCAGTATTTGTTCAAACAAAAAAATCTTAATTTAAGGCAGAGAAGATGGTTGGAGTTGTTGAAAGACTATGATATCTCCATTTTGTATCACCCCGGAAAGGCTAATGTGGTGGTTGATGCCTTGAGTAGAAAGGCTGTAGGTATGGGCAGCATTGCTTATATTTCGGTTAGTGAGAGACCGTTAGCTGTAGATGTCCAGAATTCAGCTAATCAGTTCGTGAGGTTAGATGTGTCAGAACCTAGTCGGGTTCTAGTTTGTACAGTCGCTCGGTCTTCTTTATATGAGTGCATCAGAGAGCGACAGTATGATGATCCTCATTTACTTGTCCTTAAGGACACGATGCTGTCACGACCCAAATTAACCATGTCGTGATGGCGCCTATCGTGGAACTAGGAAAGTCAACTCATTTCCACAACAAACCGATATTTTCATTTCAAAGATAATTTCAAGACTATCTAACATAAAACCCTTCGTAAAGGAGTTCAAATCAAAACAAAAGTGTGAAAAGAAAAGCCCGACAGCGGGGTGTCACTAGTCATGAGCATCTACTACAATTTATCTGACAATATCGAGACTAACATAGTCTGGAAAATAGCTAAATACAACTAAAGGAAGATAAGATGGAGAAGAGAAGGGTTGCGATCACCAGGCAACCACCTTGCTATTCCCGAGAAAATCTGCAATCGGAATAGTCAATAGTCATTATCGTGTCCAGCTACACCTGGATTTGCACACAAGGTGTAGTGAGTAACGTGAGTACGCCAACTTAGTAAGTAACAACAATAAATAAAGACTGAGCAGTAGTGACAAGCAATAAAGCATATAAAGTTCATATCATGAAATCTCAGTAAAATACAACATGCTAAAAAAATCATTGTTTGAATCAAATCATCTCGTTTAAACCCAGTTCTGGTAAAAATCATAAAAAAATATTTTTCAGCAGTTTCAAACAGAGGCTCAATACAAAGGTGAGCAAAAATGATGAAATCATAAACAGCCCCTCGGGAAGAACATCACTCATATACAGCCCCTGGGGCAAACCTCACAGTCACTCATGCAACTCGGGCATACCTCACAATCACTCATGCCTCCCAGTCACTCAGCACTCCGCACTCCGCACTCGCACTCAGTAGGTACCTGCTCTCACTAGGGGTGTGTACAGACTCCGGAGGGGCTCCTTCAGCCCAAGTGTTATATCAAGCCAAATCATGGAATAAATCAATCAGGCCCTCAGCCTATACCGAACATGCAGTGGCGTGCAGCCAGATCCCATAAATATCCTCACAAATCAGGCCCTCGGCCTCACTCGGTCATAAACCTCTCGAGCCACTCGGGCATTTCAGTAAAAACGGGGTATTCAGCCAACAACAACATTTAATGCATCAAAATAGAGTAATAAAACTGAGTTATGCAGTAAATAGCTATAACCATGACTGAGTATAGATTTTCAATCGAAAACAGTGAGAGGATAGTAAGAAAAGGCCCCTAAGGGTCCAAATAGCACTGGCACAAGGCCCAAACATGGCATTCAGCCCAATTTACATAAACTCTTTCTAAAACACATAAGTATCATATAGTTTCAACAAAATATGCAACTTTACAGTTGCTACAGGACGGACCAAGTCACAATCCCCAATAGTGCACGCCCACACGCCCGCCACCTAGCATGTGCGTAACCTTAAAATAGTAGAATGATACGAAATCCGAGGTTTCATACCCTTAGGACTAGATTTACAATCGTTACTTACCTTAAACCGGTCAAATCTCTACCCCGCGATGCTCTTGCCTCTCGACTCGGCCTCCAAATGCTCCGAATCTATTCACAATCAATACAATACCATCAGTATACGCTAATAGAATGAATTCCATAAGAAAAAAAATACCAATTTAGACCAAAAACCCGAAATTGGCTCAAACCCGGCCCCCGGGCCCACGACTCGGAATTGGGTAAAAGTCACAAATTACGAACACCCATTCACTCACGAGTACAACCATACTAGTTTTACTCAAATCCGACTTCAAATCTATATTCAAATCCCAAACATTTATTTTTTGAAGTTTCTACAATTTTTCCCAAATTTCCACCTCAAAGTACTAATCAGATGATGAAATAAATGATCTATTCATGTATATTAACCAAATTCGAGTTAAAATAATCACTTATCCCGATGAATTTCTTGAAAAACCCATGAAACATCGCCACAAACCGAGCTCCCTAGGTCCAAAATGTGAAATAATGCCCTAAACCCCGTTCATATAATGCACCTTCTGAACTCCCACTATGTGGTCCGCAAAATTCCAAGCGCGGCCGCACCTCCCAGGTCCTGCTGTCGCGAAAAACTAGAGCGGTCGTATTCTTTTGGTGGCTGCACTGCCATGCTTTAGTATTTTAGCCATAACTTTCTATACAGATGTCCAAATGATGACTTCTTTACCTTTCTGAAACTAGACACGAAGGGCTATAATTTTCGCTTTTGAATCATCTCAAAATACCTTGTAAATCAAAAGATATAGGCTTCCGAAGTCGGACCAGCAGATATGCAAAACTTTTCCCCGGAGTGCGGCCGCAGCAAAATTATGCGGTCCGCGAAATTCTGCTAAGGTCCGCGAAATTCAAAGCACCAGAACCATACCTGAGTTCCGAAAATGCCCGGACTCGCTCAAAACTCACCCCGAAACAAAACCCGAGGCCTCCGAAACCTCAACCAAAGGTACCATCAAGTCCTAAAATACGATGAAAACTCAATCGAGCTCTCGAATCACATCAAACAACATCAAATCACCAAATTACCCTCAGATTCAAACCTAAGAACTTCTAAACTTCCAAATTTGACAATTGATACTGAAACCAACCAAACCATGTCCGAATGACCTCAAATTTTGCACACACGTCACAAATGAGACTACGAACCTACTCCAACTTCCGTAATTCCGTTCCGACCCCGATATCAAAATTTTCACTGCCGACCAAAATCGCCAAATTTCCAACTTTCGCCAATTTAAGCCTAATTCTACTACGGACCTCCAAATCACATTCCGGACGCACTCCTAAGTATAAAATCACCTAACGAAGCTAATGGAACCATCAGAATTAAATTCTGAGATCGTTTACACATAGGTCAACATCCGGTTGACTTTTCTAACTTAAGCTTCTACTTTAGAGAGTAAGTGTCTTATTCCACTCCGGACCCGAACCAACCAACCCTATACAACACAATACAGCTAAACAATACATAAAGAAGCAAAAATGGGGGAGACGAGGTTGTAATACTCAAAACGACCGACCGGGTCGTTACATTCTGCCCCACTTAAACACACGTTCGTCCTCGAACGTGCTAGGAGTTATTTCCAGGCCATCAAATCACTATCCCATCTTACCATGCACGTACCCGGGGGTGATCTCACGCCACCCTATTCTATATAGGCCTGACCACACAACATAACTGAAAATCATTAATTTAACCTTAGCCCAAAACCTTGGAGCCAAATTTCTAACATCCAGAATTCCGTTCAAGACCCGAATCTCGCATCTACACATTGTATAAGTGTGAACGAGCTGCATCGAACCATAACTATAACCATAGATATAATCAATTAATATTTTACACAACTCACATGCTCGTGGTACCATTCTTGATCACAGTAACTACTCCAAAACCAACCAAGTACTAGTATTAAACCCCATATCAAACCAAACATCACCCCAAAAACTTCGTACATTGTCGATAATAAAAAAAACACATAGAATCTCGTAATCCCTTATCAGATCAGCACGTCATGGAGCTCTCTCGCCCAAACCAGAACCATAATCCCTTTCTTAGCAGACTTTCAGTGTAATTTCCCAAATATACTGTAATCAAACCTGACAGTACCTATTCTGGGTCCAATGACCTTATATTACTAAACACAATTATCCCACAGACATACCATACCAATATAACTCACAGAAACAAACCGTACCATCCGTGCACCATTACGCAACAATTCAAATGTATTCAGTCATGAAAAATGACACAAATGAGAGAACTGCCCCGCCAGATTAATAAGTACCGCCACAAAGAAATGCTAAAAATCCATCACATACCGAAAAACCATCACACGATTCTAATCGCAAGGTTCATACCTTAACATAACTCCCCTGCTATGCGTGACCCCATCGAAAAGCTGGTCCGTATTATCTACCTCGAGCCACCCTGCTCAAAATCATTAACGACGAAGATGTAAATGATGAAAATGCCACACAAAACCTGAAAGAACATAACCAATATGCAATCGATCATGTAATACCCAAATACTCATCTCTCCCAAATTCTGCCATAAGGCCCCCAAGAGAACCGCACCATGTGTGCATATAACTAATGAAACACAACTTCTCGTAGCATAGAAGAGTAACTCACAGGTCATTTTAGACCACGAATAAGTTCAACATCAACCAAATGGCACATCACTCAATAATAGCAGTATGGAGCCAACCAGTCAGACTCGGTGTAGAATACACATCCTAATTGGCCTACTATTGGACCCCAAATCAACTCTGGTTACCCACAAATAGATAAATAATCTTCTGAAAGTCAACAATGACTGAATCATAACACATACCATCATCTGGCTAGCTTCAGCCATGACTTCACATTCCACAACCATGAAACAATCTGCTCCTGAGAACTCCCAGTCTCCAAATCTATATCACACACGAATCACCATATCTGATCCCAACTCCACTGCTGAATGTCTAACACATCTCTCATACACGATCATCCCACGAGGAATACTTCTAAAATTCTCCCGTGCCATATAGCAAAATTTGAATATCAACAGTCGATCAACCAGGGGAGTGCTGCAATATCAATGAATTATCCATGAATCAAAACACATTGCCCCTTCTGAAATGTATACTCTCATTAGGCCATACCGATTAGTAAAATCATTTACCTAGTCATCTGAAACCGTCCATGCTGCCTATGAATTTATGTCCTTCCCTTCAAAACTGAACTGTGACCTTGCGCATGCATATCTCAATCCCACACAATACACCGCATCTACCATGCCATCCTGTGAAGAGTACAAGAATCTCATATTCACTCTGAGTCACAAGCAGAATACATACCCGATCAATCAGAAACCTTCCATTTGATCTCCTCCCGGAGAAAATCCCAATACGCAACATATTCCTCACGCCGGCAGGAAATATACTCCTCGAACCATGGTAAAAACCATTAAGAACTCTTTGAAACCCATTTGCACACCACCAAGCTATTAGAACTGAATCTCTCTAACTCAACCCAGCCACGTAGGTCGCCAAATCCAAGAGTATTGCCACAAAGCACATATAGAAAACCCCCACAACATAAGTACCCAAAAGAACCGATCATATTTATTACCCTACTGATCTAACCTACTACCAAGATGTCCTATTTCCCCAAGTCTCTTCCAAATTTGTCTTCAGATTGATACTTCTCCTTGCTAAGTCACCACAATTTTTAGCCACAACTCACCCCACAAATCTTAGCATAGAACTACAATGCCCTACGGCCCTTAAGTAGTTGTATTCTTCTTAAGCACCTCCATAAATACCAAAATTGTAACACTCACTCTGAAAATACCTTATGTGAATTTAAAATTGTTCTTCTTACCTTCATTATACAAAAATGTATAATCCATAGTCATACAGAATTTTCGTAAGTCCAGGCACCATCAAATGCAAATCTCAGATTTTATCCATACACAAGTCCGGAGAAATTCTCAATTGCTATATATAAATCTTGAACCAATTAGAACCTTCTAGAGAGTCCTCCATTCTGCTCAAATATAAATTGCACCACCCTAACGAATCGAAAGACACGTCTCCCTTAGCTTGACCACACTTAAAGAAGTAACCATGCCTTAACGTCACCAATCAAATTCATACTTCGTGCGTACAACCTCCAACAATAACAACTCGATGCTCCCATGATTGTCATATACTCATAAAGTGAAATATAACTTGTATTATCTCAACCTCTGCAAGTCATAACTAATCTACAAGTATGCCTCGTACCAAGACTAAGATTTAACACATAACCATGAAATCAAATTGTCAATAGCAAGCTCCCCCACTTAGCTTAAACCTGCAATTATATAAAATTAGAACCCACAAGAATTTCTCCTTCTTAATTACCAAGATCTCGTACCGTTAACCCGCTAGACTTCTCGAAGTCTTTTGTTAAGATTTTCATGAACATTTCAAATCACCAGACACCAGTCACACACTCGATCTCTAACCGGGTAGCAAGTAATATTCCTCGCAAAAGCTTCATGAACATCACACCACCGCTAACTGCTCACAGGAGATAACCCACCCGTGGAATTCCTTAGCGACATCTTCCAACGACGCTGCACTGGGTGCAACGACTACGTAATCAGTAAATTCTCCTGAGCTCATGCTCGCCCACCATTTGTATAAGTCTACGCTTTCCCCGTTGACATCAACTGAAAGTTCAACAATACCTTCAGAACTCAAGTCATATTGCGCCTAAAACGATAATCAGATCTTCATATCCCTCTTCGTTTCAAACAAACTCCTTTTTGCCATATTCAATCTTTCTTCGTACAGTAACCATCACTCCAAATAAAGTCTGCAGGCCAAATCACATTCTATCATGATTCCAAACCGTTCTACACTTTCTCAAGGTGCACGACTACCCTACCATTGAATTTATATGCCAATCTGCAACTCTTACTTCGGTTAAATCATCTCCTTTAAGAAACTTCTCAACCTCTACTTCTCCTACTTGACCTGCTAGTACTTCAACCACCGCGAAACACTTCCCGTTATGTCTTCCCTCATACTTTTCTACCCAACTGCTACATTAAATCGAAATGCATCTCTGTCGCACCTGAACCAATAAAATATTAGTGACTTTAAGTCTCTTCGAAGATCATCTTTCTCGAGCCATTAACATCAGAAATACCCATTCGCAACCACAATTACTACACAATCACTTACTCTTCTTGAGTCCAAACTCATTGACAAGACATGAGAATTTAATTTGTCCCAAAATTTAACGTGAAGATCCTTCAAAACATTCACACTCGAGACCGTACGTCACATCAAAACAAAAATCAAGCGCCCAATGGCCTTCCTTTACATTTAAAGGAAACACTTCTCGTCATATTCAAATCGTCTTAACACATCCCGCAGTTACAACATACTCATCACAAAGCCATTCCATCGCTCATCGAGCCACAAATTCCACTCGTAGGGGCATTACCGGACATATGAGTCCAAATGTATAAGTTACGACTGAAGCTACCAAGCCAAAGCTGCGGTCTAAACCTGGCCTCAAGTCCTCCAGACTGGCCCATCACCAAAACACATAATACATGTCTCGAACCTCGTTCATAGAATCACAAGTCGGCGATGCACAACTGATATCGAGCTCTCATAGGCGCATATGAAATGCATGGAAGGAATTCAAAGAGTTATGTTTCAAGCTGAATCAATTCCGCACGATAGAATACAAGAAAGTGAAATTTTCCTAAGGGTTTTGCAGCCTCTCAGAGATAAGTACGGACGTCTCCGTACCGATCCGCAAGACTCTACTAACCCGCTCATGACTCGTGAGACCTATGTAAATTGGCTCTGATACTAATCCGTCACGACCCAAATTAACCCTGTCGTGATGGCGCCTATCGTGGAACTAGGCAAGCCGACTCATTTCCAAAAAAAACCGATATTTTCATTTCAAAGTTAATTTCAAGGCTATCTAACATAAAACCCTTCGTAAAGGAGTTCAAATCAAAACAAAAGTGCGAAAAGAAAAGCCCGACATTGGGGTGTCACTAGTCATGAGCATCTACTACAGTTTATCTGACAATATCGAGACTAACATAGTCTGGAAAATAGCTAAATATAACTAAAGGAAGATAAGAGGGAGAAGAGCAGGGCTGCGATCACCAGGCAGCCACCTTGCTATTCTCGAGAAAATCTGCAACCGGAATAGTCAACAGCCGCTATCGCGTCCAGCTATACCTGGATCTGCACACAAGGTGTAGGGAGTAACGTGAGTATGCCAACTCAGTAAGTAACAACAATAAATAAAGACTGAGCAGTAGTGACAAGCAATAAAGCATATAAAGTTCATATCATGAAATCTCAGTAAAATACAACTTGCTAAAAAAATCATTGTTTGAATCAAATCATCTCGTTTAAACCCAGTTCCAGTAAAAATCATAAAAAATATTTTTCAACAGTTTCAAACAAAGGCTCAATGCAAAGGTGAGCAAAAATGATGATATCATAAATAGCCCATCGGGCAGAACATCACTCATATACAGCCCATCGGGCAAACCTCACAGTCACTCATGCTTCTCGGGCATATCTCACAATCACTCATACCACTCAGGCATACTTCACAATCACTCATGCCACTCGGGCATACCTCACAATCACTCATGCCTCCCAGTCACCTAGCACTCAGCACTCGCACTCAGTAGGTACCTGCGCTCACTAGGGGTGTGTACAGACTCCGGAGGGGCTCCTTCTGCCCAAGCGCTATATCAAGCCAAATCATGGCATAAATCAATCAGTCCCTCAGTCTATATCAAACATGTTGTGGCGTGCAGCCCAATCCCATAAATATCATCACAAATCAGGCCCTTGGCCTCACGCAGTCATAAACCTATCGAGCCACTCGGGCATTTCAGTAAAAATAGGGTATTCAGCCCAAAACAACATTTATATGCATTAAAATAGAGTAATAAAACTAAGTTATGCAGTAAACATGTATAACCATGACTGAGTATAGATTTTCAATCGAAAACAGTGAGAGGATAGTAAGAAAAGGCCCCTAAGGGTCCAAATAGCACTGGCACAAGGCCCAAACATGGCATTCAGCCCAATTTACAGAAAACTCTTTCTAAAACACATAAGTATCATATAGTTTCAACAAAGTATACAATTTTACAGTTGCTACGAGATGGACCAAGTCACAATCCCTAATAGTGCATACCCACACGCCCACCACCTAGCATGTGCGTCACCTCAAAATAGTAGAATGATACGAAATCCGGGGTTTCATACCCTCAGGACTAGATTTACAATCGTTACTTACCTCAAACCGTCAAATCTCTACCCCGCAATGCTCTTGCCTCTCGACTCGGCCTCCAAATAATCCAAATCTATTCACAATCAGTATAATACCATCAATATACGCTAATGGAATGAATTTCACAAGAAAAACTACCAATTTAGATCAAAAACCTGAAATTGGCTCAAGCCCGGCCCCCGGGCCCACGACTCGGAATCGGGTAAAAGTCACAAATTACGAACACCCATTCACTCACGAGTCCAACCATACTAGTTTCACTTCAATCCGACTTCGAATCTACTTTCAAATGCCAAAAATTGATTTTTTGAAGTTTCTACAATTTTTCCCAAATTTCCACCTCAAAGTACTAATCAGATGATGAAACCATTGATATATTCATGTATATTAACCAAATTCGAGTTAAAATCACTTACCCCGATGAATTTCTTGAAAAACCCACGAAAACTCGCCACAAACCGAGCTCCCTAGGTCCAAAATGTTAAATAATGCCCTAAAACCTGTTCATATAGTGCACCCTCTGAACTCCCACTATGCGGTCCGCGAAATTCCAAGCGCGGCCGCGCCTCCCAGGTCCTGCGGTCCCGAAAAACTGATGCAGCCGCATTGTTTTGCTGGTTGCACTACCAGGCTTTAGTATTTTGGACATAACTTTCTCTACATATGTCCAAATGATGACTTCTTTACCTTTCTGGAAACTAGAGACGAAGTGCTACAACTTCTGATTTTGAATCATCTCATAATTCCTTGTATATCAAATGATATAGGCTTCCGAAGTCGGACCAGCGGATCTGTAGAACTTTTCCCCGGAGTGCGGCCACGGCAAAATTATGCGGTCCGCGAAATTCTGCTGAGGTCTGCGAAATTCTGCTGAGGTCCACGAAATTCAAAGCACCAAAACCATACTTGAGTTCCGAAAATGCCCGGACTCGCTCAAAACTCACCCTGAAACACACCCGAGGCCTCCCGAACCTCAACCAAAGGTACCATCAAGTCCTAAAATACCATGCAAACTCAATCGAGCTCTCGAATCACATCAAACAACATCAAATCATTAAATTACCATCGGATTCATGCCTAAGGACTTCTAAACTTTCAAATTCGACAACCAATGCCGAAACCAACCAAACCACGTTCGAATGACCTCAAATTTTGCACACACATCACAAATGACACTACGAACCTACTCCAGCTTCCGGAATTTCATTACGACCCCGATATCAAATTTTCCACTGCCGACCAAAATCGCTAAATTTTCAACTTTTGCCAATTCAAGCCTAATTCTACTATGGACCTCCAAATCACATTCCGGGCGTACTCCTAAGTCCAAAATCACCTAAAAAATCTAATGGAACCATCAGAATTAAATTCTAAGATCATTTACACATAGGTCAACATCCGGTTGACTTTTCTAACGTAAGCTTCTACTTTAGAGACTAAGTGTCTCATTCCACTCCAAAATCACTCCGAACCCGAACCAACCAACCCGATACAACACAATATAGCTAACCAACACATAAAGAAGTAGAGATGGGGGAAACGAGGTTGTAATACTCAAAACTATCGGCCGGGTCGTTACAGGTGCAGCACAGTGATGCCAAACAGGTTGCTATAGGGGAAGATGGAGTTATGTGAATGCAGGGTCGTATTTGTATGCCTAATGTGGATGGGCTTCGTGAATTAATTATGGAAGAGGCCCACAGTTCCAGGTATTCTATTCATCCAGGTACTGCCAAAATGTATTAAGATTTGCGGCAACATTATTGGTGGAGGAGAATGAAGAAGGATATAGTTGCATATGTAGCTCGGTGTCTGAATTGTCAGCAAGTTAAGTACGAGCATAAGAGATCTGGTGGTTTGCTTCAGAAGTTAGAAATTCCTGAGTGGAAGTGGGAGCGTATCACTATGGATTTTGTTATTGGACTCCCACAGACTCAGAGAAAATTTGACGCAGTTTGGGTCATTGTGGACAGGTTGACCAAGTCAGCACATTTCATTCCAGTGGCAGTTACATATTCTTCAGAGCGGTTAGCTGAAATTTACATTCGTGAGATTGTCCGCCTTCACGTTGTGCCCGTGTCTATTATTTTAGATCAAGGTACACAATTTACCTCACACTTCTAGAGGGCTGTACAGCGTGAGTTAGCTATGCGGGTTGAGTTGAGCACAACATTTCCTCTACAGACAGACGGTCAGTCAGAGCGCACCATTCAGATATTGGAAGATATTCTTCGCGCTTGTGTTATAGACTTTGGAGGTTCTTGGGATAAGTTCTTGCCACTTGCGGAGTTTGCTTATAATAATAGCTACTAGTCAAGAATTCAGATGGATCCATATGAGGCATTATACGGAAGGCGATGCCGATCACCAATTGGCTGGTTTAAACCGGGAGAGGCTCGGTTGTTGGGTACTGATTTGGTACATGATGCCTTGGATAAGGTCAAGGCTATTCAGGATTGACTTCGCATAGCTCAGTCTAGGCAAAAGAGTTATGCCAACCATAAAGTTCGAGATATTGCATTCATGGTTGGAGAAAGAGTATTGCTTCGAGTTTCACCTATGAAAGGTGTAATGAGGTTCGGGAAGAAGGAAAAGTTGAGCCCTAGGTATATAGGACCCTTCGAAATTCTTGAAAGGGTGGGCGAAGTAGCCTACAGGGTTGCAATACCACCTAGTTTATCAGCGGTTCATCCGATATTCCATGTGTCTATGCTCCGAAAATATCATGGTGATCTGTCCCATGTGTTAGATTTCAGCTCAGTCCAATTGGACAAGGATTTGACTTACGAAGAGGAGCCGGTAGCTATTCTAGCCCGGCAGGTCCGACATTTGAGGTCTAAGAGTTATCCTTCAGTTCAGGTACAATGGAGAGGTCAGCTGGTAGAGGCATCTACCTGGGAGTCCGAGTCGGACATATAGAGTAAATATCCGCACCTTTTTACCAGCTCAGGTACTTTTGTAATTCCGTTCGAGGACGAACGTTTATTTTAGAGGCGAAGAATGTGATGACCCAAAAGGTCATCTTTAAATTTAATAATTAATTCTATATTCTAATACCTTGAAAAGCACTATTTATCATTCCTCGAATTGTGTGCACATTCCGTATAATTTTTCGGAATGTTTTCATATGAAAAATTAATTAAAATGTGAAATAAAGCCTTAAAACTCAACTGAGTTAACTTTGGTTAACATTTTGAGAAAACAGACTTGGATTAGTGTTTTGACAGTTCCAGTAGGTCCGTATCATGATTTGGGACTTGGGTGTATGCCCGAAATTTAATTTGGAGGTCTCTAGCTTAAATTATCGCTAGTTGGCGAAAACTAGAAGCCTGAAGGCTTAAAGATTTTAAAGTTTGACCACAAATTGACTTTTATTGATATCAGAGTCAGAATCTAGTTCTAAAAATTTTCATAGCTCCGTTATATCATTTATGACTTGTGTGCAAAATTTGAGGTCAATCAGACTTGATTTGATAGGTTTCGACATCGAATGTAGAAATTGAAAATTCTTAAGTTTCATTAGGCTTGAATTGGGGTGTGATTTGTGATTTTAGCGTTGTTTGATGTGATTTGAGGTTTCAAATAAGTTCATATGATATTTTAGGACTTGTTGGTGTATTTGGTTGAGGTCTCGAGGGCCTCTGGTGAGTTTCGGATGGTTAACGGATCAAAAGTTGGACTTAAACACCTGCTGCAATATTTTCTGCTGGAAATTCGGGGGCATAATTCGAAGGTCGAAGACCGAGGCCGAGGATCGAAGGCCGAAGATCGAGGCCGAGGATCGAGGCCTAGGGTCAAACGCCGAAGACCGAGGCCTAGGATCGAAGGCCGAAGACCGATGCCTAGGATCTAGGCCGAGGATCGAAGGCCAAAGACCGAGGCCTAGGATCGCGGCCGAGGATCGAGGCCGAGGATCAAAGGCCCAAAATAGAGGCCGAGGATCTAAGGTCGAGGATTGAGGGTCGAGGGCAGCCTGGACAGAACTGTAAGTTATAAAGTAGGGGACTTCATCCCATTTTCTATTTTTAACAAATTGGAGTTTGTGGAGAGGCGAATTTTGGGCGATTTTCACGGGAAAACATTGGGGTACGTGTTCCTTATCCTATATTAATTATATTTCATGATTCCATACTCATTTACACCATGAATCTGTGAATATATGGAAGAAAAATCAGATTTTTATAAAATCTTCCAAAAATGTAAAATTAAGATTTGAAGGTCAATCTGGTGTCGAAATTCGATAATTTTGTAAGGTTGAACTCGTATCGAAACGGGTGTTCGGATTTCGTGAGTTTTTTCGGGATTCGAGATGTGGGTACCACTGTTGATTTTTGAGATGAATTTCGAATTTTTAATCCGGAAAATTAGTAAATTCATATGGAATTAATACCTACGATTTATATTGAGTATATTGAATTATTTTTGACTAGATTTGAGGATTTCGGACACGAATTCGCGAGGCAAAGGTTTATTGGATTCATGAATTTGGTTGTAAAGCGAGGTAAGTATCGTGGTTAACCTTGACTTGAGGGAATAGAACCCTTGAATTATTTACTATGTGAATTTCATGTGTAAAGATGTATAGGCAAGGTGACATGTGCCTATACTTTATCAAATTAATTGTTTACTTAATTATTTAAACATCTTAAATTATTTTAAGACACAAATTAATCGTTATAATAATAGTTTCACTTATATTCCTTGTCAAATATTAATTCTTGAATTCATGCAATAATTGTTACATGCTTAATTGATTTATGTGTCTTAATTACTATTTGACGTTTTGCATAATAAATATTAAACTGCCTATTTTATCCATAATTCCTTCAATTAATTGCTACTTGACATTGTTTGTTTCATAATTAAATTATAATTATTGTATGTCTTGATGCTTAATAGTTTCTTATTGAACGTGAAATTTATTGGAGTATTTCTATTACATTTAAGAGTTGTATATGTTTATATTGGGGGGAGCGGGTTGTACGCCGCAACATAATTGATTGAAATGAATATATTGGGGGAGCGGGTTGTACGCCGCAACATAATTGATTGAAATGAATATATTATGGGATAGGGCTGCACGCCGCAACAGAAACTGATTGAAATAATAATTGGTTATGATTGTCGAGTAGGCTACAACTGTTGAAAAGAGACACCTATTTTATTTCTATTATTATTGTTATTATTATTATTATTGCGTACATGTTAATGTATGTGACCTGCCTTAGCCTCGTCACTATTTCGTCGAGGTTAGGTTCGGCACTTACCAGTACATGGGGTCGGTTGTACTGATACTACACTCTGCACTTCTTATGCAGATTTCAGAGTTGGTCCCAACGGCATACTGTAGATTTGCTCGGATACAACTACCAGTGGAGACCTGAGGTATAACTGCACAGCGTTCGCAGTTCTGAAGTCCCCTTCTATATTATCTCTGCTGTGTATTATATTTCAAACAGCTTGAATTTTATTCAGACCTTTATCTGTATTATTCTAGAAGCTCGTACACTTGTGACTCCAGTTCTAGGATGGTATTGAGATATCGCGATTATTATGGATTATTCACTTTACTTCAGACTTTACTTCCGCATTTATTTCCTTGTTAATAATTAATTTTAAATTTTGTTAAAATGACTAATTATATTCTAACGTTGGCTTGCCTAGCAAGTAAAATATTAGGCGCCATCACAGTCCCGAAGGTAGAAATTTCGGGCCGTGACATTCCTGATCCTTTGTTGTTCACCATGAAACCTTGCGAAAATAAAGTTGAATCGGATGAAGTCAAGCAGATTTGGAAAACAAACATCAATAGAAAGGGAAAAGAAAGATAAAATTAAAAAAGGAGGAAAGGAATTACTTTTCAAACATTAATAGAAAGGGAAAAGAAAGATAAAATTAAAAAAGGAGGAAAGGAATTACTTTGAGAAAGCTCGATTGTGGATCTGATGAAGTGAAGAAGATAGAGAATTCAGAAAAGAAAGGAAAAAGAAAGATATTATTTTAAAGTAGAATGCGCAAGAAAAAAGAAAAAGAAAAAGAAAAACAGAAGAAAAAGAAAACATAGAAGAAATTAGCAATTTAGCTGAAGCTCTATGAATAAGCATTAAGGCACCTAGCGTCGGAGGGAAAACATATCTACTCAATCAAACATTTTCTTTTCTCTAAAAAAGTGAACATTGTTCTAACACGAAGAAAATAGAAGAAGAAAGTCAATTTGAAATAAAAGATCAATAGTACAATTCTTGGGTAAAATGGATTTTAATTAATACAGGAAGGATTATCACTGAATGTGATGTACTATCTAGGATTGCGATGAAGTGATAAGTACTCCTTTATCATTAACTAAATATTTCGAGTTCGAGTCCTAGGCAAGGGCGGCTCAAGCACATGTGAGGCCTAAATTTATTTTTAAAACATTACAATATATATTTTTATTTGAAATATATTCTTCTAGCTTTTTGAGATGTAAAGTTGTAATTTTTTTTATAACTCATTCCTATTAATAATCTTTTTCAATTGATAATATAGCTAACACATTTACATTTTCTTGAGACATTATTGATCTTAATTAAGAAAAAGTCTACTCTTACACTAAAAGTGCTAAATAGTTTTTTTTTAAAATACCCACAAACCTATTATTTCTAAAAAGAGTATGACCCCTAATTTGGGGGCCAAAGTCACATGTCTTATTAGGTATAAGTTGGCTCTGGCCCTAGGTATGAAGTCGTCTTTGATAGAAAATACTTTACCCTCAATGTAGAATTTTTCGGCGTGAATTCGGATATAATCGGACCATCGATGTAATACCGGACATCGGATGAGAACCAAAAAAATCACCAGAGTATGGTGTTGAACAAGATTTGTATACTTTTCAAAAAGATTTTAAACTTTGACGAAATATAACACACTTGATTACATGAATACGATTTTTTTTTTTCATGCATAGATACGGTATTCATTTTTCTTTTTTGGGGACAAATGAATTTGAGAATAGATTACGTTTTCCAAAGAGAACAAAAAGGAAATGATTTTAAAAAACGAATGTAAACAAAAAGAACAAAAATCAATCTAATGACTCAAAAGGAAACATGCACATCCAACTTGAACAGTGGGGCAAGGCAATGGGCCAAAAGTTTACCCTGTCGTTTAAGTAACGTTCCCCTGTCCAATTTCTACTAGCCTTGCGGGTTAAACGACATCAAACGGTGAAAAATTCTGCATACCAATTTCTTTCTCTTTAGCTGCGGAGCATGATGTCCGTTTTTTCTTTTTGGTGGCTCTAAAAATTTGATTTTTTTCCTTTATTCGGTCATTAAAGACATACATACTCTGCAAGCCTCTTTCTCCTTTCATGTCAGCATGAAAAGAAAGTATTATCTAATTGGGTAACCTTCATCTCTCCCCCCCCCATATCGAATTCTTTTAGTATCTAGTCTGCTCCCTTTGTTCGGTCAGAAGACTTTTCTATTGAAAAAGACTTTTTAGTCCCGTCCAATAAGAGAGGTAAAGCCTTTCTATTCAAATGAGACGCACTCCCCTTCTCTCGCTAAGGTTAGCAGCAGGACATAGAGCATAGAGCAGGGATTGAGTAGTCTTGGGAGGCGAACTTATATTCTCCGATTACGAGTTGACGACGTTTTCACTACTTAAACTTGAAAAAGTCTTTTACACCTTCGGAAAAGCGTACCAGAAGACTCAACTTTCGCTTAAAATCCCAGTTTGGATGAGCAGAGTTAGGCTCGATTTCGATCCATACTGAAAAATAGGTGAATAGTTGATAGCAGATGGGGTCAAGCTAAAGATCTCCACGGTCAATCAAAAGTGGTTAACAAAATTAACAAAAATATTAGATTTAGATGAACTTGTTGCCTAAGAACTGCATCTGCTTGCTGGCACCACTTCGCCCCCCAATACAACATACAAAGAGTACAAAATGCAGCCCTAATTACATCTCAATCCGAAGTAAGTTGAAGTCGATTACTCGGTTATATAAATGCTCATTATCATCTATGTCACTATATTTAAACCTCTAAAAAAAAAAAAAAGACAACTGAAAATAAGATATAGAAAAATCAAGATACTATCTGTTGCTTGAAACTGAGTCTTTGAATTCTCATCTCAGGCCAAAAGCAGAAATGTCTTTTGATTGTGAGAGCTACTATGATGTCAATTCGAAAGTATCAAAATCCAACTAGTAGAAAAAAAACTTATTTTGGGGTTCTTTGACTAGTTAATTCACATAAATTCAAGTGATAAATTTGAAAGAAACTTCAAATTTGCTCAAGGTTCTACTTGACGTATTTTTAGAAATACTTTGTAGACCGAAAGATTAGAAAATATTTGAAGTTCCTGCTCACTTAATTAATTAAATTAAATACATCTCCAAACACAGAATTATTGGTATTCATTCCTTTTTCTGAAAAAGCTATATATATTTTTATATTCAAATATTTGAAAACATCCCCAGTAAAGGATACACTGCATATTTTTCAGTGTCATACATATAGTTGCCAAAATATCTTTTAAGAGTCCTATATTTGTGTTATAAGGATATCTGCTTATGATATAAATCGCCTACTGGAAAAGAAATAGAATCGGGTTATAAAGTAAAGACTTTAAAGTAAAGACAAGTATAGAGACAAACTAATATATTATTCAAACTTTAATTTTATGTACATAATGAATTGAAAACTCCTCTATTTATAGAAGAAAGGAAGATGTTGTGTAAGCTGCTATTGCAAACTGTTGTGTAAGCTGCTACTGCAAGCTGTTGTGTAAGCTGCTTGTAAGTTGCTTGTAAGCTGCTTGTAAGCTGCTACTGTACCAGATATAGATAATCTTCTACTGGGGGTAATATTTATCCATAATGAAGTACCAAAATGATAAGTTTCTTCAGGAGGTTTATTCCAATAGAGTACTAAATAGATAAACATATTTATGGCGGAGTCTCATATGGATAAGTTTCTTCAGGAAGCTTATTTACAACGGAGTACTAAATGAACATCCATAATATAATATATTTATAACACTCCCCCTTGGATGTTCATTAAAAGATAATGTGCCTCATTAAAACCTTATTAGGAAAAACCTCGTGGGAAAAAAATCCTAGTGAAGGAAAAAGAGTACACATATTTAGTAATACGCATTGCTTGTTGCCTCATTAAAAACCTTATAAGAAAAACCCTGGGGGAAAAAACCTTAGTAAGAAAAAAAAAAAGAGTACATCGCGTATTTTACTTCCCCTCATGAAAACCTTGCTCTGACGCTCTCTGCGTCCGTGGGATCAACTCCACCTTAGAGATCTTTCAGATCCGCAACTACAAGCTCTCGATTGGGAACATGATCTCCTACTGCTGATAGGTATGTAATCGAAGAGCAATTAATTTGATCAGAATAGTGGAATGGAAGGCAGTAAAAGAATTAAATACTCCTTTCTTTTCCAATCGCCCCGCGAAGACAATCAAATATTTGAGTTTCCGCATTCCAATCTTGTATACCATCTTCTCAAAAGTTGAAGTTGGCAAATATTTAGTAAATAAATCTGCCGGATTGTCACTGGAACGGATTTGTTGCTCATCAATGTCACCATTTTTCTGAAGATCGTGTGTGTAGAATAATTTTGGTGAAATGTACTTCGTTCTATATCTTTTTATAAATCCTCCCTTCAATTGGGCTATGCATGCAGCATTGTCTTCGTATAAAATTGTGGATCTTTTATCACATTCCAAACTATATTTTTCTTGAATAAAATGAATCATTGATCTCAACCATACGCATTCCCTACTTTCTTCATGAATAGCTATTATCTTAGCATGATTTGAAGAAGTAGCAACAATAGATTATTTTATGGAGCGCCATGATATGACAGTACCTCCACATGTAAACACGTACCCGATTTGAGATCGAGTTTTATGGGAATCAGATAAATAACCTGCATCTGCATAACCAATAAGATCTGCACTACCTTTGTTACATAAAACAAACCCATATCAAGAGTTCCCTTTAAATATCGCAAAATATGCTTAATCTCATTCCAATGTCTCTTTGTAGGAGAAGAGCTATATCTTGCTAGTAAATTAACAGAAAATTCTATGTCAGGCCTTGTAGCATTAGCAAGATACATAAGTGCACCAATTGCACTGAGATATGGTATTTCAGGACCAAGGAGTTCCTCTTCCTCTTCTGGAGGTCAGAACGGGTCCTTATTCATTTAAAGTGATCGAACAACCATTGGTGTACTCAATGAGTGTGCTTTATCCATGTAAAAGCGTTTTAAGACCCTTTCTGTATAGGCAGATTGATGGATAAAGATCCCGTCTACTAAATGTTCAATTTACAGACCAAGACAAAGCTTTGTCTTTCCAAGATCTTTCATCTCAAATTCTTTCTTAAGATATTCAGTTGCCTTTTGGAGCTCCAACAAGATTTATGTCATCAATATAAATAGCAAGTATAACGAATTCGGATGTCATTTTCTTTATAAAATTACATGGACAAATAATATCATTTATGTAACCCTCTTTCAGCAAATATCCACTAAGGCGATTATACCACATATGCCCAGATTGCTTTAAACCGTACAAAGATCTTTGTAATCTGATTGAGTACATTTTCCGAGATTTTGAATATGCTTCAGGCATTTAAAATCCTTTAGGGAGTTTTATGTAAATTTTATTATCAAATGACCCATACAGATAAGCTGTAACCACATCCATTAGATGCATTTCAATCCTTTTATGTAAGGCTAAACTGATGAGATATTGAAATGTTATGGTATCCATAACGGGTAAATATGTTTCTTCATAATTGACTCCAGGTCGTTATGAGAATCCTTGTGTGATAAGGCGAGCCTTGTATCTTTCAACTTCATTTTTGTCATTCCTTTTTCGCACAAAAACTCATTTATGACCAACTGATTTTATACCAGCAGGTGTTTGGACTACTGGTCAAAATACCTCTCTTTTAGCAAGTGCATTCAATTCTGATTGAATTGCCCCTTTCCATTTTGGCCAATCAGATCTTTGTCGACATTCTTTGACAGATCGGGGTTCAAAATCCTCATTATCTTCCATAATGTTAACTGCAATATTATATACAAAAATATTATCCACCACTATTTCAGATCGATTTTAATTAATTCCATCACCAGTAGAACTTATTAAAAGTTCCTCGCTTACTTGAGTCTTGTGTTTATTGATTTCTTCAGGAATCTCACAACTAATCAGATCTTTGGACTCTTCAGGAGATCCCTTCATAGTATCACTATCATTTGTCGATTTTCTTTTTCGAGAATTTCGATCCTTAGAACCCAAAGGCCTACCACGCTTCAGGCGTGCTTTAGGTTCACTAACTCTCATGCTAGTAGATGGTCCTGTTGGGACATCAATTCGGATAGGCATATTCTCTACAGGGATATGTGACTTAGTTATCCTATTCAAATTAGCAAATACGTCTGGCATTTGATTTGTTATATTTTGTAAATGGATGATCTTCTGGACCTCCTGATTATACATAGGAGTACGTGGATCAAAATGAGATAATGATGAAACTTTTCACACAATTTCTCTTTTGATTTCCTTTATCTCTTCCCCTAATTGTGGGAAATTTGTTTCATCAAACCAATAATCAGCAAATCGAGCAGTAAACAAATCTCCCCTCAATGGTTCAAGATAGTGAATAATAGAGGGTAATTCAAACCCAACATATATTCCTAACCTTCTATGTGGGCCCATTTTACTACGCTGTGGTGGTGCTACTAGCACATATACAACACATCCAAATATTCGTAGATGGGCAATATCTGGTTCATGATCAAAAACTAATTGTGACGGAGAATATTTATGATAATATGTCAGTCTGAGACGGATAAGTGATATTGCATGCAAGATAGCATGGCCCCAAACAGTAGTGGGCAATTTTATTTTCATAAGTAGTGGTCTTGCTATCAATTGCAGGCGTTTAATAAATGATTCTGCAAGGCCATTTTGGGTATAAACATAAGCTACAGGATGTTCAACTTTTATCCCAACTGATAGACAATAATCATCAAAAGCTTGAGATGACAATTCTCCAGCATTATCAAGGCGAATAGCCTTTATGGGATAATCTAGGAATTGTGCCCTTAATCAAATTATTTGGGCTAATAGCTTTGCAAACGCCAGGTTGCGAGATGATAGCAGGCACACATGAGACCATCTTGAAGATGCATCTATTAAGACCATAAAATATCTAAACAGCCCATTTGGTGGGCGAATAGGTCCACATATATCCCCATGTATACGTTCTAAAAAGGCAGGGGATTGAATACCAACCTTCATTGGTGATAGTCTAGTGATCATTTTGCTTTGATAACAAGCATCACAAGAAAATTCATTATTTGTAATAATCTTCAGGTTCTTTAATGGATGCCCACTCAAATTTTCAGTAATTCGTCTCATCATTATTAATCCAGGATGGCCCAAACGGCCAAGCCAAAGCACGAAAATATTTGAATCAGTAAACTTCTGGTTTACGATAGAGTGTGCTTCAACTGTACTAATCTTTAAATAGTATAAGCCATAAGATGAAGTTGGTAACTTTTCTACGGTGTACTTCTGGCCAGAAATATTCTTTGTAATACAAAGATATTCCATATTCATTTCATCTATCGTCTCAACATGATACCCATTTCGGCGGATATCTATAAAACTCAACAAGTTTCTTCGGGACTTGGAGGAAAATAATGTATTGTCTACTATAAGTTTTGTTCCCTTAGACAGAAATATAGTGGCTCTTCCGAAACCTTCAATTAAACTTATATTACCAGAAATTGTTGAAACATTTGCTTTTTCCTTATGCAAATAAGAAAAGTATATTTCTGATATTTGAATTTGGCATGAGTTGTTCCACTATCAATTACACAAATATATTCATGATTTATCTTTGATCCAAATATAATTTGAGGATTATCCATATTCTTCAAAATGACACAAACAAAATCAATATGATAGTAAACATCATTATCAAAGCATAACTTTTATTTATGTATAACAATTATATAACCATACTATCTACTACAAATAACAAAAATTAAAATATATACATCTCTACAGATTCATCACCGATCACATGACTTGTTTCTCCTTCCGGGAGTGCAAAGTAATCAAGCTACATCCAAATGCATGAAGTCTAAATTATCTTCAGAAATAAAATTTGCTTCAGTATTTTTCTCTGTCTTCTTCGGGGAGGCTTGATAAAGCTCAATCAGGTTCTTTGGCGTACGACATGTACGTGACCAGTGCCCTTTTCCTCCACATCCATAACATGCATTTTCTGGCTTTGCTGCTTGCACCGCTTCATGCTTTTGTTCCTTCCTTTTCCACTGCTGGTGGTGAGGAGGGTTCTTTGGTATATTATTATTACCATGATTAGAGTTTCTTCCCCGACCATGGCCATGACCACAACTGGGCCACGTCCTCTTCCACGCTTAGCTTGGTGGAAGTTCGTTTCATTCACTTCAGGGAATGGACAAGAACTAGTAGGTCGGCTTTCATGATTTTTCATTAATAGCCCATTATGTTTCTCGGCTACAAGAAGATGTAAGATAAGTTCAGAATATTTTTTGAATCCCATCTCTCGATATTACTGTTGTAGGAGCATATTCGAGACATGAAAAGTGGTGAAAGTTTTCTCCAACATATCATGATCAATAATATTATCACCACATAGTTTCAATTAGAAAATAATTCTGAACATAGCAGAATTATACTCACTGATAGATTTAAAATCTTGTAGCCTTAGATGAGTCCAATCATAACGTGTCTGTGGAAGAACAACCATCTTTAGGTGGTCATATCTATCTTTCAAATTATTCTACAGTATGACTGGATCTTTAATAGTGAGATATTCCATTTTCAAGCCTTCATCAAGGTGATGGCGTAGGAATATAATTGCTTTGGCACGGTCTTGGTTTGATCTTGATTTTTGTCCTTGATAGTGTCTGCCAAACCCATCGCATCAAGATGAATTTCAGCATCAAGCACCCAAGACATGTAGCTTTTGCCCGATATATCCAGGGCTACAAATTCAAGTTTAGAAAGAATTGATATTATTTAGAAAAAGAAAAGTTCGTACCTCTGATACTTTCAAAGTATTTGCTCGAGATGGCAGAGTCTCGTGCTGATAACGTGTTATAAAATAAAGACTGTAAAGTAAAGACAAGTATAAAGAGAAACTGATATATTATTCAAACTTCAAACTTATGTACATAATGAACTGAAACTCCTCTATTTATAGAAAAAATAAAGTTGTTGTGTAAGCTGCTATTGCAAGCTGCTATGTAAGCTGCTACTATACCAGATATAGATAATCTTCTACCGGGGGTAATGTATATCCATAACGGAGTACCAAAATGATAAGCTTCTTCAGGAGGTTTATTTCCAATAGAGTACTAAATAGATAAACATATTTACGGCGGAGTCTCATATGAATAAACTTCTTCAAGAAGTTTATTTACAATGGAGTACTAAATGAACATAAATAATATAATATATTTATAACAAATAGAAAATTATTCAGTTGTTTCAGGCATATCGTTAAATATCTTAACTGTATTAAAGTTCTTTCCTTTTTAGCCTTTTTGTGCAGATGATAATTCAATGTGTGTAGTGCGTGGTAATTTGTGCACCTAGAAGAAAATTTAATAGAAGCGCTTGAACAAAATAACCACATGGATACTCAGAATTCACCCAAAAGAAATTTAATAAAAGAGGAAGAATACATATAAATCAAGAATCCAAAATCAAATAGTACACTGAATTAAATAAGATTAATAAGACAATACAAAAATGCGTATTAGAGTTACGTTCGAATCAATGATTAAGATGCATGTCACTTTCAATTTCCATAGACCTAGTCCAATTTCACTTATTACCACTTAAAGTAAATTATTAAAATAGCGACTACATAGACTATAAAGGACCTATAGGTCGTGATGGCGCCCAACATCCCAGCTAGGCAAGACAACTAATGATTTAAACATATATTCATTTCTTTAAAAATTATCCGAGTAATCAAACTCTTCGAAAAATTATCCGAGTAATTCCAGTAATTTAATTAAATCAAAGGAGCAATTATCACAAGTAATTCATGATTTGAGTCCTAAACCACCCTGACATTAACATAATTAGTAGCTATGCATGGACTCTCGTTACCTCGTGCGTACATAGCCCCCACAATTAGCAATAATTATTAATATGAATCACCTATGGGATAAATTCCCTCTTACAAGGTTAGGCAAGAGACTTACCTTGTCTCAAAGCTCACTTCCCGATCACAATGTCGCGTAAAATCTCAATTCGGTGCCGAAAAATCTGAAACTATCCAAAAGTTATATAAAATAATTAATACATGCTCAAAAATTCGAAATTAGACTATTAAATAAATTACCCTATCCAAAAATGATAAATTCCTAAAATTCACCCCAGGCCCACGTACCCGGATTTCGGAATTTTTCGAAAAAAATCGTTACCCATAATCTCAAGAACTCAAATATATAATTTTTATCCAATTCCATAACAATTTTCGTGGTTAAAATCTCATTTTTATACAAATCTAGGTTTTTCCTCTAACCTTTGATTTCCACAAATTTACAGGTTATAATCTACCCATAATCTATGTATTTAATTCAAAGTGTGTAGGATTAACTTACCTTAAAGTTGCTAGTTGAAATCCCCTCTCAAAAGTTCCAAAATCTCCCAAATATGGATGAATTACGAGCTAAAATGGCTAAGCCTCGCCCATTTAAAACGTTCTGCCCAGCAGTTATTTCGCACCTGCGGAGGGCTAGACGCACCTGCAGCTCCGCACATGCGGAAAAAGCCTTGCAGGTGTGAGTTTCCCTAGCCTGGCCAAGCTTCGCATCTGCGCCCTAAGGACCGCACCTGCGCGCTCGCAGGTGCACCAAAAATCTCGCTCCTACGATCCCTGGGCGTGCTTGGCTTGTCCACTTCTGCGGCTCATGGCTCGCTTCTGCGAGCTCGAACCTGCGGCTGGCCAAGCGTAAGTGCGGTTGCAGCAGAAGCTGGAACTTCAGCCACAGCTCCAAAGTCCAAATTTGGTCCGAGCCTCGTCCGGTTAATACCCCAGGCCCCTGGGTACCTTTCCCAAGGTATCATTTACCAAATCAGTACCATGTAACTTAGCCTCACCGGGCTCACACCATCCGATAGGAGAACGACATCACCGACCATATAAAGCCTCAAATGGAGCCATCTCGATGCTGGATTATTAACTGTTGTTATAAGCAAACTTGGACAAAGGAAAGAAACGATCCCACTAGCCTCCAAAGTCAATCACACATGCCCTGAGCATATCCTCCAAAATCTAAATTGTCCGCTCTGACTGCCCGTCGGTCTACGAATGAAAGGTAATGCTGAGCTCTATGCGGGTCCCCAATTCACACTGGACTGATCTCCAGAAATGTGAAGTAAACTAAGGGCCTCTATCTGATATGATGGAAATTGGCACACCGTGCAACCGAACTATCTCCTGAATATAAATCTAGGCCAACCTCTCCGAAGTGTACGTAGTTACGACTGGAATAAAGTGTGCTGACTTGGTCAACCTGTCGACAATGACCCAGACTGCATCAAACTTCCGCAAGGTCCGCGGCAACCTAACTACAAAGTCCATAGTAATGTGTTCCCATTTCCACTCGGGTATAGTCATCTGTTGAAGTAGGCCACCTGTCCTCTGGTGCTCATATTTAACTTGCTGGCAATTTAGACACCTAGATACATACTCAACTATGTCCTTCTTCATCCGCCGCCACCAATAATGCTGCCTCAAGTCACGATACATCTTCGTAGCATCTAGATAAATAGAATATCGAGAACTGTGTGCCTCCTCTAGGATCTTTTTCCTTAGTCCATCCACATTAGGAACATATAGACGATCCTGGAGTCGCAGAACACCATCCGCGCCAATAGTAACTTCGTTGGAACCACCCCGTAGTACAGTTTCTCGAAGAACCATTTAGTGTGGATCATCAAACTGGCGAGCCTTGATCTGTTCAAATAGTGAAGACTGGGCTACAACACATGCAAGAACTCGGCTGGGCTCTGAAATATCCAGCCTCACAAGTCTGTTAGCTAAGGATTGAATATCCAAAGATAATGGTCTCTCCTCTGTTGAAATGAAAGCCAGACTACCCATACTCTTCGCCTTTCTACTCAAGGCGTCGGCAACCACATTCGCTTTGCCCGGATGATATAGGATAGTAATATCATAATCTTTAAGTAACTCAAGACATCTGCGCTGCCTCAAATTTTGGTCTCTCTGCTTGAACAAATGCTGCAAACTACGATGATCAGTGTAAACTTCACAAGACACCCCATAAAGATAATGTCTCCAAATCTAAAGAGCGTGAACAATTGCAGCTAACTCCAAATCATGTACCGGGTAATTCTTCTTATGAGGTTTCAGCTGACGTGAGGGATATGCAATAACTCGCCCCTCCTGCATTAATACATAACCCAAATTAATGCGTGAAGAATCACAATACACTATATACATCCCCGAACCAGAAGGCAACACTAACACTGGTGCTGTAGTCAATGTTGTCTTGAGCTTCTGAAAGCTCACCTCACAATCGTCAGACCATCAGAACGGAGCACCCTTCTGGGTTAATTTGGTCAAATGTGCTGCAATAGATGAAAAGCCCTCCACGAACCGACGATAATGACCTGCTAAACCTAGGAAACTCCTAATCTCAGTCGCCGAAGTGGTATGATGCCAATTCTGAACTGCCTCAATCTTTTTAGGATCAACTTTAATGCCTTCGCCCGATACAATATGCCCCAAGAATGCTATAGAATTTAGCCAAAATTCACATTTGAAGAACTTAGCATACAACTTTTGTTCCCGCAGTGTCTGAAGCACCACTCTCATATGATGCTCGTGCTCTTCCTTACTGCGCGAGTAAATCAAAATATCATCAATGAAGACAATGACAAACGAATCAATATATGGCCTGAACACCCTGTTCATCAAATCCATAAACGCTGCCGGGGCGTTAGTCAAACCAAAAGACATCACCAGAAATTTATAATGACCATATCTAGTCTGGAAAGCAGTCTTCGGAACATCCGAATCCCGAATCTTCAACTGATGGTACCCCGACCTCAAGTCGATCTTAGAAAATACCCTAGTACCCTGCAACTGGTCAAATAGTGTCACGCCCCAAACTTGAAGGGGCATGGCCGGCATCCGGTACCATACTCGGCCCGAGCGTACCACTCTGTAACTGTGAACTCTAGAGGGGTAAACCTCAACCAAGCTGACAATACTAATCAAGACCGACGGGGCCATATTCTGAATTATTTGAAAATAATATCTCTCTCATCTGAGGGGTAAACTTACCCAAATGCTCATATATATATAATTGTGCAGGCTGACGAGGCCGCCATGAATATCTACTGATATACAAACTATACATGACTTGTCTACAAGCCTCTAGAGATAGTTAAACTGTATCATGGTTAGGACAGAACCTCGACCTACCCATCAAACCTGTATATATAATTGTGCAGGCTGACGAGGCCACCATGAATATCTACTGATATTCAAACTATATAGGACTTGTCTACAAGCCTCTAGAGATAGTTGAACTATATCATGGTCAGGACAGGGCCTCGACCTACCCATCAAACCTGTATATATAAAACGGACTCCAAGGTCTAGACCTGGTAACTCCGGGGGAAGTGGAGCTTACCAACCAAGCTGATATTTGGCTGTCTACTGGGAAGGTCTATCCAGCTGTCTATCAGCACCTGCAGGCATAAAATGCAGTGTCCCTAGCAAAGGGACGTCAGTACAAATAATGTACTGAGTATGTAAGGCAACAGAATAACTGAAAGCTGAAATTGAACTGATGAAATAATAATTGAATGTAACTGGGAGTCGAAAATAATCTGAAGATAGCTTACCTGCTGATACTGACTCAACTCTATCCATATAGTATGTAAAATAGCTGTCCGGCCCTATAAGGCTCGGTATATGTAACTGCCCTGCTGTAGTAGGCTCGCTCATAGGCGCTCGGCCATACTAGGCTCTGTATCTCGGCCATTCTGGGCTCGCTCATAGGCGCTCGGCCATAGTAGGCTCGGTATATAACTTACCATCTGATCAGAGGTTGCCCAATAGGGGCCTGCCCACCGATTATAGCTCGATGGTGGTGAAAATACTGTAATACTATATATATATATATTATAGCTCGATGGTGGTAAAAAATACTGTAACACTGTATATATATATACTCTCTGCTCTCTTAGCTGAAATAAGACAATACTAAACTGAATATGAAGTCCCGATAAGGGAGAATACTGTAACTTCTGAGACTAGGATAATGTGAATAAATTCAGGAATACGAACTTCTCTTTATGCCTCGTTATCAAACTCATGTAGTTACGGGTTCATGCCAAAATGAAGAAAGGTTTAGCCTTAACATACCTTATCACAATCTTTTTAATCACCAACTTGAACTCGCCTCTTCTCACCTTAATCTACAACAATGATAATAATACTATCATTAAGTTATGAAAGGTATAACTAACGCATAACAAACGACAAGCTTATTTTGTATTAAAACGGACAACATCTCCCCTATAATCCTTACTTCCTCCAAATTCAAGATAACACCAACAACACCAAAAATAATAATAACAACATATATACATTATTTTCCAACCTTATGCACACCACACAATACTACAAAATAGCCCAACACACCCCAATCTCTTCATACACAATACGACCACCGTAGTAGTCTCAACAACCCGAAAATGTTACGATGAACGACCAGCCCAACATCCTGCATTTATGTGCTTGGAAAAACTCCACAAAATAGTAGTAAAACATGCAGCCCAACAGCACCACAAAACAGTCCGCTACAAGTGAATAACTCGAACTCACGGCTTCCGATCACCGTCCCGTGAGTTCTTACAAATATAGAACGACTTACTATGCATCTACAACAGAAACAAAATGGATGAAAGAGAGCAGTAAACTTACCTTATTTGTTGGATAACTCGGCTCCTATCTTGGTTCTTCAAACTCTAGGCTTTACCTCCAATTAGAACTTGAAAGGGAGAGAAAATCAATTGGAGTTTGGGGAAAATATTTGGGAGGAGTTTTGCAGAGATTAAGTCTGGTTATTTTACCCTATTATAATTATAATATATGAAGGGGATAGGACTTTAAAAAGGCCTCTTTGAACGACCCGAACAGGCCCATTTTTGGATTCTCGTTTAAGCAAGAAGGTGACAGTCTGTGCAGTCTCGCCCATATCTCTCTACTCCGATATCGTATTGCCAAACGGTTTAATGCATTGGAAAATAGAGTCATAGATATTTAATTTTATGGGTGGAACACTCCATAACTCTACGTATATTGGGATAAAGTGGCAGTTACATTTGACCCAAAGTTTCAGCAAAACTTATGAACGTAACTTGTGATGACTTTCATCGACTTTTGTTCCACCACTCGCTTGACTTCAAAACATAACACATGACTATCATACGACTAACATAAATCATAACATAACCTCCTTATCAATTTAAACACCCTGGTCTCACTCTAAAAGTACATGTTATAACATTTCCAATTTGTCGACTTTCGACGAAACATTATTTTTTTTTCAATTCCTTTAGTTTGTGAACCTTCCAACCATATTTGTACTTGTTGTTCATGATCTTCAATATTTGTAACCTCCGAGGTAATATTATTAACTTACTTTGTAAACTTTTCAAATATGATTTCATTTATGAGCTTACATCAATTGACTTACGACGTACTCGTACGTACGAAAACATGGGTTGTAACAAATAGATCATCAATACGAGGAAACGGGTACTTGTTCTTAATGGTGACTTTGTTCAGTTGACGATAGTCAATACACATTCACATAGTTCCATCCCTTTTCTTCACAAATAACACGGGTGCACCCCAAGGCAATACACTTGGTCTAATGGACCCTTTTGCTAATAACTTCTCAAGATATTCTTTCAATTCCTTTAATTCTTTCGGAGCTATGTGATACGGTGGGATACATATAGGCTGGGTATCTGGAGCCAAGTCAATACAAAAATCAATATCACGATCTGGTGCCATGCCTGGAAGATCTGAAGGAAATACATCGGAGAACTCCCAAACTACAGGCACTGAATCAATAGCCAGTCTCTGCAGTAGTATCCCGAACATAGGCTAGATAAGCCAAACAACCTTTCTCGACCATATGTCAAGCTTTTAGAAAGGAAATAACATGATTAGATGCACTGACAGACGAACCCTTCCAGCCCAACCTAGGAAATTCCGGCATTGCCAAAGTAACAGTCTTAGCATGGCAATTTAGGACGGCATGATATGGGGATAGCCAGTCCATGCCCAGGATAATCTCGAAGTCGGTCATATCAAGCAACAGAAGATCTGCTCTAGTCTCATAACCACAGAATGTAACAACACATGACCGATAGATCTGATTCACAACAACATAATCGCCCATAGGAGTGGACACATAAACAGGAGTACTCAAGGACTCTCGAGAAACACCCAGGAAATGAGCTAATAAAGAGAACATATATGAATACGTAGATCCCGGATCAAATAATACGGAGGCATCTTTGCCGCAAATAGAAATAATACATGTAATCACTACATCTCGTCTGGCCGGAAAAGCATAGAACCGGCATGGAGTGCCAACTGGCTGGCCTCTACCTCTAGGACGGCCCCTACCCACCTGCCCTCCACCTCTAGGTAGTAGGACGGATGGTGGAGCAACTGGTGCGGTAATCATAGGCTGCTGACCCTGCTGCATTGGTCTACCCCGAAGCCTGGGGTAGAATCTCTACATGTGACTGGAATCCCCGCACTTATAACAACTTCTCGGTGCGATAGACTGCTGACTAGAAGTCTGACCCTGGTGACCTGAGTACCCACTGGAAGAACCTTGAATAGCTGTTGGGCGATAAGAACTTTCTGGCATATCACTGATATAAGGTCACACTAGGGCACCCCGAGGAGGCGGTGGTGCTGGATATGGGGGCCTGCTGGACTGCCCTCTCACGAACTAACCTCTACCCCCAGACGGAGCACCTATGAACTCTCCAGAATATTTAAATTGCTTATCCCTCATAACTTGCTCACAACTGCACTGACGCACACCCTCAATCCTTCGGGCTATATACACAACCAACTCATAAGAAGTCCCCATCTCAACCTCTCGGGCCATAGTGGCCTGAATGCCAGTATGTAAACCCGCAACAAACCTCCGCACTCTCTCCGCCTTAGTAGGGAGTATCATAAGCGCATGGCAAGATAACTTAGAGAACCTCATCTCATAATCGGTCACTGACATCTGACCCTGCTGGAGCTGCTCAAACTGAAACCGCAACTCTTCTCTCTGAGAGAGTGGAATATACCTATCCAGGAAAATACGAGTGAACCTGTCCTAAGTCATGGGAGGATAATCTGCTGGTCTTCCAAGAAGATAAGACTTCCACCATCTACGGGCTCTGCCCTCCAGCTGAAAAGTAGCAAAGTCTACCCTATGAGAATCCAATATCCTCATGTTGTGCAGTCTCTCCCTGCACCGATCAATGAAATCCTGGGAATCCTCATGTCGCTCACCCCCAAAGATAGGAGGATGTAGTCTAGTCCATCTGTCCAATAGCTTCTGCGGCTCGGCGGCCGCAGCTGGTCTGGGCTCAGGTGTAGCTACTGCTACTAGCTGGACTTCACCCACAGGTAGTGCACCCTGGGTCTAATATACAGCAGTTGCCTGCCCATGAGCCTGTGTGGTAGAGTTCTGTGCTCCCCCGCCCGACTGAGATGTGGCTGGGTCTGCTGGAAATAAACCGACCTGAGTCATAGTATCCATGAACCGCAGCATACGGCCCATGACCTCCTGGAATCCCGGTGCAGACATGAAATCCATCGGAGCTGGCTCTGCTACGGGCATCTTGCCCTGTTCTTCAATAATAGGATCCTCTACTGGACCCACTGGTGGCATAACTGGAACAACTCTGGGACGTCCTCGTACCCTACCACGAGCTGGAACCCTCCCTCGGCCTCTGCCTCGGCCTCTAACAACAGGGGGAGTAGCTCTTCCCTGGCCTGGAACTTCATTAGAGCGCGTTCTCACCATCTATGAGAGAATAAGAGAAAGATATTAAGTACTACATTATTTGCATGATGGGAGATGAAGAAATGTAGTTTTCCTAACATCCTATAGCCTCTCGAAGATAAGTATAGACGTCTCCGTACCGATGCGTAAGACTCTATTAGGCCTGCTCATAACTTTGAGACCTACGTGAACCTAGTGCCCTGATACCATATTGTCACGACCCAAACTCACCTATAGGTCGTGATGGCACCCAACATCCCAGCTAGACAAGCCAACTAATGATTTAAACATATATTCATTTCTTTAAAAATTATCCAAATAATCAAACTCTTCGAAATTTCAAAAATTAAGAAAGATATGAGAAAATAGGATAAATTAAAACCGAAGTAAAATAATTAAATCCACAAATTCTACTAGTGTGTGTGCCAAGACCTGGTATCATAAGTGTATGAGCATCTAGTAGATTTTACAAAATTCTAAATATTGTCCGAAATAAAATAGACAGAATACAAATACAAGAAGAGGCACTAGTTGCTGCAAAACGGTTCAGAAAAGCAGCTCACCACTAAGCCTCTGGATAACGTGGGTGCGCCCCGATAGGTCCTCCGATAGTACCTGTCTCAGGTTCTGCACAAAAAGTGCAGCAAGCATAGCATGAGTACGTAAACATCGTGTACCCAGTAAGTATCAAGCTTAATCTCGAAGAAGTAGTGACGAGAGGTCGACTTTGACACTCACTATGGGTCCATAATATTACAATAGAATATATTGAATTAAACATGATTTTTAGATGAGCAACAATAATTTTCTTAACAAACAGAAATAATTAATTCCTTACATTTCAATAATTTCCAATTTATCAATTAACTTCACAAGCAACAATTAAAATATCAAGGTATCGTGTAATTATTATTAGGCACGATTTCTGCCGAGGTCGTACGGCCCGATCCAGAGTGTCGTGTACACTGCCGAGGGACATGCGGCACGATCCATAGATGCATTTATACTGTCGAGGCATTTGGTCCGCTTCACAAGAAATGAAGACATTTTCTTATGAACCTCTGGAATGAGAAGTTATTATAATATTAACACGTCGGATGTTCAATCTCTATTAACAATTCAATAATTTATACAAAATTCGAGTATATGAAGTTTCGATCTTTTACTATTTCCTCAAATAATTTACAATATAATTTCAGTAATTTAATTAAATCAAAGGAGCAATTATCACAAGTAATTCATGATTTGAGTCCTAAACCATCCTGACATTAATATAATTAGTAGCTACGCACGGACTCTCGTCACCTCGTGCGTACGTAGCCCGCATAATTAGCAACAATTATTAATATGAATCACCTATGGGGTAAATTTTCTCTTACAAGGTTAGGCAAGAGACTTACCTTGTCTCAAAGCCCATTTTCCGATCACAATATCGCGTAAAATCTCAATTCGGTGCCGAAAAATTTGAAACTATCCAAAAGTTATATAAAATAATTAATACATACTCAAAAATTTAAAATTAGACTATTAAATAAATTACCCTATCCAAAAATAATAAATTCCTAAAATTCACCCAAGGCCCACGTACCCAGATTTCGAAATTTTTCGGAAAAAATCGTTACCCATAATCTCAAGAACTCAAATATATAATTTCCATCCAATTCCATAACCATTTTCGTGGTTAAAATCTCATTTTTATACAAATCTAGGTTTTTCCTATAACCCTTGATTTTCACAAATTTACAGGTTATAATCTACCCATAATCTATATATTTAACTCAAAGTGTGTAGGATTAACTTACCTTCAAGTTGCTAGTTGAAATCCCCTCTCAAAAGCTCCAAAATCGCCCAAAAATGGAGGAATTACGGGCTAAAATAGCCGAGCCTCGCTCATTTAAAACGTTCTGCTCCGCAGTAATTTTGCACTTGCAGAGGGCTAGCCGCACCTGTGGAAAAAGCCTCGCAGGTGCGAGTTTTCCTCGCCTGGCCATGCTTCGCATCTGTGCCCTAAGGACCGCACCTGCGCGCTCGCAGGTGCGCCAAAAATCTGGCTCCTGCGATCCCTGGGCGTGCTTGGCTTGTCCGCTTCTGCAGCTCATGGCTCGCTTCTGCGAGCTCGCACCTGCGGCTAGCCAAGCGCAGGTGCGGTTGTAGCAAAAGTTGGAAGCTTCAACTGCTACTCCAAAGTCCAAATTTGGTTTGAGCCTCGTCCGGTTAAACACCCGAGGCCCCCGGGGCCCCGCCCGAACATACCAACAAGTTTGAAATCATAAAACAGACTCGCTCGAACCCTCGTAACATGTAAACAACATCAAAACTAAGAAGCATACCTCAAACCAAATTGATTCAACTTAGAATTTTCAAATTCTTCAAACTTACTCCGAGCGTGCCGGAATATATTTATACTACTCGGAATGATACCAAATTTTGCGTACAAGTCTTAAATCACTATAATGAGCTATTCTCAGGCTCGAAATTTCAAACGGATTTCAATTACTCCAAAACCTACTCCAAACCAAATTTAAAGAACATTAAACCTTTAAATAGTTGATTTTCACTATTAAGCGCTGAAATGCTCCCGGGTTGTCCAAAATCCGATTCGAACATACGCCCAAGTCCAAACTCATCATACGAACCTATTGGAACCGTCAAATCCCGATTCCGGGGTCGTTTTCTCAAAATATTGACCGAAGTCAAATTTAGGCTTTTAAAACCAAATTAAGGAACTAAGTGTTCCGATTTCAACCCGAACACTTCCAAATCCCAAACCAACCATCCTCGTAAGTCATAAATTAATAAAAGCACATACGAAAAATTTTATTTAGAAAAATGGGGTTCTAAAAGTCAAAATGACCGATTGAGTCATTACAGACTATAAGGACCTCTTAATTAATTCCCACGTGAGCCTCTGGAAACTTTGTATTGGTTAATAAATTTCTTTTACCTATTTCAAATCATCTTTAATCATCAGTTTTTAAACAGTGTACGTAATTGTGAAAATTTCTCCTTTAACCCCTCAGTCTATAATATAAAAAATAAATTCCTAGAGAGATCAACCATTTGATGAAAATCAACAGGTTTGTAAGTTAGAAGAAATGTCATGGAACTAGACATAAAATCTCTCTGAAGACCACAAGACTCATTCTATGCAAGGAATCGACTACTTAATTATTATTCTTCATCATTCCTTGGTTCTCTATACTTATAATAAATATTAAAAGGAGGGAAGCATGATTTTCACTAAACAATACAAAATATAATTTTAAAAAAAATACGTGAAGAAACTTAGAGGATTCCACATCTAATATATATACATAAAAAAAAATTAACCTTATATGTATACTGTGATTTTCGGTGAAGGTGTTCCACACCTAGCTCCACCCTAATTAAGAGTAGCTCAAATACTTCCATATGTATATATTATTGAAAAACAAAAGTACTAGTAATTTATTTTCGACTGTCACAATCACTGTGGCTGCCCCTAATTATACTTCATTGACTCCGTCCAAATTTAACTCATCTATTTAAACACTTATTCATTATCACTCTTTCTTCATCCTCCTCTCTAAAACTCCTTTTATTTTACAAAAAAATCCTTTATTCTCAATTTTCCTAGCTTTCTCCTTGTACAATATATATTAAAAATGGTGAAAATAATTTTGGGATTTGCTAGCTCTTTGCTAAAGGAAATACGGTTTAGTGAAAGGAGTAACTCCAGAAGAAAATCCAAGGTTGAAACTAGTACTACTTCTCCTACTACTTATGTATGCAGAGATGAGCTGAATATTAAGAAGAAGAGCAAAATCAAAAAATAAGTGAAATTTGATCTTGAATCTAAATACCAACATCCAGAACAAGAAGAAATTAGCCATGAGGAGCAAAAGAAAAATAATACAGTTGCTGTTGACAATGCAAATAATGGGATTAAAGTGAAAATATTGATGAAAAAGGAAGATGCAGAAAGGCTGTTATTGAAGTGTAAAGAAGGAGGGGTACTTGAATTTATGGATGTAGATCAAGAGCTTGTACAAGTTCCATCTACTAGCTAGTGTTAGGTTTCTGTCTTCTTCTAGTAACAGCGGAGCCATCTTAGTCTAAGGAGTGTCGGTCTTCGTCAAAAGTTATACTATACTATGCGTAATTAGGTCAATATTGTTTCATGTATATCTATTATATTTTGAAAGGCAAAGGGTCATAGATAGCCCTAATGCATGCGATTTAGAGCGTTTATACCCTCCGTTTCAAAATCGGTTCGTTCGTAACCCTCCCGTTAACCAAACGGCCCGGAAATACCATTATTGACTAATAGAGCCAATTTCTCCCTTTTAAAATCTCAAGGTAGTTTTTAATAAGAAAAAAAAGACCACATAAAATTAAATACCTCCCACCCACTAGCCATTTTACCCACATAAAAAAGACCACATATAATTATATAATGTAAAGATATATTGTACCAATTTTATCTTCATTCTAGTGGGATTTCTGGAATTTTACCGTGATCATTGTGCTCAATCAATGATCGGTCTATCTGCGGAACCAATCAACCATAATTCAACAGTTTGCTAATCATAATAGATTAATTTTGTATCTTCATTTTAAAGGAAAAATGGATGGAAAAGGAAGACGTTATACAATGAAAAAAATGACAATTAAAGAAAGTGAAATTTCTTGCAACCATCTATGAACGCAAACAAAAATTTTACTGCCCATATACTATATCCTACTGTAAGCCAATTTGAATAACAAATGGAACTGCCCATATATTATCCTCGAGCAAGAATAGAACTGAAACTCTCACATCCATATACATTGATTCAAGCTACAGAAACTCTCACATCCATTAACATATCAAATAAACTAGCTAGAAATATTGAGTTTCAAGAATTTCATGTTATATCCTTTACCTGGGTGGCTAAACCAGCAAAAGGAGGTTTAGTATTTCATTTTGGATAACCAAAGTGATGCAAAAGTGTCGAGCAGCTACAAAACCATCCTTGCCATTGTTATCAGGACCACATATAACAAGCACACGATTATAGACCTGGAGTGTACTTTCACAAATACTGCTCAACTTGCAAAATTAAACGCAAGCAAGAATATTGCTTTCATAAAAGGATGCAGTTAAAAGTAAATGATGGGGGGTGAAAATTGCGAGTGGGTGAGAAGTATTTAATTATATGTGGTCTTTTTTTTTTATTTTAAAAAAACTACTTTGAGATTTTAAATGGAAGAAATTGGCCCCGTTAGTCAATGATGGCATTTCCGGGCCGTTTCGTTAACGGGAGGGTTAAGAACGAACCGATTTTCAAACGGAGGGTATAAGCACTCTAAATCGCATACATTAAGGCTATCTATGGCCCTTTGCCGTATTTTGAATCCCCGTATCTTAGTTATTTGTTTGCTTTTTTATATTTTGATTTTTGACACCACTTAATTAGTGAGATTCCTAGTTTTATATGCCTGAAGAATGTTAGAGATCTCAGTATAATGAAAATATTCATAGAATTCCTATATATTTTGCTCAAATTTTAAATGTGTATTACGATTGTGTTGCATTGAACTTTGAGTTTATTAGATCAAATTTTAGCATATGTGCTGTTAATATAGGGGAAGTATGTGAATATATAGAGAAAGTAAACTATGAGTTTAACTTATGTACAATGTTTGTGTGAGTTTTAACTTATGTACAATGTTTGTGTAAAAACAAATTACGCTTTATCGTTCAAAAATAGTCTAAGACCTCTTTTTTTCTTTTGATTTCTTATTCTTATTTGGTGTGATCCGCTACTCGCTTTGAGGTTTGAATAATTTAGGTTTGAATAATTTAGATTTGCATCGGAAAGTTTCACTTTGAAAAAGCTAGCTTTACCATAGACGACTCTATTCCAAGACTCGAACTCAAGATCTGTGATTAACGATAGCAACCTCCATAGAAACCTCCTCAACTTGCTTATCCATCCTTCTTACTCTTTTATGTGAAAATGAAAAATCTAACATTTATCCCTACCAGGAAAAAGTGAATGATACTAGGAAAATGAAAAATCTAACATTTGAGTAAGTCTAATTTGTCTTTATGTCCTCAATTTCTGGTATTCAGTTGCATTGTCACATATATGTGCACCTGTCAATTTTAGATGACTTGGCGGAATCAATCAATGCACTAGTAGTCTGATACTCAATCCAACATTGTTCTAACACGAACAAAATAGATGAAGAAAATCAATTTGAAATAGAAGAATAGTATAATTTTGGGGAACGTTCCACGGCGAAGCCAGAAATTTCCTCAAGAGTGTTCAAACTTGGAAGAAGTAAAAAATATTTCCGACAACGGATGTTCAGTATATGTTATATACCTCTAAACCTTCTATTTTCAATGAAGGGTAATCAATTGACCATCCTTTAAGACATGTAGTTGTGCCCCCGATAACAATAAAGTTATCTCTGTGATCAATAGGGGTACCTTGTAGCAACATTAAAGTTATTTTCGTGTGACCTATAGGTCACGGGTCCGTACCATGGAATCAACAATCGATGCTTGTATCAAAATAGACTGCCTATATCACCTCTCGGGATGCGGTCTTCCCAGGACCCTGCGCGAATGCGAAATACGTCGTACACCGAACTGACTTTTTTAGTACGATTCTGCTGTAAAATGGATTTTAATAAAATACAGGAAGGATTATCACGAAATGTGGTATTGAACAAGATTTGAATATTTTAGGAGACATTTTATTGACAAACTACATTCATTATTTCTCTTTTTTGGGACAAATGTATTTTAGAATAGGATACTTTTCCCTAAGAGAACAAAAAGGAAAAGATTAAAAAAATGAATGTAAAGAAAAAGAATAAATTTAATAAATCTGTTGCTTGCGAAAAGTGTGTCATTGAATTCTCATCACCAAAAGCAGAAATGTCTTTCAATGTCAATTTAAAAGTATCAAGAATTCCAACTAGTAGACTTGTTTTAAGGTTCTTTTGACTAGTTAATTGACTTGAATTCGAGTGAGAAATTTAAAAAAAAAATTATAATTTTATTTAACATTGACTCTTTAAGGATGTCAAGGTTTCTATATGACACGTTCTTTAGAGAACTTAAGTTATATATATTGAAAGTACAAATATTTATTTACGTTATCACTAAATTTTAATACTTATCAAAAGATTTACTAATAATGAGAAGAGAGCAATCATAATAGATAGGATCCAAAGAAATAAATCTCTCTAAAAACCAACAAATCTCTCTAAAAACCAAAGACTCATTAGTTAAATTAGTCATCTCTCTACTTATTCTTCATCATTTTTCTTCTCATATATCTATATACATATATAATTGAGGGCCCTAAGCCCGATGATGTGCCACATTTCTCCCATCAGAATACCCATTTATCTATTTTGTCATTTTTTTAATCATTTTCCCTAATTCTTCTCAGAAGGCTGAAATTTGATAGTTTTATTCCTACATTCACGTATTTAACTGCCAAAAATTATCCGATGCCTCCGAAACGATGCCTAAATCAAATTGAAAGACCTAAACTAAGTGTTTCCCATAAGAATACCCTTCTTGCCTTCTGACAGCGTCGGTTCAAAACGCGGCCATTGTCCCAGGCTTTAAGCCGTCACTAGCCAAAGATGCATCTTTTTTTATTATTATTAATTTCCCAGCTTAACTAGGAGTGCTGTATTATCTTAAAATGATGGAGGGGGTGTGGCCTTACCTCCAAAGATTACAACACAAGGACAAAGGATATCCTTCAAAAAGAACAAGAGAAGTATAATTATGCTACTCCCCTGTTCGACAAAAAGAACAAATAAGCATGTCCAACTAACAAAAAATTTGCCTTATCGTATTTTGTTCTAATGATAGGCATTTGCAATCTGTCCAAGATGAAAGAGCCTTTGGCACCACTAGGAAGCTGTTGAAAATTGAGAAAAATCTTGTTTACATGGTTGGACAAGGCAAGCTTAGCGAGATGAACGGCCACTTGGTTAGCCTCCCTAAAGCAATGGATAGGAGTAACATTGGCTTGGGTCATGATATGTGAAGTATCCTTATTAACTTTCTTCAGTTTGTAGTTATTGATTTTCCCATACTTGAGCATATTCATTACCAGCATAGAGTCGAGTTCAATGGTGAAGTTCGAATAATCATTTGTTGCACACCAGTTGATCCCAAAGAAGGCAGCTTGTGCTTCAGCACAATTGTGACTAGTGCACTTTGCAGTGGCAGAGAAGGCTATAATGAAGTCGCCTTGATCATTCCTCAAGACTCCACCTAGGTCAGCAGTGTCATTTCCTTTTACAAAACTTCCATCTGTATTGAGTTTAAAGCCAGCACACAATGATGGCCTCCGGAATAGGTTGTAATTTCATTATCTTCTTACATAAGTTGATCCTAGGCAATGTTAGTTTGCAATTAGGAAAGAGTCTGTGGATAGCAGCCTGAATGTTCCAGCATACTTGATGTTTTATTTTGAAGAAATTGAATCTTTTTTTATCTCCATATTTACATAAACACCTGTTTTTTAAATTCCCCAACATATAATGATGGGAGTGATCTGTAGAACTAGCTTGTGAACTGCATTATTGTGTTTCTGTTGCCACCATTGATTCAACAATTCTCTTGTAGGAAGTTGTGTTGGTTTGATTCCTAGAGGGGAGCCAATAAATTTCCAAATGTACTTAGCTGCGTCACTTTCCACAAAAATATATTGAACAAAAGTCCATGACATTCTATCATATGCTTTTGCCATGTCCAGTTTAATAACAACATTGCCACCCTTATTGTTATGAGAGATAGATTGAACAATTTCTTGCGCTAATAGAATATTTTTCGAAATCAATCTAGTTTTAACAAAATCACTTTGATTAGCAGAAATCAATTTGCTTAAAAAGGATTGAGTCTGATAGAGAGAATTTTAGAAATGATCTTGTTTGTGAAATTAGAGAGACTAATAGGTCTAAATTCATTAAAGGTGGTGGGGGAATCATTCTTTGGGATAAGAACTAAACTAGTGTGTGTGTGTAGAACTTAGTAAGAGGCTTACCTCTGAAGAATTCCAGTACAAATGCAATGATGTCTTCCTTAATGATGTCCCAGCAACTTTGAAAGAAAGTTTCATTGTAGTCGTCTGGTCCTGCAGCACTAGATGCACATAAATTGAAAACAACATGTTCGATTTCCTCTTCAGTTGGAGTATTTGTAAGGCTGACATTCTCTTCATCTGTAATCTTGTAGGTGATGCATTCCAGAATGTCAGGGTCCAGATTTGCTGCTGGTAGATTGAAAAGGCCATTAAAATGTCTAATGGCAGCTTTAGCAATCTTATCCCCCCTGTAATTCACTTTCCTTTATGATTCTTGATTCTATCCAGTTGCAATCTTCTTCTTTTCTCTCTGAGTTTACTGTGAAAGTAGTTGGTATTTCTATCTCCCTCCTCAAACCAATTGATATTGGCCTTCTAGATGATTAGTGAGTCCTGCATAGACAACCACCTAATGTATTCAGCATGAGCTTTACTGGTCTCTGCCCTTTCTGCCTCGGTGTTATTAGCAATCTCCAGTTCTTCTAGCATTTTCTCTTTATCTTCCCAATTAATAACATGTTCATGAATGTTCCCAATAGTTTCTCTTGACCACTGACTGAGTCTTTTGCTGAGAAGCTTTAGCTTTGTCTAAAGCTTCCACATATGGTTACCATTGAGTTGAGTGTCCCATACTTTCTTAACAAGCTCGAAAAAATCATCCCGTTTAGTCCAGAAGTTGAGAAATTTGAAGTACTTTATGTGATTGTTGATAGTATTAAAATATTTTATGAGTAAAGGCCTGTGATCAGACTAGTTAAATATTAAAAGCTGCACAAATACTTAATTCCATCATTGAAAAAACAAAATTATTTCTCTCCACTGCCACAGTCATTGTGGTATTGCCCCAATGATACTAAATTTGACTCCTTCCAAACTTTTATTGTTTATTTATTTATTTAATTTTTAATTTCTTCTTCCAAATTTCCTCATCTATTTAACCACTCTTTCATTTTATCCCTTGCTTCGTCCTCCTTTGTTTAGAGAAAAACTTCATATCCCCTTCTCCCCAACCTCCGAACGTTTCTCAATATACAATATTAGAATGGGAAAAATTATGGAATTTGCTAGTTCTTTCCTAAAGGAAATACGGTTCGGTGAAAAAATTAGTAATTTCAAAAAACCCAAGGTAGAAAGTAGTAGTACCCCTAGTACTTATGTATGCAGAGATGAGCTGAATATTAAGAAGCCCAAAATCAAGAAACAAGTGAAATTTGATCTTGAACCTAAATATCAACATTCAGCAGAAGAAGAAAGCAACGAGGAGCAAAAGAAAAAGAATACTAGTAGTTCTTTTGATGATCATGAAAATAATGGGGTTAAAGTAAAAATATTGATGAAAAAGGAAGATGCAACAAGGTTACTATTGAAGTGTAGAGAATGAGGGGTACTTGAATTTATGGATGTAGCTCAAGAGCTTGTCCAAATTCCTTCAAGTTGTATTAGGGTTCACTAAATCACTAAACAACCTAAGTACTCGCTACCAGCCGGTGGCGCACTCAGAATTTTACATAAGTGGTGGTGTCATAATTTGAAGAAATGGACAAATGAATAACTTGCTATAATGACAAGCAGTGTCATTTTCTATACGTATTACCAATAATTCTTTTTATAGAAATTTCTAATGAAAAGTTTCAACCAAGCGATATCCCGTGACACCATATGGTATAAGGTGCATACACCCTACTACCAGCTCACATTTTTTTTATTCTCAAAGCTAGAATTCGAGATTTCTAATTAAATGAAGAGATTTTGTATAATCTCATTACACTTAGCTTTTTGGTGGTTCAAGGATTTCTTTGTTTATATTGAGTTAGAACCTTTGAGGGTTTGTTTTATTTTTTTAGTGACCTCAAGTTTATGATGAGATATTTAATTATAGCGGTTTATGTATGTTCACTCAAATTTTAGACGAATATGTTGTGGTGTTACAATAATTAATATAACAAGTAGTCTAGTGTCTCCTCTAAGTAAAGAATAAAGACGTTTATTCGTAAAGTGCTTATGAATAATTATCTGGAGTTATTTTTTATGTGATGTAATAATATAAAAATTTATCAATGCTATTAATATATATGTAAAGACCCGACTTGTCGTTTTAAGAATTTGCGTTCCGTTCAGCGGCTTAAGGTCTCGAGCAGTTTCATAATATGTATTATGACTTTCATGGGTAGTCGAGTTAGGTTTTCGGAAGATTCGAGATTAAATTGAAAGAACAATTCTTATTTTAGAAGCTTAAGTGAGAAGAGTTTACCGGAGTTTAACTTTTTTACGAACGACTCAAGAATGGAGTTTTAGTAATTTCAATAGCTTCGTAGGGTGATTTTTGACTTAGGCGTATGTTTGAATTTGAATTTAAAAGTCTGTGGGATAATTCAGCACATTTCGGCGAAAATTGAAAAGTTGAAGTTTTGGAAGGTTGAGAGGTTTGACCGAGGGTTGCCTTTGTTGATAACGGGTTCGGATTTCGATTCCGGAAGTTGGAACATGTCCATTATGTCATTTATGACTTGTGTACAAAATTTGAAGTCATTCCGGATTGATTTGATATGTTTCGGCATAAGATATAGAATTTGAAATTTTCATAAACTTATAAGTTCGATTCGAGGTTGTCACGACCCAAAATCTCACCTGTCGTGATGGTGCCTATCTCAATACTAGGCAAGCCGATAATCTCAATAAACCACCATATCTTTTAAGTTTGAAAATATAATATTTAAATTTAGCGGAAGAAATCTCACAAATACATATATAAACACTCCCAAAACCCGGTGCCACTGAGTACATGAGCATCTAAATGAGTACAAGATGTGACAAAAAATAAATCACTGTCTAAAAATATAGAACAGTACAATAACTAAAAAAGGAAGGGAGTCAAAGTCTACGGACTCCAAGCAACTACCTTGATAATCTCCACCGAATAAATTCCGAAATCTAGCAACCGCCGTATTCGGGAGCACCTGGATCTGTACACGAGGTGCAGAGTATAGTATGAGTACAACCAACTCAATAAGTAGCAAGTCTAACCTTTGGGATGAAAGTAGTGACGAGCTCAACAGGTACGGTCCAGTATAGAAATAACAATACAAAAATGTAGGCATGCTTTCATGTTCAACAGTTACTCTCAGTACAAATAAAATAGATCAATTCTGAACAATGTGAGGAATATGACATCTCTGTATCTGCATGCCAATGTACATACTGTATGTGATGCACCTTAGTGAAAATCTATGTACTCACAATCTAAAATACTCAATTACTCAGTATTGTATATGGCCAATCCAACCCAGAGAAGATCCAACTCAAATGTATATGTATATCCATCAACTGACAGTCAGTCACTCAATATTGTATAAGGCCAATCCATCCCAGGGAAAGATCCATCCCCGAATATCAATGATTCGGACAAGATCCATGTTCAGAAAAAATCCATCCCTCAATATAAATACTTCGGGCAAGATCCATGTTCGGACAAGATCCATGTCCAGAAAAAATCCATTCCTCAATATAAATGCTTCGGGCAAGATCCATGCCTAGGGAAGATCCATCCCTCAATATATATCTATGGCAAGATCCATGCCCATGGAAGATCCATCCCAGATATATGTGGGGGTGCAGACTTCAGAGGGGCTCCTTCAGCCCAAGCGCTATAATAGCCAGATCCAGGCATAAATAAATAAACATAACTATCACTCAGAATCTCCAGTCTCTCGGGCTCTCAGTGACATAAAAAAATCAACCCGACATGATGATATGAAGTATCAATGAATGACAACAGAGACTGAGATATGATATACAAATGATAAATGTGATTGAGTACAACATTGTAAATTTAAACAAATAGTGCAACAATAATACGACCCATGTGGGTCCCAAAATATATCGGCACGTAGCCAAATCGTTATCTTTAACAGGAGTCTCAGCTCAATTTCTCTAATACGTGAAGGATGTGCGGATTATGATATTTATTTAATTATGCAACTCCACAGAATCAATTAAGTCACAATTCCTATGATGCACGCTCACACGCCCGTCACCTAGAGTGTGCGTCATCTCCAAACAATTCATACAATATGTAATTCAGGGATTCATACCCTCAGAACCAAATTTAGAAGGGTTACTTACCTCAAATCGTGTAATTTCTCACTCCGCTATGCCCTTGCCTCGTGAATTGGTCTCCGAAAGCCTCGTATCTAGCCATAATTAATTCGATTCAGTCAATACAAATCATAGGAATTTATTCCATATGAACATACTAATTTTTCCAACAAAAATCCGAAATTTAATTCAAAACTCGCCAGTGGGGCCCACATCTCGGAACCCGACAAAAGTTATAAAATATGAGCCCATCCAACCACGAGTCTAACCATATAAATTTTACCAAATTCCGACATCAACTCGACCCTCAAATCTTAAGTTAAAATCTTTGAAGATTTCTACCATTTTCAACTCAATCTTTGCCCATTTGAACTCAACAATCTTTCCACAAATCTTATTGGTATGTGTATGTATAAATAATACTCTCACACCCAAGAATCATACTCTTAATCACCCATCTTTTACTCCAAACCCGAAATTGAAGAATTGGGGAAAGAAATTCTTACCTCTTTGAAGCCCTTGCAAGATCCTTATGAAATCTTCAAACCTTGAACAAGAATTGATGGATAAATGACTGTCTTCACTTTCTCTCTCTAAAATGCTCTTACCTCTCTCTAAAATATCAGATGAAATCCCTCAAAATGACCCCCAATAGTATTTTATAAGAATGGGGTCGGGTTTATAAAATAAGAAAAATGAAGCCCCGAAACACACTCTGCAGTCGCATATACGACCATATAATGCTTTATTGGCTCGCGAAATGGCCGCAAAATATGGCCTCCAGAACTGGGCAAGGCTGCCTTAGTCTGCGGTCGTTATGCGGTCTGCAGACTTGTTCACCGTAGAACTGATCTGTGGTCGCATAATGCACTGCAAACTTTCCTCCATACTTGCCCCACTCCTGATTCGCTCTGCGGCCATTATGCGGTCCGTAGAGTGATTCTGCGACCGCATGGTGGGCCGCAGAAATGACCCTTTTCCGGCAAAAACCTTTAATCTACCTTGGCACCACAAAACCTTTTCAACTTAAGTTTTAAAGCTTGGAACTAAGCGTTCAAAATTATTCCAAAATCTCATCGGACCCGAACTAATTACTCTGAAAAGTCGAATAACAACCGTAGGGCATAATTTGAGTAGTAAATGGGGAAAGAGGATTGTATAAACTACTGATCGGGTCGTTACAGAGGCGCAATTCATAATTTTGACGTTGTTTGATGTGATTCTAGATCTCGAGTAGGTCCGCGTTGGGATATGTGACTTGTTGGTGTATTCGGATGAGGCCGCGAGCGGCTTGAATGAGTTTCGGATCGTTTTGAAATTATTGTTAAGGCTGGTTTTTGGCAAAGTCTGGTGTGGTCGCACCTGCGGACCACTGGGTGTAGGTGCGAGGATGGAGGCACAAAATCGAAATGTGGGGGCTGGTGTTTGGTCACAGAAGTGTGAAAATGGTGCGCACCCGCGACATCGCAAGTGCAGAAAATTGGAGCGCAGAAGCGACAAGCTTCAGAGATGCGCAAATAGGCCTCGCACGCAGAAGCGGAGAAGAACCCGCAGCTGCGAGGGATCTGTTGGCCAGTGGACTTTACAGAAGCGTAATATTTGGTCGCAAAAGTGATGCCACAAGTGCGTGTATTTCCTCGCAGGTGCGAAATTGAGAAGAAACATTAAGGATCGAAATTGGTCATTTTTTCATTTTCGTTTTGGGGTTTGAAGTCTCTGTTTTGGACGATTTTGGAGGCGTTTTTCACGAGTTTGAATTGGGTAAGTATTTCTTAACCAAAATTGATTATATATTTGCAATTCCATACTCATTTGTATCATTAATTAGTGAATTGATTGGAAGAAAATGGGAAATTTGTGAAATCTTTCAAAATCGAAAAATGAAGATTTGAAGGGCGATTTGTTATCGAAATTTGATAATTTTGGTATGGTTGGACTCGTATCGGAATGAGTATTCGGATTTTATGTCATTTTGTAGGGTTCCGAGATGCGAGCCCCAGGTTGACTTTTGGGTTGACTTTTTAATGTAAAAATTTAAAGTCAAAGTTTTATTATCCGGAATTATTTTCGATAAATTTAATGATGTTATGAAATTATTTTGGCTAGATTTGAGCCGTACGCAGGTCGTTTCACGCTAGAAGGCAATTTTGGAGTGTCGGCCTATCTTCGTAAAGGCAAGTATCTTGTCTAACCTTGTGTCGTGAAATTACCCCTTAGGCATTAAGTCGTATGTGCAATTTGTGTAATGTGAAAGCCGTATATGCATGGTTACGAGTACGTACTCGGGCTTATATATGGAAAATTCTATAGGTTTAAAATATAAGGCATCCTTTATGTATTTAATTAGAAATTTGTTGGCACATTGTTATACCTTTATTTGCCATGTCCACTATTATATGCCTTGTTTGAAGTTGTAGTTATATGTACATTCTTTATTTTCCGAGTTGCTTTTATATGCTTATTTGGAATTATTATCAAGTTGCCCTTTTTATGGAAACACTTTTATAATTGATTTTTAATTGAAACTTAATTAAATGAGAATTTAAGTTATAAATAGACATTAATTTGTTTACTTGAGGTTGTGGTTAAAGGAGATGTTGTTTCTTGCGGAGTTACTTTTCGGTTCATGTTGTTGTTATCGAGACTTTGTGTACATTGTGATTGAACCGTGGGCTCCTTATTATGAATAATATTGTTATTATTGATTTCTTTGGCAAGTTTTAATATTTGGGCACTTGAGGTGCAATTTATGATATGTTGTGATATTGATACGCATAAGGTCAGATAAGGTAGGCTTGGCGTGGCTAGTAGGGGAACTACTTGAAGCTATTCGGTATGATAAGGTGGCCTAAAATGCGAGATTCTATTTCGGAAAAAATAATTTTTAAAACTAAATGTGAAGGCTCTCGCTGTGATATAAGGAAAGATTGTGAATTTATTTATGATTTGGGACTACGAGGCGGTACCTCGGGAGTGCCATTGGTGATATGTTTCTATTGTTTTATTTATTTATGATTTGGGACTATGATGCGGTACCTCGGGAGTGCCCCTGTTGATATTCCTCTATTGGTGCACTTGTGTTTGGTTGTTTTGTTCCGTGATATAATATCCCTTGTTTTCTCCCGTGATGCATTAATTGACTTAGTTCGGTGTAGCTATTCTCTGTGTATTTATTTAATCGTCTCATTCCTATTATTGTTAATTTTATTATTGTTGTACTCATTGTTGTTGAGCCGAAGGTTTGGTATGGTTGTGATATTGGAATTATTTTTAAGAAATGTGTGTTCATTGTGTTTGTTATATATTTTGAGTAACTTGCCTTGTTGTTTCGATGAGCTATTTGATGTACTTGACATTTCTTGTTAATTTGGGCTGCAGTAGTACACTTGCACATATATACACCGTAACATACTACTTATACTAGCTCATGAGTACGAAACTTGACATTTATTGATTATGTCCATGTACTATGGTATTATCCGTTTCATGTTGAGATTGTGAGCCTGTGACTATGCCTGGCGGATTATATTATTGGCACGTGAGTTTTTCATGCAGTACTTGAGTTGTCCGTGCGGATCCACATATTGATATTATTGGCACGTGAGTTATCCGTACGAATCCACATATTGATATTATTGGCACATGAGTTGTCCGTGCAGCACTTGAGTTATCCGTGCAGATCCATATATGATATTATTGGCACGTGAGTTGTCCGTGCAGCACGTGAGTTGTCTGTGCAGATTCATATATTATTATTATTGGCACGTGAGTTGTCCATGAGATTATGATTTGAGATATGGGCACGAGGTGCCGTGAGATTTTGATAGTGGGTTAAGATTCGTGTTTTATAATTATGAGATGAGATATCACGAAGTCACTTTGTTGTGAAAAAACTTGTACTTGAAAGACTTAATTAATTGGTTGTCCTTATGTTCTTTATTTGGTTGAACAATATTTATGTTGTTCTTATTGCTTTGTTGTTATATCACTGGTTGATTCTTATTGTCGTTACTGCTTCCTATTTTCCATTATTATCGTTATACTGCAATACTACACATGTTATTTGACTAGTGAGTATCTTGATTGTATCTCGTCACTACTCCACTGAGGTTAGTCTTGGTACTTACTGGGTACCGACCATGGTGTCATACTATACTTCTGCATATTTTTGTGCAGAGCCACGTATTGGAGATATCGGACTCGGACAGAGTTAGCTTGTTGATCGCATGGATTTAAGGTAGAGTTGCTTGGTCATCACAGTCCCTTGGAGTCTTTTTATTTTATTGTACTGTCAGTTATTATTCGAACAATATTGCATTTGGATCCTTAAGATCATATCATGTATTCAGTTAGAGTTCGTGACTCTGTATTAACAGTCTTGGGAGGTTGTTATAATTGTTTCCGCTTTTAGTTTCGGTATTTATATTATCATGGTAAAAGAAAATAGGTTGAATTGTTATTGTAATCGACTTACCTTGTCTTAGAGACTAAGTGTCATCAAGACACCTGTGGTGGGATTTTGGGTCGTGACAAGTTGGTATCAAAGCTCTAGGTTCATAGGTTTTACGAGTCACAAACGAGTTTAGTAGAGTCTTGTGGATCGATACAGAGACGTATGTACTTATCTTCGAGAGGCTATGAAACTGTTAGAAAAATTTCACTACTTTTATTCCCGTCGTGCGGATTTGTTGCTTTTGGAGTTTGAGCCTTTGTATCTCTATTCTCTCATAGATGGTGAAGACACACACTACCGGGTCAGCTGAACAGACAACTGCGCCCCCTACTAGAGCCGTGAGAGGCCGAGGTCGTGGTATAGGCTGAGTGTAATGACCCGACTGGTCTTTTTGAGCATCTGTACTTCGCTCGGTAGTTTGAGGCCTCAGAATGGAGTTTCATTAGTTTCGTTAGCTCCGTTGGGCGATTTTGGACTTAGGAGTGCATCCGGATTATAATTTGGAGGTCCGTAGTGGAATTAGTCTTGGATTGGAAAAAATTGAATTTTTGGAAAGTTTGACCAGCAGTGAACTTTTTGATATTGGGGACGGATTCTGATTTCGGAAGTTGGAGTAGGTCCGTAATGGCAAATGTGACTTATGTGCAAAATTTGAGGTCCATTGGGCGTGATTTGATAGGTTTCGGCATTGGTCGTAGAAGTTGAAGTTTCAAGGTCCATTGATTTTGACTTGAGGTGCGATTCGTCGTTTCGAGATTGCTATACGTGATTTGAAGCTTCGAGTAGGTTCATGTAACAACCCAGCTGGTTGTTTTGAGTGTATTAGCCTCGATCCCCTATTTACTGTTTTTCCCATATCTGTTCCTGCTTATGTGACTTGTCGGGAGGTCTTGTTTTTGGTTTGGGAGTGTTTTGGGATACTTAGTCCCTAAAACGGAAGCTTAAGTCTCAGGATTTTGACCGTAGTCTGAAGTGTGTGAAGACGACTCTAGAATGGAGTTCCGTCGGGTAATTTTGGACTTAGGAGCATGTCCAGACTGTGAATATGAGGTCTGTAGCTAATTTAGGCTTGAAATGGCGAAATTCAAAGTTTTGGGGAGTTTGCCCGGGGGTTGACTTTTTGATATCAGGGTCGAATTCCAATTTTGGAAGTTGGAGTAGATCCGTAATGTCAAATATGACTTGTATGACTTGTATAGATCCGTAATGTCAGATTTGAAAGCATGTCTATCCTTTGCTGGAATTATTGAAAATGAACTGTATTTATATAGCTCGTCACTACCTTCTCAGTTCCTTATTTATTTTTGTTACTTACTGAATTGGTTGTACTCATGTTACCCATGCACTTCATGTGCAGATCCAGGTGTGTTTGATCATGGAGGTCGTTGAGTTCGTGCGCGATCGAGTACCGGAGACTACGAGATAGCTGCCGGCGTCCGCAGACCTTGTCTCTCCTTCTATGTTTTCTTTCTTTTCTGTATTGATACTTAGACACTATTTGTATTAGACTGAATGTCTAGATGCTCATGACTCAGTGACACCCGGATGTCGGGCTATTTCTCCGCACTTATACTTTGGGTTTTACCTCGTTTTATGAAAAATCCAGTTATTTTAAATGTCTTACTTCATTCTTGTTAAATGTTGAAAGGTTTTTTTTTGGAAATGTCGGCTTGCCTAGTATCAGGATAGGCATCATCACGACATGTTAGGTTTTGGGTCATGGCAAGTTGGTATCAGAGCCTAGGTTACATAGGTTTCACAAGTCATGAGCAGGTTTAGTAGATTTTTTCGGATCGGTATGGAGACGTCTATACTTATCTCCGAGAGGCTGTCAAACCATTAGGAAACTTTACATTCTTGAATTCTTGTCGTGCGAATCTTTGATTCTGGTAACTAAATTTCTGTTGTTCTAATTCTTTCAGAGATGGTGAGGACACGTACTACGGGGCAGGATGGACGAGCCTGTGGGACCAGCTCAGGCACCACTCGTACCCATTATGATTCCAGGCCTTCAGGAGGCCTTAGCTCAGATTCTGACCGCGTGTATCGGTCTTGCTCAGGCGGTCTCTATTCCGGCTGCAACAGCCACTTCTCAGGCCGGAGGAGGTGCTCAGACTCCCACCGCCCGCACACCAGAGCAGGTGGTACAGGGATTCCAGATACCGGGGGCACCACCAGCCTAGCCGGTTGCAGCTGCTCAGGACTATATGGTTCCTGTCATGCCTGATGATGAGCAGCATCGATTGGAGAGGTTTGGGAGACTCCACCCTCCATCTTTCAGTGGTACCGAGGGAGGGGATGCATAGGGCTTCTTGGACAGGTGTTAGAGGATACTCCGTACAACATGTAATTAGAGGCCAGTGGGGTCTCGTTCACTAGTTTTCAATTCTCTGGGATTGCCTTCAGTTGGTGAGAGGATTACAAGAGGCGTAGGCCGGTCGGCGCAGCACCCCTTACATTGCAGCAGTTCTCCGATTTATTCCTGGAGAAATTCGTGCCACTGTCCCGCAGAGAGGAGCTATGCAAGCAATTCGAGCAGCTTCATCAGGGTGATATGTATTTGACACAGTATGAGATGAGATTTTCAGAGTTGGCCCGTCATGCTATCTGGTTGGTTCCTACAGACAGGGAGAGGGTCAGGAGGTTTATAGATGGCCTCACTTTTCAGCTGCGATCGCTTGTGACTAGAGAGAGAGTGTCTGGTGCTACTTTTGATGAGGTTGTCGACATTGCTCGTCAGATTGAGATGGTTCACAGCCAGGAGCGGGTTGAGAGAGAGGCCAAGAGGCCTCGTGGTCATGGCGGATTTAGCGGTGTTCCTTCTGGAGGTCAGTTCCACCATGGTAGGGGTCATCCTTTCAGACATGCTTAGACGGCTCACCTAGTTCACCGTGGTGCATCATCTGGCCATGGTTCACACAGTTATCAGCATAGTCATTCATCTATCAGTGCTCTCCCAGCTAAAAGTTTGTCCTGTGCTCCATCTGGTCAGGGCTCGTCTATGTCAGGTCCTTCTATCAGTTATCCCGACGCTCGGGGCTCCCTTCAGTCCCCAGCACCAGCACCAGGGAGTTGCTATGAGTGTGGGGAATTTGGCCACATCAGGAGACATTATCCCCGCCTTACGGGAGGTCCGGCTCAGCAGAGGATCCAGTCTACGACATCAACACCAGTTTCTTCACCACCCGCTCAGCCAGCTCGGGTGGAGCCCAGTCAGCTAGGGGTCGCCCGAGAGGGGAATGCCGATCAGGGGGCGGCCAGGCCAGTTTCTATGCTCTTCCTGCCAGACCAGATGCCATTGCTTCGGATGCTGTGATTACAGGTATTGTTTCAATTTGCCATAGAGATGCCTCTGTATCATTTGACCCCGGTTCCACTTATTCATATATGTCCTCGTATTTCGCTCATTATCTGGTTATGCCTCGTGAGTCTCTAATTTTATCTGTTCATGTATCCACTCCAGTGGGTGATACTATCATTGTGTATCATGTATATCAGTCATGTGGGGTGACTATTGGGATTTTGGAGACTAGAGTGGATCTCTTGTTGTTTAGTATGGTCGATATTGACATGATTTTGGGTATGGATTGGTTGTCTCCATGTCATGCTATTCTAGATTGTCATGCTAAGACCGTGACATTGGCGATGCCGGGATTGCCAAGGGTTGAGTAGAGCAGCTCTATAGACTATGTTGCTAGTAGAGTGATTTCATACTTGAAAGCTCGGCGGATGGTTGAGAAGGGTTGTCTATCTTATTTGGCCTTTGTGAGGGATATTAGTGCAGAGGCCCCTGCTATTGATTTTGTTCTAGTGGTGCACGATTTTACAGACGTGTTTCCTGCAGACCTGCCGGGCATGCCACCCGACAGGATATTGATTTCTGTATTGATTTGGTGTCGGGCACTCAGCCCATTTCTATTCCACCGTACCATATGGCACCGGCTGAGCTGAAGGAGTTAAAAGAGCAGCTTCAGGAACTCCTTGATAAGGGGTTTATTCGGCCTAGCGTGTCACCTTGGGGTGCACCAGTTCTATTTGTGAAGACGAAGGATGGTACTATGAGAATGTGCATTGATTACAGACAGTTGAACAAGGTCACAATCAAGAACAAGTATCCTTTGCCGCGTATTGATGATTTGTTTGACTAGCTTCAAGGAGAGATGGTGTTTTACAAGATTGATTTGAGGCCAGGGTATCAACAACTGAAGATTCGGGACTCAGAAATTCTTAAGACAGCTTTCAGGACCCAATATGGCCATTATGAGTTCTTTGTGATGTCTTTTGGGCTGACCATTGCCCCAGCAACGTTCATGCATCTGATGAACAGTGTGTTCTAGCCTTATCTTGACTCGTTCGTTATTGTATTCATTGATGACATCTTGGTGTACTCTCGTAGTTAGGAGGAGCATGCCCAGCATCTGAGGATTGTATTACAGCGGTTGAGGGAGGAGAAGCTTTATGCAAAGTTCTCCAAGTGTGAGTTTTGGCTCAGTTCAGTGGCGTTCTTGGGGCACGTGGTGTCCAGTGAGGGTATTCAAGTGGATCCGAAGAAGATAGAGGCGGTGCAGAGTTGGCCCAGACCGTCCTCAACCATGGAGATTCAGAGCTTTCTTGGGCTGGCGGGCTATTATCGTCGTTTTATGGAGGGTTTCTCATCTATTGCATCGCCCTTGACTAAATTAACCTAGAATGGTGCTTCTTTCAGGTGGTCGGAGGAGTGCGAGGAGAGCTTTCAGAAGCTCAAGACTGCTATGACCACGGCTCCAGTTCTAGTTCTACCATCAGCTTCTGGTTATTACACAGTGTATTGTGATGCCTCACGGATCGACATTAGGTATGTTCTGATGCAGGAGGGTAGAGTGGTTGCTTATGCTTCGTGCCAGTTAAAGTCCCATGAGAAACATTATCCTGTCCATGACCTTGAGTTAGTAGCTATAGTTCACGCCTTGAAGATTTGGCGGCACTATTTATAAGTGGTCCATTATGAACTGATCATCGGAGTTTGCATCATCTGTTCAAATAGAAGGATCTTAACTTGCATCAGCGGAGGTGGTTGGAGCTTCTTAAGGACTATGATATCACCATTTTGTACCATCCCGGGAATACTAATGTGGTGGCCCATGCCTTGAGTCACCGGGCGGAGAGTTTGGGGAGCTTAGCATATCTTCCAGCAGCAGAGAGGCCATTGGCATTGGATGTTCAGGCCTTAGCTAGCCAGTTTGTTAGATTGGATATTTCTGAGCCGAGTCGAGTATTGGCTTGTCTCTCGGTCTTCTTTTTATGATCGTATCAGGGAGCGTCAGTATGATGACCCCCATCTGCTTGTCCTTAAGGACACGGTCCAGCGCGGTGATGATAAGGAGGACACTATTGGGGATGATGGTGCATTGAGGATGCAGGGCAGGCTATGTGTGCCCAATATATACGGTTTATGTGAGTTTATTCCCTAAGAGGCTCACAGTTCACGGTATTCTATTAATCCGGGTGCCGCGAAGATGTATCAGGACTTGAGATAACATTACTAGTGGAGGAGAATGAAGAGGGATATAGTGGAGTATGTAGCTCGGTGCCTAAATTGCCAGCAGGTGAAGTATGAGCATCAGCGACCAGGTGGGTTGCTTCAGAAGTTAGAGATTTCAGAGTGGAAATGGGAGGGAATCACTATGGACTTCGTTGTTGGGCTTCCACGGACTCAGCGGAATTTTGATGCATTTTGGGTGATTGTGGACCGGCTGACCAAGTCAGCTCATTTTATTCTTATGATGACTACATATTCTTCCGAGCAGCTGGCTCGAGTGTATATCTGTGAGATCATCAGGCTTCATGGCGTACCGGTATCTATCCTTTCTGACCGGGGTACGTAGTTTACATCACAGTTCTGGAGGGCCGTACAACATGAGTTGGGTACTCAAGTGGAGTTGAGCATAACATTTTACCCACAAATGGACGGACAGTACGAGCGCACTATTCAGATATTAGAGGATATGCTCTGTGCGTGTGTGATGGAGTTTGGGGGTTCGTGGGATCAGTTCTTGCCACTAGTATGGTTTGCCTATAATAACAGTTATCAGTCGAGCATCCAGATGGCACCGTATGAGGCTCTGTATGGTAGGCGGTGTAGGTCTCCAGTGAGTTGGTTCGAGCCGGGCGAGGCTAGACTATTGGGTACAGACTTGGTTTAGGATGCTCTGGAAAAGGTTAAGGTGATTCAGGATAGACTACGCACAGCCTAGTCCAGACAGAAGAGTTATGCGGATCGGAAGGTTCGCGATATTGCATTCATGGTTGGAGAGCAGGTCTTGCTCCGGGTGTCACCCATGAAGGGTGTTATGAGGTTCGAATAGAAGGGCAAGCTGAACCCAAGGTTTATCAGCCCATTTGAGGTATTGCGACGTGTTGGGGAGGTTGCTTATGAGCATTACTTGCCTCCCAGTCTAGCAGGAGTTCATCCAATATTTCATGTTTCTATGCTCCGGAAGTATCACGGCGATCCATCTCATGTATTGGATTTCAGCTCAGTCCAGTTGGACAAGGATTTATCTTATGTTGAGGAGCCGGTGGTGATCTTGGATATGCAGGTTTGATAGCTGAGGTCAAAGAATATTGCTTCTATGAAGGTTTAGTAGAGGGGTCAGCTGGTCGAGGAGGTGACTTGGGAGACCGAGCATGATATGCGCAGCCGTTATCCTCATCTTTTCACCACTTTAGATATGTCTCTATGCTCGTTCGAGGACGAACGATTGTTTAAAGAGGGGGAGGATGTAACGACCCGACCGGTCGTTTTGAGTGTATAAGCCCTGATCCCCTATTTGCTATGTTTCCCGTATCTGTTTCTGCTTATGTGACTTGTGGGGAGGTCTTGTTTTTGGTTTCGTAGTGTTTTGGGATACTTAGTCCCTAAAACGGAAGCTAAACTCTCAGGATTTTGACCGTAGTCGGAAGTCTATGAAGACAACTCTGGAATAGAGTTCCGTCAGTTCCATTAGCTCCGTTGGGTGATTTTGGACTTAAGAGCATGTCCGGACTGTGAATCTGAGGTCTGTAGCTAATTTAGGCATGAAATGGCGAAAGTCAAATTTTTGGGAAGTTTGACCAAGTCGGGGTTGACTTTTTGATTTCGGGGTCGGATTCTGCTTTCGAAAGTTAGAGTAGATCCATAATGACAAATATAACTTGTGTGCAAAATTTAGGTTCAATCGGACGTGGTTTGATAGGTTTCGACATCGGTTGTAGAAATTGGAAGTTTCAAGTTCATTAAGATTGAATCGGAGAGTGATTCGTGTTTTAAGCATTGTTTGATGTGATTTGAGGATTCAACTAAGTTCGTATGATGTTTTAGAATGTGTTGGTATGTTTGGTTGAGGTCCCGGGGGCCTCAGGGTGAGTTTCGAGTGGTTAACAGATCATTTTTGGACTTGGCTTGATAGCTGAAGTTCTGGTTTCAGCAGGTTCTGGTTTCCTTGTACGCAATCGAAGGGATTCATTCGCGATCGCGTAAGCTTATTTAGGGCAGAGGTGAGTTTGTTCTATGTGATTGCAGAGTTAGGAACACGGTCGCGTATATGTGCGAAGTTGTGCTTCGCGAACGCGTGGCTAAGGTCGCGTTCGCGTAGAAGTATTTGAGCAAAAGGGGAGGTGTGGCCAATGCTCTATGTGATCGCGTGAGGCAGGATGCGATCACGTAGATATGAGAGACAGTTATCTGCGATCGCATGGGAGATTCCGCATTCGCGTCGGGTAACAATGTGGGGCAGCATAGTTGTGCTTTGTGATCGCGAGGAATGTTCCGTGACCGCGATTAAGGATCACTGGGCAGACTTATATCATTTCAAAATGAGGGTTTGGCCATTTTTATCAAAACTTGAGTTTGCGAGCTCGGATTTGGACGGGATTTTGAGGAATGTTTCAGAGACATCGATAGGGTAATGATTCTACACTCCATTTTGGTTATATCCCACTAATCTATCACTAATTTCATCTTTTAATTTCGGTTTTGGTGGAAAGTTTGGGGGGAAATGGTAGAAACTTCATATGCTAAAATTTTGAGTTTTGGAAGGTTATTTGAGGTTGGATTCGAGTAATTCTTATATGGTTGGACTCGTGAGTGGATGGGTATTCATATTTTGTGACTTTTATCGGATTTCGAGACGTGGGCCCGGGGGCAGTTTGAGCATATTTCGGATTTTGGCTTATAATTTCGTGTGTTTTTCTTGTGGGATTGATTCTTTTAGCTTATATTAATTATATCGTACTGCTTGTGGCTAGATTCGGTACATTTGGAGATTGATTCGAGGGGCAAGGGCATTGCAGAGTAGGATTTTGCGTGGTTTGAGGTAAATAACAGTTTTAAATCTGGTCCTCAGGGTATGAAACCCGGATGTGATTATTTTGGAGGTGACGCACATGCTAGGTGATGGGCGTGTGGGCGTGCACTATAGGGTATTGGGATTTGGTCTGTCCCATGAGACTGTAAAGTCGAATAGTTTATTGTTAATTACATGTTCCCTCTGTTTTCTAGAAATTTGACTGCCATTCATGTTAGAAACCATGCTTAGGCCATATGTTATAACTGTTGGGACCTGCAACGGTCGAGTACTTGTTGAATTAATTGCTATTTTTTGTCTTGAACTCAGTCACAGTGCTTCTTGCGAGTCATATCTTCGTTTCCATTTGTTTTCTTGTTGACACTTGTTAATATCTCTTTTGGCTGATTTGTATGATTTCTAAAAGCCCGAGAGGGCTGGAGAGGTTAGTGACTGAGATAGGGCCTGAGTGCCGAGCTGTGAGCTATGTGAGGGAATACAGATCGGGTTGCACGCCGCAACGAGCTTATGGTTGTTTATGGACTGTGGATCGGGTTGCATGCCGCAATGAGCTTTATGATTACTTATATGATTGGGTCGGGCTGCACCCCGCAAGATATAGAGCTTGGGCTGAAAGGAGCCCTCCGGAGTCTGCACACCCCAGTGAGCGCAGGTACCTATTGAGTGTGAGTACTGAGGGTTGAGAGCCGAGTGATGGAGCTGTTGTGATGAGTTGAGTAGTTGTTGCCCTGAGAGGATGTACATAGTTTTTCATTTGTTGATGCACTTAGTTATTATCTGTCATTGTCGTGAAATTTCTGAAAGATTCTATATTCGAATTCACCTGCACTTTAACTGTATAAAACTGATTTGATTTGAACTGTCGGATTTGAAAGCATGTCTATCCTTTGCTGGAATTATTGAAAATGAATTGTATTTATATAGCTCGTCACTACCTTCTCAGTTCCTTATTTATTTCTGTTATTTGCTGAGTTGGTTGTACTCATGCTATACCCTGCAATTCATGTGCAGATCCAGGTGTGTTTGATCACACAGGTCGTTGAGTTCGTACGCGATCGAGTACCGGAGACTACGAGGTAGTTATCGGCATCCACAGACCTTGTCTCTCCTTCTATGTTTTCTTTCTTTTCTATATTTATACTTAGACACTGTTTGTATTAGACTGGATATCTAGATGCTCATGGCTCAGTGACACCCCGATGTCGGACTATTTTTTCGCACTTATACTTTGGGTTTTACCCTGTTTTATGAAAAACTCCGGTTATTTTAAATGTTTTAATTCATTCCTGTTAAATGTTGAAAATGTTTTTTTCAGAAATGTCGGCTTGCCTAACATCACGATAGGCACCATCACGTTGGGTTAGATTTTGGGTCGTGACAGTTCATTTTCACATGTAACTTGTCTGTCAAATTTGGTTAGAAACGGAGTTGGTTTGACGTGATTCGGACGTCCGGTTGTTGAAATGGAAGTTTCAAAGTTTTCCTAAAAATTTCTTTTGATTTAGTGCTCAATTCATAGTTTTAGGTGTTATCTTGGCGAATTGGTCGCGCGAGCGAGTTCGTGTTATGTTTTTAGACTTGTGTGGGTGTTTGGTTTGGAGCCTCGGGGGCTCGGGTGAGTTTCGAATTGGATCCGAAATGCTATTTCATGATTTTGAGTGCTGGTACTGGTGTCATCACATTTGCGATATTTTTGTCGCAAATGCGACTATCGCAATTTCGAAGCAGCCTCACATTTGCGAACCTGGACTGCCGGGGACTGGATCGCATTTGCGATGAAGTTATCGCTTTTGCGTAGACTGAAGAGTTTCGCATTTGCGGACTCTGTATCGCATTTGCGATGAAGGCCTGGTCTGTCAGGGGTCGCATTTGCGATGTTTGTCCCCATTTGTGAACCCCTTGTCGCAAATGCGACATCTTCAGCCTGCTAAATACTGAGAATTCTGAGACTTAGCTTCATTTTGTTATATTTTGAACTCTAACTTCGATTGAAGGCGATTTTATGAAGGGAGTTTCATACCAAATCATTGGGTAAGTACCTCTAATCAATTCTCAACTACATTTCATGATTTTACATATGATTTAACATTAAATTCAGGAGAATCTAGGAAAGAATTTGGGGATTTTTTCAAAACTTTGAAAAATGAAAATTTAGGATTTGAGAGACGAATAGGACTCGAATTTGGAAACAAAAGACATATTTGGACTCGTGAGGCTATGGGTAGTCAAGACCTACCCTTAGACCCGTGTTTCGACCGGGGCGGGCCCGGGGGTTGACTTTTGTTGACTTTTTAGAAATTGTATAAAAATCACAGCTTTATTAATTAAAATTATTTTTCCTTGCATTGTGTGATGTATTTAAGTCGTCTTTGACTAGATTGAGCCGAGCGGAGGTGAATTTGTAAAGGACAAAGCTAAATTGAGTATTGAGTTAGCCGAATTGAGGTAAGTGTCTTGCCTAACTTTGTTGGGGGAATGTTTCCTACTATTTGACATTGTTTGCTACATGCGGGCGTGATACATATAAGAGGTGACGAGCATATATGCATGTGCTAGGGTTAACCATGCTCGGGGATAAATTATGTTATAAATTGTGTCTTGTAGAATGACGTGACCTTCTTGCTTCATGCCTTACTTGGCTCCTAGATACTAAGAACATAGTATTAAATGTTAGAAACTAAGACTTTGCTTATTATAACTTGATCAAATTTAATGGAATTCTGAGAATACATTGGTGTGTTTAATTTGGTCATCAATATGCATAAGCATTAATACATTGTTACGGCCGATATTCTTGAGATACTAGATTCTATGCTTGTGTTGTAGATCATTTGTGAGATTTATTGGAATACTTGAATAATAAGGTTCTTGCGGGTTTATTGAACTATTGTTGGCTTGGAAGGTTGTGATTGGGATTCATTTGGAATATTCATTTAAACACTCTCCTTAACATTATTTATGTTTCTTGCCTTGTTTGTCATTGATATACATATGCTTGGTAAGGAAGAATGTAAAGCACGAAGGGTGATGCCGTGCCTTTGTTTATACATTATCATGTGAGGGAGAGTGTAAAGCATAAAGGGTGATGTCATGCCATATTATTGAGAGTAAAATCACGAAGGGTGATGTCGTGCCATATTATTGAGAGTAAAAGCACGAAGGGTGATGCCGTGCCATATCATTGATAGTAAAAACTCGAAGTGTTATGTCGTGCCATATCATTTGTGAGTAAAAGCATGAAGGGTGATGCCGTGCCATTTTGTTTATATTATCCTTCTTGAAATTATCATGAGTTCATGGCACGATGGGTGTTTCAGTGCAGGTGAAGACGAGGGACATGCATTATGGTGTGATATCTTTCCTTTGTGTATACGTTCATGCCGTTACATTGAGCTATTATTGTTGTATTTATGGTTCTTATATGACTTGTCATTAATCTCGTGTTCTTGTTCTTTACCTTATTTGTTATTGTGTCACTCATGCCTTCTACTTGCTAAACTTGCAAATACCATGCCTACTTCCTGCAGTCATAATTATATCTTTGTCGTATCTATTTTGGTTGCACTTAGTACATGCCTTCTACCGTGTTAGTCATTCATGCTTCTACTTGTTAACGCATAAAGATTATGTGTTCCCTTCTTATTCATTATATTTGTATTTATGCCTCCACCATGCTATTTAGGTGAAGTTACATTCCTTTTCCTGATATTTTTCATCACCTATATGCTTTTCCGCCTAGTCTGTTACTGATGCCCTTATGTACATTCTCGTTCATTATTGCTACTTGCGTATTTCCTACTTTGTCGTTACTGTTATCGGCATTTCTGCCATCCGGTTGGTACTGTTGTATGCATATTTGGTGAGGATGAGATAAATGCACGAAGGGTGTTGCCGTGCAATTGACTTGATATCAAAGTATATTCCTCACGTTATGAAAGTTATAGGGTGACTATTGTGGTTTATTGGTTTCGCTCTAAGGAAAAGATTGGTTGAGATATTGGAAACTGTTGAATTATGATCTCTTCTAGTACTCTGTTATTGTTTTGTACATTCGTTTCGTGTACTCTATATTGTTATACTATAGTATAGTTCTATTGCTAGATTTCAGTACAGATTTTGTTTTAGTGAACATGTTTTTACTAAAAAGCCTCGTCACTACTTCGATGAGGTTAGACAAAATACTTACTGGGTACATGGGGTCGGTTGTACTCATACTACACTTATGCACCTTGCGTGCAGACTTTTGAAGCAGAGCTGCTGGTGATGTCGGGAGCTGACCCTGAAGATGTTCGTGCATTCCGCATATAGCTACTACTTGTCCTTGGTGGCTTTAGATTTTGTTAATCTGTTTATGTAATTTTCAACAAGATCGTGTATTTATTTGTATCAACTTTGTAAATTCTAAGTCTTAGAAGCTCATGATTTGTACTACCAGTTCTTGGGTTAATTTGTAAAAGTTCAAAAAATTCTTCATTATTTTCCTACAATTTTATTTGGATTGTATTGAATGTTAGTTGGCTTACCTAGCGGGTCGAGTTAGGTGCCATCACGACTAGTGATTTTTGGGTCATGAAAAGCTGGTATCAGAGCTCTAGGTTCATAGGTTTTACGAGTCATAAGTAAGTGTCTAGTAGAGTCTTGCGGATCAGTATGATGACGCGCATACCTATCTTCGAGAGGATGCAGGGCATTTAGGATAAACTTCCCATCTTTCTTTCCTTATCGTGCGTCATTGATTCAGCTTGAAGCGTAACTCTTTGAATTCCTTCCACGCATTCGTATGCACAGGTGAGCGCTCGGTATTGGCTGAGCATCGACGGCTTGTGATTCCATGGATGAGGTGCGAGATGCGGTTTCTTTGTGCTGATGATGCGTCGGTCTGGAGGACTTGAGGCCGGGTTTTGATTGCAGCTTGAGCACGAGAATTTCGATTGTGTGTGCATGTGCCTTTGGGCTTATACATTCGATAGTGTCCCTATGAGTGGAATTTGTGGTCGGCGAGTGGTTGGATGACTAAATAATGAGTAGGATGTGACTGCGGCCTGTGTTCAGATGACTTGAATGTGAAGAGAAGAGTTTAGTTGAGGCATAAAAAGTACTGATAGGTGCTTGGTTTTTGTCTTGATGTGGCATGTAGTCCCGAGTTATAAGTGTGTTGGAAGGTTTTCCATGTTGTTTAATTGCGGGGCGAATTTGATTCCTATGCCTTATTGATGAGTTCAGACTGAGGAAGATTAAGTGGTGGCATAGTAGTTGTGGCTACAATATAAGATTTACGTTGGATGGTGTCTAGGCTCGCGGTATTTCTATATCATTGTGGATTATGCATTTCAGTATCAGGAAGACTAAGTGGTGGAGGAAACGGCTTTAGATTCACAGAAGGTCTCTTCATAGTAGGTGTCTCGGTTGTGGTACTTTGGGGTGCTAAGAGGGAATACAACAGCTTATGGGCCTTAGGGCGGTATGGTTTTTATGCTAGAATCTCTTATGGAGAGCTTTGGGGGTAAGGATCATGGTGTTCTCGCAAGGAGGGGTATCGACTTGAGGGTAATTTGGAAAGAACTCATAGGAAACATGGTGGTTTTATAGTAAATTGGATCAACATGGTAATGATATGATCGGTTCTTTGGGTACTTATGATGTGGTGGGTCTCCACATATGTTTCATGGCAATGTTCATGGGTTTTGGGCAACTGCGTGGCTTGGTTGAGTTAGAGGGATTCAGTTCTGATAGCTTGGTTATGTGCAAACGGATTCCAAGGGGTTCTCGATGATTTCTATCACAGTTCGAGGTGAATATTTCCTATTGGTATGAGGAACATGTTGCGTATTGGGATTTCCTCCTGGATGAGATCAAATAGAAGGTTTCTGACTGATCGGGATTGGGTTTTTGCAGGTCATGGTTCAGTTTTGAAGGGAAGGTCATGAATTCTTAGACAACACGGATGATTTCAGATATCTAGATGGATGTTATCACCACTTGGTGTTGCCTGAGAAGGGTGTGCATTTCAGAAGACACATTGTGTTTTGACTTACGGATGCAACATTGATATTGTGGTGCTTGCCTAGTTAGTTGACTGCTGAGATTCAGATTTTGTTATGTAGCACGGAAGAATTATAAAAGTATTCCTCATGGGATGATTGTATATGAGAGATGTGTTAGACATTTGGGCGGTGGAGTTGTGATCAGACAGGATGATTTGTGTGTTCTATGGATTTGGAGACTGGGAGTTCTCAGAAGCAAATTATTTTGTGTTTCGTGGTTGTGGACTTTTGGAGGGCTATTTGTCCGTTCGGGGATGACCAGAGTTATTTTGGGGGCCCATTTGTAGGCCCAATAAAGATGTGTATTCTGTATCGGATCGGATTTGATTTCTCCTGCACAGCTGTTACCACAGGTATATCGTCGGGCAGAATAGATGTTATTCGCGCCTTGGTCTGTGTTATGTGCTCCTCTCTTATGCTATGACGGGTTGTGAGGGTTACATGGTTCTTCGCACGCATATTGTAATTCAGTTCAGGCCTCATGGCGCTATGGGCGAGATGGCCTTCGTGATGATGATTTGCTTATTGCACCATAGCTGTGCTTGTCCTTCTCAGTATTGTTTATTCCTACTAATTTTTCCATAGTTATATTTTGTGCACTTTATTGTGCTTGATATTGACGCACATGTGATCAGTGAGCCAGAGTATTATGGCTCGATGGGTACCCTATGTCGATTGATATGATGGGATCGGGTTGCACACCGCAACGGTACTGTGATGAAATGTAACTCCTGATGTTTATTTTGTGTAGTTTTGCTTTCACTTTGTTGAAAATAATTCATAGGAAAAATGCAACAAAAAAAAATCCCTGCCTGCTTAACTTGTTTAGTAGTCTTCTTATTTAACTTTCTTACTGTTATCTGTTATGTCTGAATTATTACTTGTTAGTGTTCGGGACCGTGTTGTGTGGGGTTCCATATGATTATTGTTGATACTTCTCGGTGGGGCTACTGGTATTGGCTAAGATAAGGTTTCTAGACTTGAGATTTGCACTATTATATTGGGATGAGGAAGGTTTGGGAGAATAATACCATATTTTGCTGAGGATTTAGGGCAATGGAACTGGTTGGACGAGTGAGTTTCTTGGCTTATTGATCAGATGAGTGGTTAAGAGGTTATGCATGTTTCTTTCATCATCGGCAGGGTATGAAGGTTTTGAACGAGGCTCTAATCGATATGAGGTTTGCTACCGGCACCAGATTTATTTTTATGCAGTAATGGTGGTCAGCAGCTCCTGCTATGAGTGTCTGAGTGATGGAGTGTACCATGTGATTATATCTTGGGGTTGTGGTTATGACATAATGCAGCTTGTTCAGGCTAATACAGTGTGTAGATGTGAGATTCGGGTCTTGTAATAAATTCGGGATGTTAGAGATTGGGTTCTAAGGTTTAAGGACCAAGGTTGAAGTAAGGATCTCTAGTTATATTGTATTTGGCAGGCTTATATGGAGCAGGGTGACGTGGGATCCCCCGGGTATATGCATAGTAAGGCTACACCGTGGTTTGATAGCTTTGGGACGACCCCTGGCACGTTCGAGGACGAACGTGTGTTTAAGTGGTGGAGGATGTAATGATCCGACTGATCGTTTTGAGCATCTGCACTTCGTTCGGTAGTTTGAGGCCTCGAAATGGAGTTTTGTTAGTTCTGTTAGCTCCGTTGGGCAATTTTGGACTTAGGAGTGCGTCCGGATTGTAATTTGGAGGTCCGTAGTCGAATTAGTCTTGGATTGGCAAAAATTAAATTTTTGGGAAGTTTGACCGGGAGTGAGCTTTTTGATATTGGGGCTGGATTCCGATTCCCGAAGTTAGAGTAGGTCCGCAATGGCAAATGTGACTTGTGTGCAAAATTTGAGGCCCATTGGGCGTGATTTGATAGGTTTCGGCATCGGTCGTAGAAGTTGAAGTTTCAAGGTTCATTGATTTTGACTTGAGGTGTGATTCGTCGTTTCGAGGTTGTTATACGTGATTTGAAGCTTCAAGTAGGTTCGTTTTGTCACATGGAACTTGTCTGTCACATTTGGTGAGAAACGGAGTTAGTTTGACATGATTCGGATGTCCAGTTGTTGAAATGGAAGTTTTAAAGTTTTCTTAAAAATTTCTTTTGATTTGGTGCTCAATTGGTAGTTTTAGGTGTTATCTTGGCTATTTGGTCGCGCGAGCGAGTTCGTGTTATGATTTTAGACTTTTGTGGGTGTTCGGTTTGGAGCCTCGGGGGCTCGGGTAAGTTTCGGATTGGATCCGGAATAATTTTTCATGATTATGAGTACTGGTACTACTGTCATCGCATTTGCGATGTTTTTGTCACAAATGCGACTACCGCAATTGCGAAGCAGCCTCACATTTGCGAACCTGGACTGCTGGGGACTGGATCGCATTTGTGATGAAGTTATCGCTTTTGCGGAGCCTGAAGATTTTTGCATTGCAAACTCTATATCGCATTTGCGATGTTTTGTCCGTATTTGCGAACCCGTTGTTGCAAATGCGACATCTGCAGCCTGCTAAATGCTGAGAATTCCGAGAATTAGCTTCATTTTGTTATATTTTGAACTCTAGCTTCGATGGGAGGCGATTTTGTGAAGGGATTTTCATACCAAATCATTGGGTTAGTACCTCTAATCAATTCGCAACTACATTTCATGATTTTACATAAGATTTAACATCAAATTCATGAGAATCTAGGGAAAAATTGGGGATTTTGTCAAAACTTTGAAAAATAAAAATTTAGGATTTGAGAGTCGAATAGGACTCGGATTTGGAAACAAAAGACGTATTTGGACCCGTAAGGCTATGGGTTGTCAAGACCTACCCTTGGACCCGGGTTACTACAAGGCGAGCCCGGGGGTTGACTTTTGTTGACTTTTTAGAAATTGTATAAACATCATAGCTTTACTAATTGAAATTGTTTTTCCTTCCATTGTGTGATATATTTAAGTCGTCTTTGACTAGATTGAGCCGAGCAGAGGTGAATTTGTAAAGGAAAAAGCTAAATTGAGTATTGAGTTAGCCGAATTGAGGTAAGTGTCTTGCCTAACTTTGTTGGGGGAATGTTTCCTACTATTTGACATTGTTTGCTACATGCGGGGGTGATACATAGATGAAGTGACGAGCATATATGCATATGCCAGGGTTAACCATGCTCGAGGATAAATTATGTTATAAATTGTGTCTTGTAGTATGACGTGACCTTCTTGCTTCATGCCTTACTTGGCTCCTAGATACTAAGAACATAGTATTAAATGTTAGAAACTAAGACTTTGCTTATTATAACTTGATCAAATTTAATGGAATTCTGAGAATACATTGGTGTGTTTAATTTGGTCATCAATATGCATAAGCATTAATACATTGTTACGGCCGATATTCTTGAGATACTAGATTCTATGCTTGTGTTGTAGATCATTTGTGAGATTTATTGGAATACTTGAATAATAAGGTTCTTGCGGGTTTATTGAACTATTGTTGGCTTGGAAGGTTGTGATTGGGATTCATTTGGAATATTCATTTAAACACTCTCCTTAACGTTATTTATGTTTCTTGCCTTGTTTGTCATTGATATACATATGCTTGGTAAGGAAGAATGTAAAGCACGAAGGGTGATGCCGTGCCTTTGTTTATACATTATCATGTGAGGGAGAGTGTAAAGCACGAAGGGTGATGTCATGCCATATTATTGAGAGTAAAAGCACGAAGGGTGATGTCGTGCCATATTATTGAGAGTAAAAGCACGAAGGGTGATGTCGTGCCATATCATTGAGAGTAAAAGGACGAAGGGTGATGCAGTGCCATATCATTTGTGAGTAAAAGCATGAAGGGTGATGCCGTGCCATTTTGTTTATATTATCCTTCTTGAAATTATCATGAGTTCATGGCACGATGGGTGTTTCAGTGCAGGTGAAGACGAGGGACATGCATTATGGTGTGATATCTTTCCTTTGTGTATACGTTCATGCCGTTACATTGAGCTATTATTGTTGTATTTATGGTTCTTATATGACTTGTCATTAATCTCGTGTTCTTGTTCTTTACCTTATTTGTTATTGTGTCACTCATGCCTTCTACTTGCTAAACTTGCAAATACCATGCCTACTTCCTGCAGTCATAATTATATCTTTGTCGTATCTATTTTGGTTGCACTTAGTACATGCCTTTTACCGTGTTAGTCATTCATGCTTCTACTTGTTAACGAATAAAGATCATGTGTTCCCCTCTTATTCATTATATTTGTTTTTATGCCTCCAACATATTAGTTAGTTGAAGTTACATTCCTTTTCTTGATTGTTGTCATCACCTAGATGCTTTCCGCCTAGTCTGTTACTGATGCCCTTATGTACATTCTCATTCATTATTGCTACTTGCATATTTCCTATTTTGTCATTACTGTTATCGGCATTTCTGACATCCGGTTGGTACTGTTGTATGCATATCTGGTGAGGATGAGATAAATGCACGAAGGATGTTGCCGTGCAATTGACTTGATATCAGAGTATATTCCTCACGTTATAAAAGTTATGGGGTGACTATTGTGGTTTATTGGTTTCGCTCTAAGGAAATGATTGGTTGAGATATTGGAAACCGTTGAATTGTGATCTCTTCTAGTGCTCTGTTATTGTTTTGTGCATTCATTTCGTGTACTCTATACTGTTATATTGTAGTATAGTTCAGTTACTAGATTTCGGTACAGATTTTTATTAGTGAGCATCTTTTTACTAAAAAGCCTCGTCACTACTTTGACGAGGTTAGACAAAATACTTACTGAGTACATGGGGTCGGTTGTATTCATTTTACACTTCTGCACCTTGCGTGCAGACTTTTGGAGCAGAGCTACTGGTGATGTCGTGAGCTGACCCTAAAGATGTTCGTGCATTCCGGATATAGTTGCCACTTGTCCTTGGTGGCTTTAGATTTTGTTAATCTGTTTATGTATTTTTCAAACAGATCATGTAATTATTTGTATCGGCTTTGTAAATTCTAAGTCTTAGAAGTTCATGATTTGTACTACCAGTTCTTGGGTTAATTTGTAAAAGTTCGGATAATTCTTCATTATTTTCCTACAATTTCATTTGGATTGTACTGACTGTTAGTTGGCTTACCTAGCGGGTCGAGTTAGGTTCCATCATGACTAGTGATTTTTGGGTCGTGACACTGAGGAAGGGCATGCACCATAGCTAGAGCAATAGTTGAGGAGCCTCTAGAAGCTCCGGTTAGGGAATAGGCACTGGAGGCACCTGTTGTTACCCCCAGACTTTAGGAGACTTTAACACAGTTCCTGAGCATGTTTGGTACATTGGCTCAGGCGAGATTGATCTCTATTTCACCAACTACTTCGCAGATTGGGAGAGGAGCCCATACTTCTATCGCCCGTACTCCAGAGCAGCGCGTTCACATTGGTCAGGTTCCGGGTGTAATGCCGGCATATCCTATTATTCTGGTTCAGCCTAAGGCCGGGCCAAGGGCATCAGAAGAAGAGCAAAAGAGGCTTGAGAGGTTTAAAAGGTGTGGTCCACCTACTTTCAGTGGCACAACTACCGAGGATGCTCAGGGATTGCTAGAAAAGTGTCATTGTATTTTCCGCACCATGGGTATATTAGAAGTGAGTAAACATGCCTTTACTACATTTTAGCTGTCAGAAGCAGCGTATCAATGGTGGCAAGTTTATGAAGAGGGTAGACCAACCGATGCAGTACCACCCACTTGGGCTCAGTTTTTAGAGATATTTATGATGGAGTTTATTCCCATACCCTTTGGGATGCGTGGCACACAGAGTTTGAACGGTTGCGTCAGGGCACCATGAATGTGTCGGAATATGCCATCAAATTCATTAAGTAAGCCCGTCATGCACCTACTTTGGTTCCTATGTCAGAGATCGAGTAGATTCATTAAAAGACTCAGTTATGATGTTAGATTATGTATGGCTCGGGGCTACAGACCGATACTCCATTTCAGCAAGTGGTGGAAATTTGCCAGGATGTTAGAAAGTGTTCAGGATAAGGAAAAGGAGACTAAGGAGACCAAGAGGTCTCGAGTTTATGGAGGATTTGGTGGATTCTACTCTATAGCTATGAACATTAGGGTGGAGGCTCGGGCAGTCGGTCAGCCCATTCCGCACATTAGACTAATCGTGGTGCTCCAGTTTGTCAGGGTACTCAAATGGGGCAGTCATCTTTTAGTGCACCACCGGCACATGATTTTTACAGTGGTTATTCCAATTATCCGACACATAGGGGTTATTATGAGTGTGGTGATACTAGACACGTCATGAGAGATTGTCCTAGACACGTCATGACACTCAGGCTACATGCTCTGTTCCAATTACTACTCTACCTACACATCTAGTTAGGGGTGGAGGACAGGCGGTTAGAGGGTGCCCTAGAGGGGTAGACCCAGCATGTTGATGTATTTGCTATGGTATGACTAAGGCCGCTACACTGATGGTGTCATTACAGGTATGATTTTGATTTGTTATAGAGAAGCATCATCCCTATTTTGAATCAATTTCGCTTATCGAGGTGAGACCTCCTATCATGCTTCATATATGGTGATCTTCATGATTCTGTAATCTACTTATATGCTTACCCTTGTTGGGAGATTCTATGGCGATATCCATGTCTATCATTCTGTTTTGGTCACTAATGAGTGCTATGAGGCTAAAGGTGACTTTCTGTTGCTCATTACGGTGAGTTTTAATGTAATTTCGGGACAATTGGTTGCAAATTGTGATTTATATGCCATGTCGGTATGAGGGTTCATTATGTGTTGTGACTTTGTTTAACGGAATTTATTTAAAAGAAGAAAATGAAAGGTTTTGGTGGGCACGATGTGCACATAATACTAGTGATTCAGAGCTGAGGATGGGATCCTCACGTTCTCATGTGATTTGATATATTTGAATCGGGCTTCGGGGGAAGTTATATAAGGATGAGATCCTTGTGGCTAATTCACGTGTTTTAAATTCTCCTTTGTGAAATTTATTTGCATTATAGCACTGATAGGGAGTTATGCCTGTTGGGATTATTTGATAGTTCTCTTATGTGTTTTTCTTTGCATATTTAGCCATAACCGCTTAGTATTTATTGTGTTTTAGCTTATGAGGTGTGTGTTCAGGTAGCGTTAAATGTGAACTGATGATTCGGGTGAATAGTTAGGAGATCTTCGTGTTCCTTGCACTGAGATGAGGCTAATTGCCAGTGTTGTGTTTGATTATGGTAAGTTATTGCTAGATTTATTGTTATGGGCATATTTATGAGGTGTTACATCATGTGGTGGTACCTAGTGGGTGCAGGCACGAGTTTTTACAGCTGGTTGAGGTTGATACCTTGTTGGTGTGGAAATCAGTTATTTTGGAAATTTTTGGATGGTAAGAAATTTGGTTCTAAGGTTTAACAATGTGTATGGGAGAAATAACCTTCAATCGAGATAATGTTATTGGTCTTATGTCGATTGGGGTGACGTGGGATCACCTGCGAGTATATGTATGATGAATACACTCAGTAATTCGATGTCCTCAGAATGGTTCTTGGCACGTTTGAGGACGAACGTTTATTTAAAGGGGGAGAATGTAATTACCCGACTTGTTGTTGTGAGAATTTGGATCATGTTCAACGGGTTAAGGTCTCGAGAAACTTCATAATGTCTATTAAGACTTGCATGGGTGGTCGAGTTTGGTATTCGGATGATTCGGGATTAAATTAAAAGAACGATTCTTATGAAGCTTAAGTGAGAAGAGTTCACCAAAGTTTGACTTTTGTGCAAACGACTTCGGAATGGAGTTTTTGTGATTTCAATAGCTTTGTAGGGTGATTTTAGACTTAGACGTACATCCGGATTTGGATTTGGAAGTCTGAGGGATAATTCGGCGCATTATGGTGAAAATTAGAAAGTTGAAGTTTTAGAAGGTTGAGAGGTTTGATCGAGGGTTGACTTTGTTGATAACGAGTTCGGATTTCGATTTCGGAAGTTGGAACAGGTCCATTATGTCATTTATGATTTGTGTGCAAAGTTTGAACTCATTCCAGATTGATTTGATATGTTTCGGCACAAGATATAGAATTTAGAAATTTCATAAACTTATAAGTTCGATTCGAGGTGCAATTCGTAATTTAGACCTTGTTTGATGTGATTTGAGACCTCGAATAGGTTTGCGTTAGGTTACGGGACTTGTTAGTGTATTCGGACGAGGTCCCGAGTGGCTTGAGTTTCGGACGAGTTTCGGATCATTTTGGAAAGTTTTGTTAAGGTTGGTTCTGGGTAAAATCTGGTGTGGTCGCACTTGCGGACCACTGGGCGCAGGTGCGAGGCTCGCAAGTACTAGGATAGAGGCGCAGAAGCAAAATGTGGGGACTGTTGTTTGGTCGCAGAAGCGGGAAAATGATGCGCTCCCGCGACATCGCAGGTGCGGAAAATTGTAGCGTAGAAGTGACAAGCTTCGCAGATGCGCAACTGGGCCTCGCATGCGATTGCGCAGAAGCGGAGAAAACCCCGCAAGTGTGAGGGATCTGTTGGCCAGTGGACATCACAAAAGAGTAATATTTGGTCGCAAAAGAGACGCCGCATGTGTGAAACTGACATAAACATTAAGGATCGAAATTGGTCATTTCTTCATTTTCATTATGGGGTTTGAAGTCTCGGTTTTGGGCAATTTTGGAGGATTTTTCCACGAGTTTGAATTGGGTAAGTATTTCTTAACCGAAATTGATTATGTTTCAAACTTTCATACTCATTTTTATCATTAATTAGTGAATTGATTGGAAGAAAATGAGATTTTTGTGAAATCTTTCAACAACGAAAAATGAAGATTTGAAGGGCCATTCGTTATCGGAATTTGATAATTTTGATATGGTTGGACTCATATCAGAATGTGTGTTCGTATTTCATAAGATTTTATCGGATTTCGAGAGCGGTCCCAGGGTTGACATTAGGTTGACTTTTTAATGTAAAAAATTAAAGTCGACATTTTATTATGCGAAATTATTTTTGATGAATTTTAATGATGTTATGAAATTATTGTGGCTAGATTTGAGCCGTCCGGAGGTCGTTTCATGTGAGAAGGCAATTTTAGAGTGTCGGCCTATCTTCGTAAAGGCAAGTATCTTGCCTAACCTTATGTGGGGAAATTATCCCTTAGGCATTGAGTCATATGTGCAATTTGTGTTATGTGAGGTGACGAGTACGTACTCGGTCTTATATGTAAAAAATTCTATAGGTTTAAAATATAAGGCATCTTTTATGTATTTAATTGGAAATTTTTTGGCACATTGTTATACCTTTATTTGCCTTGTCCACTAGTACATGCCTTGTTTGAAGTTGTAGTTACATGCACATTCTTTATTTGCCGAGTTGCTCTTATATTCTTATTTGGAAATATTACCACTTTGGCCATTTCGTGAATACTTTAATTGTCAAGTTGCCCTTTTTGTGGAAATACTTTTATAATTGATTTTCAATTGAAAGTTATTTAAATGAGAATTTAAGTTATAAATAGACATTAATTTGCTTACTTGAGGTTGTGGTTAAGGGAGATGTTATTTCTTGCTGAGTTATTGTTCGGTTCATGTTGTTGTTATTGAGATTTTACGTACATTGTGGTTGAGTCGTGTGTTTCTTATTGTGAAGAATACTGTCATTGTTGATTTCTTTGGCAAGTTTTAATATTTGGGCACTTGAAGTGCGATTTGTGATATATTGTGATACTGATACGCATGCGGTGGTATAAGGTCTGGGTGTTGAAACGCATGCGGTGAGATAAAGTGGGCTTGATACGCGTGGCTAGTAGGGGAACTACTAGAAATCATGCGGTATGATAAGGTGGGCTAAAACGCGGGATGCTATTTTAGGAAAAATAATTTTTAAAATTAAATGTGAAGGCTCCCGCGGTGATATAAGGAAAGATTGTGAATTTATTTATGATTTGGGATTACGAGGCGGTACCTCGGGAGTGCCCTTGTTGATATGTTTCTATTATTTTATTTATTTATGATTTGTGACTATGAGGTGGTACCTCGGGAGTGCCCATGTTGATATTCTTCTATTGGTGCACTTGTGTTTGGTTATTTTGTTCCGTGATATAATATCCTTTTTTTTCTCCCGTGATGAATTAATTGACTTAGTTCGGTGTAGCTATTCTCTGTGTATTTATTTAATCGTCTCATTCCTATTATTGTCAATTTTGTTGTTGTTGTACTCATTGTTGTTGAGCCGAAGGCTTGGTGTGGTTGTGGTATTGGAATTATTTTTAAGAAATGTGTGTTCATTGTGTTTGTTATATATTTTGAGTAACTTGTCTTGTTGTTTCGATGAGCTATTTGATGTACTTGACATTTCTTGTTGATTTGGGATGCAGTAGTACACTTGCACATGCATACACTGTAACATACTACTTATACTGGCTCATGAGTACAAAACTTGACATTTATTGATTATGTTCATGTATTCTTGTATTATCGGTTTCATGTTGAGATTGTGAGCCTGTGACTATGCCGAGCGGATTATATTATTGGCACGTGAGTTGTCCGCGCAATACTTGAGTTGTCCGTGCGGATCCACATATTGATATTTTTGGCACGTGAGTTGTCCGTGAGATATTTGAGATGTGGGCACGAGGTGCCGTGAGATTTTGATAGTGGGTTAAGACCCATGTTTTATGATTATGAGATGAGATATCACGGAGTCACTTTGTTGTGAAAAAACTTGCACTTGAAAGACTTAATTAATTGGTTGTCCTTGTGTTCTTTATTTGGTTGAACAATATTTGTGGTGTTCTTATTGCATTATTATTGTTTATATCACTAGTTGATTCTTGTTTCCATTACTGATTCATGTTTTCCATTATTATCGTTATACTGCTATACTGCATATGTTTTTTGACTAGTGAGTGTCTTGACTGTACCTCGTCACTACTCCACCGAGGTTAGTCTTGGTACTTATTGGGTACCAATCGTGGTGTGCTCATACTGCACTTCTACACATTTTTGTCCAGAGGCAGGGATTGGAGATATCGGACTCGGACAGAGTTAGCTTGTTGATCGCAAGGATTCAAGGTAGAGCTGCTTGGTCGTCGTAGTCCCTTGGAGTCTTTTCATTTTATTGTACTGTCAGTTATTATTCGAACAATATTGTATTTTGATCCTTGAGATCATATCATGTATTTAGTTAGAGTTCGCGACTCTGTATTACCAGTTTTGGGAGTATGTTATAATTGTTTCCGCTTTTGGTTTCGGTATTTATATTATCATTGTAAAAAAAAGGTTTGAATTGTTATTGTAATCGGCTTACCTAGTCTTAGAGACTAAATGTCATCACGACGCCTGTGGTGAAATTTTGAGTCGTGATAATATAGTTATATACATATTCAACACTTAAATAATTTTTATTTCCAACCGAAATATTAGAGTTAAGTTCTAATAATTACAATTTAACTTTGCACTCAAGTAATGCATGATTCAGATAATCAGATATCGTAAACTTTCTCCTTCTCTAGCTTCTCCATCCGTTGTTCCTTTCTCAGGAAATGAAGAAAAGTTTTATGTGACCTCATAAAATTATTAGTATATAATAAATACAACTAAAGAAAAAATGAAGTTTAATGTAAGTTGAGAATTTGTAATGGTTGCCGGTCTTTTGGCCCAGAAATGGTGTCAATAATCTATATTTCTTACGCGACTCTTAGAAGACTAATGGAAGACTGGAAAATAATTAATATGGACAAAAATAGTTTAAGTAACTTGTTAGAATCAAACAATCCACTACTTGTCTGCTATTCAATCGAACATTTTCTTTTCTCTAAAAAAGTGAACATTGTTCTAACACGAAGAAAATAGAAGAAGAAAATCAATTTGAAATAGAAGATCAATAGTACAATTCTGGGGTAAAATGGATTTTAATTAATACATGAAGGATTATCACTGAATGTGATGTACTAATTAGCATTGCGATGGAGTGATAAGTTCTCCTTTATCCTAAACTAAATGTCTCGAGTTTGAGTCCTTGGCAAGGGCGGCTCAAGCACATGTGTGGTCTAAAGCCAAAATTTAATGTGAGTCCTAAATTTATTTTTAATTACAATATATATTTTTATTTGAAATATATTCTTCTAGCTTTTTGAGATGTAAAGTTGTTAATTTTTTTTTATAATCCATTCCTATTAATAATCTTTTTCAATTGATAATATAGCTAACACATTTACGTTTTCTTGAAACATTATTGATCTTAATTAAGAAAAAGTCTACTCTTACACTAAAAGTGCTAAATATTTTTTTTTAAAATACCCACAAACCTATTATTTATAATAAAAGTATGACCCCAAATTTGGGGGCCAAAGGCACATGCCTTATTAGGTATAAGTTGGCTTTGGCCCTGGGTATGAAGTCGTTTTTGCTAGGAACGTTTTACCCTCAATGTAGAATTTTTCGGCGTGAATTCGGATATAATCGGACCACCAATGTAATACCGGACATTGGATGAGAACAAAAAAAGGTGTTGAACAAGATTTGTATACTTTTCAAGAGCATATGTATTCTGACGAAATATAACACACGTGATTACAATGAATACGATTTGTTTTTTTTTTCATGCATAAATACGGTATTCATTTTTCTCTTTTTGGGACAAATGAATTTGAGAATAGATTACGTTTTCCCAAGAGAACAAAAAGGAAATGATTTTAAAAAATGAATGTAAACAAAAAGAACAAAAATCAATCTAATGACTTAAAAGGAAACATACACATCCAACTTGAACAATGGGGCAAGGCAATGGGCCAAAAGTTTACCCTGTCGTATAAGTAACGTTCCCCTGTCCAATGTCTACTAGCCTTGCGGATTAAACGACATCAAACGGTGAAAAATTCTGCATACCAATTTCTTTCCCTATAGCCGCCGAGCACGATGTCCTTTTTTTTTGATGGTTCTTAAAGTTTTATTTTACTCCTTTATTCGGTCATTAAAGACATACTCTACAAGCCTCTTTCCCCTGTCATGTTAGCATGAAAAGAATGGGGAACCTTCATTCCCCCGCTGTATCACTACTAGAAATCCGGTAAAAACCGACCAAAAAAATCGACCAACGTTGGTCGGTAATGGCCAAAAACCGACCAAAACGCGACCATTTACGTGTGGACGGTATTTTTGTGGTCGGAAAGGAATACCGACCAAAGTTGATCGGAAATTACCGACCAACTTTGGTCGGTCAATTAAATTAAAAAAAAAATATTGCAAAAAAAAAATGACCAAAGTTGGTCGGTATTTTAATTATGTAATAAAAAGATTCACCATCTGGGAATCGAACCGGGGTCTGTACTGTGGCAGGATACTATTCTACCACTAGACCATTGGTACATTTTGTTTTAAGACTGTCTTTTATTTGATTTATACTCTTTAATTGTATTTTCGCACGAAAATAACCGACCAAAGTTGGTCGGTTTTATTAAAAAATAAAATTACCGACCAAAGTTGATCGATTTTTTTAAATGGCCCGCCGAATTAACTGACCAATTTTGGTCGGTTTTTTAATATTAATTTTTATTTATTTTAATTAAAAAACCGACCAAAGTTGGTCGGTTTCTTGAAACATAAATTTTGCGGGACTCAAAAATAGTTTCCCGCATATTTACGCCAAAGAAAACCGACCAATAGGCCATGATGACGCCCAACGTTACCGCTAGGCAAGCCAACAATGATCTAACTCTGTGATCCTTTTTTTAAAGATTAGAAATAGTTGATTTTTAGTGCGTGCATAAAGAAGAAGTAAGAATTTAATAAAAATGAGAGATCAAAATTTTGAAAGCAAGTGAGATAAGTAAAATAATCCAAAACCATCAAGTGTCTACTAGCATAAATCTCCAAGACCTGATGTCACAAGTGTATGAGTTACTAGTAGAATATACAAAAAATACTACACTACTGTCCGAAGGGAATTAGACATAAAGTAAAGCAAAGAAAGACTTTGGCTGCTGCAGAACGGACTCGGAAGGCAGCTCACCGCATAGTCTCGTAGTAGTCAAGGATGCGCGCCGGACTGATATCCAGATGCACCTGACTCAGATCCTGCACATTTAGTGCAGAAGTGTAGCGTGAGTACATAAACAACATGTACCCAGTAAGTATCTAGTCTAACCTCGAAGAAGTAGTGACGATGGGTCGACTTCGACACTTACTATGGGCCAACAATAAAATATATAAAATTCTAATTAAACATGGGGTATATGAATCATAATAGAACTGAGAAGCAAGAAATAAAAAAATAATCCTTTCACCGATAGTAAGTACCAAATAATTTTCCCTCATTTAACCATTTAACCTCTCTAGCCAATGAAACAATATCAAATATAATTGTGCTCCCGTTATTATTACGCACGAATTATGCCGAGGACGTACGGCCCGATCCAAAATACATATACATATACTGTGTGCGTTGTCGAGGGTCGAACGACACGAACCATAGATGCATCTATGAACCTGGCGAGGCGAACGGCCCGCTCTCATGAGAGTAGTGGAAATTTATCCCGCTCGCAGAAATATACTTACGACGCGGTTGAACATAGATTTTTCAAGTTATCATAATATCCCTCAATTCTTTCCAAAACAAGAAATTCAACTAGAAACTTGTAAAATCTTGAAATCCTCAATCTCAGCTCTTATCAAGGCAATTAGTAAGCATAAACATATAACTATGTCAACAAAGTATGGTGTAAACCTAAAACTACTCGAACATAAGCATAATTAGTAGTTACGTATGGATTCTCGTCACCTCGTGCATACGTATCCCCTCCCCCTCAAATAGAAGCACATATTAATTAAATTTACCTATGGGGTAAATTCTCTCTTACAAGGTTAGAAAAGAGATTTATCCTGTCTCAAAGCCTACTTTCTGGTCCAAGATTGTGCTTAAACTCTCAATTCGGTGTCAAACGACTTAAAACTAATCAAATGTTATATAAAATAGAAAATACTCGCTCAAAAGTTCATATCTTAATTATTAAAGTAATTACCCAACCCCAATTGAAGGATTTCTAAAATATACCCCGGGCCCACGTGCCTGGATTTCGAAAATTGTCGAAGAAAGTTGTTACCCATAACCTCATGAACTCATATATATGATTTTCACTATATCCCTTAACCATTTTCGTGGTTAAATTCTATTTTTATCAAAAATCTAGGTTTTCACCTAAACCTATGATTTTCACTAAATTTACATGTTAAATCTACTCATAAACTATGTATTTAATTCACATTATGTAGAAATTACTTACCTCAAATTGTTAGGTGAAATCTCCTCTCTAAGAGCTCCAAGAATCGCCCAAGCAATGAAATAAATGAACCCAAAATAGTTGAGTCCCGACACTAAATGATGGTTTTGCCCAGTAGAAAATCCGCACCTGTGGTCATTGGGCGGAATTTGCAGCGCTGCTTCTGCGGCACTAGGCCCGCTTCTGCGGAACTCCACAGGCCCAGCATAGGCCGCATCTGCGGACGAGATCCCGCTTCTGCGGTCCCATTTCTACGGCGAGAGTGTCGCTCTTGCGGCTCAGGCCGCTTCTGCGATTTCCCCAATCGCACCTGCGTGTTCACAGGTGTGCACAATCACCCGCATCTGCGGTCCATGGCCAAACGCTCCCAAGTCGCTTCTGCGGAAAAATCACGCACCTGCGGCAAAAAGCTCGCAGGTGCGGGCACACCAGAACTGGTGCACCAGCAGCCCTTTTGAGTCTTAACTCAATCCGTGCATCGTCTGGATGGCATCCGGGGCTTCAGAGACCCCGTCCAAACATACCAACAAGTTTGAAATCGTAAAACGGACTCGTTCGAACTCTCGGAACGCACAAAATAATATTAAAACTAAGAATCACACCCCAAACTAATTGTATCAGAAATTGAACTTCAAGTTCTTCTAACTCGCTCCCAACGCGCCGAAGCATACTTAAACTACTTGGAACGACACAAAATTTTGCGTGCAAGTCTTAAATAATATTACGGAACTATTCCCAGTCTCGGAATCCCAATTGGACCTCGATAACACCAAAACTCACTCCAAACCATTAAAGAACTTTAAAACCTTCAAAGAGCCAATTTTCACTATTAGGCGCTGAAATGCTTCCGAGTTATCCAAAACCCGATCCGAACATACGTCCAAGTCTGAAATCATCATACGAACCTATTAAAACCGTCAAATCTCGATTCCGAAGTCGTTTACTCAAAATGTTGACCGAAGTCAAACTTACTCTTTTAAAGCCAAACCATGGAACCAAGTGTTCCGATTTCAACCCGAACTCTTCCAAATCCCGAACTAACCAACTTCGCAAGTCATAAAACAGTAAAAGCACATACGGAGAGCCTTATTTAGGGGAACGGAGTTCTAGAAAGTAAAATAATCGACCGGGTCGTTACAAGCAGGACATAGAGCAGGGATTGAGTAGTCTTGGAAGGCGGACTTATATTCCCCAGTTATAAGTTGACGACGTTTTCACTACTCAAACTTGAAAAAGTCTTTTACACCTTCAGGAAAGCATACCGAAAGACCCAACTTTCACTTAAAATCCCAGTTTGGATGAGCAGAGTTAGGCTCGATTTCGATTCATACTGAAAAATAGGTGAATAGTTGATAGCAGAATCCAACTAGTAGAAAAAAACTTATTTTGAGGTTCTTTGACTAGTTAATTTACTTGAATTCATGTGATAAATTTGAAAGAAACTCCAAATTGTCTCAGGGTTCTACTTGACGTATTTTTCGAAAGACTACTTTGTAGACCGAAAGATTAGAAAATATTTGAAGTTCCTACTCACTTAATTAATTAAATTAAATACATCTCCAGACACAGAATTATTGGTATTCATTCTTTTTTCTGAAAAAGCTATATATATTTATATATTCAAATATTTGAAAACATCCCCAGTAAAGGATACACTGCATTTTTCAGTGTCATACATATAGTTGCCAAAATATCTTTTAAGAGTCCTATATTTGTGTTATAAGGATATCTGCTTATGATATAAATCGCCTACTGGAAAAGAAATAGAATCGGAAATTATTCAGTTGTTTCAGGCATATCGTTAAATACCTTAACTGTATTAAAGTTCTTCCCTTTTTAGCCTTTAATTTTTCGTCCAGATGATAATGCAATGTATGTAGTGTCTTGCAATTTGTGCACCTGAGAAAAATTTAATAGAAGCGCTTGAACAAAAATAACCACATGGATACTCAGAATTCACCCAAAAGAAATTTTAAAAAAGAGAAAGAATACATATAAATCAAGAATCCAAAATCTTATAGTACACTGAATTAAATAAGATTAATAAGACAATACAAAAACGCGTATTAGAATTACGTTCGAATCAATAATTAAGATGCATGTCACTTTCAATTTCCATAGACCTAGTCCAATTTCACTTATTACCACTTAAAGTAAATTATTAAAATAGCGACTGCATAGACTATAAAGGACCTCTTAATTCTTTACAAGGAATCGACTATTTAATTATTATTCTTCATCATTCCTTCTCTATACTTATAAACATTAAAAGAGGTGATGGAAGTATATGATTTTCACTAAATAGATTTAAAAAAAAAAATTAAAAAATACGCGAAAAACTAAAGAGATTCAACATCTACTATATATATATATATGAAATTATTTTTAACCTTATATGTATACTGTGATTTTCGGTGATGGGGTTCGGCTGAATCACCTTCCACACCTAGCTCCACCCTAATTAAGAGTAGCTCAAATACTTCCATATATATATTATTGAAAAACAAAAGTACTAGTAATTTATTTTCGACTGTCACAATCACTGTGGCTTCCCCTAATTTTACTTCATTGACTCCGTCCAAATTTAACTCATCTATTTAAACACTTATTCACTATCCCTCTTTCTTCATCCTCCTCTCTACAACTCCTTTTATTTTACAAAAAATTCCTTTATTCTCAATTTTCCTAGCTTTCTCCTTGTACAATATATATTAAAAATGGTGAAAATAATTATGGGATTTGCTAGTTCTTTGCTAAAGGAAATACGGTTTAGTGAAAGGAGTAACTCCAGAAGAAAAGCCAAGGTTGAAAGTACTACTCCTCCTACTACTTATGTATGCAGAGATGAGCTGAATATTAAGAAGAAGCCCAAAATCAAGAAACAAGTGAAATTTGATCTTGAACCTAAATATTTATGGATGAAAAAGGAAGATGCAGAAAGGCTGTTATTGAAGTGTAAAGAAGGAGGGGTACTTGAATTTATGGATGTAGCTCAAGAGCTTGTACAAGTGCCATCTACTAGTGTTAGGGTTCTGTCTTCTTCTAGTAACAGTGGCGGAGCCATCTTAGTCTAAAGAGTATCGGTCTTCGTCAAACAATTATACTATACTGTGCGAAGTTAGGTCAAATTTTTTTGTGTATATATTATTTGTTTGTTAATGATATTATTTTTTCCATTTATATTATGTCGCCACTGTCTAGTTTTCATTAGAAGAATGTTAGAGTATTTAAGAGTTTCCGAGGGTCTATCGAAAAAAGTTTTATTTGGAAAAGTAAAACGTTCTCTACCAAAAACAACTCAAACTCGAAACCTCTGATTAAGAACGGAAAGAATATTTATCGCGTACAAGGCCACAACCGTTTGTGATTTAAGACCTTGTCACGACCCAAAATCCCACCACAGGAGTCGTGATGGCACCTAGTCTCTAAGACTAGGTAAGCCAATTTTTATTACATTTTTTAAGCTATTTTTTTTGAATTAAATAAGTAATTAAAAGTAATAGCGGAACAAATATGAATATACAACCTTCCAAGACTGGTAGTACTGAGTCACGAACTCTAACTGAATACATAGAATGATCACGAGAACCGAATATACAATACTGTTTGATTACAAGTTAACAGTACAATGAAATGAAAAGACTCCAAGGGACTGCGACGATCAAGCAGCTCTACCTTGAATCCTTACGATCCTGCTTTAACTCTGCTCAAGTCCGTTATCTTCAATACTTGGCTCTGCACAAAAATGTGCAGAAGTGTAGTATGAGTACGCCACGGTCGGTACCCAGTAAGTATCAAGACTAACCTCAATGGAGTATAGACGAAGTACAGTCAATACACTCACTAGTCTAATAACCTGGGCAGTATAACATACAAAATAATAGGAAACAAATAACAATAGGGCAACATGAAAATACTAGTGATATACATAACAGACGACAAGAATACCATTAATATCGCTCAATAATTAATAAGTACAATTACACACAATTAAATCAATTCCTTCAAATAAATGTATTTCACATATATTTCTTCCAAATAATTGTCTTTCAAACATAATTTTCTCAAATAATTATTTTTCAAATATAATTCTTTCAATAAATCTTTTCAAATATAATTTCCTCAAATAAATATCTTTCCAATACAATTCTTTCCTATAATACTTTCTAAGTAAAAATCCTTCCAAATAAATATTTTGAATATAATTCTTTCAAATAAAAAGTCACCATGTGACACCTTATTTCATAATCATAAAAATACGGGTCTCAGTCCATTTTCATATTTTTCGTAAACACGGATCTCAACCCATTTTCATATTTCCACGGCATCTCGTGCCCAGAATTAAATTATCATATTTTTCCGGCATCTCGTGCCCTCATTTCATATCACAACTACACGGACAATTCACATGTCAAGTATCATTATCATTTCATCACAGTACCTCGTGCCCACATTTCATATCACAACTGCACGGACAATTCACGTGCCAAATATTCTCATTATTTACTCACGGCATCTCGTGCCCACATTTTATTTTATAATCCGCCTGGCAATAGCCACAGGCTCTCAATTTCAACATAAATCAGATTGTTATCAATTTACCAACAACAAGACAAGTTGCACAAGGTATAAAAATAAACACAAGAAAAGCACAACATCACATGAAAATTATCAACACCACAACCCCACATCATCACATATCGTCCCTGATAATAGCCACCCTTACCGCTCCTATTGCCACCCTTATCACTCCTATAGCCACCCTTATCGCTCCGCCCAGACAATATCAATAACCACCCTTATCGCTCCTATTGCCACCCTTATCGCTCTTATCTTTATCGCTCCGCCCAGACAATATTTTAACAAACACAACAACAGTGAAATGCCACCCTTATACCTACATAATATCAATGGTGAAATGCCACCCTTATCTCCCCAAAATAATGACTCACACAACACAATAATTTACACGGAAAATTAACACGACAATATAATAAAATAAATTCATATCACAATTTGCCCAATAGCCACAACCAAATTCCAAAGATATAAGAAAATCAATTAATTTCACAACAAATAGCCCAAAGCTCCACACAATGTATATAAAACCCAAAAACAATCAATAGAGATAGAAAAATAATCAACATAGGGCACACCTTCATTAAATCCAAATTTAGATAATTATATTAACACCTCTTCTTAAGTTTATTTAATTAATTATTTGCAGAGGAAAAATCCATAATGAAATTAAATCCCACTAATATCAAACTCACGGAATTCACATAAATATGCAGGTAACATGCACATCAAATCGTCATATAAAAACAAATTCAATAAATACGAATTGAAGCATGGCAAACAGATGACTAAATAAATGCCAACAATTATCCAATATACTACACAATATGCCCAAGACTCTAACTCAATAAAATTTACACATATAAGCCCGAGTATGTACTCATCACCTCACGTACACGTTTTTTCATATTTCACAAATAGCACATAAGACTCGATGCCTAAGGGATAATTCCCTCACTCGAGGTTAGGCAAGACACTTACCTTTTTGAAGTTATACCGATATTCCAAAATTGCCTTCTTGCTTGAATTCACTTTCGGACAGCTCAAATCTATCCAATTTAATTGTACAACTTCATTAAAATTCATCGGAAATAATTTCGGATAATAATACGTTGACTTAAAATTTTATTCCAAAAAGTCAACAAAAGTCAACGCGGGACCCGCCTCTCGAAACCCGACATAATTTTTATGAAATCCGAACACCTATTCCAATACGAGTTCAACCATACCAATTTTATCGAATTCCAATAACAAATCGACCTCCAAATCTTAAATTTAAACCAAGAGGGTTTTCTAATTATTCAACCCAATTCACTAATTTAGTGATAAAAACAACAATAGATTTATGTTATTTAACTAAAATCAAGTTCGGAATTCTTACCCCAATATTTTCCTTGAAAACCTCTCGAAACATCGCCTCACCCAAACCTCCTTGGTCCAAAAATGGAAGAATGACATGAATTTGGAGTTTATTCTGCTGCCCAGGGGTTTGTTCTTCGCGTTCGCGAGACTCTCCTCGCGTTCGCGATGAACAAATTCTTCAAAAGTCATTTTCAAACTCTTCTCAGATAGCCTTTAGTATAATGGTTATAACGTTTTGTATAAAACTCCAAATGATGAATGATTTACCTTTCTGAAAACTAGACACAAAGGGCTATAACTTTTATTTTTGGATAATCTCCAAATTCCTTATAGATTGCGAGATATAAGCCTCTAAAATCAAACGACGAACAACAAAATTTTCTTCTTCGCGAACGCGAGAACCTCTTCACGAACGCGAAGAACAAAGTCCTAACAGCAAAATCCTTCTTCGCGAACGCGAAGAACAACACCAGAACTAGCAACCAGCAGCATCAAAACACCCAAACTTGTTCCGAAACCACCCCGAATCAAACCCGAAGCCCCCGGGACCCCGTCCAATCGTACCAACCAGTCCCAATACATAACACGAACCTGCTCGAGGCCTCAAATCACATCAAACAACATCAAAGCCACGAATCATACCCCAATTCAAGCCTAATGAACTTTGAAATTTCAAATTCTATATCTTGCGTCGAAACACATCAAATCAATCTGGAATGACTTCAAATTTTGCACACAAGTCATAATTGACATAACGAAGCTATTCCAATTTTTAGAATCGACCTCGAAATAATTTTTCGGACACGCTCCTAAGTCAAATTTCTCTACAGACCTCGAAATAATTTTCCGGACATACTCCTAAGTCCATAATCACCATACGGAACTATTGACATCATCAAAATTTCATTCCGAAGTCGTCTTCACACAGTTTCGACTATGGCAAAAATCCTAAGACTTAAGCTTCCGTCTTGGGGACCAAGTGTCCCAAATCACTCAGAATCATCCGGTAACTGAATTCAACCACGCACGCAAGTCAATACACATAATAAAAAGCTGCTCAGGGCCTTATGCCGCCAGACGGGACTTAAATTCTTAAAACGATAAGTCGGATCGTTACAGACCTCCTCATTTTGCTTGTCCATCTTCTTACCCTTTTCTGTAAAACTGAAAAACCGACATTAATCCCTACCAAGAAAAATGTTTGAAAGTGAATGATATTTACTTCTGTTGTTTTGTCTCTATGTACCCAAATCTCCTACGTTAGATATGTTTGAGTAAGTCTAGTTTGTCTTTATGTACCCAATTTCTGCTATTGATCAGATGCATACTTGCATTGTCACATGCACCTCTCAATTTAAAAAAGAACAAAACAAATACTGTATAAATTCAATTACTCATGTTTGGATGATGGCAACGTAAGTTAGCTAAAATCATGTAATCATTATTGTATATACTAAGAATACCATACGAGCAAAATTAGGCACATATAAATTCGTCTTGTTCATTGATCTCCTATCAATAGAACGACAATTAAATTTCAACGAGGCAGTTGTTAATTATAACAGTCATGCTCTATCCATCAACTATATGTATTTTCTCGAAAGGCAAAGTGTTTTCCACCAAAAAAATCTTTTTTCTTAAGATTCAAATCCGAGATACTGATCACGGAGAAGTCGTAAACTATTCCACCACATGTTTTCGTGGTCCCGATTTCTTATTCAAACAACCTTAACACTTTGCTTTCCATTGTGTTATCAGAATCAATCAATGCACTATTAGTCTAGTTGTGACAGTCCAGTCCATTAATGATATTGTCCGCTTTGGCCTAGGCCCGCACGGCTTTAATTAAATGGAATTTTACCTTCCTATACACTATTTGAAACTTTATTACCCTCCCTACTCAAATTTCAATTTAATTACATGGTCATATGCAATTTACCAATTATAAACAAATAAGTTTTAAATGAGTATCCATTTATATTAGGAATTAAATAAGGAATATCAGTTATTTTCTTATCCCTTTATACTTGCATACTCTCTCTCTCTCCATCTCTCTCTCTCTTCGTCTCTCTCTCTCTTCTCTCTCTCTCTCTCTCTCTCTCTCTCTCTCTCTCTCTCTCTCTCTCTCTCTCTCTCTCTCTCTCTCTCTCTCTACTCTCCTTCTCTGTTTTTCCTCCAACTTTTCTTCATTTGATGTTCTCTGTTTTTTATACTTTCTTGTTGTATAGAGTTTTATTGGAATTCATCAATGGATTTCAATCGTTTTAACTTAGCAATTTCTTTTCATATTGCACAATTGGTGTTCAAATTGAAATTGTCAATCAATAAATTTTGAAGATATTTAACTATCCACCATTAACAGCCATTAAAAAGTTTTGAAGCTTTGAAATCGAATTTAGGTTTTCAAAAACCATTATTTGTTTGGATTGGGTGTTGTTGCAAACAATTAAAAATATTATTTGGAGTTTATATCTCAATTTTGAGGGTGTTTTGGTGAAGATTAGACTTGATTTTGGCTGAATTTGAGATTGAAACTCGAAGAAGAAGAAGAAGAAGAAGAAGAAGAAGAAGAAGAAGAAGAAGAAGAAGAAGAAAAAGAAGAAGAAGAAGAAGACATAACATACAATATACTTACAAAATTGTAGTAAAGTTGTATTATAATTGTATGTCAATTGTATTCTATTGTAGTTATATTTTTTTTTTATTTGAATTGTCACAACCCAAATTCGCCTATAGGTCGTGATAGCGCCCAACACTACAGCTAGGCAAGCCAACTAATAAATTAAGCATATATTGATAAAATTTAAAACCAAGAAAATATAAACCCAAACTCTACCAATGTGTGTGCCAAGACCTGGTGTCATAAGTGAATGAGCATCTAGTAGATTATACAAAACTCCTAATACTGTCTGAAATGAAATAGATAGAATGTAAATATAAGAAGAGACACTGGTAGCTGCAGAACAGCTCAGAAAGGCAGCTCACCACTATGCCTCGGGATGACGTGGGTATGTGATGATAGGTCCTCCACTAGTACCTGTCTCAGATCCTGCACAAAAAGTGCAGCAAGTGTAGTATGAGTACGTAAACAACGTGTACCCAGTAAGTATCAAGCCTAATCTCGAAGTGGTAGAGACGAGATGGCCGACTTTGATACTCACTATGGGTCAATAATAATAACTGAAATAAAACTAGAATTTTTAAATCAGCGTGATTTACAGAATTTACAATAATTTATTTAATCAACGGAAATAATCAAATTCCTTCAAATGTAACAATTCTCAATATATTAATTGAATTCCTTCAATTCAAACAATTTCCAATTTATCAATTAAATCTCATTTACAGGAGTAACAATTAATTCCTTAACAAGCAAGAATAATAATTCATTAAATTCCAAGGATTTTTCAATTTATTAATTAGCTTCCCAAGCTGAAATAAATTATTAAAGTATCGTGTAATTTTTTTATTATTAAGCATGATTTCTGCCGAGGACGTACGGTCCGATCCAGAGTGTCGTGTACACTGCCGAGTGACGTGCGGCGCGATCCATAGATGCATCTATCCTGCCGAGGCGTTCGGCCCGCTCCACAAGAAAGGAGGACATTTTTTTATGTGCCTCCGAAAGGAGAGTATATTTATTATAAGATAAATTCGGGAGGAGAACAATTTCTTTTAACAATTAATTGATTTAAACAGAAAATCAAGCCTATGAGATTTCCATCCTTTAATATCTTTATCTAACAATTCACAATATATTCATATATATCAATTATTATTAATTAATCAAAGAATACAATCTACATAAGTAATGCATGCTTTGAGTCCTAAACTACCCGGACTTTAGCATTAATAGTAGCTACGCACGGACTCTCGTCACCTCGTGCATACGTAGCCACCACAGTTAGCAACAATTATTTAATTCTAATCACATATGAGGTAATTTTCTCCTCACAAGATTAGATAAGAGACTTACCTCGTCTTGCTCCAATTTAATCCACTATAAGGCCTTTTCCACGATTATCCAACTTTGTCTGGCTCGAATCTAGCCAAAATAATTCGATACAATCACTAAAAATTATAGGAATCAATTCCATATGAAACTACTATATTTTTTTTATAAAAATCCCGAAATTAATTAAAAATTCGTCCGTGGGGCCCACGTCTCGAAATCCGACAAAAGTTACGAAATCCGACAACCCATTCAATTACGAGTCCAACCATACAGTTTCACCCAAATCCGACTCCAAATCGATACCGAAATCTCAAAAATTCGTTTCTATGAGATTTCTAAAAATTTCCCAAATTTAAATCTCAAAACACTAATTTATGGTGAAAACAATGATATACTTGTATATGTAGACCAAATCCGAGTTAGAATCACTTACCCCAATATTTTTCCTTTGAAAATCTGTCAAAAGTCGCCTCTGCTCAAGCTCAAGTTCATCAAAATGGAAAATGGGACGAATGTCCTCTGTTTTTATAACTTACAGCTCTGTCCAGCTCGATCAAGGAGCTCGATCAGGGGAGCTCGATCTTGAAAGCTCGATCAAGGAGCTCGTTCTCAGGGAGCTCGATCTCGGGAGCTCGACCTCAGGGAGCTCGATCTTGGGAGCTCAATCAAGGAGCTCGATCTCAGGGAGCTCGATCTTGGGAGCTCGATCACAGCCCAAAATATACAGCAGAAGGGAAAATTGCAACAGCTTTTTAAGTCCAACTTTTGATCCGTTAACCATCCGAAACTCACCCGAGGCCCCTGGGACCTCAACAAAATATACCAACAAGTCCTAAAATATCATACGAACTTAGTCAAACCTCTAAATCACATTAAACAATGCTAAAACCATGAATCATACCCCAATTCAAGCTTAATGAAACTAAGAGTTTTCAACTTCTACATTTGATGTCGGAACCTATCAAATCAACTCCGATTGACCTTAAATTTTACACACAAGTCATAAATAATATAACGGAGCTATAAAAATTTTCGGAACTGGATTTCAACTCCGGTATCAAAAAGTCAACTCATCGGTCAAACTTCCAAACTTATATTCTTGTTTTTAGCCATTTCAAGCTTAATTTAACTACGGACTTCCAAATAAAATTCCGAACACACTCCTAAGTCCAAAATCACCATACAGAGCTGTTGGAATAATCAAAATTCTATTCCAGGGTCGTTTTCTCAAAATATTGATCGAAGTCAAACTTAGCACTTTATGGCCAACTTAAGGAACCAAGTGTTCCGGTTTCACCCCAAACAATTCCAAATCCCGAACCAACCATCCCCGCAAGTCATAAATCATTACAAGCACCTACAGGAAGTTTTATTTTAGGGAACGGGGTTCTAAAAGTTAAAATGACCGGTTGGGTCATTACATTCTCCACCTCTTAAACAAACGTTCATCCTCGAACGGGTTTAGAATTGTACCTGGAGTGCTGAATAAGTGTGGATATCTGCTCTGCATGTCTTCCTCGGCCTCCCAAGTTGCTTTCTCGACTGGTTGGACCCTCCACTAGACTTTTACTGCAGAAATCCTCTTGGACCTCAACTGGCGAACCTGTTTATCAACAATGGCAATTGGCTCCTCTTCATAACCCAAGCTATTATCTAGCTGAACTGTGCTGAAGTCTAATACATGTGATAGGTCGGCATGATACCTCCGGAGCATAGATACGTGAAAAATCGGATGAACTCCCGATAGGCTGGGAGGCAATGCAAGCTCATAAGCAACCTCCCAACTCATTTCAACACCTCAAATGGGCCTATAAACCTTGGGCTGAACTTGCCCTTCTTCCCGAATCTCATAATTCCCTTCATCGGCGAAACCTTCAAGAGAACTTTTTCACCTACCATAAATGATATAACACGCGCTTTCTGATCCACGTAACTCTTTTGTATGGACTGTGCTGTACGAAGTCGCTCCTGAATCAACTTTACCTTTTCCAAGGCATCCCTTACCAAATCAGTACCATATAACTTAGCCTCACCTGGCTCAAACCATCCGATAGGTGAACGACATCGCCGACAATATAAAGCCTCAAATGGAGCCATCTCGATGATGGATTGGTAACTGTTATTATAAGCAAACTCGACCAAAGGTAGGAAACGATCCCACTGACCTCCAAAGTCAATCACACATGCCCTAAGCATATCCTCCAAAATCTGAATTGTCCTCTCTGACTGTCCATCGGTCTGCGGATGAAAGGCTGTGCTGAGCTCTACACGGGTCCTCAACTCACTCTGTACTGCTCTCCAGAAATGTGAAGCAAACTGAGGGCCTCTATCTGATATGATAAAAATTGGCACACCGTGCAACCGAACTATCTCATGAATTTAAATCTGGGCCAACCTCTCTGAAGTATACGTAGTCACAATAGGAATAAAATGCGCCGACTTAGTCAACCTGTCAACAATTACCCAAACTGCATCAAACTTTCTCAAGGTCCACGGCAACCCAACTACAACGTCCATAGTAATTCATTCCCATTTCCACTCTGGTATAGTCATCTGCTGAAGTAGGCCACCTGGCCTCTAGTGCTCATATTTAAATTGCTGGCAATTTAGACACCTAGATACATACTCAACTATGTCCTTTTTCATTCGTCGCCACCAATAATGTTGCATCAAGTCACGATACATCTTAGTAGCACCTGGATGAATAGAATACCGAGAACTGTGTGCCTCTTCCAGGATCTTTTTCCTTAGTCCATCCACATTAGGAACACATAGACGATCCTGGAGTCCCAAAACACCATCCGCTGTATTAGTAACTTCCTTGGCACCACCTCGTAGTACCGTCTCACAAAGAACCATTAAGTATGGATCATCATACTGGCGAGCCTTGATCTGCTTAAATAGTGAATATTGGGCCACCACAGATGCAAGAACTCGGCTGGGCTCTGAAATATCCAGCCTCACAAGTTTGTTAGCCAAGGACTGAATATCCGAGGCTAATGGCCTTTCCTTTGCTGAAATGAAAGCCAAACTACCCATACTCTTCGCCTTCCTGCTCAAGGCATCTGCAACCACATTTGTTTTGCCCGGATGATACAAGATAGTAATATCATAATCTTTTAGTAACTCCAGCCATCTGCGCTGCCTCAAATTTAGATCCCCCTGCTTGAATAAATGCTGCAAACTGCGATGATCAGTGTAAACTTCACAAGACACCCTATAAAGATAATGCCTCCAAATCTTTAGAGTGTGAACAATCGCAGCTAACTCCAAATCATGTACTGGATAATTCTTCTCGTGGGGCTTCAGCTGAGGTGAAGCATATGCAATAACTCGCCTTTCCTGCATCAATACACAACCCAAGCCAACGCGTGACGCGTCGCAATACACTGTATATATTTCCGAACCAGATGGTAACACTAACACGGGTGCTATAGTCAGTGCTGTCTTGAGCTTCTGAAAGCTTGACTCACAATCATCGAACCATCGGAACTGAACACCCTTCTGGGTTAATTTGGTCAAAGGTGCTGCAATAGATGAAAAACCTTCCACGAACCGACGATAATAACCTGCTAAACCCAGAAAACTCATGATCTCAGTCGCTGAAGTGGGACGATGCCAATTCTGAACTGCCTCAATCTTTTTGGGATCAACTTTAATACCTTCGCCCGATACAATATGTCCCAAAAATGCTACAGACTCTAACCAAAACTCACATTTAGAGAACTTAGCATATAGCTTTTGTTCCCGTAATGTCTAAAGCACTACTCTCATATGCTGCTCATGTTCCTCCATACTGCGCGAATATATTAATATGTCATCAATGAAGAAAATGACAAACGAATCAATATATGGCATGAATACCCTATTCATCAGATCCATAAACGTTGCCGAGGCATTAGTTAAACCGAAGGACATCACCAGAAACTCATAATGACCATATCTAGTTTGAAAAGCAGTCTTCAGAACATCCGAATCCCGAATCTTCAACTGATGGTACCCCGACCTCAAATCGATCTTACAGAATACCCTAGCACCCTACAACTGGTCAAATAGATCATCAATACACAGCAACGGGTACTTGTTCTTGATAGTGACTTTGTTCAATTGGCGATAATCAATACACATCCGCATTGTTCCATCCTTATTTTTCACAAATAATACTGGTGCACCCCAAGGAGATACATTCGGTCTGCCGAACCCTTTGGCTAGTAACTCTTCAAGCTGTTCTTTCAATTCTTTCAATTCTTTCAGAGCCATGCGATACGGTGGGATAGATATAGGCTGGGTATCTGAAGCCAAGTCAATACAAAAATCAATATCACGATCAGGTGGCATACCTGGAAGATCTGACGAAAATACATCGGGGAACTCCCGAACTACAGGCACTGAATCAATAGCCGGAGTCTCTACAGTAGTATCCCGAACATAGGCTAGATAAGCCAAACAACCCTTCTCAACCATGTGTTGAGACTTTATAAAAGAAATAACTCGATTAAATGAACTAACATGCAAACCCTTCCACTCCAGCTTAGGCAATGCAGGAATAGCCAAGGTAACAGTCTTGGCATGACAATCTAGAATAGCATGATATGGAGATAACCAGTCCATGCCCAGAACAATTTCAAAATCGGTCATCTCAAGCAATAGGAGATCTGCTATAGTTTCATAACCACATAATGTAATAATACATGACCGGTAGATCCGGTTCACAACAACAGAATCTCCTACAGGAGTGGACACATAAACAGGAGTACTCAAGGACTCACGAGAAACACCCAGGAATGGAGCAAATAGAGATGACACATATGAATACGTAGATCCTGGATCAAATAATACTGAGGCAATCTTTTCCACAAACAGAAATAATACCTGTAATAACGGCATCTGAGGCCTCTACATCTGGTCTAGACGGAAAAGCATAGAACCGAGCTGGAGCGCCAACTGTCTGGCCTCCGCCTGGCTGACCTCCACCTCTAGGACGGATCCTACCCACCTATCCTCTACCTCTGGGTGGTCGGACTACTGGTGGAGCAACTGGTCCGGTAAGCATAGGCTGCTGACCCTGCTGTACTGGTCTACCCCGAAGCCTGGGGCAAAACCTCCGCATGTGACTGGGATCCCCGCACTCGTAACAACTCTTTGGTGCGATGGGCTGCTGACTAAGTGTCTGGCCCTGGGGACGTGAATACTCACTGGGAGGACTCTGAATAGCTGGTGGGCGGTAAGAACTCTCTGGGATAGCACTGAGATAAGGTCGCACTGGAGCACCTCGAGGAGGTGGTGGTGCTGGATATGGAGGTCTGCTGGACTGCCCCCTCACGAACTGACCTCTGCCCCCGGACGGAGCACTTCTGAACTCTACAGAGTACCTGAACCGCTTATCTCTCATAATCTACTCTCGGTTCCACTGACGTACACCCTCAATCCTCCGGGCTATCTCCACAACTCGCTCATAAGAAGTACCTATCTCAACCTCTCGAGCCATAGTGGCCTGAATACCAATATGTAAACCCGCTACAAACCTTCGCACTCTCTCCGCCTTAGTAAGGAGTATCATTAGTGCATGGTGAGATAATTCAGAAAACCTCACCTCATAATCAGTCACTGACATCTGACCCTGCTGGAGCTGCTCAAACTGAAACCGCAACTCTTCCCTCTGGGAGGGTGGAATATACCTGTCCAAGAAGATACGGGTGAACCTGTCCCAAGTCATGGGAGGAGAATCTGCTGGTCTGCCAAGAGCATAAGACTGCCACCATCTACGGGCTCTACCCTCTAGCTAAAAAGTAGCGAAACCATCCCCATGGGATTCCAATATCCTCATGTTGTACGGTCTATCCTTGTAATGATGAATGAAATCCTGTGGATCCTCATGTCATTCACCCCCAAAGATAGGAGGATGTAGTCTAGTCCATCTGTCCAATAGTTTCTGAGGATCGGTGGCTACAGCTGGCCTGGGCTCAGGTGTAGCTGCTACCACTGGCTGGGCTCTACCCACGGGTAGTGCACCCTGGGTCTGATATACAACAGATGCATGTCCATGAGCCTGCGCGGTAGGGGTCTGTGCTCCCCCGCCCGCTTGAGATGTGGCTGGGTCTGCCGGAAATAAACCGGCCTGAGTCATATTGTCCATGAAGCGCAACACACGACCCATGACATCCTGAAATCCCGGTGCAGATGTGAAGTCCACCGGAGCTGGCTCTGCCACAGGCACCTCACCCTGCTCCTCAATAATGGGATTCTCTGATGGATCCACTAGCGGCATAACCGGAATAGTCCTGGGTTGTCCTTGCCCTCTACCACGGAGTGGAGCCCTCCCTCGGCCTCTGCCTCGGCCTCTAGCAACTGGGGGAGTAGCTCTTCCCTGGTCTGGAACTTCATTCGAGCGCGTTCTCACCATCTGTGAGAAAATAAGAGAAGGATTTTTAGTGCTACATTAATTGCACGATGGAATGTGAAGAAAGGTAATTTCCTAACACCCTATAGCCTCTCGAAGATAAGTACAGACGTCTCCGTACCGATCCACAAGACTCTATTAGGTCTGCTTATAACTTGTGAGACCTACATGAACCTGGTGCTCTGATACCATGTTGTCACGACCCAATTTCACCTGTAGGTCGAGATGGCACCCAATACTAAAGCTAGGCAAGCCAACTAATAAATTAAGCATACATTGATAAAATTTAAAACCAAGAAAATATAAACCCAAACTCTACCAATGTGTGTGCCAAGACCTGGTGTCACAAGTGAATGAGCATCTAGTAGATTATACAAAACTCCAAATACTGTCTGAAATGAAATAGACAGAATGTAAATATAAGAAGAGACACTGGTAGCTGCAGAACGGCTTAGAAAGGCAACTCACCACTATGCCTCGGGATGATGTGGGTATGTGATGATAGGTCCTCCACTAGTACCTGTCTCAGATCCTGCACAAAAAGTGCAGCAAGTGTAGTATGAGCACATAAACAATGTGTACCCAGTAAGTATCAAGCCTAATCTCGAAGTGGTGGAGACGAGATGGCCGACTTTGACACTCACTATGAGTCAATAATAATAACTGAAATAAAACTAGAATTTTTAAATCAGCATGATTTACAGAATTTACAATAATTTATTTAATCAGCGAAAATAATCAAATTCCTTCAAATGTAACAATTCTCAATAGATTAATTGAATTCCTTCAATTCAAATAATTTCCAATTTATCAATTAAATCTCATTTACAGGAGTAACAATTAATTCCTTAACAAGCAAGAATAATAATTCATTAAATTCCAAGAATTTTTCAATTTATTAATTAGCTTCCCAAGCTGAAATAAATTATTAAAGTATCGTGTAATTTTTTATTATTAAGCACGATTTCTGCCGAGGACGTACGGCCTGATCCAGAGTGTCGTGTACACTGCCGAGGGACGTGCGGCGCGATCCATAGATGCATCTATCCTGCCGAGGCGTTCGGCCCGCTCCACAAGAAAGGAGGACATTTTCTTATGTACCTCCGGAAGGAGAGTATATTTATTATGAGGTAAATTCGGGAGGAGAATAATTTCTTTTGACAATTAATTGATTAAAACAGAAAATCAAGCCTATGAGATTTTCATCATTTAATATCTTTATCTACAATTCACAATATATTCATATATATCAATTATTATTAATTAATCAAAGAATACAATCTACACAAGTAATGCATGCTTTGAGTCCTATACTACCCGGACTTTAGCATTAATAGTAGCTACGCACGGACTCTCGTCACCTCGTGCGTACGTAGCCCCCACAATTAGCAACAATTATTTAATTTTAATCACCTATGAAGTAATTTCCCCTCACAAGATTAGACAAGAGACTTACCTCGTCTTACTCCAATTTAATCCACTATAAGGCTTTTTCCATGATTATCCAACTCTGTCTAGCTCGAATCTAGCAAAAATAATTCGATACAATCACTAAAAATTATAGGAATCAATTCCATAAGAAAATACTATATTTTAACTAAAAATCCCGAAATTAATTAAAAATTCGTCCGTGGGGCCCACCTCTCGAAATCCGGTAAAAGTTATGAAATCCGACAACCCATTCAATTACGAGTCCAACTATACCAGTTTCACTCAAATCCGACTCCAAATCGATACCGAAATCTCAAAAATTCGTTTCTATAAGATTTCTAAAAATTTCCCAAATTTAAATCTCAAAACACTAATTTATGGTGAAAACAATGATATACTTGTATATGTAGACCAAATCCGAATTAGAATCACTTACCCCAATATTTTTCCTTGAAAATCTGTCAAAAGTCGCCTCTGCTCAAGCTCAAGTTCGTCAAAATGGCAAATGGGACGAATGTGCTCTGTTTTTATAACTTACAGCTCTGTCCAGCTCGATCGTCCATTTCGATCAAGGAGCTCGATCAGGGGAGCTCGATCTCAGGGAGCTCGATCTCAGGGAGCTCGATCTTGGGAGCTCGATCTCAGGGAGCTCGATCTTGGGAGCTCGATCAAGGAGCTCAATTTTTGGAGCTCGATCATGGGAGCTGGATCTTAGGGAGCTCGATCTAGGGAGCTCGATCAAGGAGCTCGATCTCAGGGAGCTCGATCAAGGAGCTCGATCTCAGGGAGCTCGATCTTGGGAGCTCGATCAAGGAGCTCGATCTCAGGGAGCTCGATCTTGTGAGTTCAATCAATGAGCTCTATCTTAGGGAGCTCGATCTTGGGAGCTCAATCACAGCCCAGAATATACAGCAGAAGGGAAAATTGCAGCAGCTTTTTAAGTCCAACTTTTGATCCGTTAACCATCCGAAACTCACCCAAGGCCCTCGGGACCTCAACCAAATATACCAACAAGTCCTAAAACATCATACGAACTTAGTCAAACCTCTAAATCATATCAAACAACGTTAAAACCATGAATCATACCCCAATTCAAGCTTAATGAAACTAAGAGTTTTCAACTTCTACATTCGATGTCGGAACCTACCAAATCAACTCCGATTGGCCTCAAATTTTACACACAAGTTATAGATGACATAACGGAGCTATGGATATTTTTGAAATTGGATTCCGACTCCGGTATCAAAAAGTCAACTCATCGGTCAAACTTTCAAACTTATATTCTTATTTTTAGCCATTTCAAGCCTAATTTAAGTACGGACTTCCAAATAAAATTTCGAACACGCTCCTAAGTCCAAAATTACCATACGGAGCTGTTGAAATTATCAAAATTCTATTCTGGGGTTATTTTCTTAAAATGTTGACCGAAGTCAAACTTAGCACTTTAAGGCCAATAATTAGTTGTATGAAATTTATTTTTACTATGTATAAATCAGATACAAAATATGCAAAAGACATATTGTATAAAAATTGTATTTAAGCTGTATGATATTGTAGTTGTATTTAACTGGGTAGAAACAATGTATGAAAGTTGTAGATAAGTTGTAAATAAGTTGTATAATATATAATTAGTTGTATGAAATTTATTTTTACTATGTATGTTGTTGTAGATATTCAAATTTGCATTAAATTTGTACGAAATTTATTTTTAATTTATATGTTGATGTACCATATATTATTCTTAGAGATAGAGATTTTATTTATTTAGTTTGAATATAAATATGCAATGAAGTTTAGATTCAGTAGAAGTTCTCTTTTAGATCTTGCTAAAATCCGTCCCAAATTCTCCTTAACTTTCTATATAAAACAGTTTACACTATGCAATATGCAGTTCAAAAACTAAAAGCAAAATGTGCAAATTTTTTTAATTAAAAAAAATTTAAAAAAATAAATAAACTTGCAAGCTTTATTAATTTGCATGTGATTCTTCTTCAACAATATCTATGAAATAATAAGCAAAATTTATTTCGATGGTAATGTATAAGATGCTATATGTGTTGTCAACAATGAGCTTTTTTCTTTGGGATAAGTCACAATGAAAAAATTTTTACTCCCTGCATCCTATTTCGTTTTTACTCATTTCTGTTAAAATCAGTCCCAAAATATGCAATTACTTGATTTGTTTTGTGAAAAATGTTGATTGTTGGGAGTATCTTTGGACCCAATATTCTGGAGAGAAGAGGGGAGAGAGGAGAGAAAAAAAAAATGGTATAACTAAATCCCTTGATTGAAGGCATAATAATGGATTGAGAGCCTTTTAAGGTGGAATGTATATAATTTGTAAGTAATCCTTGTTTAGGGCGGGTAATATACAAAATTAGAACAATTTTGGTAAATAAGTTTCAAATATTGTATAGGAACGAAACAATCCCTTAACTAAAACGCGTCGTAAGAGCCTAAGGTTTGTCTACTTATATACCCAATATCTCTCCCGTATTTTATCGGTGGAATTCGTCTAAGGTGTCACACTAGTACTCAATCGAACATTGTTCTAACACGAAGAAAATAAATGAAAAAAATCAAAAAATCAATTTGAAATAAAAGAATAGAACAATTCTAGGGTTAAATGGATTTTAATTAATATACAGGAAGGATTATCACGGGATGTGGTATTGAACAAGATTTGAATATTTTGGGAGGCATTTTATTGACAAAATATAACACGCTTGAATACATGAATACACCATTCATTTTTCTCTTTTTTTGGGACAAATGTATTTTAGAATAGTATACTTTTCCCTAAGAGAACAAAAAGGAAAAGATTATAAAAATGAATGTAAAGAAAAAGAAATTTTTTAATAAATCTGTTGCTTGAGAAAAGTGAGTCATTGAATTCTCATCACCGAAGGCAGAAATGTCTTAGAATGTCAATTCAAAAGTATCAAGAATTCCAACTAGTAGACTTGTTTTAAGGTTCTTTTGACTAGTTAATTGACTTGAATTCAAGTGATAAATTTAAAAAAAAAAAAACTTATAATTTTATTTAGCAATGAAACTTTTTAAGGATGTCAAGGTTCTATATGACACGTTCTTTAGAGAACTTAAGTTATATATACTGAAAGTACAAATATTTATTTACATTATCATTAAATTGTAATACTTATCAAAAGATTTACTAATAATGGGAAGAGAGCAATCACGATAGATATGATCGAAACAAATAAATCTCTCTAAAAACCAACAAATCTCTCTAAAAGCCAAAGACTCTTTAGTTAAATTAGTCATCTCTCTACTTATTCTTCATTATTTTTCTCCTCTTATACTAAGAGCCCGTTTGGACATAAGAAAAGTTTCACTTTTTTTCGAAAATTTTTCACTTTTTTTCACTTAGATCACTCACAAAACTTCAAAAATAACCCAAAATTATATTCATGTTCAAACACAACTTTAGTTTTCAAATACCATTCATTTGAAAAAAAAATTCACTTTTTTCCGGAATTTTACAATTCTTATGTCCAAACGCCCACTAAATATTAAAAGGAACTCAAATACTTAATTCCATTATTGAAAAAATAAAATTATTTCTCTCCACTGTCACAAGTCACTGTGGTATTGCCCCAATGGTTCTACATTTGAATCCTTCCAAACTTTTATTATTTATTTTTCTTTTTTAATTTTTTCTTCCAAATTTCCTCATCTATTTAAACACACTTTCATTTTCTCCCTTGTTTCATCCTCTTCTCGACAACTCCATTGTTTTTAGAAAAACTTCTTTTCCCCTTCTCCACAACCTCCCAACTTTTCTCAATATACAATATTAGAATGGGAAAAATTATGGGATTTGCTAGTTCTTTCCTAAAGGAAATACGGTTTGGTGAAAGAATTAGTAACTCCAAAAAAACCAAGATTGAAAGTAGTAGTACCCCTACTACTTATGTATGCAGAGATGAGTTGGATATTAAGAAGAAGCCCAAAATCAAGAAACAAGTGAGATTTGATCTTGAACCTAAATACCAACATCCAAGAGAAGAAGAAAGCAATGAGGAGCAAAAGAAAAGGAATACTAGTAGTTCTTTTGATGATCATGCAAATAATGGGGTTAGAGTTAAAATATTGATGAAAAAAGAAGATGCAAGAAGGTTGCTATTGAAGTGTAAAGAAGGAGGGGTGCTTGAATTCATGGATATTGCTCAAGAGCTTGTCCAAGTTCCTTCTACTAATGTTAGGGTTCACTAAATCACTAAATGAAAAGTACTCACTACTAGCTCGAGTTTTTTCCATTCTCAAATCTTAAATTTGAGACTTCTAATTAAATAAACAGATTTCATGCCCAACTCATTACACTTAGCTTTTTGGTGGTTTGAGGATTTCTTGGTTTATATTGCGTTAGAGACTCTCTGTGATGATCCAAAAGGTCATCTTTAAATTTAATAATTATTTCTACATTCTGAGACCTCAAACAACACTATTTATCATTTTTTGACTTGCGTGCACAGTCCGTATAATTTTTTGAAAAGTTTTTATGTGAAAAATTGATTAAAATGTGAAATAGAGTCTTAAAACTCAATTAAGTTGACTTTGGTCAATATTTTTAGCAACGAACCCGGATCAGTATTTTGACAGTTTCGTTAGGTCCGTCTCATAATTTGGGACTTGGGCGTATGCCTGAAATTTAATTTGGAGGTCCTTAGCTCAAGTTATGGCCATTTAACGGAAACTACAAATTTAAAGGCTAAAGGTTTTCAAAGTTTGACCACGGATTTGACTTTTTGATATCGGGGTCGGAATTCAATTTTGGAAGTTAGAACAGCTCTGTTATGTCATTTATGACTTGTGTGCCAAATTAGAAGTCATTCCGGATTCGTTTAATATGTTTTGTCATGAGTTTTGCAAATTGAAAAGTTTGAAAATTAAAAGTCCGAATCGAGGTGTGAATTGTAATTTTGGTGTTGTTTAATGTGATTTGAGACCTCGAATAAGTCCGTATTATATTATGGAACTGGTTGGTATAATTGGACGAGGTTCCGAGGGGCTCGGGTGACTTTCGGACGTGTTTCAGGTCATTTTTGTAAAAGTTTGCAGGTCTGGTTCTGGTGTTTCGCACCTGTGACTTTTGGAGCGCAGGTGCGGTCCCGCTTCTGCGGAGAGCCTCATCGCTTCTGCGATTGGGAGTCTGGGTAGCCTACCCGCTTCTGCGAGAAAATGGTTTGCAGATACGACCACTGCTTCTGCGGCTTGGCCTTCGCAAATGCGGAAGGTACCGCAAATGCGGCTCCTTCTTGTGCTTCTGCGCATCCGCAAATGCGGCTCCTTCTTGTGCAGATACGGACAAACTCTGGGCAAGCCCATTTCGCAGACGCGAGATTTGTCTCGCAAATGCGAGCTCGCAGATGCGAAAATTCGTCCGCAAATGCCAAAATGCTAGACAGACTACATAAAATCGGGAGCTAGCCATTTTTACTCATTTTTGAGTTTTGAGTCTCGGATTTGGGCGATTTTAAAAAGGGTTTTCACAACTTTGAATTGGGTTAGTGTTATATAACCAAAAGTGATTATATTTCATAAATCCATGTCTATATTCATCATTTATTTCAGATTTAGATAGAAAAAATTAAAAATTTTGTAAAATTTTCCAAAAACGAAACATTAAGATTTGAAGGTCCAATTGACAACGGAATTTGATAATTTTTATATGGTTGGACTTGTCTCGGAACGGGTGTTCGAATTTCATAAGTTTTTCCGAGATTTGAGACATGGGCCCCACTGTTGATTTTTGAGATGAATTTCGGATTCTAATCCAGAACATTAGTAAATTCATATGGAATTAATTCCTACGATTTGTATTGAGTATATTGAATTGTTTATGACTAGATTTGAGGATTTCGGACACAAATTCGCGAGGCAAAGGTTTATTGAAATCTTGAATTTCGTTGCAAAGTGAGGTAAGTGTCGTGGTTAACCTTGACTTGAGGGAATAGAACCCTTGAATTATTTGTTACGTGAATTTCATGTGTAACGATGTATAGGCAAGGTGACGAGTGCGTTTACTTTGTCAAATTAATTATTTGCATAATTAGTTAAAAATCATAAATTATTTTAAGACCCAAATTAATTATTATAATAATTGTTTCTCTCATATTCCTTGTCAATTATTAATTCTTGATTCTTGCAATAATTATTACATGCTAATTTGATTTATGTGTTTTAATTGCTACTTGACATTTAGCATTGTCACGACCCGAAATTTCCACCTTCGGGACCATGATGGCGCCTAACATTTCACTTACAATGGAATCCAACGTTAGAATATAACTAGCCATTTTAACAAATTTTTAAATTTATTTAATAACAAGAAAACAAATACGAAAATAAAGTATGAAATAAAGTGAATAATCCACAATAATCGCGATATCTAAATACCATCCCAGAACTGGAGTCACAAGTGCACGAGCTTCTAAAATAATACAAATAAAGGTATGAATAAAATTCAAATTGTTTGAAATATAATACACATCTGAAATAAGATAGCACGAGACTTCAGAACTGCGAACGCTGTGCAGTTATACCTTAAGTCTCCACTGGTAGTTGTATCCTGGTAAATCTACAGTACGCCGCTGGGACCAACTCCGAAATCTGTACAAAAAGTGCAGAGTGTAGTATCAGTACAACCAACCCCATGTACTGGTAAGTGCCGAGCCTAACCTCGACGAAGTAGTGACGAGGCTAAGGCATGTCGCTTACATTAACTTGTAACAACAACAACAACAACAACAACAACAACAACAATAATAATAATAATAATAATAATAATAATAATAATAATAATAATAATAATAATAATAATAATAATAATAATAATAATAATAATAATAACGGGAATAGTAGTAAGACTGGTAAATAATATCAATAATTGAAGTCAATTCAACAGTCACAATCCCTCAACTTATTTCCATTGCGGCGTGCAACCCGATCCCCAATATAAACTTAGAATAAATCTGTTACGGCGCGCAACCCGATCGCCTAATATATACTTTTAAATAAATCTGTTGCGGCGCGCAACCCGATCCCTCAATATATTTAATAACTCTTAAATGTAATAAAAATACTCCAATAAATATCACGTTTAATGAGAAACTATTAAGCATCAAGGCATACAATAATTATAATTTATTTATGAAACAAACAATAATAAGTAGCAATTAATTGTGAAAATCAAGGAGAAAATAGGTAGTTTAATATTTAATATGCTAAATGTCAAGTAATAATTAAGATACATAAATCAAATAAGCATGTAACAATTATTGCAGGAATTCAAGGCATAATATTAAGCATGGAATATGAGAGAAACAATTAATATAATAATTAATTCATGTCTTAAAATAATTTATGATTTCAAATAATTATGCAAACAATTAATTTGACAACGTATAGACACTCGTCACCTCGCCTATACATCATTCACATAAATTTCATATAACAAATCATTCAAGGGTTCTATTCCCTCAAGTCAAGGTTAACCACGACACTTACCTCGCTTTGCAACCAAATTCAAGAATTCAATAAACCTTTACCTCGCGAATTGGTATTTGAAATCCTCAAATCTAGTCATAAACAATTCAATATACTCAATATAAATCGTAGGAATTAATTCCATATGAATTTACTAATTTTTCGGATTAAAATCCGAAATTTATTTAAAAAAATCAACAATGGGACCCACATCTCGAATCCTAGAAAAAATTACGAAATCCAAACACCTGTTCCGATACGAGTTCAACCATACAACAATTATCGAATTCCTACGTCAAATGGACCTTCAAATCTTAATTTTTCGTTTTTGGAAAGTTTTATAAAAAGTCCAATTTCTTCCATCTAAATCCAAATAAAGGATGAATATAGACATGGATTCATGAAATATAATCACTTTTGGTTATATAAATTTACCCAATTCAAAGTCGTGAAAATTCCCTTTGAAATCGCCCAAATTCGAGACTTAAAACTCAAACAATGAGTGAAAATGGCGACTTCCGAATTTATGGGCTCTGCCTAGTCTTTTTTCGCATCTGCGGACACAAATTTCGCATTTGCGAGACAAGGCTCACATTTGCGATGCCAGGCTGCCAGGTGAAGTTCCGCATCTGCGGACATTCCTGTCGCACCTGTGACATCCACTTTTGCGCAAATATTACCGCACCTGCGAAGACCCAAGCCCAGACTCAGTCCCGCATCTGCGCCAACCCCGCCGCACCTGCGGCATCGCACCTACGGCGAAAGGCCCTCGCAGGTGCGATCACATCAAAGGTAGCATTTCCAGCATTTTTCCTTAAGTCCGAATTTGATCCGTTAACCATCCGAAACTCACCTAAGGCTCTCGGGACCTCAACCAAATATACCAACAAGTCCTAAAATATCATGCGAACTTAGTCGTGTCTTCAAATCACATCCAACAACACTAAAAATACGAATCACACATAGATTCAAGCCTAATGAACTTTGAAACTTTCAAGTTCTACAAACGATGCCGGAACCTATCAAATCACGTCCGATTGATCTCAAATTTTGCACACAAGTCATAAATGATATAACAGAGCTATTCTAATTTTCTGAATCGAATTCCGACCCCGATATCAAAAAGTCAAATCCGTGGTCAAATTTTAGAAATCTTTAGCCTTTAAATTTCTAGTTTCCGTTAAATGGCCATAACTCGAGCTAGGGACCTCCAAATTAAATTTAAGGCATACGCCCAAGTCCCAAATCACGAGACGGACCTACTGGAACTGTCAAAACACCGATTTGGGTCCGTTTGCTAAAAATGTTGACCAAAGTCAACTTAATTGAGTTTTAAAGCTCTATTTCACATTTTAATCTATTTTTCACGTAAAAACTTTCCGAAAAATTATACGAACTGCGCATGCAAGTCGAGAAATAATAGATAGTGCTTTTAGAGGTGTTAGAACACAGAATTAATTATTAAATTTAAAGATGACCTTTTGGATCATCACATTCTCCACCTCTAAAACAAACATTCGTCCTCGAACGGAATTAGAAAAGTACCTGAGCTGTTAAAAAGGTCTGGAAATTTACTCCGCATGTCCGACTCGGACTCCCAAGTAGCTGTCTCAATTGATTGACCTCTCCATTGTACCCAAACTTAAGGATAACTCTTAGACCTCAATTGTCAGACCTGCCGGGATACAATAGCTACCGGCTCCTCTTCATAAGTCAAATCTTTGTCCAATTGGACTGAGCTGAAATCTAACACATAGGATGGATCACCATGATATTTCTGGAACATAGACACATGGAACACCAGATGAACCGCTGATAAACTAGGTGGTAATGCAAGCCTGTAGTCTACTTCGCCCACCCTTTCAAGAATTTCGAAGGGTCCTATATACATAGGGCTCAACTTGCCCTTCTTTTCGAACCTCATTACACCTTTCATAGGTAAAACCCGGAGCAATACTCTCTCTCCAACCAAGAATACAATATCATGAACTTTACGGTCGGGATAATTCTTTTGTCTAGACTGAGCTGTGCGAAATCGATCCTGAATAATTTTGACCATATCCAAGGCATCCTGTACCAAATCGGTACCCAACAACCGAGCCTCTCCCGGTTCAAACCATCCAACTGGAGAACGGCATCCTTCCATATAATGCCTCATATGGAGCCATCTGAATGCTAGACTGGTAGCTATTATTATAAGCAAAGTCCGCAAGTGGCAAGAACTGACCCCAAGAACCTCCAAAGTCTATAACACAAACGCGAAGCATATCTTCCAATATCTGGATAGTGCGCTCTGACTATCCGTCTATCTGTGGATGAAATGTTAGACTCAACTCAACCCGCATGCCTAACTCACGTTGTACATCCCTCCAGAAGTGTGAAGTGAACTGCGTACCTTGATCAGAAATGACAGACACGGGCACGCCGTGAAGGGGGGCAATCTCACGAATGTAAATTTCAGCTAACCACTCTGAAGAATAGGTAACTGCCACTGGAATGAAATGTGCTGACTTGGTCAACCTGTCCACAATGACCTAAACTGCGTCGAATTTTCTTTGAGTCCGTGGAAGCCCAACGAAAAAATCCATAGTGATATGCTCCCACTTCCACTCAGGAATTTCTAACTTCTAAAGCAAACCACCAAGTCTCTGATGCCCGTACTTAACTTGCTGACCATTCAGACACCGAGCTACATATGCAACTATATCCTTCTTCATTCTCCTCCACCAATAATATTGCCGCAAATCTTGATACATTTTGGCGGTACCTGGATGAATAGAATACCTGGAACTGTGGGCCTCTTCTAGAATTAATTCACGAAGACCATCCTCATTAGGCACACAAATACGACCCTGCATTCGCAAAACTCCATCTTTCCCCACAGCAACCTGTTTGGCATCACCGTGCCGCACCGTGTCCTTAAGGACAAGTAAATGAGGATCATCATACTGTTGCTCTCTGATGCGCTCAAATAAAGACGACCGAGCGACTGTGCAAGCTAGAACCCGACTAGGTTCTGAAATATCTAACCTCACGAACTGATTAGCCAAAGTCTAAACATCTGCAGCTGACGGTCTCTCACCAACCGGAATATGCGCAAGACTGCCCATACTCACAGCCTTTCTACTTAAAGCATCGGCCACCACATTGGCCTTTCTTGGGTGATACAAAATAGTGATATCATAGTCCTTCAACAACTCCAACCATCTTCTCTGACTCAAATTGATATCCTTTTGTTTGAACAGATATTGTAAGCTACGATGATCAATAAATACCTCACACGAGACACTATAAAGGTAATGCCTCCAAATCTTCAGTGCGTGAACAATGGCTGCCAATTCTATGTCATGAACAAGATAATTCTTCTCGTGAACTTTCAATTGCCGCGATGCGTATGCAATCACCTTGACATCTTGCATTAATACTGCACCAAGCCCAATGTGAGATGCATCATAATATACCGTATAAGATCCTGAAACTGTGGGTAATACCAACACTGGCGCCGTAGTCAAAGCAGTCTTGAGCTTCTGAAAGCTCAACTCACACTCGTCTGACCATCTGAATGGAACACCTTTCTGGGTCAGTCTGGTCAATTGACTTGCTATAGATGAAAACCCCTCCACGAACAGATGATAATAACCTGCCAAACCCAGGAAACTCCGGATCTATGTAACTGAAGTAGGTCAAGGCCAAATCTGAACAGCCTCAATCTTCTTAGGATCCACTTTTATACCTTCTGCCGATACAATATGCCCCAAAACTGCAACTGAGTTTAACCAAAACACACATTTGAAAATTTAGCGTATAACTGATTATTCTTCAAAGTCTGAAGCACACTCCGAAGATGCTGCTCATGCTCCTCTCAACTACTTGAGTAAATCAAGATATCATCAATGAATACAACCACAAAAAAATCTAAATAGGGCTTGAACACCCGATTCATCAAATCCATAAATGTTGCTGGGGCATTTGTCAACCCAAAGGACATCACTAGGAATTTCTAATGCCCATATCGAGTCCAAAAAGCTGTCTTAGGGATATCAGATGCCCTAATCTTCAACTGATGGTAACTAGACCTCAAGTCGATCTTTGAAAACACCTTGGCACCCTAAAGCTGATCGAATAAGTCATAACTTCTAGGCATTGGATACTTGTTCTTGATAGTAGCCTTGTTCAACTGCCGATAATCTATACACATTCGTATTGAACCATCTTTCTTCTTTATAAATAATACTGGTGCACCCTAGGGCGAGACACCAGGTCTAATGAATCCCTGATCAAGAAAGTCTTGTAACTACTCCTTCAATTCTTTCAATTCCAGCGGGGCCATACGGTATGGTGGGATAGAAATGGGCTGAGTTCCCAGAGCCAAATCAATACAGAAGTATATATCTCTGTCGGGTGGCATTCCCGGCAAATCTGTAGGAAATACTTCTAGAAATTCACGAACAATTGGTACTGAGTCCATAGAAAGAACATCCGCACTGGATCGCAAATATAAGCCAAATAGGCTAGACACCCTTTCTCAACCATATGCCGAGCCATCATATAAGAAATAACCCTACTAGTAGAATGACCAGGAGTTTGTTTCCACTCTAACTGAGGTAACCCCGGCATGGCTAGGATCACCTTCTTGGCATGACCATCCAATATAGCATGATAAGGTGACAACCAATCCATACCTACGATGACATCAAAATCTACCATATCAAGAAGTAAAAGATCCACACTAGTCTCAAGACTAGCAATAGTAATCACACACGAACGATAGACATGGTCTACTACAACAGAGTCTCCTACCGGTGTAGATGCACACACAGAAGCACGAGGCACAACCAAATATGAAGCAAAATAAGAGGACACATAGGAATAAGTAGATCCTGGATCAAATAGAACTGAAGCATCTCTATGGGAAACTAGAATAATAGCTTGTGATCACGACATCGGATGACTCGGCCTCAGGCCTAACTGGAAACGCATAAAATCAGGGCTGGGCCCCACCACTCTGAACTGCATCTCTTGGACGGCCTCTAAATGGCTGGCCTCTACCTCTAACTACCTGACCCCTACCTCTAGCTGGTTGAGCAGGCGGTGAAGCAATCGGTGCTCGTATGATGGCACGAGAATCCTGCCGAGATCTGTTACTCGACAACTTAGGGCAATACCTCCTGATGTGGCCAATGTTCCTACACTCATAACACCCATCCTGATACCGTGGCTACTGAAGCTGAAGCTGACCCGAACGGGCTGAATAACCGTTGTAGTGACTCTGGAGTGGTGGTGCACTGATAGGAGCTGAATTTGCACTAAATGCTGGCTACCCAGAGTGAGGCATAATAGGACCGTGAGTCCCTGAAGCACCGGGAGATGCCTGAGGTGCTGAATGAAATGGTCTGGGAGGATGACCCCTACCAAAATTACCCCTGCCTCCAGATGAGGCACCACTAAAACCACTGAACTGACAAGGCCTCTTATCAGACCTATGCCCTCTCTCCTGTGCAAGAACCATCTTGATCCTCCTCGCGACATTAGCAGCTGCGTGAAAGGAGATCTCACTTCCGGTCTTCTTGGCCATCTGAAGCTTGATTGGGTGAGTGAGTCCCTCAATAAACCTCCTCACTCTCTCTCCCTGAGTAGGTAGTAAAAGGAAAGCATGATGGGCTAAATCCACAAAACGGGATTCATACTGAGTAATAGTCATACTGCCCAACTGTAGACGCTCAATTTGCCTACGGTAATCCTCTCTTAATGTGATAGGGAGGAACTTCTCTAGAAATAGCCGTGAAAACTTCTCCCATGTCAATGCAGGTTATCCAACTGGTCTAGTCAATGTATAACCTCTCCAACACCTCTTGGCGGAACCCATCATCTGAAATACAGCAAAATCGACCCCATTAATCTCAACTATACCCATGTTCCGCAGCACCTTATGGCAGCGGTCAAGATAATCTTGTGGGTCCTCAGAAGGTGTACCACTGAAGTGAACTGGAAAAGCTTGGTAAACTTATCCAGTCTCAATAAGGCCTCAAAAGACATGGCGGGCCTATCATCGGCTTGTGCCGCAATAACTGGCTGAACTACCCCAACTGGCGGGGCTGCTGGAGCCTAATTCTGAGGAGCCATCTGCTCCGGAGCGGGAGTTTGTGCTCCTTCCCTAGCCTGTGAGACGGCTGGTGCACTGGAAATGTATCATTCTGGGCTACGCCCTCCATAAGACTTATTAAACGGACTAGAGCGTCCTGAAGCACTTGAGTAGCTATGAATCCTTCCGGGACCTGAACTGGTCCAACTGGTACAGTCTGAACTGGAACCTCCTCCTGAAGATCCACCTGAGTTTCTATAACAGGTGCTGCTGCTTGAGCCCTAGACTGAGCTTTACCTCTGCCTCTGCCCTGGCCTCTAGCACGACCCCGGCCTCGACCTCTACCCCTGTCCATAGTTGCCACCGGGGGGCTCTGGTCCTTGTTCGTCGGTAGATGTATTACGTGTTCTCGCCATCTGCGAGAGAATAAGAATAGAATGGTTCAACCATCGATGATAGAATAAAATCGCACGACAGAATAAGAAAGAAGTGATATTATTCCTAAACTTCACAGCCTTTGAAAGATAAGTACTGATGTTTTTGTACCGATCCTTCAGACTCTGCTAAGTTTGCTCGTGACTCGTGAGACCTATGTAACCTAGTGCTCTGATACCAACTGTCACGACCCCGAATTCCCACCTTCGTGACCGTGATGGCACCTAACATTTCACTTGCTAGGAAAGCCAGTGTTAAAATATAACTACCCATTTTAACAAATTTTTAAATTTACTTAATAACAAGGAAACAAATGCGAAAATAAAGTCTGAAATAAAGTGAATAATCCATAATAATCGCGATATCTAAATACCATCCCAGAACTGGAGTCACAAGTGCACGAACTTCTAGAATAATACAAATAAAGGTCTGAATAAAATTCAAGTTGTTTGAAATATAATACACAGCTGAAATAAGATAGAAGGGGACTTCACAACTGCGAACGCTGTGCAATTATACCTTAAGTCTCTACAGTACGTCGCTGGGACTAACTCCGAAATCTGCACAAGAAGTGCAGAGTGTAGTATCAGTACAATCGACCCCATGTACTGGTAAGTACCGAGCCTAACCTCGACGAAGTAGTGACGAGGCTAAGACAGGTGTCACGACCCAAATTTTCCCTCTGTATAATATCGTGACGGCACCTAGTCTCTACGACTAGGTAAGCCTAACATTTGCGGAATAATGAAATAAAAACATAATTTTAACACTTAACCGTTCAAAAATACACAGCAAATTCCAAAAACCCGGAACATCGTGAATCAAAAACTACAGAAGGAAAAATCTAGTGTCTCTATACATCAGAGTCTAACAAGGAAAAATACAGAAGATAATGGACATGAGAAAGAGTAGAAGGGGACTCTGAGGTCTGCAGACGCGGCAGATATACCTTGAAGTCTCCGAAGCTGTCCCGGCTCACTGATAGTGCGGCTAATAAGGTGCACCTGGATCTGCACACGAAAAACATGTGCAAAGAGTAGCATGAGTACACCACAATAAAATAAAGGCTGAAATTTAACAAAAATAAAATCATAGAAGGTAACAGCTCAGTACACAGAAACACAAACAGGGGATCTCCCGAGATACCGTCTCGTAGTCCCAAACGTAAATGAGCAGGGGGATCTCCCGAAATACCGTTCCGTAGTCCCAAAATAAATAAGCAGGGGGGATCTCCCGGAATATCGTTCCGTAGTCCCAAAATAAATGTGCAGGGGGATCTCCCGGAATACCGTTCCATAGTCCCAAAATAAATGTGCATGGGGGATCTCCCGGAATACCGTTCCGTAGTCCCAAAGTAAATATGCAAGACAGGGGGATCTCCCGAAATACCATTTCGTAGTCCCAAAGTAAATATGTAGTGAGAATGATAGAAATACAACTACATCACAAAATTCTCACAATTTAGACTAAGTACCAGTCAGGGAAGAAGTAGGAAGTTCATTAAGCATGATGCACATAATTCACATAAACAATTAAGACACGTAGATATGCTGTATTAGACAAAACATGATAGCTACACATATTGGAATAATTCAATTAAGAATGAAAATAGATTAGTATTCATTAAAATGGTATAACTCAAAATAACAAGAAAATATATTTCTGCTCGGCAAGAAAATCGGGTTTTTCCACAACTAGCCCGTGTACGTACACGACGCTCACATAGCATAATAGTTCCAAATCTTAAGGGGATTTCCCCCACGCAAAGTTAGGCAAGCCACTTACCTCGAACCAAGCTCAATCAATCGGTCACAATGCCTTTCCCACGAATATCCGGCTCCAAATGGCCTAAATCTAGCCAAAAGCAATTACATATCATAAATACAACAATAATAGACTCGTCTAATTAACGAAATCAACATCTTAACGAAAATTCCGAAATTAATTCAAAATCGCCCGTGGGCCCCACATCTCGGAACCCAACAAAAGTTACAGAATATGAACGCCCATCCAACTACGAGTCCAACCATACAAATTTTACCAAAATCCGACATCAATTCGAGCCTCAAATCTTCAATTAAAGTCTATGAAGATTTTTACCATTTTCAACTCAATCTTTACCCATTTGAACCTAACAATCTTTCCATAACCTTATTGGTATATATACATAATACTCTTACACCCAAGAATCATACTATAAATCACCCTTCTTTACTCCAAAGCCGAAAGTGAAGAATTAAGGAAAGAAATTCTTACCTCTTTGAAGCCCTAGCAAGATCCTTGTGAAATCTTCAAACCTTGAAAAAGAAATTGATGGATAAATGACTAAGTCTTCACTTTCTCTCTCTAAAATGCTCTCACCTCTCTCTAAAATATCAGATGAAACCCTTTAAAATGACCCCCAATAGTGTTTTATAAGAATAGGGTCGGGTTTATAAAATCAGAAAAATGAAACTCCGTAACAGGTTCTGCGGTCGCATATCCGACCGCATAATGGTTATGCGGACCGCATACCGGTCGCATAATCGGTGTCCAAAACTGGCAGACATTTGTCTGTGTGTGCGGTCACTATGCGGCCTGCATAACTGTTCTGCGATCACATAGTGACCGCATAACAGTTATGCGGTCGCATAGTCGACGACAGATTTCATCCAAACTGGCCCTCATCTACCTCACTTCTGCGGTCATTATGCGGCCCGCAGAGTGATTATGCTGTCGCATAATGGACCGCAGAAACGCATTTTTCTGCCAAAAATTTTCCTTTACTTCCTGGTGCATTGTTCAACCCAGAAATTTCTACAACCTTTGTACTATTTGACCTACCTCGACGCCACAAAAAAACTTAATTTCCTTAGCAAAACTTTTCGGGTCACTACACATACGTCAACATCTGGTCAACCTTTTCAACTGAATTTCGAAACCTTGGAACTTGGTTTTCCAAATCATTCAAAAGTCTCACCGGACCCGAACCAATTACCCCCGGCAAGTCACATAACAATTGTAAAGCATAAATTGAGCAGTAAATGGGGAAACGAGGTTATAATACTCAAAACGACGGGTCAGGTCGTTACATTCTCCCCCTCTTAAACAAACGTTTGTCCTTGAACGGGTTTAGAATAATACCTGGAGTCTCAAATAAGTGTGGGTATTTACTCCACATCTCTTATTCAATCTCCTAAGTAGCTTCTCCGACTGGCTGGCCTCTCCACTGCACCTTCACTGATGCTATGTTCTTGGACCTCAGCTTTCGAACCTGTCGGTCTAAAATAGCCACCGGCTCCACATCATAAGTCAAATTACCGTCTAGCTGCACTGTACTGAAATCCAGAATATGAGACGGATCTCCAACATACTTTCGGAGCATGGATACATGGAACACTGGATGAACACCTAATAGACTAGGTGGCAAAGCATGTTCATAAGTCACCTCTCCAATTTTCTTAAGTATCTCAAAAGGCCCAATATACTGAGAGCTCAACTTGCCCTTCTTCCCGAACCTCAACACACCCTTCATGGGTGAAATCTTGAGCAGAACCTTCTCCCCAACCATGTGAACAACATCACGAACCTTCCTGTCGGCATAACTCTTCTGTCTAGACTGTGTCGTGCGAAGCCGTTCCTGAATTACTTTAACCTTCTCTAAAGCATCCTGAACTAAGTCAGTACCCAGTAGTCTAACCTCACCCGGCTCAAACCAACCCACCGGAGACCGACACCATCTCCCATATAAAGCTTCATACGGAGCCATCTGAATGCTTGACTAGTAGCTAAAATTGTAAGCAAACTCTGCGAGTGGCAGAAATTGATCCCATGAACCCCCAAAGTCAATGACACAAGCGCGTAGCATATCCTCTAATATCTGAATAGTGCGCTCGGACTGTCCGTCTATTTGAGGGTGAAATGCTATGCTCAACTCAACCCTAGTACCCAACTCATGTTGTATAGCTCTCCAAAACCGTGATATAAACTGTGTACCCCGGTCAGAGGTAATAGATACTTGTACGCCATGAAGCTTGACGATCTCACGGATGTAAATTCGAGCTAGCTGCTCGGAAGAATAGGTAGTCATCACAGGAATGAAATGAGCCGACTTGGTCAGCCTATCCACAATCACCCAAACTGCATCAAACCTCTGCTGAGTCTGTGGAAGTCCAACAATAAAATCCATAGTGATCCGCTCCCATTTCCACTCCAGAATCTCTTACTTCTGAAGCAATCCACCTGGTCGCTGATGCTCATATTTTACATGCTGACAACTCAGACATCAAGACACATACTCTACTAAGTTCTTCTTCATTCTCCTCCACCAGTAATGTTGTTTCAAGTCCTGATACATCTTTGCGACACCCGGATGAATAGAATACCGCGAACTGTGAGCCTCCTGGAGAATCAACTCACACAAACCATCTATATTGGGCACACATAGCCTGCCCTGCATCCTCAATGCACCATCATCTCCAATAGTGACCTCCTTAGCATCACCGTGCTGGATCGTGTCCTTAAGGACAAGCAGATGGGGGTCATCATACTGACGCTCCCTGATACGATCATAAAGAGAACACCGAGAGACCACACAAGTCAATACTCGACTCGGCTTAGAAATATCCAATCTCACAAACTGGCTTGCTAAGGCCTGAACATCCAACGCCAATGGCCTCTCTGCTGCTGGTAGATATGTTAAACTCCCCAAACTCTCTGCCCGACAACTCAAAGCATCGGCCACCACATTGGCCTTCCCAGGGTGGTACAAAATAGTGATATCATAATCAATAAGTAGCTCCAACCACCTCCGCTGACGTAAGTTAAGATCTTTCTGCTTAAACAGATGTTGCAAACTCCGATGGTCGGTGTAAATCTCACAAGGAACACCGTACAAATAATGTCGCCATATCTTCAAGGCATGAACAATAGCTGCTAACTCAAGGTCATAGACAGGATAATTCTTATCGTGCACCTTCAGCTGTCTGGATGCATAGGCAATCACCCTACTGTCCTGCATCAACACCGTGCCGAGACCAATCCGCGATGCATCACAATATATAGTATTAGACCCCGAACCTGTAGGTAATACCAATACTGGGGCTGTAGTTAAAGCTGTCTTGAGCTTCTGAAAGCTCTCCTCATATTCCTCTGTCCACCTGAACGGAGCACCCTTCTGGGTCAGCCTGGTCATAGGTGTTGCAATAGATGAGAATCCCTCTACAAAGCGACGGTAATACCCTGCCAAACCAAGAAAACTCCAGATCTCTGTAGCTGAGGACGGACTAGGCCAACTCTGTACTGCTTCAATCTTCTTCGGATCCACCTGGATCCCCTCACTCGATACTATATGACCCAAGAATGCCACTGAGTCTAGCCAAAATTCACACTTTGAAAATTTTGCATATAACTTCTTTTCTCTCAAGGTATGAAGTGCAGTCCTTAGGTGCTGCTCATGATCCTCCCGACTCCGGGAGTATACCAGAATGTCGTCAATAAACACAATGATGAACGAGTCAAGATAAGGTCGGAACACACTATGCATCAAGTGCATAAAAGCTCATGGGGCATTGGTCAACCCAAAAGACATAACAAGAAACTCATAGTGACTATATCTGGCCCTAAAAGCAGTCTTTGGGATATCCGGCTCCCGAATCTTCAACTGATGATAACCTAAACGTAAGTCAATCTGGGAAAACACTCTGGAACCCTGTAACTGATCAAATAAGTCATCAATACGAGGCAACGTATACTTGTTCTTCACTGTGACTTTGTTCAACTGGCGGTAATTAATACACATCCGCATAGAACCATCCTTCTTCTTCATAAATAAGACAGAAGCACCCCAAGGTGACACACTGGGCCGAATGAAGCCTTTATCAAGCAATTCTTGTAACTGCTCTTTCAACTCCTTCAATTCAGGAGGAGCATACGATATGGAGGAATAGAGATGGGTTGAGTGCCCGGCAACAAATCAATGCCAAAATCAATATCTCTGTCGGGCGGCATGCCTGGAAGATCAGCTGGAAACACATCTGGAAAGTCCCTCACTACTGGAACTGACTCAACTATATGGGTATCAATACTGATATCTCTCACATAAGCTAGATACGCGTCACACCCCTTCTCAACCATTCGTTGAGCTTTAAGAAAAGAAATAACTCTGCTGGGAGTATACTCTAAGGTACCTCGCCATTCTAATTGCGGTAAACCTGGCATAGCCAGCATCACAGTTTTAGCGTGACAATCAAGAATATCATAATGGGGCGACAACCAGTCCATGCCCAAAATAATATCAAAGTCTACCATGTTGAGTAATAGTAAATCGGCTCTGGTCTCAAAACCACTAAGCGCAATCAAACACGACCGATACACGTGGTCCACAACAAGAGAATCTCCCAAGGAGTAGATACATAAATAGGGGAACTCAAAGAATCCCGAAATACGCCCAAATACGGGGCAAAATAAGAGGACACATAAGAATATGTAGAGCCTGGGTCAAATAATACTGACGCATCTCTATGACAGACCGGAACAATATCTGTAATGATAGAATCAGAAGCAACTGCCTTTGTACGAGCAGGAAGTGCATAATTTCTAGCCTGGCCTCCCCCTCTAGGGTGACCTCTACCTCCCCGACCTTCACCTCGAGCGGGTTGAGCATGTGGGGTGGCAGCTGGTGCTGTAATCATAGCTTGAGGCCCCGGTAGAGCACGTTGTGGCTGAATAGTTTGTGGAGGTGCACCCCTCTTATTCCTGGGGCAATCCCTCGCCATGTGGCGAGTGTCGCCACACTCAAAACAAGCTCTGGGAGGGCGTGGCTGTTGTAACTAGCTCGGGCCAGGTCTGCCGGACTGGCCACTAGGAACACCCCGTGCAGGAGGCACACTAGATACTGGCGGTGCATAATAAGGCTCCTGGGGTCTAGAAGAAGCTAGAACACCGCTGGAGGCTGGAAGGGCTGAATGAATGGGGCGGCTCACATAACCCCTACCATGGCGAGCTGCTGGGGCACGAGCTCCCGAATAATAACCAGCCTCTCGAGACCTCTTGGCCTCCCTGTCCTCTCTATCCCGGGCAAACATGCCCTCGAATCTCCTGGCAATACCCACAACATGCTGATAAGAAATATCCATCTCCAATTCCCTGGCCATACTACTCCAGATGCTAGGATGGAGACCCTCAATAAACCGTCGAACCCTCTCTCGAACTGTGGCAACTAAGACCGGTGCATGTAGGGCCAAATCACTGAAGCGAACTGCATACTCTGACACAGTCATAGCCCCCTGGCGCAACTGCTCAAACTTCGCGCGCCATGAGTCCCTGAGGCTCTGAGGGACATACTCTCTAAAAACATGTCCGAGAACTGAGTCCATGTAAGTGAAGCTGCCTCAGCCGGACTACTCAACTCATAAGCACGCCACCACTGATAGGCTACTCCTCTAAGCTTGAATATGGTAAAAGAAACCCCGCTCGTCTCCGCTATTCCCATAGTACGGAGAATACGATGACACTCCTCCAGAAAACCTTGAGCATCATCTGTAGCCAATCCATTGAAGGTAGGTGGGCGGTACTTCTTGTACCTCTCAAGTCTGAGCTGCTCCGCCTCAGAAGTTGCTGCCCTAACCTCGGGCTGAGCTGGAGCTACCGGCTGCATTGGTACAATCTCTAGAACCTGGTCGACCTGAGCCCGCTGCTCTGGAGTACCGGCAACGGGAGTCTGTGCTCGTCCCCCGGCCTGAGATATGGCAGGAGCAAGTGGAATCGATCCAGCCTGAGCTAAGGTGCTGAACATGCTCAGAAACTGGGCTAGAGTCTCTTGGAGGGCTGGTGCAAGAATAAATATCTCAGGTGTCTGCCCTCCAGCTTGAGCTACTCGGAGCTCCTCTGTAGCAGCTCGTGCTGGTGCTCTGGCTGCACCACGTGGATGTCCTCGGCCTCTACCCCGGCCCCGGCCCCAGCCCCGGCCTCTCGTGGCTTTAGCAGGGGGGGGGGGGTGCCTGGTCATAAGATCCGCTTGTGCGTGTCCTCACCATCTGTGAGAGAATAGAATTCAAAAGTTTAGAATTTTTGAAGTCAACAATTTTCGCATGATAAGGAGTCAAAGTAGTGAAATTTTCCTAACAGTTTCATAGCCTCCCGAAGATAAGTACATACGTCTCCGTACCGATCTGCGAGACTCTACTAAACCGGTTTGTGACTCACGACACCTATGAACCTAGAGCTTTGATACCAACTTGTCACGACCCAAATTTCCCCTCCGTATAATGTCGTGACGGCACCTAGTCTCTACGACTAGGTAAGCCTAACATTTGCGGAATAATGAAATAAAAACATAATTTAACACTTAAACGTTCAAAAATACACAGCAAATCCCGAAAACCCGAAACATCGTGAATCACAAACTATAGAAGAAAAAATCTAGTATCTCTATACATCAGAGTCTAATAAGGAAAAATACAGAAGGGGACTCCGAGGTCTGCGGACGCGGCAGATATACCTTGAAGTCTCCGAAGCTGTCCCGGCTTACTGATAGTGCGGCTAATAAGGTGCACCTGGAGCTGCACACGAAAAACGTGTGCAGAGAGTAGCATGAGTACACCACAATCGGTACCCAGTAAGTTCCAAGCCTAACCTCGGTCGAGTAGTGACGAGGTCAGGTCAGGGCCCTACTGGTAATTATATAAATAAACAATATAGAGTGTAATACCGTAATAAAATAAAGGCTGAAATTTAATAACAATGAAATCATAGAAGGTAACAGCTCAGTACACAGAAACACAACAGGGAATCTCTCGAGATACCGTCTGGTAGTCCCAAACGTAAATGAGCAGGGGGATCTCTCGGAATACCGTTCCGTAGTCGCAAAATAAATGTGCAGGGGGATCTCCCGGAATATCGTTCCGTAGTCCCAAAATAAATGTGCAAGGGGATCTCCCGGAATACCGTTCCGTAGTCCCAAAATAAATGTGCATGGGGGATCTTCCGAAATACCGTTCCGTAGTCCCAAAGTAAATATGCAAGACAGGGGAATCTCTCGGAATACCTTTCCATAGTCCCAAAGTAAATATGCAGTGCGAATGATAGAAATACAACTACATCACGATATTCTCACAATTTAGACTAAGTACCAGTCAGGGAAGAAGCAGGAAGTTCATTAAACATGCTGCACATAATTCATATAAACAATTAAGACACGTAGACATGTTGTATTAGACAAAACATGATAGCTACACATATTGGAATAACTCAATTAAGAATAAAAATATATTAGTATTCATTAAAATGGTATAACTCAAAATAACAGGAAAACATATTTCTGCTCAGCAAGAAAATCGGGTTTTTCCACAACTAGCCCGTGTACGTACTCGTCACCTCACGTACACGGCGCTCACATAGCATAATAGTTCCAAATCTTAAGGTGATTTCCCCCACGCAAAGTTAGGCAAGCCACTTACCTCGAATCAAGCTCAATCAATCGGTCACAATGCCTTTCCCACGAATATCCAGCTCCGAATGGCCCAAATCTAGCCAAAAGCAACTACATATATTATAAATACAACAATAATAGACTCGTCTAATTAACGAAATCAACATCTTACCGAAAATTCCGAAATTAACTCAAAATCGCTCGTGGGCCCCATGTCTCGGAACCCGACAAGAGTTATAGAATATGAACGTCCATCCAACTACGAGTCCAACCATACAAATTTCACCAAAATCCGACATCAACTCGAGCCCCAAATCTTCAATTAAAATCTATGAAGATTTCTACCATTTTCAACTCAATCTTTACCCATTTGAACCTAACAATCTTTCCATAACCTTATTGGTATGTATACATAATACTCTTACCCCCAAGAATCATATTATAAATCACCCTTCTTTACTCCAAACCCGAAAGTGAAGAATTGAGGAAAGAAATTCTTACCTCTTTGAAGCCCTAGCAAGATCCTTGTGAAATCTTCAAACCTTAAACAAGAAATTGATGGATAAATGACTAAGTCTTCACTTTCTCTCTCTAAAATGCTCTCACCTCTCTCTAAAATATCAGATAAAACCTTTCAAAATGACCCCCAATAGTGTTTTATAAGAATAGGGTCGGGTTTATAAAATCAGAAAAATAAAGCTCCGGAACAGGTTCTGCGGTCGCATATGCGACCGCATAATGGTTATGCGGACCGCATATCGGTGTCCAAAACTGGTAGACATCTGTCTGTGTGTGTGGTCACTATGCGGCCTGTATACCTATTCTGCGGTCGCATAGTGACCGCATAACAGTTATGCGGTCGCATAAACGACCGCAGATTTCATCCAAACTGGCCCTCGTCTGCCTCACTTCTGTGGCCATTATGCGGCCCGCAGAGTGATTATGCGGTCGCATAATGGACTGCAAAAATGCGTTTTTCTACCAAAAATTTTCCTTTACTTTCTGGTGCATTGTTCAACCCAAAACGTCCGAGCCGTTGTTCAACCCAAAAAGTCTGAGCCGTTGTACTATTTGATCTACCTCTATGCCACAAAAAACTTAATTTTCATAGCAAAACTTTTCGGGTCACTACACATACGTCAATATCTGGTCAACCTTTTCAACTGAATTTCGAAACCTTGGAACTTAGTGTTCCAAATCATTCAAAAGTCTCACCGGACCCGAACCTATTACCCCCCGCAAGTCACATAACAAATGTAAAGCATAAATTGAGCAGTAAATGGGGAAACGAGGTTATAATACTCAAAACGACGGGTCGGGTTATTACAACAGGTCGCTTACATTAACCTGTACACAATAATAATAATAATAATAATAATAATAATAATAATAATAATAATAATAATAATAATAATAATAATAATAATAATAATAATAATAATAATAATAATAATAATAATAATAATAATAATAATAATAATAATAATAATAATGGGAATAGTAGTAAGACCGGTAAATAATATCAATAATTGAAGTCAATTCAACAGTCACAATCCCTCAACTTATTTCCATTGCGGCGTGCAACCCGATCCCCCAATATAAACTTAGAATAAATCTGTTGCGACGCGCAACCCAATCCTCCAATATATAATTTTAAATAAATTTGTTGCGGCGCGCAACCCGATGCCCCAATATATTTAACAACTCTTAAATGTAATAAAAATACTCCAATAAATACCACGTTCAATGAGAAACTATTAAGCATCAAGGCATACAATAATTATAATTTATTTATGAAACAAACAATGACAAGTACCAATTAATTATGGAAATCAGGGAGAAAATAGGTAGTTTAATATTTAATATGCTAAATGTCAAGTAACAATTAAGATACATAAATCAAATAAGTATGTAACAATTATTGCAGGAATTCAAGGCATAATATTGAGCATGGAATATGAGAGAAATAACTAATTTAATAATTAATTCATGTCTTAAAACAATTTATGATTCCAAATAATTATACAAACAATTATTTGACGGCGTATAGACACTCGTCACCTCGCCTATACGTCGTTAACATGAATTTCATATAACAAATCATTCAAGGGTTCTATTCCCTCAAGTCAAGGTTAAACGCGATACTTACATCGCTTTGCAACCAAATTCAAGAATCCAATAAACCTTTGCCTCGCGAATTCGTGTACGATCCTCAAATCTAGTCATAAACAATTCAATATACTCAATATAAATCATAGGAATTAATTCCATATGAATTTACTAATTTTTCAGATTAAAATCCAAAATTTATTAAAAAGAATCAACAATGGGACCCACGTCTCGAATCCCAAAAAACTCATGAAATCCGAACACCTGTTCCGATATGAGTTCAACCATACAAAAATTATCGAATTCCGATGTCAAATTGACCTTCAAATCTTAATTTTTTATTTTTAGAAAGTTTTATAGAAATTCAAATTTCATCCATCTAAATCCGAAATAAAGGATGAATATAGACATGGATTCAAGAAATATAATCAATTTTGGTTATAGAATACTTATCCAATTTAAAGTCGTGAAAATTCCCTTTGAAATCTCTCAAATCCGAGACTTAAAACTCAACAAATGAGTAAAAATAGCGACTTCTGAATTTATGGGCTCTGCCCAGTCTTTTTTCACATCTGCGGACATAAATTCCGCATTTGCGGACTCGCATTTGCAAGACAAGGCTCGTATTTGCGATGCGAGGCTGCCAGGTGAAGTTCCGCATCTGCAGACATTCCTGTCGCACCTGCGACATCCACTTTTGCGTAAATATTACCGCACCTACGAAGACCCCATGCCAGCCCCAGTCCTGCATCTGCACCAATCCCGCCGCACCTGCGGCATCGCACCTACGGTGAAAGGCCCTCGTAGGTGCGATCACATCAGAGGCAGCATTTCCAGCATTTTTCCTTAAGTCTGAATTTGATCCGTTAACCATCCGAAACTCACCCGAGGCCCCCGGGACCTCAACCAAATATACCAACAAGTCCTAAAATATCATACGAACTTAGTCGTGTCTTTAAATCACATCCAACAACACTAAAAATATGAATCACACATAGATTCAAGCCTAATAAACTTTGAAACTTTCAATTTTTACAAACGACGCCGGAACCTATCAAATCACGTCCGATTGACCTCAAATTTTGCACACAAGTCATAAATGATATAACAGAGCTATTACAATTTCCCGAATCGGATTCCGACCCTGATATCAAAAAGTCAAATGCGTGGTCAAACTTTGGAAATCTTTAGCTTTTAAATTTCTAGTTTCGGTTAAATGGCCATAACTCGAGCTAGGGACCTTCAAATTAAATTTCGGGCATACGTCCAAGTCCCAAATCATGAGACGGGCCTACCGAAACTATCAAAATATTGATCCGGGTTCATTTGCTAAAAATGTTGACCAAAGTCAACTTAATTGAGTTTTAAAGTTCTATTTCACATTTTAATCCATTTTTCACGTAAAAACTTTCCGAAAAATTATACGGACTGTGCACGCAAGTCGAGAAATAATAGATAGTGCTTTTTGAGGTCTTAGAATACAGAATTAATTATTAAATTTAAAGATGACCTTTTGGGTCATCAAAAGCATATTAAATATGAAATTTGCCTATTTTCTTCGTGATTTTCCACAATTAAATGTTACTTGTTATTACTTGTTTTCTGAATAAATTTTAATCATTGTATGCTTTATTTTCTAATAATTTCATATTGAATGTGGTATTAATTGGAGTATTTTTATTACAATCAAGAGTTGTTATTTTATATTGCTGGAGCGGGTTGCACGCCGCAACGAAAGATGAAATTGAATATATTGGGGGATCGGGTTGCACACCGCAATGGATTATATTTTAAGTTTATATTGTTGGAGCGGGTTGCACGCTGCAACAGAAACTTATTGAAGAATTATATTGTTGGAGCGGGTTGCACGCCGCAACGGAAATTGATTGAAATAGTAATTGGTTATAACTGCCGAGTTGGTTTCAACTGTTGAAATGAGTTACATGTTTTATTTTTATTATTGTTGTTATAACTATTATTGCATACATGTTAATGTAAGTGACCTGTCTTAGCCTCGTCACTACTTCGTCGAGGTTAGGCTCGGCACTTACAGAGTACATGGGGTCGGTTGTACTCATACTACACTCTGCACTTCTTGTGCAGATTTCTGAGTTGGTCCCAGCGGCGTACTATATATTTACTCGGATTCAGCTACCAGTGGAGACTTGAGGTATAGCTGCACGGCGTTCGCAGCTCTGAAGTTCCCTTCTACTTTATTTTAGTTGTGTGCTTTCTTTGAGATAGCTTTATTTTGTTTAGACCCTTGTTTGTGTCATTCTAGAAGTTCGTGCACTTGTGACACCAGTTCTGAGATGGTATTCAGACATCGCTAGTATTATGGAGTATTCACTTTATTTCAGACTTTATTTTCGTATTTGTTTCTTTGTTATTAATTAATTTAAAATAGTGTTAAAATGGCTAATTATATTCTAACATTGGTTTGCCTAGCAAGTGAAATGTTAGGCGTCATCACGATCCCGAAGGGGGGAATTTCGGGTCGTGACACTCCGAGGGTTTGTTTTGTTTTTTTAGGGACCTCAAATTTATAATGAGATATTTATAGCGGTTTATATATGTACACTCAAATTTTAGACGTGTACGATCATGAAATATCTATTATGGTGTTACAAAATTAAAATATTTTTATATTACAATATCAAGCAACTAGTAGTATATATAGTGTCTCCTCTAAGTAAAAGAATAAAGATGTTCACTCGTCTAAGTTTTTATGAACAATTATATGAAGTTATCTTTTATGTTATCTGACAAGGTAAAAAATTCTCAAGGATATCAGTATATAACTATATAAAAATTTGACTCTTAAACTTTTATTTCCATCCGAATATTAGAGTTACATTCTAAAAATTGTTATAATTTAACTTTGAACTCAAGTAATGCATGATTCAGATATCGTCTAAACCTTCTTCTCCTCTTGCTTCTCCATCCGTCGTACCTTTCTCAGGAAAAATAAAGGAAAATTGTATGTGACATGATAATGTTATTGTTTTAACACTATTAGTATATAATAAATACTAACTAAAGAAAAAATGAAGTTTAATGTAAGTCTAGAAGTTCTGCTAAATTGATTTCTTTGTAAAGATTGCTGGTCTTTTGGCCTAAATGGCGTCAATAATCTATATTTCTTACGTGTCTCTTAGAAGACTAATGGAAGACTGAAAATAATTAATATGGACAAAAATAGTTTAGGTAACTTGTTAGAATCAAATAATGCACTACTAGTCTGATACCCAATCGAACATTTTCTTTTCTCTAAAAAAAGTGAACATTGTTCTAACACGAATAAAATAGATGAAGAAAATCAATTTGAAATAGAAGAATGGTATAATTATGGTGTAAAATGGATTTTAATTCATACAGAAAGGATTATCATGCAATGTGGTGTACCAACTAAGATTGCAGTGCAATGATTAAGCGCTTTATCCCCAATATCAGATTTAATGGTGGGAATTCGAATTTAGTGATGCTCCAATATAGTACCGGACACCCGGTGAGAATTAAAAAATTCACTGAATATTGTGTTGAACAAGATTTGTGTTCTCTCTCTCTCTCTCTCTCTCTCTCTCTCTCTATATATATATATATATATATATATATATATATATATATATATATATATATATATATATATATATACATGAATACTATATTCATTTTTCTCTTTTGGGACAAATGTATTCGAGAATACTATATGTTTCTTCATGAGAACAAAAAAGAAAAGATTTTAAAAACTGAATGTAAACAAAAAGAACCAAAATCTATCTAAAGACTCAAAAGGAAACATGAGTCAACCATCTTACCAGAGTCGGATCTAGGATTTGAAGATCATGGGTGCACTCTAATTTTAAATAAAATTGATGTTCATAATAATGTCAAGTGATGCAAAAAAATTAAAATATTTTAAGAGTTATACTACATGGTACAGTAAACTATTATATACACACACGATTACTGTAATTTCGTCTTTTTATTTTATTGTTAATATTAGTGGTGATCTGTCACGACCCAAAATCCCACCACAAGTATCATGATGACACTTAGTCTCTAAGACTAGGGTAAGCCGATTATAATAACAATTCAAGCCATTTTTTTTAAAATAGATAATCGAAACCAAAAGCGGAAAACAAATATAACCACCTCTCAAGACTGGTAATACTGAGTCACGAACTCTAACTGAATACATGGAATTATCTCGAGGGTCGAATATAAAATATTGTTCGAATAAGAAATCAACAGTACAATAAAATGGAAGGATTCCAAGGGACTGTGACGACCAAGCAGTCCTACCTTGAATCCTTGCAATCATACTCTAATCTCTGTCCGAATATGATATCTCCAATACCTGGCTCTGCACAAAAATATGCAGAAGTGTAGTACGGGTACAACACGGTCGATATCCAGTAAGTATCAAGACTAACCTCGGTGGAGTAGTGACGAGGTACAGTTAAGACACTCACTAGTCTAATAACCTATGCAATATAGTATACAAAAATAATAGAAAACAAATAGCAGTGATAACAACCATAATCAACTAGTGTTGTAAACAGCAAGGCAACAACAACACTATAAATATTGCTCAAACGAATAATAAACACAAGTACATCCAATTAATCAAGTCCTTCAAAATATACATCTTTTATCTATAAGTTTTTCAAATAAAAATCTTTAGAATGTAATCCGTATAATTAAATGTATCCCGAATATACTTCCTCCAAATAAATATCTTACGAATATAATTCTTTCAAATAAATATCTTCAAATATAATTCTTTCAAGTAAATAGCTTTCGAATATAATTCTTTCAATTAAATACCTTTCGAATATAATTCTTCTAAGTAAAATTCACCATGTGACACCTCATTTAACTTTTCTGGTGTGAGAAATATATTCAATATATCACATCAAATGGCACGGTAATACCTTCGTGCACTTGTCACACACACACACACACACACACACACACACACACACACACACACACACACACACACACACACACACATATATATATATATATATATATATATATATATATATATATATATATATATATATATATATATATATATATATATATCAAATGGCACGGCATCACCATTCGTGCTTTACACTCTCAAATGGCACGGCATCACCCTTCGTACTTTACACTCTCCCTCACATGATAATATAATTCAAATGGCATGGCATCACCCTTCGTACTTTACACACTTCCTTACCAAGTACATGTATATCATTAACAAACAAGGTAGGAAGCATAAATAACATCAAGGAGAGTGTTTAAACGACAATACAATACAACAATTCATAACACAATTTGCCCACTGACCACAACCAAATTCCAAAGATGTAGCAAAATCAATAAATTTCTCAAAAAATAGCCCAAGGCTCCACACAATGTATATAAAACCTCAAAAACAACAACAGAGATGGAAAAGTAACTCAGTATAGGACAACACCTTCTTTAATCCAAATTTTTGATAAATATATTAACACCTCAATTTAAATTTATTTAATTAATTATTTGCAGATGAAAAATCCATAATGAAATTATTTTCAAGAATTGTCAACCCAACTAACCACAATATTTCACATAAAAATCAAAGTGGCAATCACACCAAATTATCATATAAAAATAACCTCGGCAAACAAGGAATGAGGCATGACAAATAAAGGAATTACTATATTCCAAAAAAATTTTAATTTAATACATTAGGGCGTCTACGAATTTCAACCAATATAATTTGCACATATAAACTAAGTACGTACTCGTCATCTCGCGTACATGGTTTTTAGTTACACAATTTCCACATAATACTTAATACCTAAGGGGTAATTCCCCCACTCAAGATTACGCAAGATACTTACCTTTTTTGAAGTTATGCCGATATTCCAAAATAGCCTTTCTGCTTGATATGACTTCCGGACAGCTCAAATCTATCCAAATTAATTCGATTCAGTCAATACAAATTATAGGAATTAATTCAATATGAAAATACAAATTTTCCAACAAAATCCAAAATTGCACTCAAAATCGCCCGTGGTGCCCACGTCTCGGAACCCGACAAAATTTACAAAATAGGAATGCCCATTCAACCACGAGTCCAACCATACAAAATTTACCAAATTCCGAACTCAACTCGACCTCCAAATCTCAAAAATTCTTATTTTGAAATCCCTAGATCCAAATCCTCAAGTGTCACCTCAAAAATATATAATCTAGTCGAAATACTCAATGATAATCCAATATTATTGAGTAACTATGATCACAAGTGACTTACCTCAAGATTTCTCGTGAATTCTCGCTCAAATATTGCCTCAACCCGTGTTTGAAAGGTCCAAAAATGAGAAAAACTCTCGGACCCTTCGTTTATATTCTGCCCAAGAATTTTTCGCATCTGCGATCTAGCAGATGTGAGGGCCTTCACACTTCTGCGGTCTGAGACGCTTCTGCGGACAGCAGTCCGCTTCTACGGACTCGCTTCTGCGAAGAAGTTGTCCGCTTCTGTGATGAGGCTTGGCCTTTCCCTTTTCTGCTTCTGCGATCGCGAAGCCGCAGGTGCGACTCCGCTTATGCGGTAAGGAGTGCGCATCTGCGGCCACTGCCCTTCCTAGTCCAGGCCGAATCTATGACCATTTTGTCGTTTTTGCGGTCGCTCACCTGTGACCATTTCCATCGCAGGTGCGATTGTACCAGAACTGGAAAAATTCAAGAATTGCTCCAAGCCCAAATTTGATCCGTTTAACCATTCGAAACTCACCCGAGGCCCTCGGGACCTTAACCAAACATAGCAACAAGTCCTAAAACATGATATGAACTTAGTCAAGGCCTCAAATCACATCAAACAACACCGAAACTATGAATCGCCTATCGAATCAAACTTATAAGTTTATGAAATTTCCAAATTCTATAACTTGTGCCGAAACATATCAAATCAATCTGAAATGACCCCAAATTTTGCACACGAGTCCTAAATGACATAATAGAGTTGTATAAATTTTCGAAATCGAATTTCGACCCCAATATCAATAAAGTCAAATCCCGGTCAAACTTTCTAAAAATCTTCCATTTTCCAACTTTCGCCAAAATGCGTCAAATTATCCTACAAACTTCCAAATCCAAATCCGGATGTACACCTAAGTCCAAAATCACCATACGAAGCTATTGATATTATCAAAATCCTATTGCGGAGTCGTTTGCTCAAAGGTCAAATGTCAAGACCCAAAAATCTTACTAGTCGTGATGGCACCTAACCCAACCCGCTAGGTAAGCCAATTAACCACTAATCAATTCTAATAACAATTTAAAAGTCTTAATCTTATACATTCCCCAAGAACTGGAAGTATAAATCATGAGCTTCTAAGAATAGACTTTACAAAGCTGATATGAAGTAAATACGCCTTCTGTTTGAAAAGTACATAAACCGAGTTTTTTAAATCTAAGGCTACCATGAACAAGAGGCAGCTACAATAGGAACGCAGGTACATCTTCAAATCTGGCAACCATCGAGCACAGCAACAACAACAACCAACATCTGCATGCAATATGCAGAAGTATAGTATCAGAACAACCGACCCCGTATACTGAGTAAGTAACAAACCTAACCTTAGGTTGAAAGTAGTGACGAGCTAGAACAAAGGTCGGGTCCAACACCAATATCCAACAACAGTTCATAACAACGTAAAGCAAGTAATAAAAGAAGTAATTTAGAGATGAAATGCTCAGCTTATTCGTAGTTTCCCGAAAAATAGTTTTGCGTTTCAAGTATATCAGTAAAAACCCAAATCCTTTACTGAAATTGTTGAAAATATGAGTAAATTTGAAAATAGTAATTTTCCCAAAAGTCCTTTTAACAATAAATAAGATGTTTCATTTTCTTTCCAGATAGTCAGTGAAAAATGCATCACTATGCCTATATGTCAATATGTGTGAGAAGTCATGAATGACGTGATACCGTACAACATGAGGAAAATATATCTCTATGCATGTATGTCATGTGTGCATGTCAATGCAATGTATCTCAGAGATGAACTCAGTTACTTAGACTCTCAGAGTACTCAATCTCATTGTCTCACACTTCCCACTCATCATGCTCAATCACTCAGTACTGTATATGGCCAATCCGGCCCAGGGAAGATTTATCCCGGAATATATACATCAACTGACCATCAGTCACTCAGTACTGAGTAGGGCCAAATCCAGCCCGTGGGGAAGATCCATCCCCAGGTATAAATGCTTCGGACAAGATCCATATCCAGGGAAATCCATGTCCCGGGAAATCCATCCCTCAATAATATCATCCGCGCTCACTCCGGATGGGCTCCTACAGCCTAAGCGCTATCATAAGCCAGATCCATGCATAAATCAATATAGCATGTTGCAGCGTGCAGCCCGATCCCATAACTGTCACTCATAATCAGGCTCTCGGCCTCACTCAGTCATCAATCTCTCCAGTCTCACTCACGGGCTCACAATGTCATGAAACTAGCCCGACAACAATGATATGATGTATTAATAAATAACAACTGAGACTGAGATATGATATGAATGCATGAATATGACTGAGTACAAAATATCAATGAAATCAGTGAGATGACAGCAAGAAACGACCACTATGGGTCCCAACAGTATTAGCATAAAGCCTAAACATGATATCTAGCATGATTGACAGCTCAATTACTTTATCACATGGTGAAAACATGGATATCAACAAAATAGGGCCACTATTCAGCCATGGAAACAACAGAGTCCCAATTCACATGGTGCACGCGCACACGCCCGTCACCTAGCATGAGCGTCACCTCAACACAAATCACATAACACGTATTTCAGGGTTTCATACCCTCAGCTCCAAGATTAGAAGAGTTACTTACCTCGAACAAGCCAATTCCAATACTGAGCAAGCCAAGCGATGCTCCAAAATGCCATCCTGCGCGTTCCGACCTCCGAACGGCTCGAAACTAACCAAAAACAACTCAAATACATCAAACAATGCTAAAGGAACCAATCACAATCGAAAAAGGTCGAATCTTTAATCAAAAGCCCAAAATCGGCTAAAACGCATACCGGGGCCCACGCCTCAAAACTCAAAAACTCACAAAATTCGACAACCCATTCAATTACGAGTCCAACCATACTAGTTTCACTCAAATCCGACTCCAAATCAGTGTTCAAAACTCAAAAATTCATATTATGAAACTTTAGGCCAAAACCCCCAATTTCTCTTTAACATTCATCAACCAATTGCCAAAAATAAAGATAGATTCATGAAATGTAATCAAAACTGAGTAGAGAACACTTACCCCAATCCTTGTGATGAAATTTGCTTCAAAAATCGCCTCAATCCGGGTCCCACATCTCAAAATATGAAGAAAGAACCAAAACCTCGATTTTTATAACTCTGCCCAACTATTCCGCATTTGCGGTTAAAATGTCGCATCTGCAACCTCCGCTTCTGCGGATGATGCCTCGCATCTGCGAAGCCCATGGAGACTGGCCCTTCCGCACCTGCGGATAACCCTCGCTTCTGCGCACGTGCAGGTGCGCCAACAATCTTCGCTTCTGCGGCCCCACTGTCGCTTCTGCGACCACCGCACATGCGCAAACCAGCCGCAGGTGCGGTCACACCAGAACCAACAGCAATGAACCTTAGCCAAAATTTCCAAAATGCTCCGAAATCAATCTGAAACACGCCCGAGCCCCCCAGCCCCACGTCCAAATATACGAACAAGTCCCATAACATAACACGAACCTACTCGAGGCCTCAAAACACACATAACAACATCGAAATGACGAATCACACCTTAATTCGAAATCATTGAACTTTGAAACTTCAACTTCCACAACCAATGCTGAAACCTATCAAATCACGTCCGATTGACCTCAAATTTTGCACACAAGTCACATTTGACATTACGGACCTGCTCCAAGTTCTGGAATCGGAATCCGACCCCGATATCAAAAAGTTCACTCCCGGTCAAACTTTCCAAAATTCCAACTTTTGCCATTTCAAGCCAAATTCCACTACGGACCTCCGAATCACAATCCGGATGCGCTCCTAAGTCCAAAATCACCCAACGGAGCTAACAGAACCATCAAAATTCCAATTCGAGGTCAAATGCTAAAAAGTCAAACTTGGTCAACTCCTTCGAATTTAAAGCTTCAACAATGAAATCCATTCTTCCAATTCAATTCCGAATAACTTGAAAATCAAAACCGACGATTCACATAAGTCATAATGCGTCATGCGGAGCTACTCATGCCCGTAAACTACCGAGCGAAGTGCAAATGCTCAAAATGACCGGTTGGGTCGTTACATCCTCCCCCACTTAAACATACGTTCGTCCTCGAACGTGCCCACAGTTGTTTCAAACGCTATCAAATCGCCGTGTAACCTTACCATACACATACCCGGGGATGATCCCAAGTCACACTATCCCATATAGGCCTGATAACACAACATAACTGAAATTTCATAATTCAACCTAGCCCATAAGCCTTAGAACCAAATTTCCACATCCGAAAATTTCGATAAGATCAGAATCTCGCATCTACACACTGTATAAGTCTGAACAAATTGAATCCAGTCATAGCCATAACTCAAGATCAAATCATATGATATACCACATAACTCAAACACTCCTAGCGAAAATTTCAAATCACAGTAGCTGCTCAAAATAACCCAATGCCTGTAATAAACCTCTTATCAAACAAAGCCTCATTCTAACACCTTCATATACTGCCAACGAAGAAAGAACACGCAGAAACTTATAACCATTCGCCAGATCAACAAGTTGTGGAACTCCCTCTCCTTCGATAGGAACTCTAGAAAATTTCTAAGCCGATCAGCATCAATATCCTTCCAAATATACCGCAATCAGATCGGATAGCACCTATTCTAGTACGATGACCTCATCCATCTAACATAATCACTCTAGTGACATGACACATCAATACAGCTTAAAGCCACAACTCGTGCACCAAATAGCAACATTCCAAATGTACTCAATCCTGAATATGCCTCAAACGAGAGGACTGTCCAGCCAGCTTAACAAGAACCATCACAACACCATGCTAAGAGCCTAGCACACACCGTAGAACCAAAACACACGAATCCAACACAAAGGATCATATCTTAGCATAACTTCGCTGCAATGCGTGACCCCATTCAAACGCTGGTCCATATTATATACCTCGAGCCACCTTGATCAAAATCAATAACCACGCGAAATTCGACATCAAGTACCTAAAGTGCATTACCATAACCACGGAGAGCAAATAACACGATACCACAATCTGGAAAGAACATAGCCAACGTGCAATCAATCATGCAATACCCAAATACTCATCTCGCTCAAATCCCGCTATAAAGCTCAAATAGAACCGCACCATATGTGCGTATAACCAACAAATCACAACTCCTCGTGGCATAGAAGAGTAATTCACAAATCATTTCAGAACACGAATAAGCTCAATAACAATCAAATGGCACATCCCTCAACAATGGCAGTATGGAGCCAACCAATCCGACTCGGTGCAGAACACACATCCATATTGGGCCTACCAATGAGCCCCAAATCAACTCTCTTCACCCACAACCACGAAATAATCTACTTATGAGAATTCCCAGTCTCCAAATCCATAGAACACACGAATCACCATATCTGATCTCAAATCCACCGCCTGAATATCTAACACTTCTCCAATACACGATCATCCCATGAGAAATACTTCTATAATTCTTCTGTGCCACAAAGCAAAATTTGAACATCAGCAGTCGATCAAACAAGAGAGTGCAGCAATACCAATGAAGTATCCATAAATCAAAACACATTGCCTCTTCTGAAATGTATACCTTCATCAAGTCATACCAGATAGTAATATCATTTACCTAGTCGTCCAAAACTGTCCATGCTACCTAAGGACTCATGACCTTCCATTCAAAATTGAACTGTGACCTTACACATGCAATTCTCAATCCTACACAACACACCGCACATACCATGCCATCATACGGAAAATATGAGAGCTTCGTAATCCACTCCGAGTTACCAGCAACTGCATACTTAATTAGCCAAGAACTTTCCATTTAATCCCATCCAGGAGAAAATCACTATACATCACATGCTCCTCACGCCAGTAGGAAATATACATCTCTAACCGTGGTAGAAACCATCAAGAACTCTCTGAATCCAATTCGCACAAAACCAAACCGTCAGGACTGAACCCCTCTAACTCAACCAGGCTACGCAGGCCGTCTAAACCCAAGAGTATCGCAACAAAACACCTGTAGAAACTCACTACATCATAAGCACCAAAAGAGCCAATCATATCTGTTACCATGTTGATCTAACCCGTTACCAAATTGTCCTAATTCTCCGAGTTCGTTCTAAATTGCCTTCAAATTGATACTCCTCCTTGCCATAATACTTCAATCCTCAACCCAAGACTCACCACACGAGACCCTAGCATAAAACTACACCGCCCTAAGGCTCATAAGCCGCCGAATTCTCTCTTAAGCACCCCAAAGTACCACAACCAAGATACCCACTATGAAGAGACCCTCTGTGAATCTAAAGTCGTTTCCTTCACCTTCTTGATACTGATATGTAGAATCTATAAGGATATAGAAATATCACGAGTCTCGACGCCATCCAATGTAAATCTCAGTTTCTAGCCATATACAAATCCTAAAAATTCCCAATTGCTACATATAAATCTTGAATCCATTGGAACCATTCTCGAGAGTCTTCCACTCTGCTCAAATCTCAATTAAACCAACCAAACGGGCCGGACAACCTGTACCCCATTAGCACACTAACACCCTAAGAAGTAATCCACACCTCTAAGCAACCGAGTGAATCCCTACTCCATGCGCACTACATCCGTCACGAATAACAAATTCAAATCATCATGTGATCTCCTTATACCCATAAAGTGTAATACATCATGCATCCAGAAATTCCCTTGCTTAATTCATCCTTAAAACCAACATCTGTAAGTCATAACCGATCCACAAGTATGCCTCACACTGAAACCGATACAACACATAACCATACAATCAAATTATCGATAGTAGACTCCCCCACTTGGCTCAAAGTCATGAAATAAAACATTTGATAACTTACAATAACCATACCCTATTATTGCAGTGAGATTCAACTAAATCCTTCATAAACTCGTGTAACACAAACCATCTAATACTTAAAATTATCTGCAAATATCGCATTCACCCTTGTAACAGTCAAGCCAACTTCCACAAGCGGTCCAAACTCAAATTGCAACACATATAATTCGCTAGTAAAGGAGAACTCTCTATAAAACAACACATGGATCACGCAACCTCAGGACACCCCGCAGGAGATAACCCACCTGCTTTGCCTCAAACTGACATCTCTCTATACCCTTCCACAGTCACAACTACTACGCAATCACTTAACCTTCCTGAGTCTGAACTCACAACAAGACATGAAAATCTACTTCACTCCATAATTAAACAACATGAGAAATCCCTCAACACACCCACAACTCTAGCCAATACGTCAAATCAAGAGAGAAATCAAGCACCCAATAATCCTTTTTACGTCTCACGCAAACTCTTCTCACCACATTCAAACTATATGAACACATCTCGCAGTCACATCATACTTATCACGTAGCCATCCAGCCACTCATCGAGCCACGAATTCCACTATCGAACGTATAAATCCAAAAGCACGTGCTCACATAACCGAAATCCCCGTGCTCAAGCTACAGTCAAAACCCGGCCTCAAGTCCTCCAGACTGGCCCATCATCAGTACACCTAAATCACATTTCGCACCTCAACCAGGGAATCACAAGCCGTTGATGCACAGCCAATACCGAGCGCTCACGTACACATACGAATACGTGGAAGGAATTTGAAGGATTACTCCTCAAGTTGAATCAATGCCGCACGATAATGAAAGAAAGATGAGAAGTATATCGTAAATGTCCTACAGCCTCTCGAATATAGGTATGGACGTCATCATACCGATCCGCAAGATTCTATTAGACACTTGCTCATGACTTGTAGAACCTATGAACCTGGCTCTGATACCACCTTGTCACGACCCAAATATTCGACTAGTCATGATGCCACCTAACCCAACCTGCTAGGTAAGCCAATTAACCACTAACCAATTCCAATAATAATTTATAAAGCAATTAAGTAATGAAAAGTCTTAATCTTATACATTCCCCAAGAATTGGTAGTACAAATCATGAGCTTCTAAGAATAGAGTTTACAAAGCTGATATGAAGTAAATACACCTTCTGTTTGAAAAGTATATAAATCAAGTTTTTGTAAATCTAAGGCTACCATGAACAAGAGGTAGCTACAATAGGAACGCAAGTAGATATTCAAATCCGGCAACCATCGAGCACAGCAACAACAACAGCCAACATCTGCACGCAATGTGCAGAAGTGTAGTATCAGTACAACCGATCCCATGTACTACGTAAGTAACAAACCTAACCTTAGGTTGAAAGTAGTGACGAGCTAAAATAAAGGTCGGGTCCAACACCAATATCCAACAACAGTTTATGACAACGTAAAGCAAGTAATAAAAGAATTAATTCAGAGATGAAATACTCAGCTTATTCGTAGTTTCCCGAAAAATAGTTTCGCGTTTCAAGTATATCAGTGAAAACCTAAATCCTTTACTGAAATCGTCGAAAATATGAGTAAATTTGAAAATATTAATTTTCCTAAAAGTCCTTTCAACAATAAATAAGATGTTTCATTTTCTTTTCAGATAGTCAGTGAAAAATGCATCACTATGCCCATGTGCAAACCAGCCGCAGATGCGGTCACACCAGAACCAGCAACAATGAACCTTAGCCAAAATTTCCAAAATGCTCCGAAATCAATCCCAAACACGCCCGAGCCCCTCGGGCCCACGTCCAAATATACGAACACGTCCCATAACAAAACATAGACCTACTCGAGGCCTCAAAACACACATAACAACATCGAAATGACGAATCACACCTCAATTCGAAATCATTGAACTTTGAAACTTCAACTTCCACAACCGATGCTGAAACCTATCAAATCACGTCCGATTGACCTAAAATTTTGCACACAAGTCACATTTGACATTACGGACCTGCTCCAAGTTCTGGAATCGGAATCCGACCCCGATATCAAAAAGTTCACTCCCGGTCAAACTTTCCAAAATTCCAACTTTCGCCATTTCATGCCAAATTCCACTACGGACCTCCGAATCACAATCCGGACGCGCTCCTAAGTCCAAAATCACCCAACGGAGCTAACAGAACCATCAAAATTCCAATCCGAGGTCAAATGCTAAAAAGTCAAACTTGGTCAACTTCCTTCGAATTTAAAGCTTCAACAATGAAATCCATTCTTCCAATTCAATTCCGAATAACTTGAAAATCAAAACCGACGATCCACATAAGTCATAATGCATCATGCAGAGCTACTCATGCCCATAAACTACCGAGCGAAGTGCAAATGCTCAAAACGACCGGTTGGGTCATTACATCAAACTCCGGTCAACTCTTTTTATTTCAACTTCAAAAATAAGGATTGTTCTCCCAATTGGATCCCAAATCGTCTGAAAACCAAACTCCACTACACACGCAAGTCATAATACGTATTACGAGGTCGCTCGAGCTCTTAAGCCACTGAATGAGATGCAAATCCTCAAAACGACAAGTCGGGTCACTTGTAATATATTGAAAATTAAGTGCAAGAAATAACAAAAATCCTAGAGCATATTATTAACTTTTAATCAATAAATTCCTTGTGTGTCCAAAATACAAAATAAAAACTTTGTTTAGTTGTGAAAATTTTGGAGGCAAAAATCCAATAATCTCTTATTGGTATTAATATAAATATGACTCAAAGAGTTTTATTGTAACTTATATCTTATAGTCACATAAATTATTTATAGTGCACAAGATAGAGACAAACACTAATTTAATTTGAAGTAACCAATAACTAATTCCTTGTGATGACCCAAAAGGTCATCTTTAAATTTAATAATTAATTCTGTATTCTAAGATCTTGAAAAAAGCACTATTTATAATTATTCGACTTGTGTGCACAGTCCGTATAATATTTTGGAAAGTTTTCATATGAAAAATTAATTAAAATGTGAAATAGAGCCTTAAACCTCAACTGGGTTGACTTTGGTCAATATTTTGAGAAAACAGACTCGGATTAGTGTTTTGACAGTTTCAATAGGCCTGTATCGTGATTTGGGACTTGTACATATGCCCGGAGTTTAATTTGGAGGTCTCAAGTTTGAATTATCGCCAGTTGGCGAAAACTAGAAGCCTAAAGGCTTAAAGATTTCAAAGTTTGACCACAAATTGACTTTTTTTGATATCGGGGTCAGAATCCAGTTCTGAAAATTATTATAGCTCCGTTATGTCATTTATGACTTGTGCGCAAATTTGAGGTCAATCGGACTTGATTTGATAGGTTTCGATATCGAATGTAGAAGTTGGAAATTCTTAAGTTTCATTAGGCTTGAATTGGGGTGTGATTTGTGATTTTAGCGTTGTTTGATGTGATTTGAGGTTTCAAATAAGTTCGTATGATGTTTTAGGACTTGTTGGTATATTTTGTTGAGGTCCCAAGGGCCTCGGGTAAGTTTCGGATGGTTAACGGATCAAAAGTTGGACTTAAACAACTGCTGCAAAAGCTGCTGCAATATTTTCTGCTAGAAATTCATGGGCAAAAATCGAAGGCCGAAGACCGAGGCCTAGGATCGAGGCCGAGGGTCAAAGGCCCAGGATCGAAGGCCCAGGATCGAGGCCCAGGATCGAAGGCTGAGGATCGAGGCCCAGGATCAAAGGCCAAGGATCGAAGGCCGAGGATCGAGGGCCGAGGACCGACGACAGCCTGGATAAAACTGTAAGTTATAAAGCAGGAGCTTTGGGAGAGGCGATTTTTGGGAGATTTTCACGAGGAAACATTAGGGTAAGTGTTCCTTATCCTATATTGATTATATTTCATGATTCCATACTCATTTACATCATGAATCTGTGAATTTATGGAAGAAAATCAGATTTTTATAAAATCTTCAAAAAATATAAAATTAAGATTTGAAGGTCAATCCGGTGTCGGAATTCGATAATGTTTGTATGGTTGAACTCGTATCGGAACGGGTGCTCAGATTCCGTAAGTTTTCCAGGATTCGAGATGTATGTCCCACTGTTGATGTTTGAGATGAATTTCAGATTTTTAATCCAGAAAATTACTAAATTCATATGGAATTAATTCTTACAATTTATATTGAGTATATTGAATTGTTTATGACTAGATTTGAGGATTTCAGACACGAATTCGCGAGGCAAAGGTTTATTGGATTCTTGAATTTGGTTACAAAACGAGGTAAGTGTCGTGGTTAACCTTGACTTGAGGGAATATAACCCTTGAATTATTTGTTATGTGAATTTCATGTGTAACGATGTATAGGCAAGGTGACGGGTGCCTATACTTTGTTAAATTAATTGTTTGCTTAATTATTTAAACATCTTAAATTATTTTAAGACACGAATTAATCATTATAATAATTGTTTCACTTATATTCCTTGTCAAATATTAATTCTTGAATTCCTGCAATAATTGTTACATTGTTAATTGATTTATGTGTCTTAATTGCTATTTGACGTTTTGCATAATAAATATTAAACTGCCTAATTTATCCCTGATTTCCTCAATTAATTGCTACTTGACATTGTTTGTTTCATAATTAAATTATAATTATTGTATGTCTTGATGCTTAATAGTTTCTTATTGAACGTGGTATTTATTGGAGTATTGCTAATACATTTAAGAGTTGTATAAGTTTATATTAGGTGGAGCGGGTTGTACACCGCAACATAATTGATTGAAATGAATATATTGTGGGATAGGGTTGCACGCCGCAATGAAAACTGATTGAAATAATAATTGGTTACTTCTGAGTGGGCTTCAACTGTTGAAAAGAGACACCTGTTTTATTTCTATTATTGTTGTTATTATTATTATTATTATTATTGTGTACATGTTAATGTATGTGACCTGCCTTAGCCTCGTCACTATTTCGTCGAGGTTAGGCTCGGCACTTACCAGTACATGGGGTCGGTTGTACTGATACTACACTCTGCACTTCTTATGTAGATTTTGGAGTTGGTCCCAGCGGCGTACTGTAGATTTGCTCGGATACAGCTACCAGTGGAGACTTGAGGTATAATTGCACAATGTTCGCAGTTCTGAAGTCCCCTTCTATATTATCTCTGTTGTGTATTATATTTCAAACAGCTTGAATTTTATTCAGACTTTTATCTGTATTATTCTAGAAGCTCGTGCACTTGTGACTCCAATTCTCGGATGGTATTGAGATATAGCGATTATTATGGATTTTTCACTTTAGTTCAGACTTTACTTCCGTATTTTTTTTCCTTATTATTTATTAATTTTAAATTTTGTTAAAATGGCTAATTATATTCTAACGTTGGCTTGCCTAGCAAGTGAAATGTTAGGCGCCATCACGGTCCCGAAGGTGGGAATTTCGGGCCGTGACAGTTGGTATCAGAGCACTAGGTTACATAGGTCTCACGAGTCACGAGCAAACTTAGTAGAGTCTAAAGGATCAGCACGGAGACGTCTGTACCTATCTTTTAGAGGCTATAAGGTTTAGGAACAATATCATATCTTTCTTATCCTGTCATGCGATTTTATTCTATCATCGATGATTGAACCATTCCATTCTTATTCTCTCGCAGATGGCAAGGACACGTAATACATCTACCGACGGACAGGGACCAGAGCCCCCGGTGGCAACTATGGCCAGGGGTAGAGGTCGTGCTATAGGCCGAGGCAGAGGTAGAGCTTAGTCTAGAGCTCGAGTACCAGCACCTGTTGTAGAAGCTCAGGTGGATCTTCAGGGGGAGGTTCTAGTTCATAATGTACTAGTTGGACCAGTTCAGGTCCCGGAAGGATTCATAGCTACTCCAATGCTTCAGGACGCTCTAGTCCATTTGGTGAGTCTTATAGAAGGCGTGACCCTGAATGGTACATTTCCAGTGGCACCAACCGTCTCGCAGGCTGGGGGAGGAGCACAAACTCCCACTACCCCCGCTCCGAAGCAGATGGCTCCCCAGAATCAGGCTCCAGCAGTCCCGCAAGTTGGGGTAGTTCAGCCAGTTGTTGCGGCATAGGCCGGTAATAGGCCGACCATGTCTTCCGAGGCCTTATGAGACTGGATAAGTTTACTAAGCTCTTTTCAGTTCACTTCAGTGGTACACCTTCTGAGGACCCATAGGATTATCTTGACCGCTGCCATGAGGTGTTGCGGAACATGGGTATAGTCGAGACCAATGGGGTTGATTTTTCCGTATTTCAGATGACGGGTTCCACCAAGAGGTGACGGAGAGATTATACATTGACCAGACTAGTTGAATCTCCTGCATTGACCTGTGAGCAGTTTTCATGACTATGTTTAGAGAATTTCCTCCCTATCACATTGAGAGAGTATTACCATAGGCAATTTGAGCGTCTACAACAGGGCAGTATGACTGTTACTCAGTATGAGTCCCGTTTTGTGGATTTAGCCTATCATGCTCTCCTCTTACTACCTACTGAGGGAGAGAGAGTGAGGAGGTTTATTGAGGGACTCACTCACCCTATCAGGCTTCAGATGGCCAAGGAGGCCGGAAGTGAGATTTCCTTTCAGGCGGCTGCTAATATCACGAAGAGGATCGAGATGGTTCTTGCACATGAGAGAGGGCAGAGGTCTGATAAGAGGCCTCGTCAGTTTGATGGTTTCAGTGGTGCCTCGTCTGGAGGCAGGGGTAACTTTGGTAAGGGTCATCATCCCAGACCGTTTCATTCAGCACTTCAGGCATCTCCCGATGCTTTAGGGAGTCACGGTCCTATTATTCCTTACTCTGGGCAACCAACATTTAGTACACATTCAGCTCCTATCAGTGCACCACCACTCCAGAGTCACTACAACAGTTATCCGGCCCGTTCGGGTCAGCTTCAGCTTCAGCAGCCATGGCATCAGGATGGGTGTTATGAGTGTGGGAACATTAGCCACATCAAGAGGTATTGCCCTAGGTTCTCGAGTAATAGATCTCGGCAGGATTCTCGTGCTATCATACAAGGACCAATTGGTTCACCGCCTGCTCAGCCAGCTAGAGGTAGGGATCAGACAGCTAGAGATGGAGGTCAGGCCATTAGAGGTGGAGGTCATGCCGCTAGAGGTGGAGGCCAGTAAGTTAGAGGCCGTCCGAGAGATGCGGTTCAGGGTTGTGGGCCCAGCCCCGATTTTATCCTTTTCTAGTTAGGCCTGAGGCCGAGTCATCTGATGTCGTGATCACAGGTATTATTCTAGTTTGCCATAGAGATGCTTCAGTTCTATTTGATCCAGGATCTACTTATTCCTATGTGTCCTCCTATTTTGCTTCGTATTTGGTTGTGCTTTGTGATTCTCTGAGTACTTCTGTGTGTGTATCTACAACGGTGGGATACTCAGTTGTAGTATACCATGTCTATCGTTCGTGTGTGATTACTATTGGTAGTCTTGAGACTAGTGTGGATCTTCTATTTCTTGATATTGTATATTTTGATATCATCTTGGGTATGGATTGGTTTTCACCATATCATGCTATATTGGATTGTCATGCCAAGATGGTGACCCTAGCCATGCCAGGGTTACCTCAGTTAGAGTGGAAAGGAACTCCTGGTTATTCTACCAGCAAGGTTATTTCTTATATGATGGCTCGGCGTATGGTCGAGAAAGGGTGTCTAGCCTATTTGGCTTATATTCGCGATCCCAATGCAGATGTTCTTTCTATGGACTCAGTACCATTTGTTAGTAAATTTTCAGAAGTATTTCCTGCAGACTTTCCGGGAATGCCACCCGACAGAGATATTGACTTCTGTATTGATTTAGCTCCGGGCACTCAGCCCATTTCTATCCTACCATACCATATGGCCTCACCGGAGTTGAAAGAATTAAAGGAGCAGTTACAAGACTTGCTTGATCAGGGATTTATTAGACCAGTGTCTCACCCTGGGGTGCACCAGTGTTATTTGTAAAGAAGAAGGATGGTTCAATGTGAATGTGTATAGATTATCGATAGTTGAACAAGGCTACTATCAAGAACAAGTATCAACTGCCAAGAATTGATGACTTATTCGATCAGATTCAGGGTGCCAAGGTATTTTCAAAGATCTAATTGAGGTCTGGTTACCATCAGTTGAAGATTAGGGCATCTGATTTCCTAAGACAGCTTTTTGGACTCGGTATAGGCATTACGAATTCCTAGTGATGTCATTCGGGTTGGCAAATACCCCAGCAGCATTTATGGATTTGATGAATCGTGTGTTCAAGCCTTATTTAGATTCCTTTATGGTTGTGTTCATTGATGATATCTTGATTTACTCCAGCAGTCGAGAGGAGTATGGGTAGCATCTTCAGAGTGTGCTTCAGAATTTGAAAAATAATCAGTTATACGCCAAATTTTCAAAATGTGAATTTTGGTTAGACTCAGTTGCCTTTTTGGGGAATATTGTATCGGCAGAAGGTATAAAGGTGGATCCTAAGAAGATTGAGGTTGTTCAGAATTGGCCTAGACCCACTTCAGTTACAGAGATTCGGAGTTTCCTGGGTTTGGCAGGTTATTATCGTCGATTCATGGAGGGATTTTCATCTATAGCAAGCCCATTGACCAGACTGACTCAGAAAGGTATCCCATTCAGATTGTCAGACGAGTGTGAGTTGAGCTTTCAGAAGCTCAAGACTGCTCTGACTACGGCGCCAGTATTGATATTACCCACAGGTTTAGGATCTTATACGGTATATAGTGATGCATCTCACATTGGGCTTGGTGCAGTATTAATGCAAAATGGCAGGGTGATTGCATACGCGTCGTGACAATTGAAAGTTCACGAGAAGAATTACCCTGTTCATGACTTAGAATTGGCAGCCATTGTTCATGCGCTGAAGATTTGGAGGCATTACCTTTACGGTGTCTCGTGTGAGGTATTCACTGATCATCATAGCCTTCAGTATTTGTTCAAACAAAAAAATCTTAATTTGAGGCAGAGAAGATGGTTGGAGTTGTTGAAAGACTATGATATCACCATTTTGTATCACCCCGGAAAGGCTAATGTGGTGGCTGATGCCTTGAGTAGAAAGGCTGTAGGTATGGGCAGCATTGCTTATATTTCGGTTAGTGAGAGACCGTTAGCTGTAGATGTCCAGAATTCAGCTAATCAGTTCGTGAGGTTAGATGTGTCAGAACCTAGTCGGGTTCTAGTTTGTACAGTCGCTCGGTCTTCTTTATATGAGTGCATCAGAGAGCGACAGTATGATGATCCTCATTTACTTGTCCTTAAGGACACGGTGCTGTCACGACCCAAATTAACCCTGTCGTGATGGCGCCTATCGTGGAACTAGGAAAGTCAACTCATTTCCACAACAAACCGATATTTTCATTTCAAAGATAATTTCAAGGCTATCTAACATAAAACCCTTTGTAAAGGAGTTCAAATCAAAACAAAAGTGTGAAAAGAAAAGCCCGACAGCGGGGTGTCACTAGTCATGAGCATCTACTACAATTTATCTGACAATATCGAGACTAACATAGTCTGGAAAATAGCTAAATACAACTAAAGGAAGATAAGATGGAGAAGAGAAGGGTTGCGATCACCAGGCAGCCACCTTGCTATTCCCGAGAAAATCTGCAATCGGAATAGTCAATAGTCATTATCGTGTCCAGCTACACCTGGATTTGCACACAAGGTGTAGTGAGTAACGTGAGTACGCCAACTTAGTAAGTAACAACAATAAATAAAGACTGAGCAGTAGTGACAAGAAATAAAGCATATAAAGTTCATATCATGAAATATCAGTAAAATACAACATGCTAAAAAAATCAGCGTTTGAATCAAACCATCTCGTTTAAACCCAATTCCAGTAAAAATCATAAAAAAATATTTTTCAGCAGTTTCAAACAGAGGCTCAATACAAAGGTGAGCAAAAATGATGAAATCATAAACAGCCCCTCGGGAAGAACATCACTCATATACAGCCCCTGGGGCAAACCTCACAGTCACTCATGTAACTCGGGCATACCTCACAATCACTCATGCCTCCCAGTCACTCAGCACTCCGCACTCCGCACTCTGCACTCGCACTCAGTAGGTACCTGCTCTCACTAGGGGTGTGTACAGACTCCGGAGGGGCTCCTTCAGCCCAAGTGCTATATCAAGCCAAATCATGGAATAAATCAATCAGGCCCTCAGCCTATACCAAACATGCAGTGGCGTGCAGCCAGATCCCATAAATATCCTCACAAATCAGGCCCTCGGCCTCACTCAGTCATAAACCTCTCGAGCCACTCGGGCATTTCAGTAAAAACGGGGTATTCAGCCAACAACAACATTTAATGCATCAAAATAGAGTAATAAAACTGAGTTATGCAGTAAATAGGTATAACCATGACCGAGTATAGATTTTCAATCGAAAACAGTGAGAGGATAGTAAGAAAAGGCCCCTAAGGGTCCAAATAGCACTGGCACAAGGCCCAAACATGGAATTCAGCCCAATTTACATAAACTCTTTCTAAAACACATAAGTATCATATAGTTTCAACAAAATATGCAACTTTACAGTTGCTACGGGACGGACCAAGTCAAAATCCCCAACAGTGCACGCCCACACGCCCGCCACCTAGCATGTGCGTAACCTTAAAATAGTAGAATGATACGAAATCCGAGGTTTCATACCCTTAGGACTAGATTTACAATCGTTACTTACCTTAAACCGGTCAAATCTCTACCCCGCGATGCTCTTGCCTCTCGACTCGGCCTCCAAATGCTCCGAATCTATTCACAATCAATACAATACCATCAGTATACGCTAATAGAATGAATTCCATAAGAAAAAAAATACCAATTTAGACCAAAAACCCGAAATTGGCTCAAACCCGACCCCCGGGCCCACGACTCGGAATTGGGTAAAAGTCACAAATTACCAATTTAGGGCATTATTTCACATTTTAGCCATAACTTTCTATACAGATGTCCAAATGATGACTTCTTTACCTTTCTGGAAATTAGACACGAAGGGCTTCAATTTTCGCTTTTGAATCATCTCAACATATCTTGTAAATCAAAAGATATAGGCTTCCGAAGTCGGACCAGCAGATATGCAGAACTTTTCCTCGGAGTGCGGCCGCGGCAAAATTATGCGGTCCGCGAAATTCTGCTAAGGTCCGCGAAATTCAAAGCACCAGAACCATACCTGAGTTCTGAAAATGCTCGGACTCGCTCAAAACTCACCCCGAAACGCACCCCGAGGCCTCTAAAACCTCAACCAAAGGTACCATCAAGTCCTAAAATACGATGAAAACTCAATCGAGCTCTCGAATCACATCAAACAACATCAAATCACCAAATTACCCTCGGATTCAAACCTAAGAACTTCTAAACTTCCAAATTCGACAACCGATACTGAAACCAACCAAACCATGTCCGAATGACCTCAAATTTTGCACACACGTCACAAATGAGACTACGAACCTACTCCAACTTCTGTAATTCCATTCCGACCCCGATATCAAATTTTCCACTGCCGACCAAAATCGCCAAATTTCCAACTTTCGCCAACTTAAGCCTAATTCTACTACGGACCTCCAAATCACATTCCGGACGCACTCCTAAGTATAAAATTACCTAACGAAGCTAATGGAACCATCAGAATTAAATTCCGAGATCGTTTACACATAGGTCAATATCCGGTTGACTTTTCTAACTTAAGCTTCTACTTTAGAGAGTAAGTGTCTTATTCCACTCCGAAACCACTCCGGACCCAAACCAACCAACCCTATACAACACAATACAGCTAAACAATACATAAAGAAGCAGAAATGGGGGAGACAAGGTTGTAATACTCAAAACGACCAACCGGGTCGTTACATTCTGCCCCACTTAAACACGCGTTCGTCCTCGAACGTGCTAGGAGTTGTTTCCAGGCCATCAAATCACTATCCCATCTTACCATGCACGTACCCGGGGGTGATCTCACGCCACCCTATTCTATATAGGCCTGACCACACAACATAACTGAAAATCATTAATTTAACCTTAGCCCAAAACCTTGGAGCCAAATTTCTAACATCCAGAATTCCGTTCAAGACCCAAATCTCGCATCTACACATTGTATAAGTGTGAACGAGCTGCATCGAACCATAACTATAACCATAGATATAATCAACTAATATTTTACACAACTCATATGCTCGTGGTACCATTCCTGATCACAGTAACTACTCCAAAACCAACCAAGTACTAGTATTAAACCCCATATCAAACCAAACATCACCCCAAAAACTTCGTACATTGTCGATAATAAAAGAAACACACAGAATCTCGTAATCTCTTATCAGATCAGCACATCATGGAGCTCTCTCGCCCAAACCAGAACCATAATCCCTTTCTTAGCAGACTTTCAGTGTAATTTCCCAAATATACTGTAATAAAACCTGACAGTACCCATTCTGGGTCCAATGACCTTATATTACTGAACACAACTATCCCACAGACATACCATACCAATATAACTCAGAGCAACAAACCGTACAATCCGTGCGCCATTACGCAACAATTCAAATGTATTCAGTCATGAAAAATGACACAAATGAGAGAACTGCCCTGCCAGATTAACAAGTACCGCCACAAAGAAATGCTAAAAATCCATCACACACCAAAGAACCATCACACGATTCTAATCGCAAGGTTCATACCTTAACATAACTCCCCTACAATGCGTGACCCCATCGAAAAGCTGGTCCATATTATCTACCTCGAGCCACCCTACTCAAAATCATTAACAACGGAGATGTAAATGACGAAAATGCCACACAAAACCTGAAAGAACATAACCAATACGCAATCGATCATGCAATACCCAAATACTCATCTCGCCCAAATTCTGCCATAAGGCCCCCAAGAGAACCGCACCATGTGTGCATATAACTAATGAAACACAACTTCTCGTAGCATAGAAGAGTAACTCACAGGTCATTTTAGACCACGAATAAGTTCAACATCAACCAAATGGCACATCACTCAATAATAGCAGTATGGAGCCAACCAGTCAGACTCAGTGTAGAATACACATCCTAATTGGCCTACTATTGGACCCCAAATTAACTCTGGTTACCCACAAATAGATAAATAATCTTCTGAAAGTCAACAATGACTGAATCATAACACATACCATCATCTGGCTAGCTTCGGCCATGACTTCACATTCCACAACCATGAAACAATCTGCTCCTGAGAACTCCCAGTCTCCAAATCTATATCACACACGAATCACCATATCTGATCCCAACTCCACTGCTGAATGTCTAACACATCTCTCATACACGATCATCCCACGAGGAATACTTCTAAAATTCTCCCGTGCCATATAGCAAAATTTGAATATCAACAGTCGATCAACCAGGGGAGTGCTGCAATATCAATGAATTATCCATGAATCAAAATACATTGCCCCTTCTGAAATGTATACTCTCATTAGGCCATACCGATTAGTAAAATCATTTACCTAGTCATCTGAAACTGTCCATGCTGCCTATGAATTTATGTCCTTCCCTTCAAAACTGAACTGTGACCTTGCGCATGCATATCTCAATCCCACACAATACACCGCATCTACCATGCCATCCTGTGAAGAGTACAAGAATCTCATATTCACTCTGAGTCACAAGCAGAATACATACCCGATCAATCAGAAACCTTCCATTTGATCTCCTCCCGGAGAAAATCCCAATACGCAACATATTCCTCACGCCGGCAGGAAATATACTCCTCGAACCATGGTAAAAACCATTAAGAACTCTTTGAAACCCATTTGCACACCACCAAGCTATTAGAACTGAATCTCTCTAACTCAACCCAGCCACGTAGGTCGCCATATCCAAGAGTATTGCCACAAAGCACATATAGAAAACCCCCACAACATAAGTACCCAAAAGAACCGATCATATTTATTACCCTACTGATCTAACCTACTACCAAGATGTCCTATTTCCCCAAGTCTCTTCCAAATTTGTCTTCAGATTGATACTTCTCCTTGCTAAGTCACCACAATTTTTAGCCACAACTCACCCCACAAATCTTAGCATAGAACTACAATGCCCTACGGCCCTTAAGTAGTTGTATTCTTCTTAAGCACCTCCATAAATACCAAAACTGTAACACTCACTCTGAAAATACCTTATGTGAATTTAAAATTGTTCTTCGTACCTTCATTATACAAAAATGTATAATCCATAGTCATATAGAATTTTCGTAAGTCCAGGCACCATCAAATGCAAATCTCAGATTTTATCCATACACAAGTCCGGAGAAATTCTCAATTGCTATATATAAATCTTGAACCAATTAGAACCTTCTAGAGAGTCCTCCATTCTGCTCAAATATAAATTGCACTACCCTAACGAATCGAAAGACACGTCTCCCTTAGCTTGACCATACTTAAAGAAGTAACCATGCCTTAACGTCACCAATCAAATTCATACTTCGTGCGTACAACCTCCAACAATAACAACTCGATGCTCCCATGATTGTCATATACTCATAAAGTGAAATATAACTTGTATTATCTCAACCTCTGCAAGTCATAACTAATCCACAAGTATGCCTCGTACCAAGACTAAGATTTAACACATAACCATGAAATCAAATTGTCAATAGCAAGCTCCCCCACTTAGCTTAAACCTGCAATTATATAAAATTAGAACCCACAAGAATTTCTCCTTCTTAATTACCAAGATCTCGTACCGTTAACCCACTAGACTTCTCGAAGTCTTTTGTTAAGCTTTTCATGAACATTTCAAATCACCAGCCACCAGTCACACACTCGATCTCTAACCGGGTAGCAAGTAATATTCCTCGCAAAAGCTTCATGAACATCACACCACCGCTAACTGCTCACAGGAGATAACCCACCCGTGGAATTCCTTAGCGACATCTTCCAACAACGCTGCACTGGGTGCAACGACTACGTAATCAGTAAATTCTCCTAAGCTCATGCTCACCCACCATTTGTATAAGTCTATGCTTTCCCCGTTGACATCAACTGAAAGTTAAACAATACCTTCAGAACTCAAGTCATATTGCGCCTAAAACGATAATCAGATCTTCACATCCCTCTTCGTTTCAAACAAACTCCTTTTTGCCATATTCAATCTTTCTTCGTACAGTAACCATCACTCCAAATAAAGTCTGCAGGCCAAATCACATTCTATCATGATTCCAAACCGTTCTACACTTTCTCAAGTTGCACGACTACCCTACCATTGAATTTATATGCCAATCTACCACTCTTACTTCGGTTAAATCATCTCCTTTAAGAAACTTCTCAACCTCTACTTCTCCTACTTGACCTGCTAGTACTTCAACCACCGCGAAACACTTCCTGTTATGTCTTCCCTCATACTTTTCTACCCAACTGCTGCATTAAATCGAAATGCATCTCTGTCGCACCTGAACCAATAAAATATTAGTGACTTTAAGTCTCTTCGAAGATCATCTTTCTCGAGCCATTAACATCAGAAATACCCATTCGCAACCACAATTACTACACAATCACTTACTCTTCTTGAGTCCAAACTCATTGACAAGACATGAGAATTTAATTTGTCCCAAAATTTAACGTGAAGATCCTTCAAAACATTCACACTCGAGACCGTACGTCACATCAAAACAAAAATCAAGCGCCCAATGGCCTTCCTTTACATTTAAAGGAAACACTTCTCGTCATATTCAAATCGTCTTAACACATCCCGCAGTTACATCATACTCATCACAAAGCCATTCCACCGCTCATCGAGCCACAAATTCCACTCGTAGGGGCATTACCGGACATATGGTTCCAAATGTATAAGTTACGACTGAAGCTACCAAGCCAAAGCTACGGTCTAAACTTGGCCTCAAGTCCTCCAGACTGGCCCATCACCAAAACACATAATACACGTCTCGAACCTCATTCATAGAATCACAAGTCGGCGATGCACAACTGATATCGAGCTCTCATATGCGCATACGAAATGCGTGGAAGGAATTCAAAGAGTTATGTTTCACGCTGAATCAATTCCGCACGATAGAATACAAGAAAGTGAAATTTTCCTAAGGGTTTTGCAGCCTCTCAGAGATAAGTACGGACGTCTCCGTACCGATCCGCAAGACTCTACTAACCCGCTCATGACTCGTGAGACTTATGTAAATTGGCTCTGATACCAATCCGTCACGACCCAAATTAACCCTGTCATGATGGCGCCTATCGTAGAACTAGGCAAGCCGACTCATTTCCAAAAAAAATCGATATTTTCATTTCAAAGATAATTTCAAGGCTATCTAACATAAAACCCTTCGTAAAGGAGTTCAAATCAAAACAAAAGTGCGGAAAGAAAAGCCCGACATTGGGGTGTCACTAGTCATGAGCATCTACTACAGTTTATCTGACAATATCGAGACTAACATAGTCTGGAAAATAGCTAAATATAACTAAAGGAAGATAAGAGAGAGAAGAGCAGGGCTGCGATCACCAGGCAGCCACCTTGCTATTCCCGAGAAAATCTGTAATCGGAATAGTCAACAGCCGCTATCGCGTCCAGCTATACCTGGATCTGCACACAAAGTGTAGGGAGTAACGTGAGTATGCCAACTCAGTAAGTAACAACAATAAATAAAGACTGAGCAGTAGTGACAAGCAATAAAGCATATAAAGTTCATATCATGAAATCTCAGTAAAATACAACATGCTAAAAAAATCATTGTTTGAATCAAATCATCTCGTTTAAACCCAGTTCTAGTAAAAATCATAAAAAATATTTTTCAACAGTTTCAAACAAAGGCTCAATGCAAAGGTGAGCAAAAATAATGAAATCATAAACAGCCCATCGGGCAGAACATCACTCATATACAGCCCATCGGGCAAACCTCACAGTCACTCATGCCTCTCGGGCATACCTCACAATCACTCATACCACTCGGGCATACCTCACAATCACTCATGCCACTCAGGCATACCTCACAATCACTCATGCCTCCCAGTCACCTAGCACTCGGCACTCGCACTTAGTAGGTACCTGCGCTCACTAGGGGTGTGTACAGACTCCGGAGGGGCTCCTTCTGCCCAAGCGCTATATCAAGACAAATCATGGCATAAATCAATCAGTCCCTCAGTCTATATCAAACATGTTGTGGCGTCCGCCCAATCCCATAAATATCCTCACAAATCAGGCCCTCGGCCTCACGCAGTCATAAACCTATCGAGCCACTCGGGCATTTCAGTAAAAACAGGGTATTCAGCCCAAAACAACATTTATATGCATTAAAATAGAGTAATAAAACTAAGTTATGCAGTAAACATGTATAACCATGACTGAGTATAGATTTTCAATCGAAAACAGTGAGAGGATAGTAAGAAAAGGCCCCTAAGGGTCCAAATAGCACTGGCACAAGGCCCAAACATGGCATTCAGCCCAATTTACAGAAAACTCTTTCTAAAACACATAAGTATCATATAGTTTCAACCAAATATGCAACTTTACAGTTGCTACGAGATGGACCAAGTCACAATCCCTAATAGTGCATGCCCACACGCCCACCACCTAGCATGTGCGTCACCTCAAAATAGTAGAATGATACGAAATTCGGGGTTTCATACCCTCAGGACTAGATTTACAATCGTTACTTACCTCAAACCGTCAAATCTCTACCCTGCAACGCTCTTGCCTCTCGACTCGGCCTCCAAATGCTCCAAATCTATTCACAATCAGTATAATACCATCAATATACGCTAATGGAATGAATTTCACAAGAAAAACTACCAATTTAGATCAAAAACCCGAAATTGGCTCAAGACCGGCCCCCGGGCCCACGACTCGGAATCGGGTAAAAGTCACAAATTACGAACACCCATTCACTCACGAGTCCAACCATACTAGTTTCACTTAAATCCGACTTCGAATCTACTTTCAAATGCCAAAAATTGATTATTTGAAGTTTCTACAATTTTTCCCAAATTTCCACCTCAAAGTACTAATCAGATGATGAAATCATTGATATATTCATGTATATTAACCAAATTCGAGTTAAAATCACTTACCCTGATGAATTTCGTGAAAAACCCATGAAAACTCGCCACAAACCGAGCTCCCTAGGTCCAAAATGTTAAATAATGCCCTAAAACCTGTTCATATAGTGCACCCTCTGAACTCCCACTATGCGGTCCGCGAAATTCCAAGCGCGGCCGCGCCTCCCAGGTCCTGCGGTCGCGAAAAACTGATGCAGCCGCATTGTTTTGCTGGTTGCACTACCAGGCTTTAGTATTTTGGACATAACTTTCTCTACATATGTCCAAATGATGACTTCTTTACCTTTCTGGAAACTAGAGACGAAGTGCTACAACTTCTGATTTTGAATCATCTCATAATTCCTTGTATATCAAATGATATAGGCTTCCGAAGTCGGACCAGCAGATCTGTAGAACTTTTCCCCGGAGTGCGGCTGCGGCAAAATTATGCGGTCCGCGAAATTCTGCTGAGGTCTACGAAATTCTGCTGAGGTCCACGAAATTCAAAGCACCAAAACCATACTTGAGTTCCGGAAATGCCCGGACTCGCTCAAAACTCACCCTGAAACACACCCGAGGCCTCCGGAACCTCAACCAAAGGTACCATCAAGTCCTAAAATACCATGCAAACTCAATCGAGCTCTCGAATCACATCAAACAACATCAAATCATTAAATTACCATCGGATTCATGCCTAAGGACTTCTAAACTTCCAAATTCGACAACCAATGCCGAAACCAACCAAACCACGTTCGAATGACCTCAAATTTTGCACACACATCACAAATGACACTACGAACCTACTCCAGCTTCCGAAATTTCATTACGACCCCGATATCAAATTTTCCACTGCCGACCAAAATCGCTAAATTTTCAACTTTTGCCAATTCAAGCCTAATTCTACTATGGACCTCCAAATCACATTCCGGGCGTACTCCTAAGTCCAAAATCACCTAAAAAATCTAATGGAACCATCAGAATTAAATTCTAAGATCATTTACACATAGGTCAACATCCGGTTGACTTTTCTAACGTAAGCTTCTACTTTAGAGACTAAGTGTCTCATTCCACTCCAAAATCACTCCGGACCCGAACCAACCAACCCGATACAACACAATATAGCTAACCAACACATAAAGAAGTAGAGATGGGGGAAACGAGGTTGTAATACTCAAAACTATCGGCCGAGTCGTTACAGGTGCGGCACAGTGATGCCAAACAGGTTGCTATAGGGGAAGATGGAGTTCTGCGAATGCAGGGTCATATTTGTATGCCTAATGTGGATGGGCTTCGTGAATTAATTATGGAAGAGGCCCACAGATCCAGGTATTCTATTCATCCAGGTACTGCCAAAATGTATTAAGATTTGCGGCAACATTATTGGTGGAGGAGAATGAAGAAGGATATAGTTGCATATGTAGCTCGGTGTCTGAATTGTCAGCAAGTTAAGTACGAGCATAAGAGATCTGGTGGTTTGCTTCAGAAGTTAGAAATTCCTGAGTGGAAGTGGGAGCGTATCACTATGGATTTTGTTGTTGGACTCCCACAGACTCAGAGAAAATTTGATGCAGTTTGGGTCATTGTGGACAGGTTGACCAAGTCAGCACATTTCATTCCAGTGGCAGTTACATATTCTTCAGAGCGGTTAGCTGAAATTTACATTCGTGAGATTGTCCGCCTTCACGTTGTGCCCGTGTCTATTATTTTAGATCAAGGTACGCAATTTACCTCACACTTCTGGAGGGCTGTACAGCGTGAGTTAGGCACGCGGGTTGAGTTGAGCACAACATTTCCTCTACAGACAGACGGACAGTCAGAGCGCACCATTCAGATATTGGAAGATATTCTTCGCGCTTGTGTTATAGACTTTGGAGGTTCTTGGGATAAGTTCTTGCCACTTGCGGAGTTTGCTTATAATAATAGCTACTAGTCAAGAATTCAGATGGATCCATATGAGGCATTATACGGAAGGCGATGCCGATCACCAATTGGCTGGTTTAAACCGGGAGAAGCTCGGTTGTTGGGTACCGATTTGGTACATGATGCCTTGGATAAGGTCAAGGCTATTCAGGATTGACTTCGCATAGCTCAGTCTAGGCAAAAGAGTTATGCCAACCATAAAGTTCGAGATATTGCATTCATGGTTGGAGAAAGAGTATTGCTTCGAGTTTCACCTATGAAAGGTGTAATGAGGTTCGGGAAGAAGGGAAAGTTGAGCCCTAGGTATATAGGACCCTTCGAAATTCTTGAAAGGGTGGGCGAAGTAGCCTACAGGGTTGCAATACCACCTAGTTTATCAGCGGTTCATCCGATATTCCATGTGTCTATGCTCCGAAAATATCATGGTGATCTGTCCCATGTATTAGATTTCAGCTCAGTCCAATTGGACAAGGATTTGACTTACAAAGAGGAGCCGGTAGCTATTCTAGCCCGGCAGGTCCGACATTTGAGGTCTAAGAGTTATCCTTCAGTTCGGGTACAATGGAGAGGTCAGCCGGTAGAGGCATCTACCTGGGAGTCCGAGTCGGACATATAGAGTAAATATCCGCACCTTTTTACCAGCTCAGGTACTTTTGTAATTCCGTTCGAGGACGAACGTTTATTTTAGAGGCAAAGAATATGATGACCCAAAAGGTCATCTTTAAATTTAATAATTAATTCTATGTTCTAATACCTTGAAAAGTACTATTTATCATTCCTCGACTTGTGTGCACATTCCGTATAATTTTTCGGAATGTTTTCATATGAAAACTTGATTAAAATGTGAAATAAAGCCTTAAAACTCAACTGAGTTAACTTTGGTCAACATTTTGAGAAAACAGACTTGGATTAGTGTTTTGACAGTTCTAGTAGGTCCGTATCATGATTTGGGACTTGGGTGTATGCCCGGAATTTAATTTGGAGGTCTTTAGCTTAAATTATCGCTAGTTGGCGAAAACTAGAAGCCTGAAGGCTTAAAGATTTTAAAGTTTGACCACAAATTGACTTTTATTGATATCAGAGTCAGAATCTAGTTCTAAAAATTTTCATAGCTCCATTATATCATTTATAACTTGTGTGCAAAATTTGAGGTCAATCAGACTTGATTTGATAGGTTTCGACATCGAATGTAGAAATTAAAAATTCTTAATTTTCATTAGGCTTGAATTGGGGTGTGATTTGTGATTTTAGCATTTTTTGATGTGATTTGAGGTTTCAAATAAGTTCATATGATGTTTTAGGACTTTTTGGTGTATTTGGTTGAGGTCTCGAGGGCCTCTGGTGAGTTTCGGATGGTTAACGGATCAAAAGTTGGACTTAAACACCTGCTGCAATATTTTCTGCTGGAAATTCGGGGGCATAAATCGAAGGTCGAAGACCGAGGCCTAGGATCGAGGCCGAGGATCGAAGGCCGAAGACCGAGGCCTAGGATCGAGGCCTAGGGTCAAACGCCGAAGACCGAGGCCTAGGATCGAAGGCCGAAGACCGATGCCTAGGATCTAGGCCGAGGGTCGAAGGCCGAAGACCGAGGCCTAGGATCGCGGCCGAGGATCGAAGGCCCAAAATAGAGGCCGAGGATCGAAGGTCAAGGATTGAGGGCCGAGGGCAGCCTGGACAGAACTGTAAGTTATAAAGCAGGGGACTTCGTCCCATTTTCTATTTTTAACAAATTGGAGTTTGTGGAGAGGCGAATTTTGGGCGATTTTCACGGAAAAACATTGGGGTACGTGTTCCTTATCCTATATTAATTATATTTCATGATTCCATACTCATTTACACCATGAATCCGTGAATATATAGAAGAAAAATCAGATTTTTATAAAATCTTCCAAAAATGTAAAATTAAGATTTGAAGGTCAATCCGGTGTCGAAATTCGATAATTTTTGTAAGGTTGAACTCGTATCGAAACGGGTGTTCGGATTTCGTGAGTTTTTTGGGATTCGAGATGTGGGTACCACTGTTGATTTTTGAGATGAATTTTGGATTTTTAATCTGGAAAATTAGTAAATTCATATGGAATTAATACCTACGATTTATATTGAGTATATTGAATTATTTATGACTAGATTTGAGGATTTCGGACACGAATTCGCGAGTCAAAGGTTTATTGGATTCTTGAATTTGGTTGTAAAGCGAGGTAAGTATCGTGGTTAACCTTGACTTGAGGGAATAGAACCCTTGAATTATTTGCTATGTGAATTTCATGTGTAAAGATGTATAGGCAAGGTGACATGTGCCTATACTTTATCAAATTAATTGTTTACTTAATTATTTAAACATCTTAAATTATTTTAAGACACAAATTAATCGTTATAATAATAGTTTCACTTATATTCCTTGTCAAATATTAATTCTTGAATTCATGCAATAATTGTTACATGCTTAATTGATTTATGTGTCTTAATTACTATTTGACATTTTGCATAATAAATATTAAACTGCCTATTTTATCCATGATTTCCTCAATTAATTGCTACTTGACATTGTTTATTTCATAATTAAATTATAATTATTGCATGTCTTGATGCTTAATAGTTTCTTATTGAACGTGAAATTTATTGAAGTATTTCTATTACATTTAAGAGTTGTATATGTTTATATTGGGGGGAGCGGGTTGTACGCCGCAACATAATTGATTGAAATGAATATATTATGGGTTAGGGCTGCAGGCCGCAACGGAAACTGATTGAAATAATAATTGGTTATGACTGTCGAGTAGGCTACAACTGTTGAAAAGAGACACCTATTTTATTTCTATTATTGTTGTTATTATTATTATTGCGTATATGTTAATGTATGTGACCTGCCTTAGCCTCGTCACTATTTCGTCGAGGTTAGGTTCGGCACTTACCAGTACATGGGGTCGGTTGTACTGATACTACACTCTGCACTTCTTATGCAGATTTCAGAGTTGGTCCCAACGGCATACTGTAGATTTGCTCGGATACAGCTACTAGTGGAGACCTGAGGTATAACTGCACAGCGTTCGCAGTTCTGAAGTCCTCTTCTATATTATCTCTGCTGTGTATTATATTTTAAACAGCTTGAATTTTATTCAGACCTTTATCTGTATTATTCTAGAAGCTCGTACACTTGTGACTCCAGTTCTAGGATGGTATTGAGATATCGCGATTATTATGGATTATTCACTTTACTTCAGACTTTACTTCCGCATTTGTTTCCTTGTTAATAATTAATTTTAAATTTTGTTAAAATGACTAATTATATTCTAACGTTGGCTTGCCTAACAAGTGAAATATTAGGCATCATCACAGTCCCGAAGGTAGGAATTTCGGGCCGTGACATTCCTGATCCTTTGTTGTTCACCATGAAACCTTGCGAAAATAAAGTTGAATCGGATGAAGTCAAGCAGATTTGGAAAACAAACATCAATAGAAAGGGAAAAGAAAGATAAAATTAAAAAAGGAGGAAAGGAATTACTTTTCAAACATTAATAGAAAGGGAAAAGAAAGATGAAATTAAAAAAGGAGGAAAGGAATTACTTTGAGAAAGCTCGATTGTGGATCTGATGAAGTGAAGAAGATAGAGAATTCAGAAAAGAAAGGAAAAAGAAAGATATTATTTTAAAGTAGAATGCGCAAGAAAAAAGAAAAAGAAAAAGAAAAACAGAAGAAAAAGAAAACATAGAAGAAATTAGCAATTTAGCTGAAGCTCTATGAATAAGCATTAAGGCACCTAGCGTCGGAGGGAAAACATATCTACTCAATCAAACATTTTCTTTTCTCTAAAAAAGTGAACATTGTTCTAACACGAAGAAAATAGAAGAAGAAAGTCAATTTGAAATAAAAGATCAATAGTACAATTCTTGGGTAAAATGGATTTTAATTAATACAGGAAGGATTATCACTGAATGTGATGTACTATCTAGGATTGCGATGAAGTGATAAGTACTCCTTTATCATTAACTAAATATTTCGAGTTCGAGTCCTAGGCAAGGGCGGCTCAAGCACATGTGTGGCCTAAAGCCAAAATTTAATGTGAGGCCTAAATTTATTTTTAAAACATTACAATATATATTTTTATTTGAAATATATTCTTCTAGCTTTTTGAGATGTAAAGTTGTAATTTTTTTTTATAACTCATTCCTATTAATAATCTTTTTCAATTGATAATATAGCTAACACATTTACATTTTCTTGAGACATTATTGATCTTAATTAAGAAAAAGTCTACTCTTACACTAAAAGTGCTAAATAGTTTTTTTTAAAAATACCCACAAACCTATTATTTCTAAAAAGAGTATGACCCTTAACTTGGGGGCCAAAGTCACATGTCTTATTAGGTATAAGTTGGCTCTGGCTCTAGGTATGAAGTCGTCTTTGGTAGAAAACACTTTACCCTCAATGTAGAACTTTTCGACGTGAATTCGGATATAATCGGACCATTTATGTAATACCGGACATCGGATGAGAACCAAAAAAATCACCAGAGTATGGTGTTGAACAAGATTTGTATACTTTTCAAAAAGATTTTAAATTTTGACGAAATATAACACACTTGATTACATGAATACGATTTTTATTTTTTCATGCATAGATACGGTATTCATTTTTCTTTTTTGGGGACAAATGAATTTGAGAATAGATTACGTTTTCCAAAGAGAACAAAAAGGAAATGATTTTAAAAAACGAATGTAAACAAAAAGAACAAAAATCAATCTAATGACTCAAAAGGAAACATGCACATCCAACTTGAACAGTGGGGCAAGGCAATGGGCCAAAAGTTTACCCTGTCGTTTAAGTAACGTTCCCCTGTCCATTTTCTACTAGCCTTGCGGGTTAAACGACATCAAACGGTGAAAAATTCTGCATTCCAATTTCTTTCCCTTTATCCGCCGAGCATGATGTTCGTTTTTTTCTTTTTGGTGGCCCTTAGAGTTTTATTTTTCTCCTTTATTCGGTCATCAAAGACATACTCTGCAAGCCTCTTTCCCCTGTCATGTCAGCATGAAAAAAAAGTATTATCCAATTGGGGAACCTTCATCCCCCCCCCTGTATCGAATTCCTTTAGTATCCAACCTAGTCCCTTTGTTCAGTCGGAAGACTTTTATTTTGAAAAAGACTTTTTACTCCTGTCCAACAAGAGAGGTAAAGTCTTTCTATTCAAATGAGACACACTCCCATTGTCTCGCTAAGGTCAGCAGCAGGACATAGAGCAGGGATTGAGTAGTCTTGGGAGGCGGACTTATATTCCCCTATTAAGAGTTGACGACGTTTTCACTACTTAAACTTGAAAAAGTCTTTTACACCTTTGGAAAAGTGTACCGGAAGACCCAACTTTCGCTTAAAATCCCAGTTTGGATGAGCATAGTTAGGCCCGATTTCAATTCATACTGAAAAATAGGTGAATAGCAGATAGGGTCAAGCTAAAGGTCGCCACTGTCAATCAAAAATGGTTAACGAAATTAACAAAAAGATTAGATTTAGATGAACTTGTTACCTAAGAACTGCATTTGCCTGCTGCCAACACCACTCCACCCCCAAAACACACAAAGAGTAAAAATGCAGCCCTAATTACATCTCAATCTGAAGTAAGTTAAAGTCAGTTACTGTAACGACTCGGCCGGTCATTTTGAGTATTACAACCTTGGTCCCCCATTTACTGCTCAATTTATGCTTTACAGTTTTATGTGACTTGTCGGGGTAATTAGTTCGGGTCCGGTGAGGTTTTGGAACACTTAGTTCCAAGGTTTAGAACTTAAGTTGAAAAGGTTAACTGGATGTTGACTTATATGTAATGACCCCGGAGAATGTTTCTAAGGAAATTAAGGTTTTGTGGTGTCGAGGTAGATCAATTAGTACAAATATTTTGGGTTGAACAATGCACTAGGGAGTAAAAAAAAATTTCGGCTGAAGAGAACATTTTTACGGCCCACTATGCGATCGCAGAATCACTCTGCGGACCACTTAATGGCCGCAGAGTGAAGCAGATGTGAGGCAAGATTTGAGGAAATCTGCGGTACATTATGCGACCGCAGACCTATTCTACGGTGTATTATGCGACTGCAGAACAGGTATGCGCTCCGCATAATCACCGCATACCCATCCAGGTGACCCTCATTTTGGAGCTTCAATTATGCGGTCAATTTGCGGACCGCATACGTGTTATGCGATCGCAAATCTGCGTCGGGGCTTCAATTCTTTCTAATTTTTAACCCGACCCAACTTCGATTTATAGCCCTTGAAGCTCATTTTGGAGCAAAAGTCAGACATTTTTTAGAGAGAAGGGAGAGTGTTCTAGAGAGACGAAGAAGCTCAAGTGCTCTGTTCATCAAGATATTGTTCAAGCTTTGAAATCCAACAAGGAAATATCACAAGATCTTCACCCAAGAGGTAAGGTTCTAACCCCCTAGTCTTCAATTTCAAGTTTGGGTAAAGATGGGTGATTGGGAGTATGATTCTTGGGTGTGAGAGTATTATTTATATATACACATACCAATAAGGTTTGTGGAAAGATTGTTGAGTTCAAATGGGTAAAGATTGGGTTGAAAATGGTAGAAATCTTCAAAGCCTTTAATTGAAGATTTGAGGGGCAAGTTGATGTCGGAATTTGGTAAAATTTATATGGTTGGACTCGTGGTTGGATGGGCGTTCATAGTTTATAACTTTTATCGAATTCCGAGACATGGGGCCCACAGACGATTTTTGAGTTAAATTTTGGATTTTATTAGAAAAATTAGTATTTTCTTATGGAATTCATTAAAATAGTAGGTAATGACTGAATCAAATTAATTATGGCTAGATACGAGGCTTTCGGAGATCAATTCTCGTGGCAAGGGCATAGCAGAATAAAGAATTACATGGGTTGAGGTATGTAACAGTTCTAAATTTGGTCCAGAGGGTATGAAACCGTGGATTATATGTTATGTGATTGGTTTTGAGGTGACGCACATACTAGGTGACGGGCGTGTGGGCGTGCACCGTAGGAATTGTGACTTGGTCAAATTTCATGGAACTGTGTAGTTGAATTATCTGTTGATATCCGTACATTCTCTACATGTTAGAGAAACATTGAGCTGAGACTCGTATTAAAAATCATGCTTAGACATATGTTGTTATTATTGGTACCCACTTGAGTCATTTTTGTGGCTGAATTATATGTTCAAATTGTAATTTCACACTCAGTCTTGTTCATTCATTTCATATCTTATCTAAGTTTCTGTTGCTATTTATTGATACATCATATTATCATTTTTGGGATGATTTTCATGAAATCTTGAGCCCGAGAGACTGGAAAGGTTGATAACTAAGTGAGGCCGAGGGCCTAATTGTGACAATAATTATGGGATCGGGTTGTACGCCACAACATGTTTCATTGATTTATGCCATGATTGGCTTGTTATAGCACTTGAGCTGAAGGAGCCCCTCCAGTATCTGTACACACCCCCAGTGAGCGCAGGTACCTACTGAGTGCGAGTGCGAGTGCCTAATGCTGAGTAATTATGAGGAATGAGTGACTGTGAGGAATGAGTGACTGTGAGATTGGAGTGAATGGGAGGACTGAGTGACTGTTAATCTGAGAGGATGCATTGATTTCATTGTTGCTACATTTCAACTGTCATATATGACTTTTTTGGAAAATTTTCTAAAAGACATTTTCTTCTATTTCAGTCAAAGTTGATATGAAATTATTGTGAAATTTTAAATGTTGAATTTGAGAGCATGCCTACCTGTTTATGTTGAAAATTTCTGCATTTGGACTTAGCTGTGAAGCTCGTCACTACCTTTAGTTCTTATTTATTATTGTTACTTACTGAGTTGGTTGTACATATACTACACCCTGCACTTCATGTGCAGATCCAGGTGATCCCGAATATAGTGGGTGTTGATTCTTTAACACAGTCGATTTTTCGGAGATTCAGAGGTAGCTGCCATATTTCGCAGACCTTGTCTCTCCTTCCCTATCTCCTTGTTTACTGTATTTGGTATCAAACTATTATAGACTATATTTTCCAAACTCGTAATGGATAGATATTCATGTACTCATTGACACCGAATTTTGGAAGTGTATTTATATCCAGTATTTGTGGGATTTTCTCTTAAACTTAATTATCATGTTTTCCGTATTTAAAAGAAATTGTAGGTTATTGATGTTGTCGGCTTGCCTAGTATTGAGATAGGTACCATCACGACGGAATAGGATTTTGGGTCGTGACAGTTACTCAGTTATATAAATGTTCATTATGGTCTATGTCACTATATTTAAACCTCCAAAAAAAAACTGAAAAAAGATATAGAAAAATCAAGATACATCTATTAATTGAAATTGAGTCTTTGAATTCTCATCTCAGGCCAAAAGCAAAAATGTCTTTTTGATTGCGAGAGCTACTGGGATATCAATTCAAAAATATCAAAATCCAACTAGTAGAAGGAAAAAAAAAGGGGAACTTGTGATGACCCAACCAGTCGTTTTGACTGTTAGAATCTCATTTTCCTAAATAATACTTCCCGTATGTGCTTTTAATAATTTATAACTTGCGGGAATGGCTGGTTCGGGATTTGGAAGTGTTCGGGTTGGAATCAGAACACTTGATTCCTTAAGTTAGCCTTAAAAGACCAAATTTGTCTTCGGTCAATATTTTTGAGAAAACGACCCTGGAATTGGGATTTGACGTTTCTAATAGCTCCGTATGGTGATTTTGGACTTAGGAGCGTGTTCAGAATTTTTATTTGAAAGTCCGTAGTTAAATTAGGCTTGAAATGGCTAAAACAAAAATTTAAGTTTGTAAGTTTGATCGGGGAGTTGACTTTTTGATATCAGAGTCAGAATCCAGTTTCGAAAATTTTCATAGCTCCATTATGTCATTTATGACTTGTGTGCAAAATTTGAGGTCATTAAGCTTGAAATGGAGGATAATTCGTGGTTTTAGCATTATTTGGTGTGATTTGAAGTTCGACTAAGTTCGTATGATGTATTGGGACTTATTGGTATATTTGGTTGAGGTCCCGAGGGGCTCGGGTGAGTTTCAGATGACTAACGGATCACTTTTGGCCTTTGGAAGACTGCTCAAATTTCTTATACGCGATCGCGTAGAGTAATTTGAGCAGCTGGAATTTATCTCTGCGATCGCGTGGGAATGTCCGCGATCGCGTAGGTTAGGCCAGCTTGTGCATCACGATCGCGTGTCGTTGTTTGCGATCACGTAGGGGAAACTGGGAAGGAGCTGGGCCACGCGCTTAATGCTTCGCGATCGCGTGAGGAGGATCGCGATCACATTGGTTTGCGGAATCAGTGCTTCATGATCGCGTGGGACTTTATGCGATCGCGTAGAGTTATTTTCTGGGCAGAAATATTTGTGCTACGCGATCGCGTAGAAGAAATCACTGGGCAGAGAGTTTAAGTTCTGAAACCCATTTTTCATTTTTAACGATTTGGAGCTCGGATTTGGACTATTTTTGGGAGATTTTCAGAGAAAATAATGGGATAAGTGTTCTTAACTCAATATTGGCTAAATTACCTGAATTCATCACTGTTTTTATCATTTAATTGGTGAATTAAAGTGAAAAAAGTTTGAAAATCCTCTTGGATAGATTTGAGGATTTGAGGGCTGAATTATTATCGGAATTGAGTTTCTTGTCTAATCTTGTGAGGGAAAAATTACCCCATAGGGATTTAATTGAATAATTGTTGCTAATTGCGGGGGCTACGTACGCACGAGATGACGAGAGTCCGTACGTAGCTACTATTAATGCTAAAGTCCGGGTAGTTTATGACTCAAAGCATGAATTACTTGTGTAAATTGTATTCTTTATTTAATTAATATTATTTGATATATATTTATATATTATGAATTGTTAGATAAAAATATTAAAGGATGAAAATATCATATGCTTAAATTTTCTGTTTAAATAAATGAAAGAATGGAAATCTGATATGCTTGATTTTATTTTTAAATTAACTAATTGCTAAGAGAAATTATCCATCCTCCCGAATTTATCTTACAATAAATATTCTTATTCTAGAGGTACATAAAAAAATATCCTCCTTTCCTGTGGATCGGGCCGAACACCTCGGCAGAATAGATGCATCTATGGATCGTGCCGCTCGTCCTTCGGCTGTGTACACGAAACTCTGGATCGGGCCGTACGACCTCGGTAAAAATCGTGCTTAATAATAATAATAATTACACGATACTTGGACAGTTTATTGCAGCTTGTAAAGCTATTTGATAAATTGGAATTTTTATTGAAATTGAAGGATTTAATTAATATATTGGAAATTATTACATTTGAAAGAATTTAATTGAAAAATTGAAAAATGTTGGAAATTGAAAGAATTAATTATCTCTGCTTGTTAAGGAAATTATGGTTATTCCTGTGAATGACGCTAATTGATAAATTAGAAATTTATTGGAATTTAAGAAATTTAATTACTTCTGCTAGTTCAATAAAATTATTGTTAACTCTATGAATCACGCTGATATAATTATTTCTATTTTCATGATTACTTAATATTATTGACCCATAGTGAGTATCAAAGTCGGCCATCTCGTCTCTACCTCTTCGAGATTAGGCTTGATACTTACTGGGTACATGTTGCTTTCGTACTCATACTGCACTTGCTGCACATTTTATTGTGCAGGTATATATATATATATATGTCTAGAGGCCTTGTGGGCGCAGAGGTATGGTTAAAAATTGTGGGGACATAGGTGAGCTGCATTCTGTACTACGATCCGCAGCCAACAGAGTCTCCTTCAGAGAAATTAAATTTTCCTGTCTAATTTATATTCTGGACAGATGTTGTATTTTAAATTTTAATTCCCTAGTAAATGCTCATGCACTTGTGACACCGGGTTTTGGGAATGGCTATGAATTGTTTGGAAATTTAGTTGCTAAAAATATTTATCATTTACTCTATGAGTTATATTTTTATTATTTCATTAAAGGAAATTTTGATTTCAAAAATACTAAAATGGGTAGTTAAGTTAATTGATTATGGTTGGCTTGCCTGACAGTGGTGTCCGGCGCCATCATGACCTTAAAGGATTTTGGGTCGTTACAACATAATATCAGAGCACTAGGTTCATTTAGGTCTCACGAGTCATGAGCAAGTCTAGTAGAGTATTGCGGATCGGTACGGAGACGTCTGTACTTATCTTCGAGAGGCTACAGGGCTGTTAGGAATACTTCTATTTTTGATTTATCATCGTGCGATTTGATTCCTTTGAGGCTTATACCTACATTTCCTTCCTATTCAATCTTATGCGATGTGAAGCGCTTGTTATAAATTGGGGATCGAGGATATTTTAATGGTACTACAGATGTAGTGCATGATGCTTCTCCATGTGTAATTAATTGGGCTATTGTCGTCGCCTTGCGGAAAGCCGCTCTGTCATTTCAAATTAAGTATCAGTACTATGTAAGGTTTTGAGATTTGGCATTGATTGTTATGACGATTTGTGCGTTGTTATCGCACAGTGTTTATGAAATGGTAAAATGCCTATCTATGTGCTAGGGTAGTAAACGACTAAAAAGAAGGTTTTTCTCAGTACATGATTCAGAGGTTCTATGTTTTATTTCCAGCAGAGAAAAGGCGATCGGACTATGAATGTTCAGGTTTGGGCTTGATGGAGTAACGAAGCTTGATATTTTCAAGCGTGGTAGAGTTCTCAATTGTGATGTGGTGTCATCACCTTGTTAAATACGATAAGGTTCGCCGGTGTTATGGTCTTATTCAACTCGCCTTCACGGTGGGGTGTTAGGAATTTGTATAAGGGAAGCAATCGTTAGAGATCGCGGTGTGCAGTGATTCAGGATCGAAGCAGCGTTCCTAGTATTGATGGCTCGAGAAGGATGATCCTCGGAAAGGTTTAAAGCAGGTAACGACCTATTGATTCAAGTGCTACAGAGACAGATTTTGAGTTAAGGCAACAATTGGGCAGCAAAAGATGAGGAAGGACTGGTGGAAGGTGTCTTGCGGTGGTTAAGTTCCTAGGAGGATAAGTGTGAGAAACAGAAGTCGAGTAGCTGCTTAAAGGAGAGGGTTTCACCAAAGTGGAAGAGTGGCAATGTAGCATACGGGTTCTGTGGTAGGACAGCCACATGCCTTGGGGGAAATTAGAGTGATTTGGGATTCATGGCGGACAGTGACTAGGTCAACGAGCTTAATTTGGAATATTTGCTGCTATATTGAGGAAGGTTGGGTGTGACAGGAGGGAGTTGCCTGATATGAAGAAGGATACAACATGACTTTGGATTGGAATGTATTGTCGCATCTTTAGTTGACGTCCATGAGGAGTGAGCGGACTGGTGCAGCTGGTGAATGAGCTCGGACTCAGGATGATCTACTGATTTCATAGTAATTGCACCTAGTGTAGCGACGTTGGAATATGTCGGCATGTAATTTACACCGGTGGGTTATCTCCTAGGAGCAGGTTAGCGGTCACGTAGTGTTGATGAAGCGTCTGCGAAGAATTCTACTGGCTACCCGGTAAGAGATTTAATATATAAATGTGGCTAGTGGTTTAGAGTGTTTATTAAAGGTTAATAGAAGGATTTCGAGAAAATTTGGCGACTTGCGTGTGCAGGATCATGTCAACAATGAAGAAAGAATCTCGATGGATTTCAGAATCTTGTAATTGTAGCTTAAAGCTAAGTAGGAGAGCCCCACAGTCTATAATTGGATTGCATGGTTGTCTATTTGTGAGGTTTCTGGTTATCAATGTATTGGTGGGTCATTTCAACTAAGGAAAGAAAACATTAGTGGTAGTTGAGCAAAGGATTTGGGGGAAATGTGTGCCATATTTGGCCTTATCGATTTGTCACGACCCAAACTCTAACCATGGTCGTGATGGCCCTATCGTGTTACAAGGCAAGCCTATTTCCCAAAATATTACTACTAAATCGATTATAAGAATTTAATAAAACAATAACAACATTTAAATTTCTCATAAACTAAATCAACTCTAAATATAATATAGAAAATACGGAAACGAGCCCCAAACATCGGGGTGTCACTAAGTCATGAGCGTCTAAAAGTATAAACTGAGATATATAAATTGTCTAACTGTCCAAAAGAAGAAATGACAAAAAGAGTAACAAGGTCATGCGGACGGTAACAGCTACCTTGCAGTCTCTAAAGATAGCCGGCCTGAACTCAATGATCGCCGCCTTCTAACTCACCTGGATCTGCACATAAAGTGCAGGGTGTAGTATGAGTACAACCGACTCAGTAGTAGCAGAAATAACTAAGGAACTGGGGAGTAGTGACGAGCTAAGCAGAATAATCCAATTATTATTTCCACAATTAAGTACAAACAGGAGTAGACAGGTAATTTCATAAATTAGTAAGACTACAAGGAAAATTTAACAGGTAAATGCAGCAACATCAAAAGTAAATGCAACCTCACAGCAATGTCACTCTATCACTCAGCACTCGCACTCAGCATTCAATGCTCAACACGCTGCGCTCACTCGGGGTGTGCACAGACTCCGGAGGGGCTCCCAAAGCCCAAGCGCTATGCACGGACAACTCACGTGCCATCATATCAATACCTGGATCCGCACGGTCAACTCACGTGCTACGCGGACAACTCACGCGCTATGGTATCAATACCTGGACCCGCACGGTCAACTCACGTGCTACACGGACAACTCATATGCTATGGTATTAATATCCTCACAACCAGGCCCTCAGCCTCACTCAATCATGTACCTCACTAGCCTCACCATCATCAACAAATAAGGGGACACAACCCACATCAAGTATCACAGCATATTAGCAAATAATAGAGACTGAGGTAAACATGTACAATAATTTCTGTGACTGAGTATAACTAACGTGAGCATGAATAAAGCCTAAGCATGATCCCTAACATGAAGGCAGACAAGTTCAACAACAAGTAACTACGTAAACACAGATGATGGCCATGAGGCCTCACGGGATGGACCAAGTCTCAATCTCTCGAGTTATAAACCCACACGCTCGTCACCTAGCGTGGGTATCACCTCCAAACAGTCATACGATATCAAATTCTCCGGGTTTATACCCTCAAAGCCAGAGTTAAAACTGTTACTTACCTTAATAGCGTAAAATCCTACTCCGGGATGCCCTCATCTCTGGACTCAGACTCCAAAAGCTCTGAATCTAACGAAAAATCAGAATACTACTATCAACATAGTCTAAAGAATCGAATTCCACAATAAAAACTACATAAATACGCCAAAAATCCGAAATCGGCCAAAACCCGGCCCCTGGGCCCACATCTCAAAATCTGTCAAAAATGACAGAATAATAAACCTCGTCCTATCCCGAGTCTAACCATATAAAATTCATCAAAATCGGACTCCGTTTCGTCCCTCAAATCCTCACTTAAACTCTCCAAAACTCAAACCCTAACTCCCTCAGTTTCACTTTGAAATCATAAATCAAATCCCAAAAACGAAGATGGATTCATGAAATATAACCAAAACTGAGTAGAGAACACTTACCCCAATCCTTATAGTGAAAATCTCCCCCAAAATTGCCCAAATCCGAGCTCCCCAACTCAAAATATGACAGAATGAACAAACTCTCGTTTTATATATTTTTCTGCCAGATATTCTGCCTCGTTTCTCATGCCAAACTATTCTGAAACTCACTTTTTATGCCTCCAATAGATTTTTTGTGAAATTCTAGTCACGTTAGGCTTTTGAATCACTCAATTTGACCTTATAATGAAGGAGATATGTTGATTTTAATATTTGCAAATAGTGCAGATTTTTAAATACGCCGTCAGTGGCAATTGCGTAATTAATCTGAAAAACTGACAACCTAATTTTTAGTAAAATGACCATAAAATTCTCATACGATGTCCAAATTCGACGATTCTTTTTGCTACAGGTCCATAATTACGATACGGATCTAATGCTTCAATCAAAAAAGAAATCGGAGCTCATTTGTTTAATATAATATTATTTATGCTTGAAGAAACAACGTCGAAACATAAGAAAAACGAGCGCAACACAATCCAAACCTATCCGAAACTCACCTGAGGCCCTCGGGACCTCAACCAATAATTCCAACAAGTCATATATCACTACCCGAACTTAGTCAAACTTTCGGAACACCCAAAACAACACCAAAACACCAAATCAACCTCGGATTCAAGCCTAAGAACTTCTAAACTTCCAACTTTCGCTAATTCAAGCCTAATTCTACCACGAACCTCCAAATTATATTCTGGAAATACTCCTAAGTCTAAAATCACCCAACGAAGCTAATCAAATCATAAAAATCTACATCCGAATTCGTTTACTCATAAGTCATCTTCCGGTTGGCTTTTCTAACTTAACTTTCTAACTAAGAGACTAAGTGTTTATTTCACTCCAAAACTACTCTGGACCCAAACCTACCAACTCGATACAACTCAACACCACTGAACAACACATAAATAAGCAGGAATGGGAAAACAAGGCTATAACTCTCGGAACGAACGACCGAGTCGTTACACGATTCATGTTCAGGCTTTGGGAAGACTCAAAGTTTATGCTTCGTGTAGATGTAATGCACGGGGAAAGTGAGATAGTCGGGTGTTTCCTTGAGAAAGTGTCCATGGGCTAGCAGGGCCTTGGAGTTGATCATGTTTGGGAACAAGTCAGAGCATGTGACTCTCAATAACGGTTTTAGAGGGTTCAAAAATTTAAAGTACGGTGCATATGGATCTCGAGTCCGTAGTATGGTTAAGCGTCGAGCTTTTGCAGCAGATTTTGAAAAGGGTTTGGGGTGTTCTATGTTATCTTCGGTCTGCGGTGTAGCGTTGGAAGAAATGGAAGGAAATAACTTCAGATTCATAAAAGAAATATCAGAATGGGCGTACCAGTTGAAGATATAAAAGTGCGCACAAGGAGGAGTATGAGATGATTTGTGGGTTTTGAAACAGCATGGTCTCGCGAATTAAGGTCACTCGAGATGAGTGCGGATTTGAGTTCGTGATGTAATGAATGGAGATATTATTATTTCTAAGGCAAGTGGAGAATAAATTAAGAAAATACCGGTCAGCTAACAATGATTGAATTGGCATGATGGTGGCAATGATCAGTTCCTTCAGCACATTGAGTTATGTATGTGATTTGTGGCAGTACGTGCAAGGCTTGATGACCACAGTAATTAATTTTATTTGGAGGAATTCAAGTATTATGGCATGTTATGTGTAGAGGGATCCCGGAAGAGTTATGGTGGTTTAGACCACTACTTGAGGCCGGTATTTTCTGTGGATATGGGAATTCAATCACGTGTTGCAATAGTTATCTTGAAGTGAGTTAAGTAGAAGGTTTCTGTATAATGAAGTGTTTAACCTATTAGTGGTCCGGGAGTTATGATGGAATTCTTGTACTCCTGCGCATTTGCATGATTAAGTGCACTAAGTAGCATGGGATTCGAAAGTTGAGGATTCAAGCTTTCGGTTCAGTGTTGACAAGGATGTCATGAGCTTGGATGAGCAGGAAAAGGATTTAGATGTTTAAAGTAAGATGGTATTATTTTCGGCATCACCTAAGGTCGATGTCAGGTGTAAGAGACCTTGTGTATTGATTTGTGGATTCTTGATATGCTTTATAGCATTAGTGTAACTAGAAGCATGGATGTGCAGACTTGTTACCTGGTGCGGAAGGTCATGGGAGCGTGTCTCATGGAAAGATTGTGTAAGAGTGACATGTAGTCACTTGATTGAATATTGAAACCAAGTATGAAGATTGTGGCGATATTGCTGAATCGAGAATTTATGCCTGGAGGGCGCTCGGTTCATTTGGTTGTGGACTGTGGAAGTTTGTTCCAATTATGATGGCTATTCTTGTATGTTATGGGAAAAGGGTTATTATGGATCCTTGAAAAGTTATTAGCCTAGTACGATGCGATCAGAATCGGCTTGAGGTCTGTAGATGGATTTGAATATGAATATGGGCTCTATATTAGGCAGGATATGTTCATTTCATTATGAGCGCTCCCTATGAAGGAGTATTCGAACGTTGGATGTTGTTTTGTCGTCGGTTATTTCATGTAATACTATATTGTGCCGTGTGAGTTATGAAACGGCTTGATAAATTTCTTATGTATTGTGGTTCCACGTAGCGATGGTGTTATGTGAGCAGGATGGCTCTCGAGATTCAGATAATATATCGCACCTTAGTTGTGCTTGAGTTTTGTAGCGTATGGCGCTGTCGGTCCTCCCAGGGATGGTATCATGCACTTAGCTTGCTTGTGTCCGATATTCGGATATTTTGCAGTAATGAGCATTCTAGCTCGGTAAGTATGTTCTTATAGATTCTTTTTGTGCGGATCGGGTGGCACGCCACCACGGGTATGTTGTTTGGATTGGGTTGTATGCCTCAATGGTATCATGTATGGATCGGGTTGCACGCCGCAACAGTGTGATGTTAAGTACAGTTTCCTATATTCTATTTTGTGTGTTTTGTGTCCCATTTTCTGAGGAAGGTTCATGACACCTTTTTAGTTGTCTAATTAGTCACGTGAGTTGAGTAATCATTTTCGGAGTTCATTTTACTTATGTATTGCAATCGAGTACGTAGCTTATTAGCTCATTGTGGCGTCATATGAGGCTTTTTGATCGTGTCTGAGGTGGCTTATTGCCTGGGCAGCTTATACTAGGTGAAATTATTGGATCCGGGATCAGTGCGATCAGATTATATGAAGTATAATAAAGAGCAAATAGTATTATTTGATCCATAATGAGGCAATGGTTCTTGTCAGAAGGAGAAACTCAATAATTTGTTGAGTCGGCAGTTGGTTATGAATTTCTACACATTTCTTCCATCGTAGAAGCATTTCAAGAGTTGGAACAGGAATTATATGTATCATGAGGTGTGTTGTGAACATCAGACTTGTGGAATTTCGGCTATTGTTATCGGCGAATGTTATTATGGTCATATGAATGGTGCAGTGCATGGTCTAAATTCAACCAAGGTATGCAACCTTGTATTGGTGCATCGTGTAGTGATTGATACGGTGTTCATAGGTTGGAAACATGCATGGTAGAGAATTCTGAATGTTATAATTGGGCTCTAAGGCTTAATCGCCTAAATAAAGGGGAGAATCTTCAGATTGGCTCGAGCTAATGTGCTCAATTAGGTGTGGTAGCACAGGTAGGTGCTCGAAGTGTTAAACTGTGATTTTGGACAACTCCGGAACAGTCCTTAGCACATTCGAGGACGAACGTATAATTAAGTGGGAGAGAATGTAATGACCCAATCAGTCGTTTTGACTGTTACAATCCCGTTTTCCTAAATAATACTTCCCGTATGTGCTTTTAATGATTTATGACTTGCGGGGATGGTTGGTTTGGGATTTGGAAGTGTTCGGGTTGGAATCGGAACACTTGGTTCCTTAAGTTAGCCTTAAAAGGCTAAGTTTGACTTAAGTTGGTCTGCGATCGTGTAGAGTAATTTGGGCAGCTGGAATTTGTTCTCTGCGATCGCGTGGGCATGTCCGCGATCGCGTAGGTTAGGCCAGCTTGTGCATCGCGATTGCGTGTCATTTTTTGCGATCGCGTAGAGGAAACTGGGGAGGAGCTATGCCACACGCTTAATGCTTCGCGATCGCGTAGGTTTGCGGAATCAGTGCTTTGTGATCACGTGGGACTTTATGCGATCGCGTAGGGTTATTTTCTGGGCAGAAATATTTGTGCTACGCGATCGCATGAGGAAGTCCGCGATCACGTAGAAGAAATCACTGGGCAGAGAGTTTAAGTTCTTAAAATGGGACTTCGTCCCATTTTTCATTTTTAACGATTACGATTTTTGAGAGATTTTCAGAGAAAATAACGGAGTAAGTATTCTTAACTCAATATTGGTTAAATTACCCGAATCCATCACTGTTTTTATCATTTAATTGGTGAAATAAGTTGGAAAAAGTTTGAAAACCCTCTTGGATAGATTTGAGGATTTGAAGGTTGAATTGTTATCGGAATTTAGTGATTTTGGTATGGGTAGACTCATGGTTGAGTGGGCGTTCATATTTCGTAACTTTTGCCGGATTCCGAGATGTGGGCCCCGCGAACGATTTTTGAATCAATTTCGGATCTTTATTGAAAAATATAGTATTTTCTTATGAAATTGATTCCTATAATTTTTAATGATTATATCGAATTATTTTAACTAGATTCGAGCCATACAGAGTTGGATAATCGAGGAAAAGGCCTACCAGTGGATTAAATTGAAACAAGTTGAGGTAAGTCTCTTGTCTAATCTTGTGAGGGGAAAATTATCCCATAGGGATTTAATTGAATAATTGTTACTAATTGCGAGGGCTACGTACGCACGAGATGACGAGAGTCCGTGCGTAGCTACTATTAATGCTAAAGTCCGGGTAGTTTAGGACTCAAAGCATGAATTACTTGTGTAAATTATATTCTTTATTTAATTAATATTATTTGATATATATACATATTAATTGTGAATTGTTAGATAAAGATATTAAAGGATAGAAATCTGATATGCTTGATTTTATTTTTAAATTAACTAATTGCTAAGAGAAATTGTTCATCCTACCGAATTTATCTTACAATAAATATTCTTATTCCGGAGGTACATAAGAAAATGTCCTCCTTTCTCGTGGATTGGGCCGAATGCCTCGGCAGAATAGATGCATCTATGGATCGTGCCGCTCATCCCTCGACAGTGTACACAAAACTCTGGATCGGGCCGTACAACCTCGGCAGAAATCGTGCTTAATAATAATAATAATTATACGATACTTGGACAGTTTATTGCAGCTTGTAAAGCTATTTGATAAATTGGAATTTTTATTGAAATTGAAGGATTTAATTAATAGATTGAAAATTGTTACATTTGAAGGAATTTAATTGATAAATTGGAAACTATTGAAAATTGAAAGAATTAATTATCTCTGCTTTTTAAGGAAATTATGGTTATTCCTGTGAATGAGACTAATTGATAAATTAGAAATTTATTGGTATTTAAGGAATTTAATTACTTCTGTTGGTTCAATAAAATTATTGTTAACTCTGTGAATCACGCTGATATAGTTATTTCTATTTTTATGATTACTTAATATTATTGACCCATAGTGAGTGTCAAAGTCGGCCATCTCGTCTCTATCTTTTCGAGATTAGGCTTGATATTTACTGGGTACATGTTATTTTCATACTCATACTGCACTTGTTGCACATTTTCTTGTACATGTATATATATGTCTAGCGGCCTTGTGGGCGCAGAGGTGTGGTTAAAAATTGTGGGGACATATGTGAGCTGCATTCTGTACTACGATCCACAGCCAACAGAGTCTCCTTCAGAGACATTATATTTTCCTATCTAATTTATATTCTGGACAGATGTTGTATTTTATATTTTAATTCCCTAGTAAATGCTCATGCACTTGTGACACCGGATTTTGAGAATGGTTGTAAATTATTTTGAAATTTAGTTATTAAAAATATTTATCATTTACTCTATGGGTTCTATTTTTATTATTTCATTGAAGGAAATTTTGATTTCAAAAATGGGTAATTAAGTTAATTGATTATGGTTGACTTGCCTTACAGTGGTGTCCGGCGCCATCACGACATTAAAAGATTTTGGGTCGTGACAGGTTCTATTGACTAGTTAATTGACTTGAATTCATGTGATAAATTTGAAAGAAACTTCAAATTTGCTCAAGGTTCTACTTGACGTATTTTTCGAAAGACTACTTTGTAGACCGAAAGATTAGAAAATATTTGAAGTTCCTACTCACTTAATTAATTAAATTAAATACATCTCCAGATACAGAATTATTGGCATCCATTCCTTTTTCTGAAAAAGTTATCTATCTATCTATATATATAAAAAGCTATATATATTTATATATTCAAATATTTGAAAACATCCCCAGTAAAGGATACACTGCATTTTTCAGTGTCATATATATAGTTGCCAAAATATCTTTTAAGAGTCCTATATTTGTGCTAGGATATCTTCTTATGATATAGATCACCTACCGGAAAAGAAATAGATAGGAAATTATTCAGTTGTTTCAGGCATATCGTTAAATACCTTATCTGTATTAAAGTTCTTCCATTTTTAGCCTTTTTCGTCCAGATGATAATTCAATGTGTGTAGTGTGTTGCAATTTGTGCACCTGAGAAGAAAACTTAATAGAAGCGCTTGAACAAAAATAACCACATGGATACTCAGAATTCACCCAAAAGAAATTTAATAAAAGAGGAAGAATACATATAAATCAAGAATCCAAAATCTTATAGTACATTGAATTAAATAAGATTAGTAAGACAATACAAAAACGCGTATTAGAATTACGTTCGAATCAATAATTAAGATGCATGTTACTTTCAATTTCCATAGACCTAGTCCAATTTCACTCACTGCCACTTATAGTATACTTAGGAATGTATACTTCGGGCCTACACTTTTCCGATGACGGGAGCTGCTATTGTCACCATCAGATACTCAAATTGATTAATACCATTGTTTCATTCAGTTATGCATTTTCTAAGCTAAGAACCCCCTAATTTAAGGTACTAATAATGGATTTGGAGCCTTTTAAGGTGGAATGTATATAATTTATAAATTATCCTTATTTAGGGCGGGTAATATACAAAATTTGAATAATTTTAGTAAATAACTTTCAAAAATATCGTATAGAAAAGAAAAAATCTCATTATTAAAATAGCGACTACATAGACTATAAAGGACCTCTTAATTAATTCCTACGTAAGCCTCTGGATTGGTTAATAAATTTCTTTTACCTATTTCAATGCAAAAAGATCTTCCACTTGATAACTATCTTAAATCATCAATTTTTAAAGAGTGTACGTAATTGTGTAAATTTCTCCTTTAACCATTCAGTCTATAAAAAATAAATTCCTAGAGAGATCAACCATTTGATGAAAATCAACAGGTTTGTAAGTTAGAAGAATTGTCACGGAACAAGACACAAAATCTCTGTGAAGACCACAAGACTCATTTTTTACAAAGAATCGACTATTTAATTATTATTCTTCATCATTCCTTCTCTATACTTATAAACATTAAAAGGGGTGACGGAAGCATGATTTTCACTAAATAGATTTTAAAAATAATTTTAAAAATACGCAAAGAAACTAAGGAGATTCAACATTTACTATCTATACATGAAACAAATTTTAACTGTAATTTTCGGTGAAGGGGTTTCGGCTGAATCACCTCCCACACCTAACTCCACCCTAGTTAAGAGTAGCTCAAATGCTTCCATATGTATATATTATAGAAAAACAAAAGTACTACTAGTAATTTATTTTCGACTGTCACAATCACTGTGGCTGCCCCTAATTTTAATTCATTGACTCCTTCCAAACTTAACTCATCTATTTAAACACTTATTCATTACCCCTCTTTCTTCATCCTCCTCCCTACAACTCCTTTTATTTTACAAAAAAATCCTTTATTCTCAATTTTCCTAGCTTTCTCCTTGTACAATATATATTAAAAATGGTGAAAATAATTTTGGGATTTGCTAGTTCTTTGCTAAAGGAAATACGGTTTAGTGAAAGGAGTAACTCCAGAAGAAAAGCCAAGGTTGAAACTAGTACTACTTCTCCTACTACTTATGTATGCAGAGATCAGCTGGATATTAAGAAGAATCCCAAAATCAAGAAACAAGTGAAATTTGATCTTGAATCTGATAGGATTTATGCATAGGATATATGCATTCTTGTTATGTTTTGATGATTTAACAAACTTAATGATAAAAATCAGATAAGGAACCTGATACACATCCTCAAGTACGTGAGAATAACAAGTCTCAAGCTGGAGATGAAAATAAACTCTTCAGAAGTCAAAGAAACAACAAAGGGAACAGATGGACACCAGTTTCCTTGGTGACCGTACAAGTCAACTTTCCAACAACTGTAAAGTTGCTGCCTACACACGCAACAATGCAAAACAGTGCAGCAGTCAACTTCATTGGGAATGCCCCTGTACCAGACATGCTTGCATCATTCAAGTGATGTCATGTCACGAGCCGAAATTTCTACCTTCGGGACCGTGATGACGCCTAATATTTCACTTGTTAGGCAAGCTAACGTTAGAATATAATTAACCATTTTAACAAAATTTTAAATTTATTTACAAATAAGGAAACAACGCGGAAATAGAGTCTGAAATAAAGTGAATAATTCATAATAATCGCGATATCTAAATACCATCCCAGAACTGGAGTCACAAGTGCACGAGCTTCTAGAATAATCCATATAAAGGTCAGAATAAAATTCAAGTTATTTGAAATATAATACACAGCTAAGATAAGATAGAAGGGGACTTCAGAACTGCAAACTCTGTGCAGGTATACCTCAAGTCTCTACTGGTAGCTGTATCCGGACAAATCTACAGTACGCTGCTAGGATCAACTCCGAAATCTGCACAAGAAGTGCAGAGTATAGTATTAGTACAACCGACCCCATGTACTGATAAGTGCCGAGCCTAACCTCGACGAAGTAGTGATGAGGCTAATAATAATAATAATAATAATAATAATAATAATAATAATAATAATAATAATAATAATAGTAATAATAATAATAATAATAATAATAATAATAATAATAATAATAATAATAATAATAATAATAATAATAATAATAATAATAATAACGGGAATAGTAGTAAGACCGGTCAATAATATAATTAATTGAAGTCAATTCAGCAGTCACAATCCCTCAACTTGTTTCCATTGCGGCGTACAACCCGCTCCAACAATATAAACTTAGAATAAATCTGTTGCGACGTGCAACCCGATCCCCCAATATAAACTTTAAATAAATCTGTTGCTGCGTGCAACCCGATCCCCCAATATAAACTTTAAATAAATTTGTTGCGGCGCGCAACCCGATCCCCCAATATATTTAACAACTCTTAAATGTAATAAAATACTCCAATAAATACCATGTACAACGAGAAACCATTAAGCATCAAGGCATACAATAATTATAATTTATTTATGAAACTTACAATGTCAAGTAGCAATTAAGATACATAAATCAAATAAGCATGTAACAATTACTACATGAATTCAAGAATTAATATTTGATAAGGAATATGAGAGAAATAATTATTATAATATTAATTCGTGTCTTAAAATAATTTAAGGTGTTTAAATAATTAAGAAAATAATTAATTTGACAAAGTATAGGCACTCATCACCTTGCCTATATATCGTTACACATGAAATTCACATAGCAAAATAATTCAAGGGGTCTATTCCCTCAAGTCAAGGTTAACCACGACACTTACCTCGCTTGCAACCAAATTCAACATTCTAATAAACCTTTTCCTCGCGAATTCATGTCCGAAATCCTCAAATTTAGTCATAAATAATTCAATATACTCAATACAAATTGTAGGAATTAATTCCATATGAATTTACTAATTTTTCGGATTAAAATCCGAAATTCATCTCAAAACTCATCAGTGGGCCCTACGTCTCGAATCTCAGAAAAACTTACAAAATTCGAACACCCGTTTTGAGACGAGTCCAACCATACAAAAATTATCAAATTCCGATGTCAAATGGACCTTCAAATCTTAAATTTTTATTTTTGGAAAGTTTTGCAAAAATTACAATTTCTTCCATCTAAATCCGAAAAAAATAATGAATATAGACTTAAATTTATGAAATATAATCACTATATGATAAACAACACTTACACAGTTCGAAATCGTGAAAAACTCCTTTGAAATCGCACCCTAAACCGAGTTCTAATTGAGGGTTTGTGAAAAATGGGATAAATCCCGTTTGGGTCTGTTTTAATTACTGGGCGTCAGGCCTTCTTCGCGTTCGCGAAGGGCCTGTCGTGTTCGCGATGTGCAACAGCCCAAGTGGCCTTCGCGCTCGCGAGTCCTCCCAAGCGTTCGCGAAGGCTGCACCCCCTGGCCTTCGTGTTCGCGAGCCAATACACACGTTCGCATAGAAGAAACAACGATTCCCCTTCTCCCGGTCACAAGCCTACGCGTTCGCGGGAAGCTGGTCGCGTTCGCAAAGGGTAAGGCCCCCCATTGCTTCGTGTTCGCGACCCAGATATCGCATTCGTGATGAAGAAAATTCCCCTGTCCCAAATTCCTCTTCGCGGTCGCGATGAAGGCTTTGCGTTCGCGAAGCACATGACACCAGAAACCGGCAGAAGTCCCAAACACCAGATTTATCAAAGAATTAAGGTCGGTAGGCTATCCGAAACTCACCCGAGCCCTCGGGGCTCCAAACCAAATATGCACGCAAGTCCAAAAACCTCATACAAACTCGCTCGCGCAATCCAAACACCAAAATAACGCCTAGAACTACGAATCGGACTCCAAATTAAATGAAATTTTTAAGAAAACTTTAAAATTTCTATTTTAACAACCGGGCGTCCGGAGAACATCAAACCAGTTTTGTTTCTCACCAAATTCGGCAGACAAGTCATAAATATAGTAATGGAACTATACCAGATTTTGAAACTAAAATACAGACCCGGTATCAACAAAGTCAAATGTTAGTCAAATCTCTTAAGTCATTAAACCTTTAAACTTAAAAATTTCGACAACATGCGATAACTCGAGCTAGGGACCTCCAAATTAAATTTCGGGCATACTCCCAAGTCCTAAATCACGATACGGACCTACCAGAACTATCAAAACACTGATCCGAGTTTGTTTACTCAAAATGTTGACCAAAGTCAACTCAATTGAGTTTTAAGGCTCTATTTCACATTTTAATCAATTATTTTCATATAAAAACTTTTCAGAAAATCATACGGACTGCGAACGCAAGTCGAGAAATGATGAATAGTACTTTTTGAGGTCTTAGAACACAGAAATAATTACTAAATTTATAGATGACCTTTTAGGTCATCACATTCTCCACCTCTAAAACAAACGTTCGTCCTCGAACGGAATTAGAAAAAGTACCTGAGCTGATGAAAAGGTGTGGATATTTACTCTGCATGCCCGACTCATACTTCCAAGTAAATGCTTCTACCGGCTAACCTCTCCATTATACCCAAATTGAAGGATAACTCTTAGACCTCAACTATCGAACCTGCCGGGCTAGAATAGCTACCGGCTCCTCTTCGTAAGTTAAATTCTTGTCCAATTGGACTGAGCTGAAATCTAACACATGGGACGGATCACAATGATACTTTCGGAGCATAGACACATGGAACACCGGATGAACCACTGATAAACTAGGTGGTAATGCAAGCTTGTAGGCTACTTCGCCCACCCTTTCAAGAATATCGTAGGGTCCTATATACCTAGGGCTCAACTTGCCCTTCTTTCCGAACCTCATTACACCTTTCATACGTGAAACCCGGAGCAATACTCTTTCTCCAACCATGAATGCAATATCATGAACTTTACGGTCGGCATACTCTTTCGCCTAGACTGAGCTGTACGAAGTCGATCCTGAATAATTTTGACCTTATCCAAGGCATCTTGTACCAAATCGGTACCCAACAACCGAGCCTCTCCCGGTTCAAACCAGCCAACTTGCGAATGACACTGTATTCCGTATAATGCCTCATATAGAGCCATCTGAATGCTCGACTGGTAGCTATTATTATAGGCAAACTCAGCAAGTGAAAAGAATTGGTCCCAAGACCTCCAAAGTCTAACACAAGCGCGAAGAATATCTTCCAATATCTGAATAATGCGCTCTGACTGTCCGTCTATCTGTGGATGAAATGTTGTACTCAACTCAACCCGCGTGCCTAACTCACACTGTACAACCAACCCTCCAGAAGTGTGAGGTAAACTGCGTACCTCGATCTAAAATAATAGACACGAAATGAAATGTGCTGACTTGGTCAACCAGTATGAGGTAAAGGCGAACAAGCTCACGAATGTAAATTTCAGCTAACCGCTCTGAAGAATAGGTAACTGCCACTGGAATGAAATGTGCTGACTTGGTCAACCTATCCACAGTGACCCAAACTGCGTCAAATTTTTTTTGAGTCCGTGGGAGCCTAATAACAAAATCCATAGTGATACGCTCCTACTTCCACTCAGTAATTTCTAACTTCTGAAGCAAACCACTAGGTCTCTGATACTCGTACTTGACTTGCTGACAATTTAGACACCGAGCTACATATATATCTTTCTTCATTCTCCTCCACCAGAATTAATTCCTGCAACTGTGTGCCTCTTCAAGAATTAATTCACGAAGCCCATCAACATTAGGCACACAAATACGACCCTGCATTCGCAGAACTCTATCTTCCCCCACAACAACCTGTTTGGCATCACCGTGCCGCACCGTGTCCTTAAGGACAAGTAAATGAGGATCATCATATTGTCGCTCTCTGATGCGCTCATATAAAGAAGAACGAGCGACTGTGCAAGCTAGAACCCGACTGGGTTCTGAAATATCTAACCTCATGAACTGATTAGCCAAAGTCTGAACATCTGCAGCTAACAGCCTCTCACAAACTGGAATATACGCAAGACTGCCGATACTCACAACCTTTCTACTCAAAGCATCGGCCACCATATTGGCCTTTCCGGGGTGATACAAAATGGTGATATCATAGTCTTTCAACAACTCCAACCATCTTCTCTGCCTCAAATTAAGATATTTTTGTTTGAACAGATACTGAAGGCTGCGATGATCAGTAAATACCTCACACGAAACACCGTAGAGGTAATGCCTCTAAATCTTCAGCGCATGAACAATGGCTGCCAATTCTAAGTCATGAACTTGATAACTCTTCTCGTGAACTTTTAATAATCACGACGCGTATGCAATCACCCCGCTATCTTGCATTAATACTGCACCAAGCCCAATGTGAGATGTATCACAATATACCTTATAAGATCCTGAACCTGTGGGTAATACCAATACTGGCGCCGTAGTCAGAACAATCTTGAGCTTCTGAAAGCTCAACTTACACTCGTCTGACCATCTGAATGGGGCACCTTTCTGGATGAGTCTGGTCAATGGGCTTGCTATAGATGAAAACCCTTCCACGAACCGACAATAATACCCTGCCAAACCCAGGATACTCCTGATCTCTGTAACTGAAGTAGGTCTAGGCCAATTCTGAACAGCCTCAATCTTCTTAAGTTCCACCTTTATGCCTTCTGCCGATACAACATGCCCCAAAAGGTAACTGAGTTTAACCAAAACTCGCATTTTGAAAATTTAGCATATAACTGATTATTCTTCAAAGTCTGAAGCACACTCCGAAGATGCTGCTCATGCTCCTTTCGACTGCTGGAGTAAATCAAGATATCATCAATGAATTTAACCACAAAAGAATTCAAATATGGCTTGAACACTTGATTCATCAAATCCATAAATGCTGCTGGGGCATTTGTCAACCCAAATGACATCACTAGGAATTCGTAATGCCCATACAGAGTCTGAAAAACTGTCTTAGGGACATCAGATTACCTAATCTTCAACTGATGGTAACTAGACCTCAAGTCGATCTTTGAAAACACCTTGGCACCCTGAAGTTAATCGAATAAGTCATCAATTCTTGGCTGTGGATACTTGTTCTTGATAGTAGCCTTGTTCAATTACCGATAATCTATACACATTCGCATTGAACCATCTTTCTTCTTTACAAATAATACTGGTGCACCCCAGGGTGAGACACTGGTCTAATGAATCCCTGATCAAGCAAGTCTTGTAACTGCTCCTTCAATTCTTTCAACTCCGGCGGGGCCATACAGTATGGTGGGATAGAAATGGGCTGAGTTCCCGGAGCTAAATCAATACAGAAGTCAATATCTCTGTCGGGTGGCATCCCCGGTAAATCTGTAGGAAATACTTCTGGAAATTCACGAACAACTGGTACTGAGTCCATAGAAGGAACATCCGCACTGGGATCGCGAATATAAGCCAAATAGGCTAGACACCTTTTCTCGACCATACGCTGAGCCTTCATATAAGAAATAACCCTGCTCGTAGAATAACCAAGAGTTCCTTTCCACTATAACCGAGGTAACACCGGCATGGATAGGGTCACCATCTTGGCATGACAATCCAATATAACATGATAAGGTGACAACCAATTCATACCCAAGATGGCATCAAAATCTACCATATCAAGAAGTAGAAGATCCACACTAGTCTCAAGACTACCAATAGTAATCACACACGAACGATAGACATGGTCTACTATAACAGAGTCTCCTACCGATGTAGATACACACACAGAAGAACTCAGAGAATCAGGAGGCACAACCAAATATGAAGCAAACTAGAAGGACACATAGGAATAAGTAGATCCTGGATCAAATAGAACTGAAGCATCTCTATGGCAAACTGGAATAATACCTGTGATCACGGCATCGGATGACTCGTCCTCAGGCCTAGCTGGAAAAGCATAAAATCGGGGCTGGGCTCCACCACTCTGATCTACGTCTCTAGGACGGCCTCTAACTAGCTGGCCTCCACCTCTAATAGCCTGACCTCTACCTCTAGCTGCCTGACCCCTACCTCTAGCTGGCTGAGCAGGCAGTGAAGCAACCGGTGCTGGTATGATGGCACGAAAATCCTGCCGAGATCTGTTACTCGACAACCTAGGGCAATACCTCCTGATGTGGCCAATGTTCCCATACTCATAACACCCATCCTGATGTTGTGGCTGTTGAAGCTGAAGCTGAGCCGAACGGGCCGGATAACCGCTATAGTGACTCTACAGTGGTGGTGCACTGATAGGAGTTGAATGTGCACTAAATGCTAGCTGCCAAGAGTAAGGCATAATAGGACAGTGACTCCCTGAAGCATCGGTCAAGCTTCTAGAATAATACAAATAAAAGTCTGAATAAAATTCAAGCTATTTGAAATATAATACACAGCTGAGATAAGATGGAAGGGGACTTCAGAACTGCGAACTCTATGCAGTTATACCTCAAGTCTCCACTGGTAGCTCTATCTGGGCAAATCTACTATACGCCGCTGGGACCAACTCCGAAATCTGCACAAGAAGTGTAGAGTGTAGTATCAGTACAATTGACCCCATATACTGGTAAGTGTCGAGCCTAACCTCGGCGAAGTAGTGACGAGGCTAAGACAGGTCGCTTACATTAACCGGTACAGAATAATAATAATAATAATAATAACGGGAATAGTAGTAAGACCGGTAAATAACATCATTAATTGAAGTCAATTCAATAGTCACAATCCCTCAACTTGTTTCCATTGCAGCGTATAACCCGCTCCAACAATATAAACTTAGAATAAATCTATTGCGGCATGCAACCCGATCCCCCAATATAAACTTTAAATAAATATGTTGCGGCGCACAACCCAATCCTCCAATATATTTAACAACTCTTAAATATAATAAAATACTTTAATAAATACCACGTTCAATGAGAAACCATTAAGCATCAAGGCATACAATAATTATAATTTATTTATGAAACAGACAATGACAAGTAGCAATTAATTGTGGAAATCAGGGAGAAAATAGGCAGTTTAATATTTAATATGCTAAATGTCAAATAGCAGTTAAGACACATAAAATAAATAAGCATGTAACAATTATTGCAGGAATTCAAGAATTAATATTTTACAAGGAATAGGAGAGAAATAATTATTATAACAATTAATTCATGTCTTAAAATAATTTAAGGTGTTTAAATAATTAAGCAAATAATTAATTTGACAAAGTATAGGCACTCATCACCTTGCCTATACATTGTTACACATGCAATTCACATAGCAAAATAATTCACGGGTTCTATTCCCTCAAGTCAAGGTTAACCATGACACTTACCTCGCTTGCACCCAAATTCAAGATTCCAATAAACCTTTTTCTCACGCATTCGTGTCCGAAATCCTCAAATCTAGTCATAAACAATTCAATATACTCAATACAAATCGTAGGAATCAATTCCATATGAATTTACTAATTTTCTGGATTAAAATCTGAAATTCATCTAAAAAATATTAATGAGCCCCACATCTCGAATCTTAGAAAAACTTACGAAATACGAACGCCCATTCTGAGACGAGTCCAACCATACAAAAATTATCAAATTCTGATGTCAAATGGACCTTCAAATCTTAAATTTTTGTTTTTGGAAAGATTTACAAAAAATTCATTTTCTTCCATCTAAATCCGAAGTAAATGATGAATATAGACTTAGATTTATGAAATATAATCACTATATGATAAAGAACACTTATCCAGTTCGGAATCGTGAAAAACTCCTTTGAAATCGCCCCTAAACCGAGTTCTAGTTGAGGGTTTGTGAAAAATGGAAAAAGTTCCGTTTGGGTCTGCTTTAATTACTGGGCGCCAGGCCTTCTTCGCGTTCGCGAAGGGCCTGTCCCGTTCGCGATGTGCAACAACCCAAGTGGCCTTTGTGTTCACGAGTCCTCCCACGCGTTCGCGAAGGCTGCTCTCCCATGACCTTCGCGGGCGCGAGCCAATACTCGCGTTCGCGTAGAAGAAATAACGATTCCCCTTCCCCCGGTCACAAGCCTACGCGTTCACGTGAAGCTGGTCACGTTTGCGAAGTGTAAGGCCCCATTGCTTCGCATTCACGACCCAGCTATCGCGTTCGCGATGAAGAAAATTCCCCTGTCCTAAATTTCTCTTCATGTTCACGATGAAGGCTTCGCGTTCGCGAAGCACATGACACCAGAAACCAGCAGAAGTCCCAAAAACTAGATTTTCAAAGAATTAAGGTTTGTAGGCTATCCGAAACTCACCCGAGCCCTCGGGGCTCCAAACCAAATATGCACACAAGTCCATAAACCTCACACAAACTCGCTCGCGCAATCAAAACACCAAAATAATGCCTAGAACTACGAATCGAACTCCAAATCAAATGAAATTTTTAAGAAAACTTTAGAATTTCTATTTTAACAACTGGGCGTTCGGATAACATCAAACCAGTTCCGTTTCTCACCAAATTTAGCAGACAAGTCATATATATAGTAATAGAACTATACCGGGTTCCGAAACTAAAATACAGACCCTGTATAAACAAAGTCAAACATTAGTCAAATCTCTTAAGTCATTAAACCTTTAAACTTAAAAATTTCGACAACATACGATAACTCGAGTTGGGGACTCTAAATTAAATTTCGGGCATACGCCGAAGTCCGAAATCACTATACGGACATACTGGAACTGTCAAAAACACTTATCTGAGTCCGTTTGCTCAAAATATTGACCAAAGTCAACTCAGTTGAGTTTTAAGGCTCTATTTCACAGTTTAATCAATTATTTTTCATATAAAAACTTTTCGAAAAATCATACGGACTGTGCACACAAGTCGAGGAATGATGAATAATGCTTTTTGAGGTCTTAGAACACAGAAATAATTATTAAATTTAAAGATGACCTTTTGGGTCATCACATATCACCAATGTTATATTAACATTAAACCAAAGGAAAAACATCACTTGAACATTGAAGAATCGATCTATCACTCTCTCAAGTCTGTGCATCAATCCAACAATCGATTCTCAAGTGCTTCAAGAACAAAAAATAACATAACAAGGACCAGCTCCCTGCATTTAGTCATTACATGTCCGTAGTTGTGTTTCACCTTTGTTTAAGTTCTTTACTTGTAATTTCTACTTAGCTTAGTTAGAAGCAATTGTGTAGGAAACTTTTTGTTAAATCATAAACTCTGTGTTTGTGTCTTGGCTAGAGTTAGTCGATTGCAAGTCTTTGTAATAAAGTTATTACAAAGTGGCTTGTAATAGAGTTATTACAAGTTAGTGTGTGTTTAAAAGATTAATTCCTAGGTTACAATAGGTTGTAATCTGAAGTTTGCTCAGTAGTGAATTTGAAATCCTACAAGGGTAGGTCGTGATTTTTAATCCCGCGAGCTGGGAGTTTTCCACGTAAAATTTCATTGTGTCATTTACTTACTGTTGTGTGCGTGCATTCTGTAGAAACTAATAAAGAACCTGGTTCTCTATACAGTTTGGTGGATCCCTAGTTTCTATCAATTGGTATCAGAGCACGTTCTTTCTATCAGGCTAACCCCTAGAAAGGATCCCCATGGCTGCTCCACCAAACTTTGAAGAAGGTCAATCTACCTATAGACCACCTAGATTCAACGGCCAATACTATGGATGGTGGAAGACAAGGATGCATGATTTTATCATGGCTGAAGATTCAGAGCTATGGGACGTTATATGTGATGGACCCTTCGTCCCTACGAAGACCATTGGTGATCCAGCAGTAACAGTTCCCAAAACAAGAAAAGAATTCAATGATGCTGATTGCAAGGCTATAGAGAAGAACTTTTGAGCAAAAACAATTCTTGTTTGTGGTATTGGTCCAAATGAATACAACAGGATTTTAGCATGCCAATCTGCTAAGGAGATCTGGGAAGCTCTCCAAACAGCTCATGAAGGGACAACCCAAGTTAAGCAGTCAAATATTGACAGGCTTACCACAAAGTACGAGCTTTTCAGGATGAAAGACGATGAGTCCATCCAGGACATGCATACTCGGTTCACCTCCATCATCAATGAGCTCCATTCTCTGGTAGAAATCATTCCAAGGAACAAATTTATTAGAAAAATACTTAGTGTTTTACCCAGTTCCTGGGAAAGCAAAGTAAATGCTATCACGGAGGCAAAGGATCTACAGAAACTGACCATTGATGAACTCATTGGGAATCTGAAAACCTACGAAATGAAGAAGAAGAATAAGAAGGATAATTAGAGAAGAGAGCCCAAGAGGGAGAAGAACCTCATCCTCAAGATAGACAACAATGAATTTAGTGGTGAGGATGCTGATATGGCTTACTTGACAAAGAGCTTTCAGAAAATGGTTCGCAGAAATGGAGGTATTCCAAAGCGGGGCAGCTCCAGCAAGCCAAGAGGCTATGACTTATGTCATAAGTATGGAAAGTCAGGGCATTTCATTAAAGATTGTCCTCTCCTCAAACAAGATCAGTACAAATACAACTCAGAAAAAGCAGCTAAGAGGAACCAGGTTCCTGACAAATGATTCAAAAGAAAAGATGTTGCTGACAACGTTTTGATACAAGTTCTTATTGCAAGGGGAGACTTGTAATGACTCAGCCGGTCGTTTTGAGTATTACAACCCCGTTTCCCCATTTACTACACAATTTATGCTTTACAGTTGTGATGTGACTCACCGGGGTGATTGGTTCGAGTCCGGTTGGGTTTTTGAATGAATTGGAACACTTAATTCCAAGATTTAAAGCTTAGGTTAAAATAGTGATTGGATGTCGACTTATGTGTAAACGACTTCGGAATAGAGTTTTGATAATTCTAATAGCTCTGTATAGTATTTTTGGACTTAGGAGCATGTCCGGTAAATTTATTTGGAAGCCCGTAGCTAAATTAGGCCTAAAATGGCTAAAATAGAAATTTAAGTTTGGAAATTTGATATCGGAGTCGGAATCCAGTTCTGAAAATTTTTATAGCTCTGATATGTCATTTATGACTTGTGTGCAAAATTTGAGGTCAATCAGACGTGATTTGATAGGTTTTGACGTCGTTTGCAGAAGTTGTAAATTTCAAAGTTCATTAGGCTTGAATCCGTATGTAATTCGTGTTTTTGATGTTGTTTGAGGTGATTTGAGGGTTCGCCCAAGTTCGTATGGTATTTTAGGACTTGATGGTATCTTTGGTTGAGGTCCCGGGGGCCTCAGGTGAGTTTCAGGATGAGTTTTGAGCGAGTCCGGGCATTTCGGCACTCTGATGTTGTTCTTGAACGTTGGAAGTGCGGACCACACGATTTCATGTGCTGAGGCATATTTTTGAGTGCTGTAGCAGATGAAAAGTGCTCCAGCATACAAAAATGTGTGGACCGCAGAGGAAAAATGCGAAACGTATAATTTTGTCTGCGGCCGCACTTCAGGGTGTTCTGCAGGTTCGCTGGCCCGACTTCAGAAGCTTATATCTTTTGATCCACAAGGAATTTGGAGATGATTAAAAAATGAAAGTTGTAGCCCATCGTGTCTAGTCTCCAGAAAAGTAAGGAAATCATCATTTGGACATCATTAGAGAAAGTTATGGCCAATTTACTGGAACATGGTAGTGGAGAGGCTGTGAAGTGCGGCCGCACAATTTTTGTGCGACCGCAGAACTTGGAAATGTGCGGACCGCACATTGGGAGGTCAGAGGGTGTACTATAAAACTGAGGCCTAGGGTATTATTTCATTTTTGGACCTAGAGAGCTCGGTTTGTGACGATTGTTCGTGGGTTTTTCAAGAAATTCATCGGGGTAAGTAATTCTAACTTGGATTTGGTTAATATACATGAATATGTCATTGTTTGCATCATCCAATTAGTGTTTTGAGATGAAAATTCTGGGAAAATTGTAGAAATTTCATAAAATGAATTTTTGGGATTTGAATACCGATTCAGAGTTGGATTTGAGTGAAATTGGTATGGTTGAACTCGTAATTAAATGGATTATCGGATTTTGTGAGTTTCGTCGGATTCCGAGACGTGGGCCCCATGGGTGATTTTTGAGTTAAATTTCGAACTTTGTTGGAAAATTAGTATTTTCATATGGAATAAATTTCTATGATTTGTATTTACTGAATCAAATTAATTGTGACTATATACGAGGCTTTCTGAGGCAAAGTTGCGAGGCAAAGGCATAGCGGAGTAAAGAATTACATGGTTTGAGGCAGGTAACTCTTCTAAACTTGATTTTGAGGGTATGAATCCCCGAATTGTTGTTATATAAATTGTTTGGAGATGACGCACATGATAGTTGACGAGCGTGTGGACGTGCACCATTGAAATTGTGACTTGAATAAATTCTGTGAAGTTGTAAAATTAAAGAATCATGTTATTATCTGAACATTTCCCATGTGTTAGAGAAATTGAGCTGAGACTCTTATTAAAGATCATGTTTAGGTTATGTGCCAATATTTTGGGACCCATGGGGTCGTGTTGCTGTTAAATTAATTATTTTAAAATATATATTTCATACTCAGTCATGCTCATCCATTGTGAGGATATGTATGGGATCGGGGATCGGGACTGCCCGCCTACAACAGGCCATATCGACTTTATATTATTATTATTATTATTATTATTATTATTATTATTATTATTATTATTATTATTATTATTATTATTATTATTATTATAGGATCGGGTTGTATGCCGTAGCAGGCCTTATAGGCTTTATTATTATATGGATCGAGGCTGCCCGCCTGCAGCAGACCTCATTGGATTTATTATTATACTGGATCGGGGCTGCCCACCTGCAGCAGGCCTTATTGGCTTTTTATTATATGGATCGGGGCTGCCCGCCTGCAGCAGGGCTTATAGGCTTATTTATTATACGGATCGGGACTGCTCGCCTGCATTAGGCCATATCAGTTTTATATTACGCTTGGGCTGAAGGAGCCCTTACGGAGTATGTACACACCCTAGATGATTAAATATATATTCGAGATGGACTTCCCAAGGCATGGACTTTCCTTATTTATTTATATTGTGAAAAATTTTCCATGGACATGGATCTTATCCGTATCATTTACATGTGGGGGTAAATTATCCCAAGGCTAGATTGGCCTTATACGGTACTGAGGGACTGACTGTCAGTCAATATGAATATAAATACGGGATGGAATATACCTGGGCTGGATTGGCCATAGACAATACCGAGTGACCGAATGATTTATGACCAGTAATATAGGAAGTCTTTCCACTAAGATGTCACATTCCTCATATCATGCAGTATTGATCTATTTTGCTTGTACTGAGTTTAACTGTTGAACTTGAAAGCATGCCTACATTTCTATACCATTATTTATGTATTGGACTGTACCTGCAGAGCTCGTCACTACTTTCAGCCCAGAGGTTAGTCTTATTAGTTATTGAGTTGGTTGTACTCATACTACACTATGCACCTCGTGTGCAGATCCAGGTGCTCCCGGATACGACGACTACTAGATTTTGGAGTTATTTCTGTTGAAGACTATCAAGGTAGCTAGTTGACGTCCGCAAACTTGATTTCCTTCTTGTTTAGTTATTATACTATTCTATATTTCAGACAGTGATTTTTATCAGTCAGACTTTGTATTCATTTAGATGTTCATGTACTCAGTGACACCCGATTTTAGGAGTGTTTATATTTGTATTTGTGAGTTTTCTTCCGTTGAATGTAATTATTATGTTTTCAAATTTAAAAGATATGGTGGTTCATTAGGATTGTTAGGTGCCATCAAGGCAGGTGAGATTTTGGGTCATGACAAGTTGGTATCAGAGCTCTAGGTTTCATAGGTCTCACGAGTCATGAGCAAGTTTAGTAGAGTCTTGCGGATCGCTACAGAGACGTTTGAACTTATATTCGAGAGGCCCTTAAGAATATTTCACTTTCTTGTATTCGGTCATGCGAACGTGTTGATTCCAGAAACTAAAATTCTGTTATTTTATTCTCTCACAGATGGTGAAAATGCATCCTATCAGATCGGACGATCGGCCACCGGTGCCACCAGTTAGGGCCGTGAGAGGCTGGGGTCGTGGTAGAGGCCGGGGCTGAGGTAGAGGTCGAGGTGTAGCTCGTACAACAGTTGGAGCAGCACCTGTAGCACCACCAGTTGCTCCAACTTAGGAGAAGATTCCAAATATGGTTGAGCCGGCGGCACCAGCTCAGGCTCCAGCTATGCCCATTATGATTCCGGGCCTTCAGGAGACTCTGGCCCAGATATTTACAGTTTGCACTGGCCTTGCTCAGGTGGTTTCGGCTCAGGCCGCACCTACCACTTCTCAGGCCGGGGGAGGTACTTATACCCCTGTTGCCCGTACTCCATATCAGGTAGTGCAGGGACTTCAGATATCATGAGCACTACCAGCCCAGCTAGTTGCGGCTGCTCAGGCCCCTATAGTCCCCGTTATGGCAGATGATGAGCAGAGGAGACTTGAGAGATTTGGGAAGCTTCGACCTCCATCATTTAGCGGTGTTGAGTCAGAGGATGCTCAGGGATTTCAGGATAAGTGCCAGTGGATGCTCCGGACAACGGGTATTCTAGAGACCAATGGGGTCTCATTCACTACTTTTCAGTTTTCTGGGAATGCCTTAAAATAGTGGGAGGCTTATGAGAGGCGCAGGCCGGTCGGTGCAGTACCACTTACATGGCAGGAGTTTTCAGTTCTCCTTTTGGAGATGTTTGTGCCACAGTCGCGCAGAGAGGAGTTGCGCAGATAGTTTGAACAGTTACGTCAGGATGGCATGTCTGTGATGCAGTACGAGATTAGATTTTCTGAGTTGGCTCGTCACGTAGTTTGGTTGGTTCCCACTGATAGGGAGAGGATTAAGAGGTTCATTGATGGCCTCACATATCAATTGTGATTGCTTATGACTAGGGAAAGGGTATCTGGTGCCACTTTTGATGAGGTGGTTAACATTGCTTGGCAGATAGAGATGGTCTGTATCCAGGAGCGTGGTGAAAGGGAGGCTAAGTGGGCTCGAGGTTAGGGCGGTTCTCATGTGGTACCTTCGGGAGGGGAGTCCTACCATAGCAGGGGTCGTCCTTACAGACACGCTCAGACGGGTCATCCAGTTTACCGTGGTGCATCATCGATCCATGGTTCATACAGTTCTCATCAGGGTCATTCATCTCTCAGTGCACTTCCAGCCCCGAGTAAGCCCCGTACACCATCAGTTCAGGGATCATTTGTACCAGGTTCTTCTAGTAGTTATTTTGGTTCTCGAGGTCCACCTCAGAACTCGCCACCATTCTTCGAGGGGGAGTACAATGAGTGTGGTGAGTCGGGTCATGTGAGGAAATATTGTCCCCTCCATATGCGAGGTCCAGTTCAGTAGAGGAGTCAGGTTACTACTTCTGCACCAGTTGTTCCACCACCTGCTCAGCCAGTTCGTGAGTTGTCCGTGCGAGTGATGTTAATGTGAGCTCTAGAAGAGCTGGTTACTGTTATTAAATTTGTGTGTTATGGTTCTACTATATATAATGAGCTTATAGCATTACAGTTGTGGTGGTGCTTGTTGAACTTACAATACGATTCTCCACTTTGAGACATCTTCCATTTTGGGTACAAGGTTGCGCAGTTGTGGCTTGAGTTATATTGGTATGGCATATCAGTGGGATAGTTATGTTTAATAATATAACGTCATTGGACCTAGAATGGGTACTATCATGTCTGATTACGGTATATTTGGTAGGATAATATTGAAAGTCGGCTTAGAAAGTGATTATGGTTATAGTTGGGGCGAGAGAGCTCCATGACTTGTTGATCTGATAAGGGGTCATGATATTTCCGCGTGTTTCTTTCATTATCAGCAGTGTACGAAGGTTATTGAACGAGGTTTTGTTTGAAATAGGATTTAATATCAGTACCAGGTTGGTTTTGGAGTAGTTACTGTGATCGGGAATGGTGCTACGAGCATGCAAGTGGTGTAGTATGTTATGTGATTGTATTTGTGGTTATGGTTATGGCTCGATACAGCTTGTTCAAACTTATACAGTGTGTAAATGTGAGATTCGAGTCTTGTAAGAATTCAGAATGTTGGGAATTGAATTCCAAGGGTTTTGGGCTAATGTTGAATTAATGATTTTCAATTGTGTTGTGTTGTCAGGCCTATATAGAATAGGGCGACGTGGGATCACCCCCGGGTATATGTGTGGTAAGATGGAATAGTGATGTGATGGCTTGGAAACAACTCTTGGCACGTTCTAGGACAAACGTATGTTTAATTGGGGGAGAATGTAACGACCCGACCGGTCATTTTGAGTATTACAACCACGATTCCCCATTTAATGCCCAATTTATGCTTTATAGTTGTGATGTGACTTGCCGGGGTGATTGGTTCGGGTCCGGTGAGATTTTGGAATGAATTGGAACACTTAGTTCCAAGGTTTAAAGCTTAGGTTAAAATAGTGACCGGATGTCGACTTATCTGAAAACGACCCTGGAATAGAGTTTTGATAATTCCAATAGCTCTGTATGGTGATTTTGGACTTAGGAGCATGTCCGAAAAATATTTTTGGAAGCCCGTAGCTAAATTAGGCTTGAAATGGCTAAAATAAAAATTTATGTTTGGAAATTTGACAGAAGAGTTGACTTTTTGATATAGGAGTCAAAATCCAGTTCTGAAAATTTTCATAGCTCTGATATGTCATTTATGACGTGTGTAAAACTGGAGGTCAATCGAACGTGATTTGATAGGTTTTGATGTGGTTTGTAGAAGTTGTAAATTTCAAAGTTCATTAGGCTTCAATCCGTGTGTAATTCGTGCTTTTGATGTTGTTTGAGGTGATTTGAGGGTTCGCCCAGGTTTGTATGGTGTTTTAGGACTTGATGGTATCTTTGGTTGAGGTCCTGGGGGCCTCAGGTGAGTTTCGGGGTGAGTTTTGAGCAAGTCCGGGCATTTCAGCATGCTGATATTGTTCTGGAATGTTGGAAGTGCGGACCACACAATTTCATGTGCTGAGGCACATTTTTGAGTGTTGTAACAGATGAAAAAGTGCTGCAGCAGATGAAAATGCACGGATCGCAGAGGAAAAATCCGGACCGCACAATTTTGTCTGCGGTCGCACTTCAGGGTGTTCTTCAGGTTCGCTGGCCCGACTTCGGAAGCTTATATCTTTTGATCCACAAAGAATTTGGAAATGATTCAGAAAACGAAGTTATAGCCCTTCGTGTCTAGTTTGCAGAAAGGTAAAGAAATCATCATTTGAACATTTGTAAAGAATGTTATGGCCAATTTACTGAAACGTGGTAGTAGAGAGGCTGTGAAGTGCGGCCGCACAATTTTTGTGCGACCGCAGAACTTGGAAATGTGCAACCGAACTTGGAAATATGCGGACCGCACATTGGGAGGTCAGAGGGTGTACTATATAACCGAGGCCTAGGGTATTATTTCATTTTTGGACCTAGAGAGCTCGGTTTATGATGATTTTTCGTGGGGTTTTCAAGAAAATTTTTGGGGTAAGTGATTCTAACTCGGATTTGGTTAATATACATGAATATATCATTGTTTTCATCATCAAATTAGTATTTTGAGATGGAAATTTGGGAAAAATTGTAGAAATTTCATAAAATAATTTTTGGGGATTTGAATACCGATTCAGAGTCGGATTTGAATGAAATTAGTATGGTTGGACTCTTAATTGAATGGGTTGTCGGATTTTATGTGTTTCGTCGGGTTCCGAGACGTGAACCCCACAGGCGATTTTTGAGTTAAATTTCGGACTTTGTTGGAAAATTAGTATTTTCATATGGAATAAATTCCAATAATTTGTATTGACTAAATCAAATTAATTGTGACTAGATACGAGGCTTTTGGAGGCAAATTTGCGAGGCAAAGGCATAGCGGAGTAAATAATTATACGGTTTGAAGTAAGTAACTCTTCTAAACTTGATTCTGAGGGTATGAATCCCCGAATTGCTGTTATATAAATTGTTTGGAGGTGACGCAAACGATAGTTGACGAGCGTGTGGATTGAAATTGTGACTTGAATAAATTCTATGAAGTTGTAAAATTAAAGAATCATGTTATAATCTGAACATTTCCCACGTGTTAGAGAAATTGAGTTGAGGCTCTTATTAAAGATCATGTTTAGGCTATGTGCCGATATTTTTGGGACCCATCTTATTAAAAATGATCCAAGTGAAGATGAGCCATAATGTAATAAGTATCAGTTCAGATTATGGCACAGAGTTTGACAATGCCAAATTAGATGAATTTTGTGCTGAAAATAGCATCACTCATAATATTTTAGCTCCAAGAACACCTCAACAAAATGGTGTTCTGGAGAGGAAGAATAGGACTCTTGAAGACATGACAAGAACAATAAAAATTGATAGTTGCAAAGGGTTTCTGGGCAGAGGCAGTCAACACTGCATACTACTTGGTGAACAGGTGCATGATCAGGTCCCTTCTGAACAAAACTCCATATGAATTGTTGAATGGGAGGAAGCCCAAGCTAACACATCTAAGGAGATCTGGTTACAAATGTTTTGTCCTCAACAATGGCAAGGAAGCACTTGGAAAGTTCGACGCCAAAAGTGATGAAGGAATCTTCCTGGGATATTCGTCACAAAGCAAAGCTTACAAAGTATATAACAAAAGAACTTAATGTGTTGACGAAAGTATACATGTGATCTTTAATGAATCTCACTACTCATATGGGAAGGATTCACATGATAAGATTGATCAAGAGGGAGAATAGTCAACTGTTCCCGGTGAAGTCATTGACATGGCAAATGGGAAAGCTGACATAATGAGTTACGTCAAGCAATCAAATAATGATGGTGCAGTTATTTTTTCAATTGATGGGGAGGAACCCGGTTCCTCAATCACAATAACTGAAGCTGAAAATAGAGTTGCTGATGCAGTTCAAGGGACCCCACATGCATAATCAGATTCAGAAATATCTAAACCATCCCACAATGAGGTTCAGGTGTCTAATTGGAAACACAAAGCTCACATCCTCTTGAAAATGTGATCACTCCTCTTGATTCAGGAATTCAAACCAGATCAAAGGAAAGAAACGCGCTTGTCTTCTCAGCTTTTCTCTCTTAAATTGAGCGCAAGAAAATCAAGGAAGCATTAAAAGACACTAATTGGATTACATCTATGCAAGAAGAATTCCATCAATTTGAGAGGAATAGCGTATGGCACCTGGTTCTACGACCTATTGGCAGAACTGTTATAGGAACCAGGTGGGTATTCAAAAACAAATTTTATGAGTTTGGAAACACAACCAGAAATAAGGCAAGGCTAGTAGTTCAAGGTTACAATCAGGAATAAGGGAATGACTATGATGAAACATTTACTCGAATGGAGGCAATCAGAATCCTCATTGCCTTTGCGTCTCATATGGAATTCAAATTGTTCCAAATGGATGTCAAAAGTGCATTTCTGAATGGCTTTCTAAAAGAAGAAGTCTTTGTCAAGCAACCTCCTGGATTTGAGAATCATGAACATCCTGAGCATGTTTTTAAACTTGACAAGGCACTATATGGGCTAAAGTAGGCTCCTCGTGCTTGGTATGAAAGGTTGTCCAAATTTCTTCTAGATAATGGCTTTACAAGAGGAAAAATTGACAACACCTTATTTCTGAAGAAACGAGGGAGGAACCTGCTCATTGCGCAAGTCTATGTTGATGACATCATCTTTAGAGCAACAAATTATTCATTGTGTGAGGAATTTGCAAAACTCATGGGAAGTGAGTTTTTGTTTTTGGGAAGTGAGTTTGAGATGAGTATGATGGGGGAATTAAACTTATTCTTGGGACTGCAAGTTAAGCAAACTACTAAGGGGACAATGATAAGCCAACAGAAGTACATCAAGGAGCTCCTGAAGAGATTTGATATGGAAGGGTCAAAGATCATTGATACTCCTATTGCTACTGCTACTCGTCTGGACATGGATGGAACCGGTTCTCCCGTGAATGAAACTATGTATAGAGGTATCATAGGGTCACTTCTGTATCTCACAGCAAGACGACCAGATATTGTTTTTAGTGTGGGACTCTGTGCCAAGTTTTAGTCTAATCCCAAGGAATCTCATCTGAAGGCTGCCATAAGAATCCTGAGGTATTTCAAAGGCACACAGAACCTAGTTCTCTACTATCCCTGAGGAGATAACTTTGATTTAATTGGATATGTTGATGCTGATTATGTTGGATATTTGGTAGATAGGAAAAACACTTCTGGTATGGCACATTTTATGGGATCATGTCTGATCTCGTGGGGTATAAGAAAGAAAAACTCAATAGCTCTTTCAACTGCTGAAGCTGGATATGTGGCAGTTGCTTCATGCTGTGCTCAATTGCTATGGATCAAGCAACAGCTGGAAGATTTTGGTGTATTCTCTGACTGTGTGCCCTTACTTTGTGACATCACCAGTGCTCTCAACATGTCAAAGAATCCAGTTCAACATAAGAGAACAAAGCACATTGATGTACGACACCACTTCCTCAGAGATAATGTTAAAAAAGGGCTCACCTGCATGAAATTTTGCAGCACAGAAGATCAAATTGCAGACATCTTTACCAAAGCACTAAGCAGAGAGCACTTTGAAAGGAACCGCTTGGCACTAGGGTTGATAAAATCAAGCTGAGCACCTAGTCCCTCAATGATTGGCTATGAAAGAAATGTGCAGGTAAAATGGCTAAAAAGTGTTTTCTGGCAAAGGCTAACTCATTTCTATACCATTGTAGGTAGACACGTATGACGATTATAGAGCAAACAAGTAGCCAATGATATCGCATTTCAGTCAAAAGGATGAAGTTCACATTTACAAAATATGTCAGGGAACCTGGTTACTTTGACACAGGCTAGAAGTTTCTATGTACTCTCACAGGCTAGAAGTTTCTAGAGCAAACAAGTAGCCAATGTACTCTCACAGCGTCATAACGGGAATCTGTCATTAAAATGTCAATCTTTCCTTTCTCTTTTTTTTTGGAACTCAAGCGTCCTACCCGTTATGAAACGACCCGTTTACCCAACTTGATACCCATTCCTGACCGGTCCCTCACCCCTCTTAAATAACCTCTCTCAGGGTCACTATCATAATTGTTCACATCAAAGCCAAAAATTCCCTCTTTTCTTCAAACCAAACACTCACTATCCTCCACCATGTCTGAAAATCTGGAAACTCAGATTGTTCCAAGCATCGTCCCCACTGTGTCTTCACCCATTGAAACCCCAGTGCTAGAGCCTACAATCCCTACACCATTTAGTCCAAACCCTAAGCTAGAGTCCCAACCACCTACTGGTTCCTCTCCAACTCAACCGAGTACTGGCTCTCATAGGAGTCGCAAAATCTCGACTCCCAAGAAATTTATGGCAGCAACCTCTCCTTCTGTCTCATCGAAAAAATGGTAGAAGCAGATATAATGGCAGAAAAAGACAATCAGAATTTCTAGTCGACCAGTGGAAGAAAGTTCTGAGATGCAAGGAGTGGGTTGTAACAGTGATGAACTGGCAAAGACTACCCCAAGCCTTAATCTGCATGTTGATAGAGAGTAGGGAACTGGTGCATGTCGAAACTTTGGAACCTGATAGTACTACTGGAAACCAACTGAGGGACCTGATCCCTCTACGCAAGAGGAGCCCTCTACTTCTACTTGGGATAACCCCTCTGGTTCTCCACAAGAACCCCAGGTCAGTACTGATCCCGCTCCCTCTCCTCATTTCTATGCTGAGCCATTGTCCATTGTTGTTCCTGAAATGAGATATTTATCCGAGGAGGAGAATGAGGATAGCGAAGATGACTATGACAATGTGGCTATTGCGAGCTTCATCAGGGCTAGGAGTAGACAGGCAACTCCCCAGGAGTCAACTTCTAAGAGACCTACCACTAGGTTGTAGAATAAGGAAGCTCTTGAGTCAATTCTTAGGAAAAGCAAAGAAGAACAGAAGAAAAGGAGATTGGTGAAGGATGGGAAGATTGTAAATGAGAAGGCAGTGCCTCCAGCACCAGTTGTTGATATTGATGATGAGGTAGATGAGGAACCTGGTTCCTTAGTTCGTAAGTCCTCAAAGAAACTTACAATTCCAACGTCCAAGAAAGAGTCATTTGTAAGTGGGATGGGTTTGATCAATGTTGAGGGTGAAAATCTGATGAGTAAGCAGTTGCCCAATCTGGGAAAAAAGTGACTGAAGAGTTGGTTGAACAAGTGTCTGAGAAAACGGTGTCTGAGAAATCTGTTGTGAGAAAAGAAAAAGTACAAGACAATCAGTTAAAAGGAAGGCTGGTGCTAGTAAGGAACCTGGTTCCTCCAAGAAGGCCAAGGTTGGTGCAACCCAGGATGATGGAAGGGAAAAATTGAGAATCCAAAAACTACTGTGGGGCCGTACATTTGCCCCTGATATTCTGGATATGTCAGGAATGCGCCAATTGGTGGAGATCTGTGAATTCCAACAATGGACACATCTGTTCACAAGTGACAATCCCAAAGTATATGAGGCAGAAGTGCGTAGTTTCTATGTTGACTTCTTCTCAGTTGAGGATGATAACATTTTTCTGTAAGTGAATGGTGTTGATTTTGTGATGGACACTACTGTACCGAGAGCCATTTTGGGCATGCCCATTAATGGGATGTCCTTCATTGAGGGGGTCTGCTCTACAAATTTTAGAAACGCCATTGTGAAGGTCAAGGCAGTGAAGCAAGGGGAACAGGTATACAAGAAGGCCCTCCTTCCAGTATACCAACTGCTATTCGAAATTGTGAACAAAGTTCTGCTCCCACGTGCTGAAAGACGCTCTATTACATCATGAGCAGACTTGGTCCTCATGGAATCACTGGATGGCTACACCATTATAAACCTATCTGGTCTTATGATATATCACATGAAGAAAGTGGCAGAGTTCAAGGATGGTAATCATGGGTTGCCTTACGAGTTTCTCCTTACTAAAGTGTTTGAATTCTTCAAGGTTCCCTTGGGATAGGCTAAAGTAGGAACTCGCAAACAATATTTCTCCAAAACCACCCTTGAAGAGTGTGAGTGCATTGATAGGAGTGGAGGGGTTGGCAGTAATTCGACCATTTCTCGGCTGATCAACGCTCAAAATAGTGCCACTGAAGAAATAAGGAAGCTGAAGGCTTGGAATGCCATTCTCGAAGGTCAGCTTAGTCAGGCCCAAGAGGCAGTTGGTTCCAGTAGTGCCCAAAACACATAGGTTGCCCGCCTGACAATGGAAAATGCTGCTCTCAAGAAACAGGTTGAGGACTTGAAGGAAAGGTTGCTAACCGAGCAAGGGTCTGCAAATGGTCGCATGGACATCCTTCTTAGAACCCTTGCCTCTTCTTCTGCCTCAAGTGCTCCTTAATAGCCGTCCCGTTCCCAGTGTCTAGTTCTTAGTGTCCGTCCTCTATTTCCTTTTCTTATGCTTAGTGATGTTTATGGCTAGTACCTCCTTTTTGTTTTTTTGTTGATTTTATTTTGTGGATGATGTGGTAACAATGGAACTGCTTCTTGTTTTATTTCCAAAATTAATGAATTTCTCGTCCTTTTGTTGTGCATATCTTACTCTTCTGCTCTGTTTTTAGTCATGATTGTGTACACACATGTGGCATGAGTTAACTGAGCTAGACTTCTTTTTGCTTATTTCTTGCTACTAATCTTTTTATGATGCCAAAAGGGGGAAGTTTAAATTGAGGGGGAACAAGATAGGGAACAACAGTTTCAAAAGGAATTCTGGTTCTTAGGGGGAACCTCAATTATAAGTTTGTCATCATCAAAAAGGGGAAAATTGATAGGATTTATGCATAGGATACATGCATTTTTGTTATGTTTTGATGATCTAACAAACTTAATGAAAAAAATCAGATAAGGAACCTGATACACATCCTCAAGTACGTGATAATAACAAGTCTCAAGCTGGAGACGAAAATCAACTCTTCAGAAGTTAAAGAAACAACAAAGGGAACAGATGGACACCAGTTCCCTTGGTGACCGTACCAGTCAACTTCCTAACAAATGTAAAGTTGCTGCCTGCACATGCAATAGTGCAAAACAGTGTAGCAATCAACTTCATTGGGAATGCCCCTGTACTAGACATGCTTGCATCATTCAAGTGATGTCACCAATATTATATTAACATTAAACCAAAGGCAAAACATCGCTTGAACATTGAAGAATCCATCTAGCACTCTCTCAAGTCTGTGCATCAATCCAACAATCAATTCTCAAGTGCATCAAGAACAAAGAACAACAGAACATGGACCAACTCCCTGCATTGAGTCATTACATGGCTTAGTTAGGAGAAATTGTATAGGAAACTTTTGTTAAACCATAAACTCTGTGTTTGTGTCTTGGCTAGAGTTAGTCGAGTGTAAGTCTTTATAATAGAGTTGTTACAAGTTAGTGAGGAATTAAAAGGTTAATTCCTAGGTTACAATAAGTTGTAATCTGATGTTTGCTCAGTAGTAAAGTTGAAATCCTACAAGGGTAGGGAGTGGTTTTCAATCCCGTGAGTTGGGAGTTTTTCATGTAAAATTCCATTGTGTCATTTACTTACTGTTGTGTGCGTGCATTCTGTAAAAACTAATAAAGAACCTGGTTCTCTATACAGTTTGGTGGATCCCTAGTTTCTATCAATCCTAAATACCAACATCCAGCAGCAGAAGAAATTAGCCATGAGGAGCAAAAGAAAAATAATACAGTTGTTGTTGACAATGCAAATAATGGGATAAAGTGAAAATATTGATTAAAAAGGAAGATGCAGAAAGGTTGTTATTGAAGTGCAAAGAAGGAGGCGTACTTGAATTTATGGATGTAGCCCAAGAGCTTGTATACTATACTATGCGTAGTTAGGTCAATATTGTTTCATGTGTATATATTAGTTATTTGTTTACTTTTTTAGTTATTTGTTTACTTTTTTATATTTTGATTTTTGACACCACTTAGTTAAAGAGATTCCTAATTTTATATGCCTGAAGAATGTTAGAGATCTTAGTATAATGAAAATATTCATAGAATTCCTATATATTTTGCTCAAATTTTAAATGTGTATTACGATTGTGTTGCATTGAACTTTGAGTTTATTAGATTAAATTTTAGCATATGTGCTGTTAATATAGGGGAAGTATGTAAAGGTATAGAGAAAGGAAATGCCGTTGAACTATGAGTTTAACTTATGTACAATGTTTGTGTAAAAAACTTTTACACTTTATAGTTCAAAAATAGTCTAAGACCTCTTTTTTATTTTGATTTCTTATTCTTATTTTGGTGTGATCCGCTACTCGCTTTGAGGTTTGAATAATTTAGATTTGCATCGGGAAATTTCACTTTGGAAAAGTTCTTCTTACCATAGATGACTCTATTCCAAGGCTCGAACTCAAGATCTGTGATTAACGATAACAATCTCTATAGAAACCTCCTCAATTTACTTATCCATCCTTCTTACTCTTTTCTGTGAAAATGAAAAATCTAACATTTATCCCTACCAGGAAAAAGTGAATGGTACTATTGAAATTTTATTATTTTTAGTTACTGCAGTAACATTTTTAGCATAATACGTTACTTAGTTTTAGGATAAATCTACTTTTTTGAATTTAAATTTTTGTTAGATTTTTTAGGTTTGTTGAGATATTATGGGTTTTTAAAATTCTTCTCATGCAGATTTTTCTGCAGATTATGTTCCTAATTGGCTATTTAAAGCATTGTTATGCTTAATAAAATTACTGAGAGACATTTTCAATCAATACTTTTAATCTTTTTGCTGCCCCATCTTTTAAAAAACCAACAGTGGTATCTGAACTTCGTTGATCTTACGAGATCTGTGAGTTCTTACAAAGAACCATTTTCAAATTATTTTTGAACAATATCAATTTTTAAACCCATTTTCAAATATGGCAAGCATTAATTTCTCTTTGAATGCCCCACAAACATTCACTGGCGAAAACTATCGGATTTGCTCAGTGAAAATAAAATCATATCTTAAAACATATGATTTGTTGAATGTTGTAGTGGGAAAAAAATGCTTACGAGCAATCTCTGAAAATTCTATCATTGTCCAGAATCAAATACTTTCAAAGAAATTTCAGATAAGACGAGGTCACTAAGGGTGTTTTTATGCACAAAATCATAAGACGAAAATGTCACAACCCAAAATCTCTCCTGTCGTGATGGTGCCTATCTCAATACCAGGCAAGTCGAAAATCTTAATAAAATACCATATATTTTAAATTTGAAAACAAAATAATTAAATTCAGCGGAAGAAATCTCACAATTTCAAATATAACACTCCCAAAATCCGGTGTCACTAAGTACATGAGCATCTAATATGAATACAAATCTGGAAAATACGGTCCATAATAGTCCGAGACCAAATGCAGTAAATAAGGAGATAAGGAAGGAAAGGCAAGGTCTGCGAAACACGTCAGTTACCTCTGAATCTATGAAAAATTAATTGTGCGAGAGAATTAGCACCCGCTATGTCCGAAAATACTTGGATCTGCACACAAAGTACAGGGTATAGTATGAGTACAACCAACTGAGTAAGTAACAATAATAACTAAGGAACTGAAGATAATGACGAGCTGCACAATTATTGTTCACTTTCAGTAATTCTAGCAAAGAATAGACATGCTTTAAAATCCGGCAGTTTATATCAAATCAATTTTATACAGTTCAAGTTCATGTAATTCGGATATAAAATCTTTCAGAGATTTCACAATAATAATAGATAGCAACAAAGTGCATCAATAAATGAAAAACAAGTATAACCTCTCAGGACAACAATCACTCACTGGGCTCCCAGCTCTCAGCACTCAAACTCAATGGGTACCCTCGCTCACTGGTTGTACAGACTCCGAAGGGGCTCCTACAGCCCAAGCGCTATAATCTACACGGACAACTCACATGCTGCATGGATAAATCACGTGCTATAATATAAATATCTGGATCCGCACGGCCAACTCACGTGCTACACGGCCAACTCATGTGCTATAGTATAATATAAGGATCCGCACTGCCAACTCACGTGCTATAGTATAATATAAGGATCCGCACGGCCAACTCACATGCTGCACGGCCAACTCACGTGCTGCACGGTCAATTCACGTGCTATAGTATAATATAAGGATCCGCACGGCCAACTCACGTGCTGCACGGCCAACTCACGTGCTATAGTATAATATCCCATAATCAGGCCCTCGGCCTCACTCAAAGATAAAGCTCTCCAGTCTCTTGGGCTCTCAACAGATATAAAATCAGCCCAAACAAGAATGATATGATACATCAATAATGAACAAATAGAGACTGAGATAAAATAATCAAGTAAGTTGTGACTGAGTACAAAACAACAATTTAAGCAGATAATTCAATATGTACATGACCTCTGTGGGTCCCAACAATTCCAACATATAGCCTAAGCATGGTTTCTAGCATGACTTATAGTCAAATTTCCACAACGCATAGAGAGCACATGACTATCAACAAGTTATTCAGTTTTACAGTTTTCACGGGACGGACCAAGTCACAATCTCCTCGGTGCACGCCCACATGCCTGTCACCTAGAATGTGCGTCACCTCCAAAATAATCACATGACACAAAATTCTGGGGTTTCATACCCTCAGGACCAAATTTAAAACTGTTACTTACCTCAGAGTGTGAAATTCTTTACTCTGATATGCCCTTGCCTCGCAAATCGGCCTCTGAATGCCTCGAATATAGTCACAATTAATTTGTTTCAATCAATAAAATTCATTGGAATTAATTCCATAAGAAAATGCTAATTTTCCATAAAAATCCTAAATTTAGCTCAAAAATCGCCCATGGGGCCCACATCTCGGAACCCGACAAAAAATACAAAATCCGACAACCCATTCAATTACGAGTTCAACCATACTAATTTCACTCAAATCCGACTCCGAATCATTATTCAACTCCCAAAAATTCATTTTATGAAATTTCTACAATTTTTCTCAAATTTCCATCTCAAAATACTGATTACATGATGAAAATAATGATATATTTATGTATGTTAATCAAATATGAGTTAGAATCACTTACCCCGATAAATTTCTTGAAAAACTCACGAACAATCGTCTCAAACCGAGCTCTCTAGGCCCAAAAATGAAATAATAACCTAAGCCTCGGTTATATAGCCCATTTTGTGAACTCACTATGTGCGGTCCGCGAAATTCCAAGCATGGCCGCGCCTCCCAGGTCCTGCGGTCGCGTAAAATTGGTGCGGCCGCACTTTTTAGTGGCTGCACTGCCAGGCTTTAATATTTTGGCCATAACTTTCCCTATAGATGTCCAAATGATGATCTCTTTACTTCTCTGGAAATTAGACACGAAGGGATACAATTTTCGTTTTTGAATCATCTCAAAATTCTTTGTAGATCAAAAGATATAGGCTTCTGAAGTTGGACCGGCGAATCTGCAGAACTACCTGGAGCGCGACCGCAGACAGAATTGTGCGGTCCGCGAAATTTCAAGCGCGGCCACGAAATTCTGCGGCGGTCCCACTCTTATGTGCGGTCTGTACCCCTCCTTTGCCTCAGCACCCAAAAATGTGCGGTCCGCACCCCCAAAAGTGCAAGAACAATATTAGATTGCCGAAATGCCCGGACTCGCTCAAAACTCACCCCGAAACTCATCCGGAGCCTCCCGAACATAAACTATATATGAATTTCAATCATAAAACATGCTATGGACCTGCTCGCGCACTCAAAACACTGAAAAGAGGTTGTCGTGACCCGATATTGACCATGGCCAAACTCCCAAATTTCTTAACTTTATAAATCTCTCAACCAATGATCCAAAATACACCCAAGCCCCTCGGAACCTCAACCAAATATACCAACATGTTCCATAACATAACACTGACCTACTCGAGGCCTCAAATCACATCAAATAACGCTAAAATCATGAATCACACCTCAATTCAAGCCTAATGAACTTTGAACTTTCAAATTCTATCTCTTGTGCCGAAATACATCAAATCAATCCGGAATGACTTCAAATTTTGCACACAAGTTATAAATGATATAACGAAGCTATTCAAATTTCCAGAATCGGATTCCGACCTCGATATCAAAAAGTCAACCCCCTAGTCAAACTTCCTAATATTCAACTTTCGGCATTTCAAGCCTAATTCGACTACGGACCTCCAAATAATTTTTCGTATACGCTCCTAAGTCTAAAATCACCATACGGAGTTATTGCAATAATCAGAATTAAATTCCGAGGTCGTTAACGCATAAGTCAATATCCAGTCAACTATTTCAACTTAAGCTTCCAACATGAAAATTCATTCTTCTAAGCTAACTCTAAAATACCTTAAAACCAAAACCAACAATTCACACAAGTCATAATATCTCGTAGGAAGTTATTCAAGACTTCAAATAGTTGGAAGAAGCGTAAATGCTCAAAACGACCGGTCGGGTCATTACAATCTCCCCCACTTAAACATATGTTCGTCCTCGAACGTGCCAAGAGTTGTTCATAAGCCTTTAAATCATTGTTCCTCCTTACTATGCACGTACCTGGGGTGATCCCATGTCACCCTATTCTATATAGGCCTGACCACACAACATAACTAAAAATCATTAATTTAACCTTAGCCCAAAAATCTTGGAGCCAAATTTCTAATATCTAGAATTCTTTCAATACCCGAACCCCACATCTACACATTGTATAAGCCTGAACAAGCTGTACCCAGCCATAACCATAATCCCAGATACAATCGTATAACATACTACACAACTTGCATACTCGTAACACCATTTCTGATCACAGTAACTACTCAAAACCAACCAAGTACTAGTATAAAATTCCGCATTCAACAGAACCTCATTCCAAAACCTTCGTACACTGCCAATGATGAAAGAAACAATTAAAAACTTATAACCACTCATCAGATCAACTAGCCATAGAGCTCTCTCGCCCCAACCAGAACCATAATCCTCTCGAATATACCATAATCAAGCCTGATAGTACCCATTCTAGGTCCAATGGCCTTATATTATTAAACACAACTATCCCACAGACACGCCACATCAATATAACTCCAGCCACCACTGTGCAATCCATGTACCCAAATATGGGAGATGTCTCAAGGAAGGGAACCATATTGCAAGTTCAACAAGCACCACCACAACCACAATATTACAACCAACTCCTCAAATTTCATGAAGAGGATAACCGTAGGCACATGTGCACAATTGTAGAGGTAGGAAATTAATGAATCAGATAAATTATCATAGAAATAGAACTCCCTCACACGGCATGGAAAACTCGCGTGTCAATAATATGAATCGCCCGGCATGGTCACAGTCCTCCAGTTCCAGCATATCATACATGAGCAATTAAATAAGTACATTTGTATATGATAATGAAATAAGATTCTCATGCTCCTGGACTGGTATAAATAGCACACCATAGTGCAAGCATGTGCAAAGTCTGCTATCACACTTCAAATCGGCAATTTTATGCAGAATTAGTAACTACCCCATTTATTTAGGGAATCATCTTCTTTGTAACCTCAAGTATAGCCCAGATAGTTCTCAACAAAGGTACGAATATGGGAAACGTTATAACTTTACGCTTAACAGTCAACTTTAGGCATATAATAGCCTAAGCATTCTTCCGAGTATGAATACTTGCTCCAATGCCCGCACATGGGCTCAAACCTCACATATATGCACACTTATAGTGCATAGCTATCACAAATAATTAACGCAACTAGTGCCTCCACTGATTTAAAATAAAATACTCACCTCAAACAGGCCGCAACCCGAAACAATATACTTCTGAGAACTCTCAATCTCCAAATTCATCAAACACATGAATCACCGTAACTGATCCCAACTCTAGCACTAGAATGACTAACACATCTTCCATTCACGATCTTCCCATAAGGAGTACTTACATAATTCTTCTGTGCCACATAGCAATAATTTGAATATCAGCAGTCTATCAACCAGGTGAGTACTGCAATACCAATGAATATCCGTAAGTCAAAACACAATGCGCCTTTGGAATGCGCACCCTTCTCAGGGATTACCGAGCAGGTATAAAATTCATCTAATTATCTGAAATTGACAATTCTGTCCAAAATTCGTGATCTTCCTTTCAAAAATGAACTGCCACCTTGTACATGTAGATCAATCCCGTGCCACACACCACATCTATCATGTCATCATGTGACAAGCACCAGAATCTCATTATGAATTTTTGGTAACCAGCAAATTACATACCCGGTCATTCAGTAACCTTCATCTTCCTTCCTTCCAGGAGGAATTCATAATACACAACATGTTCCCTACACCGGTAGAATATATCCGGTTCAACCCATGGTAGAAACTATTAAGAATACTTTGAAATCTATTTGCACATAACCAAGCTATCAGAACTGAATCCCTATAACTCCACCAAGCCACACAAGTTGCCAGATCCGAGAGTATTGCCACAAAACACCCGTAAAGCCCCACATCATCATATGAACCAAAAGAACCGAGCATACCATTACCATACTAATCCAGCATGTTACCTATTTGTCCTATTTCTTCGAGTTTCTTCTGAATCACTCTTAGGTTGACATTTATCCTTGTCAAAACACTACTATCCTTACCCAAGCTCACTACAAGACATCCTAACATAAAACCACATCGCCCTAAGGCCCATAAGCCATTAAATTCTTCTTAAGCAATTTCATAAATACCCCAATCGTAACACCCACTCTGAAAATACCTTATGCGAATTTAAAATTATTCCTCTTTCTTTTCTTATACTGAAAATGTAGAATCCATAGTCAAACATAATTATTGTACGTCCCGATACCATCCAATGTAACTAACTGATTCTAGTGACATACAAATTCGAAAAAATTTCAATTTTCACATATACATTTTGAATCCATTAGAACCCTCTCGAGAGTCATCCACTCTGCTTAAATCTAATTTACTCCGCCCTAAACGGGCCAAAAAACATGTGCTCCTTTAGCACAATCAACACCCTAATAAGTAACCCTGTCTTAACATGACCAATCAAATTCATACTTCGTGTGCACTACATCCTTCAAAATAACAACTTAATCATTCCATATTTTTTATATTTTCGTAAGTGCATTATATCCCGTATTCAAGAAATTTTCTTACTCGAGTCATTCTCGAACTCCACCTCTGCAAGTCATCACTGATTCCCAAGTATACTTCAGACCAAAACAAAACAAATTTGACCCATAACCATGAATTGGATTGTCAATAGTAGGCTCCCCCACATGGCTCAAAGCTATAGATTAAAATACTTGATAACTCACAATACCCATACTTTATTACTGCCTTAATACCGCAGTCAGTTTAACGAAAATTCTTCTCAAGATCAAGACACACCAACCATAAAATACCTCAATCATCCGCTAATCTCGAGTTCATTCTCTTAACACTCAAGTCAGCTTTCTCAACCAGATTCAAATTCAAGTCTCAACACATACACCCCGCTGGCAGAAAAGAAAATCTTTATTCACATCATAAGGAACACACCTACATAAATTACTCCGCAGGAGATAACCCTCCTGTTTAGTCTCAAATTGGCATCTTGTTATGCCCTTTTGCAGCCACAATTACTATGAAATCACTTAATCTTTCTGAGTCCAAACTCATTAACCAGACACAATAATTTAATTTGCCCCAAATTTTAACAACGTGAAAGATCTTTCAAAATATTCACACTCGAGATTGTACGTCACATCAAAATGAAAATAAAGTACCCGATGTCCTTCCTTTACATTTCAAGGAAACATTTCTCGTCACATTCAAATCGTCTTAACACATCCCGCAGTTACATCATACTCATTACAAAGCCATTCTACCGCTCATAGAGCCACAAATTCCACTCGCAGGGACATTACCGGACATATGAGTCCAAATGTACAGGTTACAACTGAAGCTACCGAGCCTAAGTTGCGGTCTAAACCTGGCCTCAAGTCCTCCAGATTGGCCCATCACCAAAACATAGAATACAAATCTTGAATCTCGTTCATAGAATCACAAGCCAGCGATGCACAGCTGATACTGAGCGCTCATATGCGCATACGAATGCGTGGAAGGAATTCAAATGGTTATGTTTCAAGCTGAATCAATTCCGCATGATAGAATACAAGAAAGTGAAATTTTTCTAAGGGTTCTGCAGCCTCTCGAAGATAAGTACAGACATCTCCGTACCGATCTGCAAGACTCTACTAAACCTGTTCATGACTCGTGAGACCTATGTAACCTAAAGCTCTGATACTAACTTGTCACGACCCAAAATCTCACCTGTCGTGATGACGCCTATCTCAATACTAGGCAAGCCAAAAATCTCAATAAAACACCATATCTTTTAAATTTGATAACAAAATAATTAAATTCAGCTGAAAAAATCTCACAATTTCAAATATAACACTCCCAAAACTCGGTGTCACTGAGTACATGAGCATCTAATATGAATACAAGCCTGGAAAATACGGTCCTTAATAGTTTGCGACCAAATGTAGTAAATAAGGAGACAAGGAAGGAGAGGCAAGGTCTGTGAAACACGACAGCTACCTCTGAATCTCCGAAAAATCAACTGTGCGAGAGAAGTAGCACCCGCTATGTCCGGAAACACCTGGATCTGCACACGAAGTGCAGGGTGTAGTATGAGTATAACCAACTCAGCAAGTAACAATAATAACTAAGGAACTGAAGATAATGACGAGCTGCACAGTTATTGTTCACTTTCAGTAATTCCAGCAAAGAATATACATGCTTTCAAATTCGGCAGTTTAAATCAAATCAATTTTCTACAGTTCAAGTTCATGCAATCCGGATATAAAATCTTTTAGAGATTTCACAACAATAACAGATAGCAACTAAGTGCATCAACAAATGAAAAACAAGTACAGCCTCTCAAGATAATAATCACTTACTGGGCTCCCAGCCCTAAGCACTCATACTTAATGGGTACCCGCGCTCACTCGGGGTGTACAAACTCTGGAGGGGCTCCCACAGCCCAAGCCCTATAATCTGCACGGACAACTCACGTGCTATAATATAAATATCTGGATCCGTATGGCCAACTCACATGCTGCACGACAAACGCACGTGCACGGACAACACACGTACTGCATGGACAACTCACGTGCTGCACGGCCAACTCATGTGCTATAGTATAATATAAGGATCCGCACGGCCAACTCACGTGTTGCACGGCCAACTCACGTGCTATAGTATAATATCTCACAATCAGGCCCTCGGCCTCACTCAAAGATAAAGCTCTCCAGTCTCTTGGGCTCTCAACAGATATAAAATCAGCCCAAACAAGAATGATATGATACATCAATAAATGAACAAATAGAGACTGAGATAAAATAATCAAGTAAGTTGTGACTGAGTACAAAACAATAATTTAAGCAGATAATTCAACATGTACATGACCTCTGTGGATCCCAACAATTCCAACATATAGCCTAAGCATGGTTTCTAGCATGACTTATAGTCAAATTTCCACAACGCATAGAGAGCACATGACTATCAACAAGTTATTCAGTTTTACAGTTTTCACGGGACGGACCAAGTCACAATCCCCTCGGTGCACGCCCACATGCCTGTCACCTAGCATGTGCGTCACCTCCAAAATAATCACATGACACAAAATTTTGGGGTTTCATACCTTCAGGACCAAATTTAAAACTGTTACTTACCTCAGAGTGTGAAATTCTTTACTCTGATATGCCCTTGCCTCACAAATCGGCCTCTGAATGCCTCGAATATAGTCACAATTAATTTGTTTCAATCAATAAAATTTATTGGAATTAATTCCATAAGAAAATGCTAATTTTCCATAAAAATCCTAAATTTAGCTCAAAAATCGCCCATGGGGCCCACATCTCGGAACCCGACAAAAGATAAAAAATCCGACAACCCATTCAATTATGAGTTCAACCATACTAATTTCACTCAAATCCGACTCCGAATCATTATTCAACTCCCAAAAATTCATTTTATGAAATTTCTACAATTTTTCCCAAATTTCCATCTCAAAATATTGATTACATGATGAAAATAATGATATATTTATGTATGTTAATCAAATATGAGTTAGAATCACTTACCCCGATGAATTTTTTGAAAACCCCATGAAAAATCATCTCAAACCGAGCTCTCAAGGTCCAAAAATGAAATAATAACCTAAGCCTCAGTTATAGAGCCCATTTTCTGAACTCACCATGTGCGGTCCGCGAAATTCCAAGCGCGGCCGCGCCTCCCAGGTCCTGCGGTCGCGAATAATTGGTGCGGCCGCACTTTTTGGTGGCTGCACTGCCAGGCTTTAGTATTTTGGCCATAACTTTCTCTATAGATGTCCAAATGATGACTTCTTTATCTCTCTGAAAACTAAACACAAAGGGCTATAACTTTTATTTTTAAATCATCTCAAAATTCCTTGTAGATCAAAGGACATAGGTTTTCGAAGTCGGACCGGCGAATCTGCAAAACTCCCTGGAGCACGGCCGCGGACAGAATTGTGCGGTCCGCGAAATTCCAAGCGCGGCCACGAAATTCTACTGCGGTCCCACTCTTATGTGCGGTCTGCACCCCTCCTTCGCCTAAGCACCCAAAAATGTGCGGTCTGCATCCCCAAAAGTGCCAGAACAATATTAGAGTGCCAAAATACTCGAACTCGCTCAAAACTCACCCCGAAACTCATCCGGAACCTCCCGCACACAAACCATATATTAATTTCAATCATAAAACACGCTACGCACCTGCTCGCACACTCAAAACACTTAAAAGGGGTCATCTTTACCCGATATTGACCATGGCCAAACTCCCAAATTTCTTAACTTTATAAATCTCTTAACCAATGATCCAAAATACGCCCAAACCCCTCGGGACCTCAACCAAATATACCAACACATTCCATAGCATAACACGGACCTACTCGAGGCCTCAAATCATATCAAATAATGCTAAAACTACAAATCACACCTCAATTCAAGCCTAATGAACTTTGAATTTTTAAATTCTATCTCTTGTGCCGAAATACATCAAATCAATCCGGAATGACTTTAAATTTTGCACACAAGTTATAAATGACATAACGAAGCTATTAAAATTTCCATAATCAGATTCCGACCTCGATATCAAAAAGTCAACCCCCCAGTCAAACTTTTCAAAATTCAACTTTCGGCATTTCAAGCCTAATTCCACTACGAACCTCCAAATAATTTTTCGTACGCGCTCCTAAGTCCAAAATTACCATACAGAGTTATTGCAATCATCAGAATTAAATTCCGAGGTCGTTAACACATAAGTCAATATCCGGTCAACTATTTCAACTTAAGTTTCAAACATGAAAATTCATTCTTCCAAGCTAACTCTAAAATACCTTAAAACCAAAACCAACAATTCACACAAGTCATAATACCTCGTAGGAAGTTATTCAAGACTTCAAATTGTTGGAAGGAGCATAAATGCTCAAAACGACCGGTCGGGTCGTTACAGAAAAAGAAAGAAGAAAAGAAGAAAAAGAAATGCACTACAAAAGTGTGCAATTTCAGTGATGGTCAAAACAATCTTCAAGCACAAACAACAGAAGCAAGAATTGAGCAGGAGCAACTTTTTAAATTACAGCAACTGAAGCAAAGGAGGAATGTTGAAATTTTGTTGCTTTCAGTTACTGCAGTATCTATTTTAGCATAATAAGTTACTTAGTTTTAGGATAAATATACTTTTTAAAATTTAAATTTCTGTTAGATTTTTTAGGTTTGTTAAGATATTTTGGATTTTTTAAATTTTGCAGATTATGTTCTTAATTGGCTATTTAAAGCCTTGTTATACTTAATAAAATTATTAAGAAATATTTTTAATCAATACTTTTAATCTCTTTGCTGCCCCATCTTTTAAAAAACCAACAGATACCTAGTTCTCTGCTTTGTCTTTATGTACCCAACTTCCTACGTTAGACAAGTTTGAGTAAGTCTTGTTTGTCTTTATGTCCTCAATTTCTGCTATTCAGTTGCATTGTCACATATATGCACATTTTAGATGACTTGACTGAATCAATCAATGCACTAGTAGTCTGATACTCAATCCAACATTGTTCTAACACGAACAAAATAGATGAAGAAAATCAAGTTGAAATAGAAGAATAATACAGTTTTGGGGAACGATCCGTGGTGACCAGAAATTTTCTCAAAAATGTTTAAATTTGGAAGAAGTAAAAAAACAATCCGACAAAAGATGTTAGGTATATATTATATACCTCTGAACCTAATGTTTTCGACGAAGGATAATCAATTGACCATCCTTTAAGACATGTAGCTTTGCCCCCGATAACAATAAAGTTATCTCTGTGTGATCAATATGGGAACCTTGAAGCAACATTAAAGTTGTTTTCGTATGACCTATAGGTCACGGGTCTGGACCGTGGAATCAGCCACCGATGCTTGTATCAAGGTCGACTGTCTACATCACCTCTTAGGATGCGGTCTTCCCAGGACCCTGCGTGAATGCAAAATACGTCGTACACCGAGCTGACTTTTTATAGAAGTTAGAGAAAAAAGATGGTAATAAAAATATCTAAGGCAATTCCTTATAAATTATATTATAGAATTGTGAGCTAAATTTTGTAATTCAAATTTAAAGACAAAAATATTGTAAAGAGATATTCAAAGCAATGCGTTATAATTTAATTATAGCATTAAAATAATATGGCAATATCTTTCTTAGTCTTCCTCTCCCCTATGGAATGAGCACAACAAGGTGCTAATACCACCATTGAGAAGAAAAAGAAACTAATAAAGATGTGCCAAAAAAATTTCAACAAAATCCTTTTTTCACTAATAAAGATATGCCAAAATCTTTCAATTCACCAACTTCACAATTTTTTTACAAATTGTAACAATAAAGTAAGCAATATTAGTAATTATAGAAGAAAATTAGAGAGAGATTGATGATTTTGTGAGAAAAATGAATGAATGAGGGGGTATTTATAGTTAAAAATAGGGAAAAAGTGTAATTATAAAACGTTTGGGGTTAAAATAAAGTTTGGAATGTTTAATGGCTATTTTGCAAATAGCCAACGACTATTTTGGCAGACCAAATGGCTAGTTTTTAAATGGCCAAACGGGCAATTTTTTTTAAAATAATCTGACCGTTGGGACCGTTTGGGACTGTTTAGGCCCGCCAAGGACCGGTCCGATCCCGGTCTCAAACGGTCCTGGTCTTGCGGTCTTTTTGTGAAGGACCGGCCCAGAAGACAGGCCCACCACCACGGTCCCGGTTCTAACCGATTAAGGACAATTTAGGCCCACATGGTCTGCGGTCCTGGGCCGGTCCCGGGCCTGGACCGGCCCACATGCCATCCTTATATGTACTAGATTGGAAGACGACTCTTCCAAAATACTGTTATATTAACAAGACAGTCTTTTGAATTTGTCACGACCCAAATTTCACTCTATGTCGTGATGGCGCCTAACTCCGCCGTCAGGCAATCCAACATCGATTAATCAATTTAGTTACTCATTTTATTATTTTTGAAATCATGAATCCCATTAAATAAGTAGAGTAAAATCTGGCACTTGTAGAAAACTCGTGGTTTTATTTTCCAATTTTCATATAAAATATAAATTACAAGGTGAAATGACAATGATTACGTGGACTACAATAATGAACATCCAGTACGAACTCCCAAAACCTGGTGTCATAAGTGAGGAGTGCAATAATAAAATAACATATGTATGGAATACAAGTTAGACAGGAGAATATAATTAACTCTAATGAAAACTCTGTATATTGCGGATCGTAACATGGAATGAGCCCAAAAGACCACAAGACACACACACGCCAAATATATATTTATTTCTTAAACTCCGTGCGTAATCATACACTACAATTTGTGCACAATTTTGTGCATAAGAAGAGGAAAGAAACATGGATACACACACACAGTCACACGCACACGCGCGCACACACTAAATCACTTCTCCATAAAGTGTGAAATATATATATATATATATATATATATATATATATATATATATATATATATATACACACACACACACACACACACACCTGCACAATAAGTGCAGCAAGTGTAGCATGAGTACATAAATCAATACGTACTCAGTAAGTATCTAGCCTAACCGCGGAGAAGTAGTGACGAGGGGTCAACGCCGACACTTACTAGAGGTCCAATAAAGAAGTATGTTAATCCTAAACAGATATGAAGCACAACAATAATAGTAGGATGAAACGGTAACCAACATAATCTTTCAAAATTTGTTTTAGCGATATAAACTTCTTAATCTCGTATCCTATCTCAACAACTCGAAAAATATCAAGTGCCAATCAAATGAATAAGAAATACCATATAAAATGCAAGGCATCAGTGGAAGGAAAATCTCATGAATATTCGGACTGCTATCGATATAACGCACGATTATGCCGAGGTCGTACGACCCAATCTCATTATGATACTACCGAGGCGAACGGCACGAACCATAGATACAACTATTATACTGCCGAGGCGAACGGCCTGCTCCCATAAGAGTGTGGTGCAAAGTCCTGCCGAGGCAAACAGCTTGATCCCATTAGAATAAGAATCTTTAATGGGTCCTTGATCCCACTCATGAATATACGTGTGAGTTATGAGATTTAAGAAAAACTTTGCAATGAGTACGCACAACGCGAGAGAAATTCATAAGGGAAGCACAAATTATTCCGCAGATTATCAAGTAGCTCGTCACATCTCTACAATAGCTAGTATATCACCCTATGCAAGTCTAGTCTCAAGTCGTAACGCGAAATAAAGGAATAAAACGAGCAAAGATGACTCAAATAGTACAATTATAGCATGGCGTGAACCTAAGTCTACCCGGACATAATCAGGAATTCTAGTATACGCACGGACACTCGATACCTCATACGTGCGTAGCTCCCACAACATGTAGTATATAAGAATATAACACCCACGGGGTAAATTTCCCCTCACAGGATTAGACAGGAGACTCACCTCGCTCCAAAGTTCCATAACCGGCTCCAATGCCACTCTAACACCTCAAACAGATGCTCGTCGCTCCAAAACTAGTCAAACAATGTGCAAACCAATAGAAATATACTCTAATACTCGCAATAAATCAATTTATAACAATTCCTAACTCCACTCAAAGAGTCAATAAAGTCAACCCCCAGGCTCACATGCTCAGAACCCGCCAAAACTCACAAAATCAGATAACCCATTCAATTACGAGTTCAGCCATATTAGTTTCACTAAAATCCGACTCCGAATCAAAGTTCAAAACTCAAATTCACTCTATGAAACTTTAGACAAAACCCCCCAATTTCTCTTTTTAAATCATCAACCAAATGCCAAAAATTAGGATAGATTCATGAAATATAATCAAAACCGAGTAGAGAACACTTACCCAATTCATATGGCGAAAATCGTTTCAATACGAGCTCCATAGCTTCAAATATGATAAAATGGCCGAAAACCCTAAAATATAGCTTCTGCCCAGGTATTTACCCTTCGCGATCGCGAAGCACAACTTTTCTCAGCTCAAAATTGCCCTTCGCGATCGTGACAAACCAACCGCGAAGAACAAGCTGCCCAACTCCTCCAGAAAGTTCCTAGTATAATGGTCATATATTTTTGTATAAAACTTCAAATAACAAATGGTTTGATTTTCAGAAACCTAGACACCAAAAGCTACAACTTTCATTTTCGGATCCTCTCCAAATTCCTTATAGATTGCACGATATGAGCTTCCAAAGTCAGCCCTATGCAACAGAAATTTCTCCTTCGCGAACGCAAATTTTCCTCCGCAAACGTGATTCACACACCCCTTCTCCCATTTTGCTGTTCGCGAACGCAATCCAATATCCGCGATCACGATGCACACTTCTGTAGCCAAAAATCAGCAATTAAAAATAACCTAGAAATGATCCGAAACTACCCTGAAACTCACCTGAGCCTCTCGGAACCCCGTCCGAATATACCAACAATTCCCAATACGTTATACAAACTTATCCAAAGGCTCGAAACGCCACAAATAACATAAAAATCATGAATCGACGATAAAAATCTTTCTTTCAAACTTCCAAACTTCGATGAATGAGTCAGAATCATATCAAAATATTCTGGAATGACGCCAAACTTTACGCACATATCACAAATCACGATACGAACTTATTCTAAGGCTCAGAACCCCAAACGGACATCGATATCACCAATGTACACATCAAACTAAACTTAGGAAATTCTAAAACCTTCAAAATGCCAACTTTCCACAATAAGCGCCGAAATGCTCCCGGGCGATCCGATACTCAACTCGAACATACGCCAAAGTTCGAAATCATCATACGAACCTATTGGAACCTTCAAATACCAATTCCGAGGTCGTTTACTCAAAAGTCAACTTCCAACTTAAAGCTTTCGAAATTAGAATTTTCCATTCGAATCAACTCTGAACTTCCCAAGATTCGATTCCGACTACGCGTACAAGTCATAAAACATGAAGTGAAACTACCCAAGGCCTCAAACCACCGAGCAACGCGCTAGAGCTCAAGATGACCGGTCGGGTCATTACAGAATTTGAATCCGACATTAGTTTGAAAGCATCGACATGTCATCTTACTATGCTTAGAATTTAGACACTGGATGAAATTAATCCCAGCATACTACCCGTTGAATTCGAATATTCTTTAAACCAAAACAGTCGCAGATGCGTGCAAAATTGTAACATAGAATGATAGAACTATCTAGTGTTTGTAGCTAATGCCTAATGGCAGACGTCTTTGACTTTTCATGAATTATGAGTGGACATGAATTGAATTCCTCTGTGGGCCATAGTATTACCTTTGCAGATAACAATGTTAATGATATTGATTGTTCAAAAACTAACAAAGACAGTTTGAACTATGCATTTAGCCGTTTAAATTACAACGCGAAAATAATTATCTTATTATCATCACATCTGCACCGTAAAATCTCCATTAAAAAATTTCCAAATTAAAATAAAGGAAGAAGAAACATCATTTAAAATTTAATATAATCACATCAAAATGTGTTAATATGCAGTAGCTTTTAGAATTACTATCAAACTAAAAGTAACAAGTCCCGTGTAACATTTTAATTGAAAGTGTTGGGTGAATTAAAATGCATGCTTATGTTTTAGGATTTGTTGATTGTTCAAAATATTTCTATTTGGTTTAGCCTAAAAACGGCCCGATAATCATTATTCCGATACCAATCCGCTCATTGTCTTATTGGATGGCTAGCGGATTACTATATTTATAATTCGATAACCGATAAGCCGAACCGTTAAGCGTAATTATCCGTCCGATCCGCCCGATAAGCTCCCCTAACTGAAAGTACAAATATTTATTTACGTTATCACTAAATTTTAATATTTATCAAAAGATTTACTAATAATGGGAAGAGAGCAATCATGATAGATAGGATCGAAAGAAATAAATCTCTCTAAAAACCAAAGACTCGTTAGTTAAATAAGTCTACTTATTATTCATCATTTTTCTCCTCATTTATTAAATATTAAAAGCAGCTCAAATACTTAATTCCATTATTGAAAAAACAAAATTATTTCTCTCCACTGCCACAGTCACTATGGTATTGCCCCAATGGTACTACATTTGACTCCTTCCAAACTTTTATTATTATTATTATTATTATTTTATTTCTTCTTCCAAATTTCCTCATCTATTTAAATTTTAAACGCTCTTTCATTTTCTCCCTTGCTTAATCCTCCTTTGTGTTTAGAAAAACTTCATATCCCCTTCTCCCCCAACCTCCGAACTTTTCTCAATATACAATATTAGAATGGGAAAAATTATGGGATTTGCTAGTTCTTTCTTAAAGGAAATACTGTTGGGAAAAATTATGGGGTACTTGAATTTATGGAGGTAGCTCAAGAGCTTGTTCAAATTCCTTCAAGTTGTGTTGGGGGTCACTAAATCACTAAACGAGCTAAGTACTCGCTACCAGCCGGTGGCGCACGCAGAGTTTTACATAAGTGGTGATGTCATAATTTAAAAAAATGGACAAATGAATAGCTTACTATAATGACAAGCAGTGTCATTTTCTATACGTATTCCCAATAAAACAAATATAAATATCTAATAAATTTTTTCAACCAAGCGATATCCCGTGACACCATATGGTATAAGGTGCATACACCTTGCTACCAGCTCGTATTGTTTTGATTCTCAAAGCTCGAATTTGAGATTTCTAATTAAATGAAGAGATTCCATATATATCTCATTACACTTAGCTTTTTGGTGGTTCGAGGATTTCTTTGTTTATATTGAGTTAGAACCTTTGAGGGTTTGTTTTGTTTTTTTAGTGACCTCAACTTTATGATGAGATATCTAATTATAGCGGTTTATATATGTTCACTCAAATTTTAGACGTGTACAATCATAAAATCTGTTATGGTGTTACAAAATAAAGATAGCAAGTAGCATAGTGTCTCCTCTAAGTAAAGAATAAAGATGCTTGCTCCTAAAGTTTTTATGAATAATTATCTGGATTTATTTTTTAGGTAATGTAATAATATAAAAATTTCTCAACCCTATTAATATATATGTAATGACCCGATTTGTCATTTTGAGAATTTGCGCACCTTTCAGCGGCTTAAGGTCTCGATCAGCTTCGTAATATGTATTATGACTTGCGTGGGTGGTCGAGTTTGGTTTTCAGATGATTCGGGGTTAAATTAAAAGAAAAATTCTTATTTTAGAAGCTTCAGTGAGAAGAGTTGGTCGGAGTTTGAATTTTGAGCAAACGACTCTGGAATGGAGTTTTAGTGATTTCAATAGTTTCGTAGGGTGATTTTGGACTTAGGCGTACGTCAGAATTTGGATTTGGAAGTCCGTAGGATAATTCGGCGCATTTTCGCAAAAATTAGAAAGTTAAAATTTTGGAAGGTTGAGAGGTTTAATCGAGGGTTGACTTCATTGATAACGAGTTCATATTTCGATTACATAAGTTGGAACATGTCCATTATGTCAATTATGACTTGTGTGTAAAATTTGAATTCATTCCGGATTGATTTGATATGTTTCGGCACAAGATATTGAATTTAAAATTTTCATAAACTTATAAATTCGATTCAAGGTGCAATTCATAAATTTGACGTTATTTGATGTGATTTGAGATCTCGAGTAGGTCTGCGTTAGGTTACGGGACTTGTTAGCGTATTTGGACGAGGTCCCGAGTGGCTCGAATGAGTTTCAGATCATTTTGGAAATTTTTGTTAAGGCTAATTCTGGGCAAACTCTGGTGTGGTCGCACCTACAGACCACTGGGCGCAGGTGCAAGGGTCGCAGGTGCGAGGATGGAGGTGCATAAGTGAAATGTGGGGGCTGGTGTTTGGTCGTAGAAGCGGGAAAATTAGAGGGCATAAGCGACAAGCTTCGTAGATGCGCAATTGGGCCTCGCACCTGGGATTGCGCAGAAGCGGAAAAGAGCCCGCAGGTGCGAGGGATCTGTTGACCAGTGGACTTTGCAGAAGCATAATATTTGGTCGCAAAATTGATGCCGCAGGTGCGTGTATTTCCTCGCAAGTGCGAAACTGGGCAGAAACATTAAGGATCGAAATTGGTCATTTCTTCATTTTCGTTTTGGGGTTTGAAGTCTCGATTTTGGGCGATTTTGGAGGAGTGTTTCACGAGTTTGAATTGGGTAAGTGTTTCTTAACCAAAATTGATTATATTTCATAATTTCATACTCATTTGTATCATTAATTAGTGAATTGATTGGGAAAAAAATGAGATTTTTGTGAAATCTTTCAAAAACGAAAAATGAAGATTTGAACGACGATTCGTTATTGAAATTTAATAATTTTGGTATGGTTGGACTCGTATCGGAATGGGTATTCGGATTTCATAAAATTTTGTCGGGTTCCGAGATAAGGGCCCCGGGTTGACTTTTTAATGTAAAAATTTAAAGTCGAAGTTTATTATCCGGAATTATTTTCTCTAAAATTTAATGATATTATAAAATTATTTTGGCTAGATTTGAGCCGTCCGGAGGTCGTTTCATGCGAGAAGGCAATTTTAGAGTGTCGGCCTATCTTCATAAAGGCAAGTATCTTGCCTAACCTTGTGTGGGGGAATTACCCTTAGTCATTGAGTCGTATGTACAATTTGTGTAATGTGAAAGTCGTGTATACGAGGTGATGAGTACGTACTCGGGCTTATATATGAAAAATTCTATAGGTTTAAAATATAACGCATCTCTTATGTATTTGATTGAAAATTTGTTGGCACATTGTTATACCTTTATTTGCCATGTCCACTATTACATGTCTTCTTTGAAGTTACAGTTACATGTACACATTTTATTTGCCGAATTGCTCTTATATGTTTATTTGGAATTATAACCACTTTGACCATTTCGTGAATACTTTTATTGTCAAGTTGCCTTTTTTATGGAAACACTTTTATAATTGATTTTTAACTGAAAATTATTTAAATGAGAATTTAAGTTATAAATAGACATAAATTTATTTACTTGAGGTTGTGGTTAAAGGAGATGTTATTTCTTGCTGAGTTACTTTTCAGTTCATGTTGTTGTTATTGACACTTTCTGTACATTGTGGTTGAGTTGTGGGCTCCTTATTGTGAAGAATACTGTTATTGTTGATTTCTTTGGCAAGTTTTAATATTTGGGCACTTGAGATGCGATTTATGATATGTTTTGATATTGATACGCATGCAGTGGTATAAGGTCTGGGTGTTGAGACGCATGCTGTGAGATAAGGTGGGCTAGATACGCGTGGCTAGTAGGGGAACTACTAGAAGTCATGCGGTGTGATAAGGTGATCTAAAATGCGGGATGCTATTTGGGGGGAAAATGATTTTTAAAACTAAATGTGATGGCTCCCGCGGTGATATAAGGAAAGATTATGAATATATTTATGATTTGGGACTAGGAGGTGGTACCTCGGGAGTGCCCTTGTTGATATATTTCTATTATTTTATTTATTTATGATTTGGGACTATGAGGCGGTACCTCGGGAGTGCCCCTGTTGATATTCCTCTATTGGTGCACTTGTATTTGGTTGTTTTTTTTCGTGATATAATATCCCTTATTTCCTCCCGTGATGCATTAATTGACTTAGTTCGGTGTAGCTATTCTTGGTGTATTTCTTTAATCGTCTCATTCCCATTGTTGTCATTTTTATTATTGTTGTACTCATTGTTGTTGAGCCGAAGGCTTGGTGTGGTTGTGGTATTGGAATTATTTTTAAGAAATGTGTGTTCATTGTGTTTGTTATATATTTTGAGTAACTTGCCTTGTTGTTTCGATGACCTATTTGATGGACTTGATATTTTTTGTTGATTTGGGCTGTAATAGTACACTTGCACATGCATACACTATAACATACTACTTATACTAGCTCATGTGTACGAAACTTGCCATTTATTAATTATGTCCATGTACTTTGATATTATTCGTTTCATGATGAGATTGTGAGCCTGTGAGTTGTCTGTGCAGCACGTGAGTTGTCCGTGTGGATCCACATATTGATATTATTGGTACGTGAGTTGTCCGTGCAGTGCATGATTTGTCTGTGCGGATTCACATATTGACATTATTGGCACATGAGTTGTCCTTGCAGATCCATATATTGATATTATTGACACGTGAGTTGTTTGTGCAGCTCGTGAGTTGCCTGTGCAGATCCCCATATTAATATTATTGGCATGTGAGTTATCCGTGAGATTATGATTTGAGATGTCGGCACGAGCCGTGAGATTTTGATAGTGGGTTGAGACCCGTATTTTATGATTATGAGATGAGATATCACAGAGTGACTTTGTTGTGAAAAACCTTGAACTTGAAAGACTTAATTAATTGGTTGTCCTTGTGTTCTTTATTTGGTTGAACAATATTTATGGCGTTCTTATTGTTTTGCTGTTATATCACTGGTTGATTCTTGTTGCCATTACTGCTTCATGTTTTCCATTATTATTGTTATACTGCTGAACTGCACATGTTATTTGACTAGTGAGTGTCTTGACTGTACCTCGTCACTACTCCACCGAGGTTAGTCTTGATACTTACTAGATATCGGCCGTGGTGTACTCTTACTACACTTCTGTATATTTTTGTGCAGAACCATGTATTGGAGATATCGGACTCGAAAAGAGTTAGCTTGTTGATCACAAGAATTCAAGGTAGAGTTGCTTGGTCGTCACAGTCCCTTGGAGTCTTTTCATTTTATTGTACTGTTAGTTATTATTCGAACAATATTTCATTCGATCCTTGAGATCATATTATGTATTCAGTTAGAGTTTGTGACTCTGTATTACCAGTCTTGGGAGATTATTATAATTGTTTCCACTTTTAGTTTCGGTATTTATATTATCATGGTCAAAAAAATAGCTTGAATTGTTATTGTAATCGTCTTACCTAGTCTTAGAGACCAAGTGCCATCACGATGCATGTGGTGGAATTTTGGGTCATAACAAGTTTGTATCAGAGCTCTAGGTTCATAGGTTCTACGAGTCACGAACGAGTTTAGTAGAGTCTTGCGGATCAGTACGGAGAAGTCTATACCACTATTTTCCGTCGCTACAGTTGTTTAGCGATGGATTAGTGACAGATTCAAGTTTATCTCTAAAATGCTCGTAGCTAGGCTCATAGCGATGGAAAATACCAAACCGTCGCAGATTTAGTGACGGATGAGCGACGGAATATATCTGTAGCAAAGTTTAGCGAGGGCAATAACCGTCGCTATATTGCTTGTTTCTGTCGCTATTTTGACGATTTTTGTCGCTACAATACATAACAAAATTCGTCGTTTGTTCTTATAGCGGCGAAATCGTCCGTCGCTAGTCGTGTTATAGCTAATTCTCCCTACTTTTTGCAACAAAAATCTTTTGTCGCCAATTCGTCGCAAGATTTAATTTTACGCGATAATTTTAGCTATGAAAAGTATCCGTCGCTAATTTATTTTTAATATATTGCTGATTTTTTTTAAAAAAATTTATTTATTATTTTAAATGTACTCTGTTCAAGCATATTACATAATAGCTATTAAATACACTTAATAAAAAGTCACTGATATTAATATAAATTAACAATATATTCAACAAGGTACAAAATATATAGCATAATGCATATAACAGTATCATTAAGTACAAAAAATTCACAAGGACCAACAATAAAGTCCAAACAAAATAGGCTAACTATGCGAGACTGGAGAGTTACGGTCATCATCAGAACCCAATGCATGAACCTCATCAATGTTAACAGCAGTAGAAGATGTAGGAACTGTAGGTGCCACATCTAATGGGTGGTTGGTAAGATCAGTATTTGGCTGATGCGAGGGTATGGAAACTAATTCAACTAGACACTCTATCTTTGCGGGGTTTTATTACCCCCTAAACTATTTTAAAGTATAATTATTTGCACCCTTAAACACTACTAGAAATTCGCTAAAAACCGACCAAAAATACCGACCAACGTTGGTCGGTTATGGCAAATTACCGACCAAAACGCGACCTTTACGGTGTGGACGGTATTTTGATGGTCGGAACGGCTTACCGACCAAAGTTGGTCGGAAATTACCGACCAGCTTTGGTCGGTATATTAAAACGACCATCTGACAAGTTTAATTGCTTACCGACCAACTTTGGTCGGAAACATATTTTATTAATTTAATTTTCCGACCAAAGTTGGTCGGTTTAACTAAATTATATTTTTTTATTAATTATTAAAATTAAAAAAAACCGACCAACTTTGGTCGGTAATTGAAAATATATATTTTTTAAAACTAATTAAAATTAAACATTACCGACCAACTATGGTCGGTAATCTCAACAATGCAAGCAAAATACCGACCAAAGTTGGACGGTAGTCTTGAATTCTGGGAATTCAACGTTCATTAACCGACCAACTTTGGTCGGTATTTTGGAATAATTTTTTTTTTATTATTAAAACCGACCAACGTTGGTCGGTTTTTTTGGGATTAATTTTGGCATAAAATGCCTGTTTTGGCAGCTAAACCACCTGCCAGCATACCAATACAACAACACAACAACACAACAACAACAACAACAACAACAACAACAAAAACACAACAACAACAACACAACAACAACAACAACAACAATAACACAACAACAACAACAAAAACAAAAACACAACAACAACAACAACAACAACAACACAACAACACAACAACAACAACAACAACACAACAACGACAACAACAACAACAACAACAACAACAACAACACAACAACAACAACCAAAACATTCAATAAATACTTTAAAACTAACAAATTAAAGTTCAATTGAACATAAAAATACAAAACCAAGTTAAAACTAATTACAACTACTTCAAAACTGGTTCTATTTGTCTAGTTCAAAGTATATAAAAGTCAAGGGGTGTTTTGTACAACATCATCATCACCGTCTGATGAACTTTCATCTACAAGACGATATAGAGAACGGTCTTGTGGAAGACGGGAAGCACGATCACGGGGAGGACGGGAGGAACGATCACGAGCAGGGCGGGAGGAACGATCACGTGGAGGTCGACCCTCTGGAGATGACTCACGAGATCGGGGCAACGGAAAAGCTCCACTAGATAGGAGAGTTCTGATCTGAGCTTGCATGCCAAGGAATTGAGCATCTCTAAGCCTTTCTCTTTCCTTGGCCGCTTCTAGCTCTGATGTGAGCTTTGTCACTGTCTCCCGCATAGCGGAGAGGCTCTCCCTATTAAGTTGCTCGCCATGCGAGGAAGTCCCTATTCCTCGCATTCCACACTTATAGCGATGGAAGTTTTTAGTAGAAAGCCCGTATACCTTCCCCCATTTTGGACCGCCAACAGACTCCAACCATATTCTTTCAGCATCCTCGTCCGAAGGTTGGGTTGGCTCACCCGATTCACCAGCTGGATGATTACGGATGAATTCCTCCACGTTACTTTGGTAGCGACCCTATATTATTTTAAATTAAATGAGTATTTCAAGTTGTTTATAAAAGTAAATTATAATACTTAAATAAAATTGAAAGCTTACATATGCAGTCGAGGCCCGGTCCTCGACCCACCTATCTTGATCCCCCTCTTTCTTCTTCTTCACAACATGTGTCTCCTTGAATAGCTCATCATGACTCATTGGACGCCCATACTTCTTTTCCTGAAAACAAATTAATTTAGTTAATAAACAAAATAGATATACTTAGAAAAGTAAAATAATTTAAGCAATTACGTACCAATCTTCTTTTTATTGTCCCTAGGCTGATCGCACCTCCAGTGTGCAAGGAGCCTCCCTTCTCGGATGCACGAGCTTTCTTTCCTTTTTCGCTCCTCTCTAAGAACTCTACGGTAAGCCATTGCCTTTGCAAATAGAATAGTACATCAAACTTATAATATTACCTCTCAAAGGGATACATCCATCTGCATTGAACAGGCCCTCCAAGTCGTGCCTCGTGTACAAGGTGTATTGGAAGGTGTTCCATCACATCAAAGAAACCACATGGGAATATTTTTTCCATCTTACTAGAAATTACAGGGATGTTCTGGTCCATCCGAAGTAGGTTTTCTTCCCTTAATGTGGTAGAACACAAGTCTTTGAAAAACAAACTAATCTCTGTGATGGGTTTCCAGATTCTTTCAGGCAAACCAAAAAATGCAATAGGCACTAAGGTCTCCATGAAAACATGGCAGTCATGACTTTTCAAATGGCTCAACTTCCCTACCTCCATATCTACTTTTTTCCAAGATTCGACGCATAACCCTCAGGCATCTTTAATTTCGTAACCCAATCACAAATTTGTCGTCTTTCCTCAAAAGTGAATGTGTAACTTGCTTTGGGCTTGAACACCTTACCATTGTTTGCTGTCTGCAAGTATAATTCAGGCCGCCTGCAATATTCTTGTAAGTCCATTCTAGCCTTCGGGTTATCTTTTGTCTTACCTTTAACATCTATCACTGTGTTGAACAAATTATCAAAATAATTCTTCTCAATATGCATGACATCAAGGTTGTGTCGGAGAAGATTATCCTTCCAATAAGGCAACTCCCAAAATATACTCTGTTTCGTCCAATTATGATTAACACCATATCCGGGGAATCTATAAGGTGGAGCCTCAGTAACTTTACTGAAGTTCTGGACCCTCTCCCAAATTTCCTCACCTGAAAGTATCGGAGGTGGAGAATCATATTCCACTTTATTCTTTTTGAATGCATTTTTCATCCTTCTAAACTCATGATCATCAGGCAAGAATTGACGGTGACAATCAAACCATGATTGCTTTCGGCCATGTTTCAAAGTGAACGCTTTACTATTTTCCATGCAGTAAGGACAAGCTAGCTTCCCGGTAGTCATCCACCCAGACAACATTCCATACGCAGAAAAATCATTAATAGTCCACATTAAATTAGCACGCATATTAAAATTCTGCTTGGTTGATATGTCATATGTTTCAACACCATCATACCACAATTGTTTTAGCTCATCAATCAAAGGTTGCAAATATACATCAATCAAACTTTTCAGATTACGTGGACCGGGGATAATACAATTTAAGAATATATATGGACTAGTCATACACAACTCAGGTGGTAGATTATAAGGTGTAAGAAAGACATGCCAACATGAATATGGTGTCGCAGATATAGAAAAAGGCGTGAAGCCATCGGCACACAGACCTAACCGAATGTTCCTTGGTTCACTAGCAAAATCTGGATATGTCCTATCAAAGTGCTTCCAAGCTTCTCCATCTGAAGGATGACACATAACACCAGGTGGTCTACTATTTTCAAAATGTCATCTCATATGAGGAGCAGAACTCATCGACGCATATAACCTCTTTAACCTAGGTATAAGAGGTAAATAATGCATTGCCTTGACGGCGACCATATTCCCGCTGGAAAGCCTCTTGAAACGAGGCTTTTCACAAAATTTACAACTGTCTAAAGTTGCATCATCTTTATAATATAACATGCAACCATCTTCACAACAATCAATTCTCATTGACGAAAGTCCTAACTTAGAAACCAATCTCTTCACCTTATAGAAATCACCAGGTAAGTTGATATTAAGGTCAACTAGTTCACTCATAAGGTCAATGAAACAGTCCATGGCTGCTTGAGAAATATTCTAATTAGATTTGATACTTAGTAATCTAACTGCAATAGACAGCTCAGAGTGCGGACTTCCTTCACGTAGTGGACGACTAGCTTCCTCTAACTGTTCATAAAAACGTTTTGCGTCATCATTAGGAGTTTGTTCAACATTTTCATTGGGCTCACCCCCAAAAGCATCCGCAACTATATCCTGAATTCTAGAATCAAAATTTGTATTCTCCACCGACCTACTACTTTCACCAACAACCATGTTATGAAATATCTCACGGCTACCATCGATCTCTCCATGATTAGTCCACACAAAGTAATTCTCTATAAACCCCTTCCTATAAAGATGAAGCTTAACTTCCTCCGATTTTTTAAACTTCATACAATCGCACCTGACACAAGGGCACCTAATTACTCCTTCACTTTGGTATGGTGGAAGTGACATTGTATGTCTAATAAAGTCATCAACCCCTTCTACAAAATTCTCCCGCAATCTCCGCCGATTAGGATAATTTCTATTGTACATCCAAGTACGATGTTTCATCTGTACAAATAAAACAAGAACAAATTAATTTATTCTACAATTATAAATTAATTCTATCTTTTTTAGTTAATTCAAGATAATTATTTTTTTCTAATTACACCAATTTATATCCTAAAAGTTCAATTCATATCCAAAAGGTCCAATTCATATCTTAAAAGTTCAAATCATATCCTAAAAGTTCAATTCACAAGAACAAATCCTAAAAACTAAAATTTCAATTCATATCCTACGAGTTTAAACATAAACTAACTAAACTAAAGAAATTCAACCCATACCCTAAAAGTTCGATTCACAAGAACAAATTAATTTATTCTACAATTATAAATTAATTATATCTTTTTTTAGTTAATTCAAGATAATTATTTTTTTCTAATTACACCAATTTATATCCTAAAAGTTCAATTCATATCCAAAAGGTCCAATTCATATCTTAAAAGTTCAAATCATATCCTAAAAGTTCAATTCACAAGAACAAATCTTAAAAACTAAAATTTCAATTCATATCCTACGAGTTTAAACATAAACTAACTAAACTAAAGAAATTCAACCCATACCCTAAAAGTTCGATTCACAAGAACAAATTAATTTATTCTATAATTATAAATTAATTATATCTTTTTTAGTTAATTCAAGATAATTATTTTTTTCTAATTACACCAATTTATATCCTAAAAGTTCAATTCATATCCAAAAGGTCCAATTCATATCTTAAAAGTTCAAATCATATCCTAAAAGTTCAATTCACAAGAACAAATCCTAAAAACTAAAATTTCAATTCATATCCTACGAGTTTAAACATAAACTAACTAAACTAAAGAAATTCAACCCATACCCTAAAAGTTCGATTCACAAGAACAAATTAATTTATTCTACAATTATAAATTAATTATATCTTTTTTAGTTAATTCAAGATAATTATTTTTTTCTAATTACACCAATTTATATCCTAAAAGTTTAATTCATATCCAAAAGGTCCAATTCATATCTTAAAAGTTCAATTCATATCCTAAAAGTTTAATTCACAAGAACAAATCCTAAAAACTAAAATTTCAATTCATATCCTACGAGTTTAAACATAAACTAACTAAACTAAAGAAATTCAACCCATACCCTAAACTAAACTAATTCATAAATAATTGACTAATTAACAAAACTAATTAGTTAATAAAATTAATTAACAAAACTAATTAAAACAAGACCTAAACCCTAATCCTCAATAAAATGCAATGTTCAAATAATTAAAACACTAATCAATTGAAACTAATTCATAACTAATTAACAAAACCTGGAAATAATAAATAAATGGGTTGTAATTCAAACCTAGAATTTTGTAGGAGATGGAGAAGGAGATCGAGGGGCGGCAGTGGCAGTGGCAGAGGCGACGACGACGGCGCGGCGACGACTGGATGGCGAGGGGAGGCCTGGACGGTGAGGGGGAGGGGCTGGGAGAAGGAGAGATGGGAAGGAAGAAGAGGGAAATTTTTTTAGAGAAATGGGGGTTTCCCCCGTTTTTCACTTCTCTGATTTTAGAATTACCGACCAAAGTTGGTCGGTAATTTTGGTCGGTACATTAAGTGCTGACCGTTTGACCAAAAACCGACCAACTTTGGTCGGTTTTTTTTTAAAAAAAATTAAAATCTTTAACCGACCAACGTTGGTCGGTAATTTTAAATATAAATTCTTAAATATTATAAAATATTTAAGAATAATAAAATAATTATTAAAATTTAAAAAATTGGATCCAAATTACCGACCAACGTTAGTCGGTAATCCAAAATTTTCTTGTCTGACCAGCTATTGACCAATTTACCGACCAATGTTGGTCGGTATTTTGTTTAAAAAAAATGTAAATATTTTTTTTCCCAGTTTGCGTCCAACCTGGACGGTTTTTGGTCGCATTTTTTGACCGACCAACGTTGGTCGGAAATAGTTGGTCGGTTTTTAGCAGATTTTTAGTAGTGATTCCCTGTCGGTGTTGATTGAGCATTTGGAGGTGTTGCTGATGATGTAGCATCAGATCCAAAAGAGTCATGAAGATTTGGCCCGTAGTAGCATTTTGCTTGAGATCCAAGACCATATACTCTTCTTTTCTTTTCTCCTCCCGCGGCTTGATAATATGTTTTACACTGATCAATATCAGATAGAGTCTATGTTTGTGTTGTAATATCTCCTGATATTTTTTCTGTAGAAGAGTTAATAATTAGTGAAATAAAAAGACTAAATAATATTGAGCATTCAATTTACAAAATGAAAAGATATATGAAAGTAAAGTCAATAAAATTATTTAAAAAGTTATCTTACATGTACAATTCGGGATTTCTCAGCAACAAAAGATTTTCCATTATTACCATGTGTATGAACGTGCAAATGCAACTCACTTGGTGTTGGATTTCGACCTTTTTTAACAGCCTATACAAAAGTTATTCAATTAAGAAGATAGACCAATCAAGTTCTGTTATCAATTTTGTACTATAGTACTACTAATCATGATACACCTCCTAACTAGAAACAAAACTTTCCCACTGCAGATGACTTCACATCTCATGATTGTGTCAGAATGACTGGCCTGAGTCAGATATCCATCAATAACCATAGCTGGATCCATAAATGGAACCTAGCATTTCACCACTTTTGCTGCTAGCATGGAAGCTCAGATATGCAATTTGAAGCTAATTTCTTTAAATTTAAAAGACTATAGTACTATGGGGAAGCAAGCAGGTTCCAGTATGCACAGGTTCCAGTTAGTTTTGGCAGAAAAAGAAAGCTGCCAAACCCATCATATGTATGATACAATATGCACAGGTTCCAGACTTCCAGTTAGTTTTTCCTTCTTTTTTACTTTTATGAACTTAGAGAAGAGAAACTGAGATGAGTAATTTCCTGCATGGTTTACATTTTACAACAGGTGGCTGTTCTTGTCCTTTAAAACCACATTACAAGTAAAAAATCAAGTCAGAATTGCAGGTCATTTCTCCAAAGTACTTGGCAAAGATGGAAAATGGAAAGGTTTATCAAACTATAGAGAGGCGCATTTTTGTTAAAGACAAGTAGCAAAGTTCAAGACTCAAAATAACACCAGCTTTAGCATTTTCTTGTTTACGCAAGGAGATAATGAAATATACTAGACATATTTTGCTAATACTATGAGACAACATACCAGATGATCAGGCTCGTCCAAAAAATCAAGACATTTTCTGAAGAAACTCACACATCTAGACTTGTTTTCAGGAGACAAATACATGCAATTAAAATTCAATGTAAGCCGTTAAAGAAACCAAGACCCACAAAGAAGAGAACAATATGTGTATTTACGACTAACATTCTATGTGATCTATATGCGTTGTTGGCTAAATTAGTTTGCTTTCTCTGTTGGCAATGGAAAAATCGTGAGATTTCTGTTGTGAAGTTGTATAATGTATAAAATTGTTCTATTTCAATAATTAACTATTTGGCCAAACTTCATCAAGTTGTACAAGAAGGCATAGAATTTACTATCTGATATTTTTATAGGTAACCAATAGCCTGGTAAATTTCTGTATTACATTTTGTTTTCAATTTCCACGTCCTAAAATTCAGAGTGTTAGCTGTGGCATCAACATCCATATGACCACCTCTCCTCTACACTCCAGCAAACTTCAATGATATTAGACCAGGGATGACAAGTGTACATATATTATGTCCTAGAGATTAGCTTAGTGGAACATAAGATGTATACACACCCAGAGATCCAGACATTCATATGTACTCACATAGAAGAAAATCAGACCCAAGTAATAGGGATTAAAGAGTGAAATCCAAGTTATTGTGCAATTAAGGTAAATAGAAAACCTGCTTAGTATTCCACGTGAACAATGATTGTAAATCTGCTGATATGTTCAAGGTCAAACTGATATGCATGCAAAGAAAAGTATATATGATATAGTCAATGTCACGACCCAAAATTCATAAAAGTCGTGATGGCGCCGCTGTCAGACAAGCCAACAATAAATACTAAATAAATTCTCATTTTAATATTTTTGAAGTCATAGTTGTTCCCCTCAATTAAATAGCAGAAGATGAAGTTTACAAAATACGTAATAATATCTTTAAAAATTTCCAATACAGTGCAACCCATAATCATCCCAAAACCCGGTGTCACAAGTGCATGAGCATTTACTAGGGAATTAAAATTTAAAATACAGCATCTGTCCAGAATATAAATTAGACAGAAAATTATAATATCTCTGAAGGAGACTCTGTTGGCTGCGGATCGTAATACAGAATGTAGCTCACCTATGTCCCCGCAACTATTAACCATACCTCTGCGCCCATAAGGCAGCTAGATATATATGTACCTGCACAATACAATATGCAGCAAGTGCAGCATGAGTACGAAAATAACGTGTACTCAGTAAGCATCAAAGCTAATCTCGAAGAGGTAGAGACGAGATGGCCGACTATGACACTCACTATGGGTCAATAATATTAAATAATCATGAAAATAAAAATATTTATATCAACGTGATTCACAGAGTTAACAATAATTTTATTAAACCAGTAGAAGTAATTAAATTTCTTCAATTCCAATAAATTTCCAATTTATCAATCAAATTCCTTCAAATGCAACAATTTCTAATCTATTAATTAAATCCTTCAATTTCAATAAAAATTCCAATTTATCAAATAGCTTTACAAGCTGCAATTCAGTTTCAATAAATTTCCAATTTATCAAATAGCTTTACAAGCTGTAATAAACTATCCAAGTATCGTATAATTATTATTATAATTAAGTACGATTTCTACCGAGGTCGTACGAACCTATCCAGAGTTTCATGTACACTGCCGAGGGACGTGCGACACGATCCATAGATGCATTGATCCTGCCGAGGCGTTCGGCCCGCTCCACAAGAAAAGAGGACATTTTCTTATGTACCTCCGGAATGAGAGTATGTTAGAGAGGAAGAACAATTTCTTTTAATAATTAATTAATTTAAACAGAAATAAGCATATGAGATTTTCATCTTTTACTATCTCTCACTAACAATTTATGATATATATCAAATAATGTAATTAAATAACAGATATAATTTACACAAGTAATTCATGCTTTGAGTCCTAAACTACCCGGACTTTAGCATTAATAGTTGCTACGCACGGACGCTCGTCACCTCGTACGTACGTAGCCCCCACAATTAGCAACAGTTATTAATTTAATTACATATGGGGTAATTCCCCATCACAAGATTAGACAAGAGACATACCTCAATTTGCTCGAATTTAATCCAATAGAAGGCCTTTTTCCACGATTATCCAACTCTGACTGGTTTGAATCTAGCCAATAATAATTCAATACAATCACTAAAATTTATTGGAATTAATTCCATAAGAAAATACTAATTTTTAGCTCAAAAATTGCTCGTGGAGCCCACGTCTCAGAACCCAACAAAAGTTATAAAATCCGAACATCTATTCCGATACGAGTTCAATCATACCAATTTTATCAAATTCCGATAACAGCTCGACATCCAAATCTTAAATTTTTGTTTTTGGAAGATTTTGCAAAAAATGTTAATTTTCTTCCATTTAAATCCGAAATAAATGATGAATATAACCATAGAATCATGAAGTATACTCACTTTCGGATATAGAACACTTACCCCTATCCATATGGTAAAAATCGCCTCAAAAATCGCTTCAATCCGAGCTCCATAGCTCCTAATGTGTTAAAATGGCCGAAACCTCAAAGTATATCTTCTGTCCAGGCATTTACTCTTCGCGATCGCGAAGCACAAAATTTTTCAGCCCCAAAATTGCTCTTCGCGATCGCGGAAAACCAATCGCGATCGCGAAGAACAAACTCCCCCAACTCTTTCAGACAGCCTCTAGTATAATGGTCATAACATTTTCTACAAAACTCCAAATTGTAAATGGTTTAACTTTCAGAAAACTAGACACCAAGAGCTATAACTTTGATTTGTTGCTCATCTCCCAATTCCTTATATATTTCTAGATATAAGCTTCCAATGCCAGCCTTGTGCAACGGAGATTTCCAAACTCTTCCCAGACAGTCTATAGTATATCCACCATAGCTTTTTATACACAACTCCAAATCACAAATGGTTTACCTTTCTACAAACTACATATCAAGGACTACAACTTTAATTTTTGGATCATCTCCAAATTCATTATAGATTGTGAGATATAAGCTTCCAAAGTCGGGTCAGTGCAGCAGAGATTTGTTCTACGCGATCGCGAAAGAGCTTCCGCGATCGCGATTCACAAGGCCCCAAACTGCTGTTTGCTCTTCGCGAACGCGAGCAAATGTTCGCGATCGCGATGCACACCTCTGTAGGCAAAAACCAGCAGTTAAAAATGGCCTAGAAATGGTCCGAAAACACCCCGAAACTCACCCAAGCCCCTCGGGACCTCAACCAATTATACCAACAAGTCCTAAAACATCATACGAACTTAGTCGAAGCCTCAAATCACATCAAAACAACACTAAAACCACGAATCATCCTCCAATTCAAGCTTAATGAAACTTAAGATTTCCAACTTCTACATTCGATACCGAAACCTATCAAATCAAGTCCGATTGACCTCAAGTTTTACACACAAGTCATAAATGACATAACGGAACTATAAAAATTTTCGGAATTGGATTCCGACCCCGATATCAAAAAGTCAACTCCCATGTCTAACTTCCAAACTTAAATTCTTGTTTTAGCCATTTCAAGCTTAATTTAACTATGGACTTCCAAATAAAATTTTGAACACGCTCCTAAGTCCAAAATTACCATACGGAGCTATTGGAACCGTCAAATCCCGATTCCGGGGTCGTTTTCTCAAAATGTTGACCGAAGTCAAACTTGCCCTTTTAAGGCTAACTTAAGGAACCAAGTGTTCCGATTTTAAAACACTTTCAAATCCCGAACCAACCATCCCCGCAAGTCGTAAATCATTAAAAACATATACAGGAAGTATTCTTTTAAGGAACGGGGTTCCAAAAGTTAAAATGACCAGTTGGGTCATTACATTCTCTCCCATTTAAATATACGTTCATCCTCGAACGTGCTAAGGATTGTTCCGGAGTTGTCCCAAAATTACTGTTTAACACTTCGAGCATCTACCCGTGCTACCACAACCAATTGAGCACATTAGCTCGAGCCAATCTGAAGATTCTCCCCTTTCTTTAGAAAATTAATCCTTAGAGCCAAATTCTAACATCCAGAATTTTCCACTATGCCCGTTTTCAACCTATGAACACCGTATCAATCACTACACGATGCACCAGTACAGGATTGCATACCTTAGTTGAATCCACACCTTGCACCGAATAATTCACATGACCATAATAACTTCCTCTGATAATGATAGTCAAAATTTCACGAATCCGATGCTCACAATGCACCTCATGGCATATATTAGTCTTGCTCTATCTCTTGCAATACCGCCACAACGGAAGAGATGTGTAGAAATTCATAAACAACTGCCGAGTCAACAACCCATTGAATCTCTCCTCTTGACTAGAATCATCACCTCATTATGAACCAAATAATGGTATTTGCTCTTTAATATACTGCATATAATCTGATACACTGATCCCAGATCCAATAATCTAGTCTCTCCTAGTATAAGTTGCTCAGGCAATAAGCCACCCGAGACATGATCAAAAGTCTCATGTGATTCCATAATGTGCCAACAAGCTATGGACTCGATTACAATACATAAGGAAAACAAACTATGGAAAGGATTACTCAACCCACGTGACTAATTAAATAACTAAAAAGGTGTCATGAACCTTCCTCAGAAAATGGGACACAAAACACACAAAATAGAATATAGGGAACTGTACTCATCATCACACTGGTGCGGCGTGCAACCCGATCCACACAAAAAGAATCTATAAGAAAATACTTACCGAGCTAGAATGCTCATTACTTAGAAAATATCTGAACATCGGACACAAGCACGCTAAGTGCATAATACCATCCTTGGAAGGACCGACAGCGCCATATGCTACAAAACTCAAGCACAACTAAGGTGCAATATATGATCTGAATCTCGAGAGCCATCCTGCTCACATAACACCATCGCTACGCGGAACCTCAACATATAAGAATTTTATCAATCCATTTCGAAACTCACACAGCACAATATAGTATTACATGAAATAATTGACGACAAAACGATATCCAACGTTTGAATACTCCTCCATAGGGAGCGGTTATGCTGAAATGAACACATCCAGCCTGATATAGAGCCCATATTCATATTCAAATCCATCCACAGACCTCAAGCCGATTCTGATCGCATCGTACTATGCTAATAACCTTTCAAGTATCCATAATAACCCTTTTTCCCATAACATACAAGAATAGCCATCATAACCGGAACAATACTTCCACAGTCGACAACCAAATGAACCGAGCGCCCTCTAGGCATAAATTCTCGAATCAGCGATATTACCACAATCTTTATACTTGGTTTCAATCTTCACTCAATCAAGTGACTACATGTCACTCTTACACAATCTTTCCATGAGACCTGCTCCCGCGACCTTCCGCACCAGGTAACAAGTCTACACATCCATGCTACCAGTTACACTAATGTTGGCATATCAAGAATCCACAAATCAATACACAAGGTCTCTTACACTTGGCATCGACCTTAGATGATGCCAAAAACAATACCATATTACTTTAGACATCTAAATCCTTTTCCTGCTCATCCGAGCTCATGACATCCTTGTCAACACCGAACCGAAATCTTGAATCCTCAACTTTCGAATTCCATGCTACTTAGTGCACTTAATCACGCAAGTGCGCAGGAGTACAAGAATTCCATCATAACTCCCGAACCACTAATAGGGTAAATACTTCATCATATAGAAACCTTCTACTTAACTTATTTCAAGAGAACCATTGCAACACCTGACTGAATTCCCATATACACAGAAAACACCGGCCTTAAGTAGTGGTCTATACCACCATAACTCTTATGGGATCCCTCTACACATAACATGTCATAATACTTGAATTCCTCCAAATAAAATCAATTACGGCGGCCGTCAAGCCTCGCACGTACCGCCACCAATCACATGCATAATTAAATGGGCTGAAGGAACTGATCATTGCCACCATCGTGCCGATTCAACCATTGTTAGCCGATCCGTATTTTCTCAATTTACTCTCAACTTTCCTTAGAAATAATAATAGCTCCATTCATTACATCATGAACTCAAATCCGCACTCATCCTAAGTGCACTTATTTTACGAGACCACGCTATTTCAAAACCCACTAATTATCTCAAATCCCTTCTTGTGCGCACTTTTACATCTTCAACTCGTACACCCATTCTGATACTTCTTTTATGAATCCGAAGTTATTTTCTTCCGTTTCTCTAATGCTACACCACAACCTGAAGATAACGTAGAGTACTCCAACTTATAGACTCGAGATCCTTAGACACCACACTTTAAATTTTTGAATCCGCTAGGTTCGTTATTGAGAGTCACTTGCTCTGACTTGTTCCCAAACATGATCAACTCCAAGGCCCTGCTAGCACATGGACATTTTCTTAAGGAAACACCCGACTATCTCACTTTCCCTGTGCATTACATCTACACGAAGCATAATCTCTGAGTCTTCCCACAAACCTGAATATGAATTGATAAGGCCGAATATGGCACACATTCCCCAAATCCTTTGCTCAAATTACCACCGATGTTTTCTTTCCTTAGTCGTAATGACCCACCAAATACACCGATAACCAGATTCCGCACAAGTTGACACTACGCAATCCAATCATAGATGGTGGGGCTCTCCCACTTAGCTTGAAGCTACAATTACATAATTCTGCAATCCACTGAGATTCTTTCTTCATTGTTGACATGATCCTACACACGCAACTCGCCAAATTTCTCGAATTCCTCCTATTAACCTTTAATAAACACTCTGAACCACTAGCTATATTTACATATTAAATCTCTTACCGGGTAGCCAGTGGAATTCTTGGTAGAAGCTTCGTCAACACCACACGACCGCTAACCTGCTCATAGGAGATAACCCACATGTGGAAATTACATGCCGACATATTCCAACGTCGCTGCATTGGGTGTGATTACTACAAAATCAGTAGATCATTCCGAGTCCGAGCTCATTCACCAGTTGCACTAGTCCGTTCACTCCTCATGGACGTCAACTAAAGGTGCGACAATACATTCTAATCCAAAGTCATGTTGTATCCTTCTTCATATCAAGCAACCCCCTCATGTTGTATCCAATCTTCCTCAATATAGCAGCTAATATTACAACTTAAGTCAGTAGACCTAGTCACAGTCCATCCTAAGTCCCAAATCACTTCAAACTTTCCTCAAGCCGTGTAGTTATCCTACCACGTAACTCATATGCTACCTTGCCACTCTTCTTTAAGCAACTACTCGATTTCTGTTTCTCACACTTGGCCTCCTAGGAACTTAACCACCACAAGACACCTTCCACATGTCCTTCCTTATCCTTCGCTGCCCAGTTGTTGCCTTAACTAAAAATACGTCTCGGTAACACTTGAACCAATAGCTCGTTACCAGCTTTAAACCTTTTTGAGGATCATCCTTCTCGAGACATCAATACTAGGAACACCACTTCAATCCTGAACCACTGCACACCGTGATCTCTAACAACTGCTTCCCCAACACGAATTCCTAACACCCCGCCGTGAAGGCGAGTTGAATAAGACCATAACACCAGTAAACCTTATCGCATTTAATAAGGCGATGACACCACATCACAATTGAGAACTCTACCACGCTCGAAAATATCAAGCTTCGTTACTCCATCAACCCCAAACCTGAACATTCATAGTCCGATTGCCTTTTCTCCGCTGGAATTAAAACATGGAACCTCTAAATCATGTACTGAGAAAAACCTTCTTTCAAGTCGTTTACTGCCCTAACACATAGATAGGCAGTTTACCATTTCATAAACATTGTGCGATAACAACGCACAAATTGTCATAACAATCAATGCCAAATCTCAAAACCTTAGGTAGTACTGATACTTAATTTGAAATGACAGAGCGGCCTTTCGCAAGGCGAGGACAATAGCCCAATTAATTACACAGGGAGAAGCATCCTGTACTACATCTGTAGTACCATTAAGTATTTCCTCGATCCCCAATTTATAACAAGCGCTTCACGTCGCATAAGATTGAGTAGGAAGGAAATGAAGGCATAAGCCTCAAAGGAATCAAAAAGGGAAGTATTCCTAACAGCCCTGTAACCTCTCGAAGATAAGTACAGACGTCTCCGTACCGATCCGCAAGACTCTACTAGACTTGCTCATGACTCGTGAGACCTAAGTGAACCGAGTGCTCTGATACCATGTTGTCATGACCCAAAATCCATATAGGTCGTGATGGCGCCGGACACCGCTGTCAGACAAGCCAACAATAAATACTAAATAAATTCTCATTTTAATATTTTTGAAGTCATAGTTGTTCCCCTCAATTAAATAGCAGAAGATGACATTTACCAAATACGTACTAATATCTTTAAAAATTTCCAATACAGTGCAATCCATAATCATCCCAAAACCCGGTATCACAAGTGCATGAACATGAAAAATTGCTCTTCGCGATCGCGGAAAACCAATCGCGATCGCGAAGAACAAACTCCCCCAACTCTTTCATACAGCCTCTAGTATAATGGTCATAACGTTTTGTACAAAATGTAAATTGTAAATGGTTTATTTTTCTGATAACTAGACACAAAGAGCTATAACTTTCATTTGTTGCTCATCTCCCAATTCCTTATATATTTCTAGATATAAGCTTCCAAAATCAGCCATGTGCAACGGAGATTTCCAAACTTTTCCTAGATAGCCTATACTATATCCACCATAACCTTTTGTACACAACTCCAAATCACAAATTCTTTACCTTTATAAAAACTAGACATCAAGGGCTACAACTTTCATTTTTGGATCCTCTCCAAATTCCTTATAGATTGTGAGATATAAGCTTCCAAAGTCGGGTCAGTGCAACAGAGATTTGTTCTACGCGATCGCGAAAGAGCTTCCACAATCGTGATTCACAAGGCCCCAAACTGCTGTTTGCTCTTCACGAATGCGAGCAAATGTTCGCGATCGCGATGCACACCTCTGTAGGCAGAAACCAGGAGTTAAAAATGGCCTAGAAATGATCTGAAACCACCCCGAAACTCACCTGAGCCCCTCGGGACCTCAACCAATTATACCAACAAGTCCTAAAACATCATACGAACTTAGTCGAAGCCTTAAATCACATCAAAACAACGCTAAAACCATGAATCATCCTCCAATTCAAGCTTAATGAAACTTAAGATTTCCAACTTCTACATTCGGTACCGAAACCTACCAAATCAAGTCCGATTGACCTCAAATTTTGCACACAAGTCATAAATGACATAACGGAGCTATGAAAATTTTCGAAACTGGATTCCGATCCCGATATTAAAAAGTCAACTCTCCGGTCAAACTTCCAAACTTAATTCTTGTTTTAGCCATTTCAAGCTTAATTTAACTACGGACTTCCAAATAAAATTCTGAACACGCTCCTAAGTCCAAAATCACTATACGGAGCTATTGGAACCGTCAAATCTCGATTCCGGGGTCGTTTTCTCAAAATGTTGACCGAAGTCAAACTTGCCCTATTAAGGCTAACTTAAGAACCCAAGTGTTCCGATTTCAACCCGAACACTTCCAAATTCCGAACCAACCATCCCCGCAATGTGAAGTTTTATTTTAGGGAACGGGGTTCCAAAAGTTAAAATGACCGGTTGGGTTATTACAGTCAAACTTCTTTGAAAAATTAAGCAGTTCATAGAACCACTTAATCAACGATGTTAACTAGGAAGCTTAACATAGCTAACAATTTCATGTAGATCAACAAGATAAAGAAAATAAACTGATACCTTAGGATACATACATTGTTTTATTAAACCTTATGATACATACAATACCATATGCTACCCTGTTTATCCAAAAAAATATAAGATTGTCCAGGCAGCAATTCACGCTCTTTCCAGCAAGAATGGGCTGTCGGCTTTAGTTTGCTAGGAACTAGTAGATATGCTGACAATTCTAAGCAAGTTTGAGAGGAAGACATTATAATGATTCTCACCCAGATCTGACTTTAGTTTTAGCAAAGTTGAACAATGATTCTCGCCCAGATCTACAAGACAGGAATGAAATCACAAAGAAGCTTACCCTTTCGCCTGAGAATCTTGCGGAGCAGCAACACACGACTTCAAATTTCAGAATTCTGCAGCAAAAATCTTGCAATTTCGAAAGTTTTCTTCTATTTTTCAGACATTAACCCTAGATTCACGCCCAATTTTTTGTATTTGAAGAAAATAACTCACACTGTTGGTGAAAAATACTCAAGGAAAAGAGACGTCAAAGTTGAGATTATATCATCTTTTTGTTCAAAACCTAGCAGCAGTGGAACTAAAAAGGTCTTTATTAATCTATTCAAAGAATATTCAGATGATGAAATTCAGTTTTTGGGTTGTCAATTTTCATCCTCCAGACCTAAAAAGTCAAGAAGGCATTTAGATTCGAAAGTGGGAGTCTGATAGAGAGGAGAGAAAGTGGGCATGTTGTGCCCTAATTGTTGGAATGTCTTTTAACTAAGGTAATTTTATTTTTAGGATAAAACTTTTAGCAACGGAAATAGCGACGGGCCTAATTGCTGTCGCTAATAATAACTAATGAAATTTTATTTTAAGAAAACTAGATTTTAGCAACGGAAATAGCGACGGAAAATTTTGTCGCAATCAACTTTGGAATGTCTTGATAAGTAAAATAAATGCAGGGACAGATTTTTTGACGTTAAATCTGTCGCTAAGTTTTAATAATTTTTGTCGCCCCACTTTCGTCGCTAATTTTTTGTAGGTAAAATAAAGGCGCTAATATTTAGCGGTAATTTTAGCAACAAATATAAGTTTTTGTCGCTATTCCGTCGCTATATTTGATACAAATTATTTTTGTAGCTTATTTGGTGACAAACTATAAAATTCGTCACTAATCCATCGTTATTTAGCTACGGAGTATCTTTTGTCACTAAATTCCGTCGCTAAACGCTATTTTTTTGTAGTGCGAAGGCTTGGTGTGGTTGTGGTATTGGAATAATTCTTAAGAAATGTGTGTTTATTGTGTTTGTTATATATTTTGAGTAACTTGCCTTGTTGTTTCGATGAGCTATTTGATGCACTTGACATTTTTTGTTGATTTGGGCTGCAATAGTACACTTGCACATGCATACACTATAACATACTACTTATACTAGCTCATGTGTATGAAACTTGACATTTATTAAATATGTCCATGTACTTTGATATTATCCGTTTCATGATGAGATTGTGAGCCTGTGAGTTGTCTGTGCAGCACGTGAGTTGTCTGTGTGGATCCACATATTGATATTATTGGCATGTGAGTTGTCCATGTAACACGTGATTTGTTCGTGCGGATTCACATATTGACATTATTGGCACATAAGTTGTCTGTGCATCATGTGAGTTGTCCTTGCAGATCCATATATTGATATTATTGACACGTGAGTTGTTTGTGCAGCACGTGAGTTGCCTGTGCAGATCCACATATTAATATTATTGGCATGTGAGTTGTCCGTGAGATTATGATTTGAGATATGGGCACGAGCCATGAGATTTTGATAGTGGGTTGAGACGCTTGTTTTATGATTATGAGATGAGATATCACGGAGTGACTTTATTGTGAAACAACTTGCACTTGAAAGACTTAATTAATTGGATGTTCTTATGTTCTTTATGTGATTGAACAATATTTATGGTGTTATTATTACTTTGCCGTTATATCACTGGTTGATTCTTGTTGCCATTACTGCTTCATGTTTTCCATTATTATTGTATACTGCTATATTGCACATGTTATTTGACTAGTGAGTGTCTTGACTGTACCTCGTCACTACTCCACCGAGGTTAGTCTTGATACTTACTGGGTACCGACCGTGGTGTACTCTTACTACACTTCTGCATATTTTTGTGTAGAACCATGTATTGGAGATATCGAACTCGAAAGAGTTAGCTTGTTGATCGCAAGAATTCAAGTTAGAGTTGCTTGGTCATCGCAGTCCCTTGGAGTCTTTCATTTTGTTGTACTGTGAGTTATTATTCGAACAATATTGTATTTCGATCGTTGAGATCATATCATGTATTCAGTTAGAGTTTGTGACTCTATATTACCAGTCTTGGGAGGTTGTTATAATTATTTCCACTTTTAGTTTCGATATTTATATTATCATGGTCAAAAAATAGCTTGAATTATTATTGTAATCGGCTTACCTAGTCTTAGATACTAAGTGCTATCACGACGCATGTGGTGGAATTTTGGGTCATAACAAGTTGGTACCAAAGCTCTAGGTTCATAGGTTCTACAAGTCACAAACGAGTTTAGTAGAGTCTTGCAGATCGGTTCGGAGAAGTCTATACTTATCTTCGAGAGGCTACGAAACTATTAGAAAACTTCCACTTCTTTCATTCACATCATGCGGATTGGTTGATTTTGGAGTTTAAGCCTTTGAATCTCTATTCTCTCACAGATGGTAAGGACAGGCGCTACCAGGTCAGCTGAACAGACATATGCTCCCCCTGCTAGAGCTGTGAGAAGCCGAGGTAGAGGCCGAGGAAGGGCATGTGCCATAGCTACAGCACCTGTAAGAGAAGCAGTTGATGAGCCTCTAGTAGCTCCGATTGGGGAACATGCACCGGAGGCACATGTTGTTACCCCCGGACTTCAGGAGACTTTAGCACAGTTCCTAAGCATGTTTGGTACATTGGCTCAAGCGAGATTGATCTCTATTTCACCAACTACTTCACAGATTGGGGGAGAAGCTCCAGACTCATACCGCCCGTACTCCAGAGTAGCGGGTTCACATTGGTCAGTTCCGGGTGTAGTGCCGGTACAACTTGTTATTCTGATTTAGCCTAAGGTTAGGCCAGGAGTATCAAAAGATGAACAAAAAAGGATTGAGAGGTTCAAAAGGTATGGTCCACCTACTTTCAATGGCATAATTATTAAGGATGCTCAGGGATTTCTAGAAAAGTTACATTGTATTCTCCGCATCATGGGTATTGTGGAAGTGAGCGAAGTTGCCTTTACTACATTTCAGTTGTCAGGAGCAGCGTATCAATGGTGGCAAGTTTATGAAGAGGGTAGACCAACTGATGCAGTACCACCCACTTGGGCTCAGCTTTCAGAGATGTTTTTGAGGGAGTTTATTCCCCAGACCCTCCAGGATGCGTGGCGCATAGAGTTTGAACGGTTACATCAGGGCACCATGACGGTGTTAGAATATGCCATCAGGTTCACTAAGTTAGCCAGTCATGCACACACTTCGGTTCCTACTATCAAAGAGCGATTTCGCAGATTCATTGAAGGACTCAGTTATGATGTTAGATTCTGTGTGGCTCGGGGGCTACAGACCGATACTCCATTTCAGCAAGTGGTGAAAATTGCAAGGATGTTAGAACGTGTTTGGGATGAGGAAAAAGAGACTAAGGAGACCAAGAAGTCTCGAGGTTATGGAGGATTCTGTGGAATCTACTCTAAAGCTATGAATCATTATGGCGAAGGGTCGGGCAGTCGGCCAGCCCAGTCTGCATTTCAGACTACTCGCGGTGCTCCAGTTAGTCAAGGTACTCAAATGGGGCAGTCATCTTTTAGTGCACCACCGGCACGGGGGTTTTACAATGGTTATTCTAGTTATTCGGCACAGACTCAGTACAAGCAGCTGCGCCCACATAGGGGTTGTTATGGGTTTGGTGATACTAGACACATCATGAGAGATTGTCCCATACTTGAGAGAGGCGGATTTCATCAGATCACTCAAGCTACAGGCTTTGTTCCAGTTACTACTCCACCTGCACAGCCAGTTAAGGGTGGAGGACAGGCGGGTGGAGGGCGCCCTAGAAGGGGAGACCCGACCTGTTGATGTATTTACTATGGTATGACTGAGTCCGCTACACCGATGGTGTCATTACAGGTATGATTTTGATTTGATATAAAGGAGCACTATCCCTACTTTGATTTGGTTTTGCTTATCTATGTGTTTACCCTTGTTGGGAGATTCTATGGCGATAGCCGTGTATATCATTCTATTTTGGTCACTAATGAGTGCTATGAGACTAAAGGTGACTTTCTGTTACTCATTACTGTGAGTTTTGATGTAATTTTGTGACAATTAGTTGCAAATTGTGATTTATATGCCGTACCGATATGGGGGTACATTATGTGTTGTGACTTTGTTTAACAGAATTTATTTAAAAGAAGAAAATTGAAGGTTTTTTGTTGTCACGGTGTGCATAATACTAGTGATTCAGAGCTGAGGATGTGATACTCGCGTTCTCATGTGATTTGATATTTTTGAACCGGGCTACGTGCCGCGAGAGAAGTTATATCATGATGAGATTCTTGTGGCTAATTCATGTGTTATAAATTCTCCTTTGTGAAACTTATTTGCATTATAGCACTAATAGGAAGTTATGCCTGTTGGGCTTATTTGATAGTTCTCTTATGTGTTTTTCTTTGCATATTTAGCCATAATTGCATAGTATTTATTTGGTTTTAGCTTACGAGGTCTGTGCTCAAGTAGCATTAAATGTGAACTGATGATTCGGGTGAATGTTAGGAGGTCTTCGTGTTCCTTGCATTGTTGCCAGAGTATTGAAGGTTTGAAATGAGGTTCTAACTGAGATGAGGCTAATTGCCGGTGTTGTGTTTGTTTATGGGCATCGTGGCCAGAGTTATTATTATAGGACTATATATGAAGTGTTACATCGTGTGGTGGTACCTGGTGGGTGAAAGCATGAGTTTTTACAGCTGGTTGATGTTTGATACCGTGTGTTGATGTGGAAATCAGTTATTTTGGAAATTTTTGGATGGTAAGAAATTTGGTTCTAAGGTTTAACGGTGTAGATAGGAGAAATAACCTTCAATCGAGATGGTGTTATCGGGCTTATGTCGACTGGGATGATGTGGGATCACCCGCGAGTATATGTATGATGAATATACTCAGTAATTTGATGTCCTCAAAAAGGTTCTTGGCTCGTTCGAGGACGAACATTTGTTTAAGAGGGAGAGAATGTACGACCCAACTTGTCGTTTTGAGAATTTGCGTCCCGTTCAGCGGCTTAAGGTCTCGAGCAGCTTCGTAATGTGTATTATGACTTGCGTGGCTGGTCGAGTTTGGTTTTCAGATGATTCGGGATTAAATTGAAACAACAATTCTTATTTTAGAAGCTTAAGTGAGAAGAGTTGACTGGAGTTTGAATTTTATGCAAATGACTCCGGAATGGAGTTTTGGTAATTTCAATAGCTTCGTAGGGTGATTTTAGACTTAGGGGTACATCCGGATCTGGATTTGGAAGTCCGTGGGATAATTCGGCGCATTATGACAAAAATTGGAAAGTAAAAGTTTTAGAAGGTTGAGAGGTTTGACCGAGGGTTGACTTTATTGATAACGGGTTCGGATTTTGATTTCGGAAGTTGGAATAGGTCCTTATGTCATATATGACTTGTGTGCAAAATTTGAAGTCATTCCGGATTGATTTGATCTGTTTCGGCACACGATATAGAATTTGGAAATTTCTTAAACTTATAAGTTCGATTCGAGGTGCAATTCATAATTTCAACATTGTTTGATATGATTTGAGACCTCGAGTAGGTCCGCATTGGGTTATGGGACTTGTTGGTGTATTCGGATGAGGTCTCAAGTGGCTCGGATGAGTTTCGAACGACTTTTGTATCGTTTTGGAATTTTTTGTTAAGGCTGGTTTTGGGAAAAGTTTGGTGTTGTCGCACCTGCGGACCACTGGGCGCAGGTGCGAGGGTTGCATGTGCGAGGATGGAGGCACAGAAGCAAAATGTGGGGGCTGGTGTTAGGTCGTAGAAGTGGGAAAATGGTGCGCACCTGCGACATCGCAGGTGCGTAAAATTGTAGCGCAGAAGCGACAAGCTTAGCAGATGCGCAATTGGGCCCCGCACCTGCGATTGCGCAGAAGCGGAGAAGAGCCCACAAGTGGGAGGGATCTGTTGGCCAGTGGACTTCATAGAAGCGTAATATTTGGTCGCAAAAGCGACTCCGCAGATGCGTGTATTTCCTCGCATGTGTGAAACTAGGCAGAAACATTAAGGATCGAATTTGGTCATTTCTTCATTTTCGTTTTGGGGTTTGAAGTCTCAGTTTTGGGCGATTTTGGAGGAGTTTTCCATGAGTTTGAATTGGTTAAGTGTTTCTTAATCGATATTGATTATATTTCGTGATTCCATACACATTTGCATCATTAATTAGTGAATTAATTGGAAGAAAATGGGTTTTTTTGTGAAATCTTTTAAAAACTAAAAATGAAGATTTGAAGAGCGATTCGTTAACGGAATTTGATAATTTTGATATGGTTGGACTCGTATCGGAATGGGTGTTCGGATTTCATAAAATTTTGACGGGTTCCGAGATGTTGAATTCTCATCACCAAAAGAAAAAATGTCTTTGAATGTCAATTCAAAAGTATCAAGAATTCCAACTAGTAGACTTGTTTTAAGGTTCTTTTGACTAGTTAATTGACTTGAATTCAAGTGATAATTTTTTTTAAAAAAAAACTTTTAATTTTATTTAGCATTGATTTTTAAGGATGTCAAGGTTGTATATGACATGTTCTTTAGAGAACTTAAGTTATATATACTGAAAGTACAAATATTTATTTACATTATTGTAACGACCCAAAATCTCACCTGTCGTGATGGCGCCTATCTCAATACTAGGAAAACCGACAATCTCAATAATATACCATATCTTTTGAATTTGAAAGCATAATATTTAAATTCAGCGGAAAAAATCTCACAAATATAGATATAAACACTCCCCAAAACCCGGAGTCACTAAGTACATGAACATCTAATATGAATACAAAGTATGACTGATAAAAACACCGTCTGACAGTATAGAATAATATAATAACTGAGAGAAAGAGAGAGTCAAGGTTAGCGGACGCCGGAAGCTATCTTGATAGTCTCCGACGGATAGCACTCTTAGATCTAACAGTCGTCGTGTCCGAAAGCACCTGGATATGCACACGAGGTACAAAGTGTAGTATGAGTACAACCAACTCAATAAGTAACAAGACTAACCTCTGGGTTGAAAGTAGTGACGAGCTCCGCTGGTACAGTCCAGTACATAAATAATGGTACAGAAATGTAAGCATGCTTTCAAGTTCAACAGTTAAACTCAGTACAAGCAAAATAGATCAATACTGCATGATATGAGGAATGTGACATCTCAGCGGAAAGACCTCATGTACTACTAGTCACTAATCATTCGGCCACTCGGTACTGTTTATGGCCAATCCAGCCTAGAGATATTCTATCCCGTATATATATATATATATATATATATATATATATATATATATATATATATATATATATATATATACACACACACACACACACACTGACAGTCAGTCACTCAGTACCGTATAAGGCCAATCCAGCCCTGGGGTAATTTATCCCCAAATGCAAATGATACGGACAAGATCCATGTCCAGGAAAAATTCATCACAATATAAATAAGTAAGGCAAGTCCATGCCATGGGAAGTCCATCCCGAATATATAATCATCTACGCTCATGGGGGTATGTACAGACTCCGGAGGGGCTCCTTCAGCCCAAGCGTAATATAAAGCCGATATGGCCTACTGCAGGCGGGCAGTCCCGATCCCTATAATAAATAAGCCAATAAGGCCTGCTGCAGGCGGGCAGCCCCGATCCATATAATAATAAAGCCTATAAGGCCTGCTGCGGCATGCAACCCGATCCTATAACAATAATAATATATATAAAGCCAATATGGTCTGCTGCGACGCGCAACTCGATCCCATAAATATCCTCACAATGGATGAATATAATTGAGTGTGAAATGTACATTTTTAAAATAATTAATTCAACAGCAACACGACCCTATGGGTCCCAATATATCGGCACGTAGCCTAAACATGATATTTAATAAGAGCCTCATCTCATTTTCTCTAACATGTGGAAGATACACGGATAATAGCATAGTTCTTTAATTTTTCAACTCCATAGAATTTATTTTTAAGTCATAATTTCTATGGTGCACGCCCACACGCTCGTCACCTAGCATGTGCGTCACCTCCAACAATTGATATAACACAACATTTAGGGATTCATACTTTCCGAACCAAGGTTAGAAATGTTATTTACCTCAAACCGTGTAATTTCTTACTCCGCAATGCCCTTGCCTCGTGAATTGGTCTCCGAAAATCTCGTATCTATCCACAATTAATTCGATTCAGTCAATACAAATTATTGGAATTAATTCTATAAGAAAATATTAATTTTTCCAACAAAATTCAAAATTCAACTCAAATATTGCCCGTGGGGCCCATGTCTCAGAACCCGTCAAAAGTTACAAAATCTGAAAGCCTATTCAACCACGAGTGTAACCATACTAATTTTACCAAATTCCGACATCAACTCGACCTCCAAATCCTAAAATCATATTTTCAAATCCCTAGTTCCAAATCCCTGATTTACACCTCAAAATCATGTAATCTAGTCGGATTATGCGATGATAATTCAATATTATGGAGTAGAAATAATCACAAGTGACTTACCTTAAGATTTTCCGTAATTTCTCCCTCAAAAATCGCCCCAAGCCGTGTTCTTTCGTTCAAAAATATTGAAATGAGCTAAAAAATAAAACTGCTCAATAAAAACACTATTTGGGTTGCTAAAAGCCCAATTCCCGTCACTAAAAGTGCCAAATCTGGCCGCTAGAGGTGCGCACCAGAACCTGTTGCACCAGCAATATTTATTTTCACTAAAAAGGTTCTAACTCCATCATACGAACTCGGAATTCGATGATTCTTGTTCGTATGAGTCACAAATAATAATACAAACCTAGTCCTTCAATCGAAACTCAATTCGGAGCTCATTTGCGGAATGCGATACCAATTTCGTTTGTTAAATAATTAACTCATATTTCACGCTAAAAACCCAATAGCGACTTGATGAAATTAGACAAAACATTCCAGACAATTCCTATAATTCATTATCAAGCTCCCGAAAGTCTCAAAATCGAATTTCGATCTCTAGAAGTAAAAATGGACATTTGGATCATTACATGGTTATGTTGTTCTGCCTTGTTTCGTGTGCCAAACAATCCTGGAATTCTCTTTTGATGCATCCAATGGATTCCTTGTGAAAGTTTAGTCAAGTTAGGCTTTTGAATCACCCAATTTAGCCTTAAATGAGGGAGATATGATGTTTTGAAGATTTAAATGAAATCTGGAAATTTAAGGGATAAAAGTGACATTTTCGTAATTATTTTACACCAGAAAATCAGCAACGAAAGGACTTTCGTTTTACCACCCAAAACTCATTCGGAACCTCCCGGACACAAACCATATATGCGTTTCAATCATAAAACACGCTACGAACCTGCTCGTGTGCTCGAAACACAAAAAAGAGGTCATCTTGACCCGATATTGACCATGGTCAAACTCTAAATCCTTAACTTAACTAGTTTCTCAACGAGTGATCCAAAACACACCCGAGCCCCTCGGGACCCCATTCAATCATACCAACAAGTCTTAAAACACGATACGAACTTAGTCGAAACCTCAAATCACATAAAACAACGCTAAACCATGAATCATACTCCAATTCAAGCCTAATGAAACTAAGAATTTTCAACTTCTACATTCAGCGCCGAAACCTATCAAATCAAGTCCAATTGACCTCAAATCACACAAGTCATAAATGACATAACAGACCTATTCCAATTTCCAGAATCAGATTCCCACCCCGATATCAGAAAGTCAACTCCCCGATCAAACTTCCAAACTTAAATTTCCTATTTTCGCCATTTCTAGCCTAATTTAGCTACGGACCTCAAAATAAATATCCGGACACACTCCTAAGTCCGAAATCACAATATGAAGCTATTAGAATCATCAAAACTCTATTCTGAGGTCGTTTACACATAAATCAACTTTCAGTCAACTATTTCAACTTAAGCTTCCATATTTGGAGACTAAGTGTCTCGACTCATTTCAAAACCTCACCGGGCCTAATCCAATTACCCCGGCAAATCATAAAACAACTATAAAGTATAAATTGAGCTATAAATGGGGGAACGGGGTTATAATATTCAAAACGACCGGCCGGGTCACTACATTCTCCCCCACTTAAACATACGTTCGTCCTCGAACGTGCCAAGGGTTGTTTCCAAGCCATCAAATCATTATTCCATCTTACCACGCACGTACCCGACGGTGATCCCACGCCACCCTATTCCATATAGGCCTGACAATACCACATAATTGAAGATCATTACTTCAACATTAGCCCATAAACCTTGGAATTCAATTTCCAACATTTAGAATTTCTTTTCAAGACCTGAATCTCACATCTACACACTGTATGAGTCTGAACAAGCTGTATCAAGCCATAACCATAACCCCAAATATAATCACGTAACATACTACACGACTCGCATGCTCTAGCACCATTTCCGATCACAGTAACTACTCCAAACTAACCCGATAATAGTATTAAACCCCATATCAAGCCAAACCTAGTTCCAAAACCTTCGTACACTGATGATATTTAAAGAAACACGCGAAATCTCACAACAAATTATTAGATTAACAAGTCATGGAGCTCTCTCACCCCAACTCGAACCATAATCACTTTCTAAGCCGACTTTTGATGTCATCCTCCCAAATATACCGTAATCAAATCCGATAGCACACATTCTAGGCCCAATGACCTTATAATTTTAAACACAAGTATCCCACAAACATGCCATACCAATATAACTCAAGCCACAACTGCGCAACCTGTGTACCCAAAAATAGAAAATGTCTCAAAGAAGAGAATTGTATTGCGAGTTCAACAAGCACCACCACAACTGCAATGCTATAAGCTCATTATATATAGTAGAACCAAGACACACAAATTTAATAACAGTAACCAGCTCTTCTAGAGCTCAAATTAACATCACTCGCACGGACAACTTCACGTGCTATAGTATCAATATCTGAACTTGCACGGACAACTCACGTGCTATAGTATCAATATCTGGACCCGCGCGGACAACTCACATGCTAATAATATCAGTATATTGATCCGCACGGACAACTCACGTGCCAATAATATAATTCGCATGGCATGGTCACAGGCCTCCCAGTCCAAGCATATCATACAGGAGTAATCAAATAAGTACACATGTATATGATAAATGAATTAAGATTCTCATGATCTTGGACTGGTATAAATAATATGCCATAGAGTAGGCAGGTGCAAAGTGTGCTATCACCACTCAAATCGGAAAGTTAACATAGAAATAGTAACTACCCAATTTATTCAGGGAATTAGTCTCTTTGTAACCTCAAGTGTAGTCCAGATAGTTCTCGATAAAGGTATGAATATGAGAAACGTTATAACTTTACGCTTAACAGTTAACTCTAGGCATATCATAGCCCAGGAATTCTTCTGAGTATGAATACTTGCTCTGACGCCCACACATGGGCTCAAACTATACATATATGCGCACTCATAGCGCGTAGCTATTACCAATAATTAACGCAACTAGTGCCTCCACTGAATTTAAATAAAATACTCACCTCAATCAGGCTGCAACCTTGAAACAATATGCTTCTGAGAACTCCCAGTCTCCAAATTCATAGGACACATGAATCATCATAACTAATCCCAATTCTAGCATTCAAATGACTAACACATCTTTCATGCACGATCATGTGAAAAGTACGAGAATCTCATTATCAACTCTGAGTCACCAACAAATTACATACCCCGTTAGTTAGAAACCTTTCTCTTGCTTCTTTTCAGGAGGAAATCACAATACATAATATGTCCACCACACTGGTAGAAAAATATTTGATTCGAATCATGATAGAAACCATCAAGGACTCTTCAAAACCCATTTGTACATAACTGAGCTATTAGAGTTGAATCTCACTATCTCCACCAAGCCATGCAGGTCATCCAAATATCCGTAGAGCCTCACCCCATCATAATTACCCAAAAGAACCGAGCATACCATTACTATAGTGGTCTAGCCTACTACCAAGTTGTCCTATTATCTTTTCTCTGAGTTTCTTCTAAATTACCCTCAGGTTGACACTTCTCCTTGTCAGAACACTATGATCCTAATCCAAAGCTCACTACAAGACTTCCTAACATAAAATCACACCGCCCTAAGGCCCATAAGCCATTATATTCTTCTTAAGCACCTCCATAAATACCACAACCATAATACTCACTCTTAAGGACCTTATGTGAATTTAAAATTGTTCCTCTTTCCTTTCTTATGCTGAAATGTATAATCCATAGTCAAACAAAATTACCGCACGGCCCGACACCATTAAACGTAACTCTCAAATTCTATCTATACACAAATCCAGAAACATTATCGATTACTATATATAAATCTCGAACCTATTAGAACCTTCTCGGGAGTCACCCACTTTGCTCAAATTTAAATTGCACCGTCCAAACGAGCTGAAAGACACTTGCCCCATTAGCACAACAACACTTAAAGAGGTAACCCTGCCTTAACACCACCTATCAAATTCATACTTCGTGCGCACTACATCCTTCACAAATAACAACTCACTCATCCCATGATTTTCATACACTCATAAAGCGCAATATAACTCGTATTTAGGAATTTTAGTACTCGAGTCATCCTCGATCTCAACCTATGCAAGTCATAACTAATCCACAAGTATGTCTCAGACCAAAACTAAAATTTAACATATAACCCTAAAATTGAATTGTCAATAACAGGCTCTCCCACTTGGCTCAAAGCCATAAATTAAAACACTCGATAACTCACAATAACCATACTCTATTACTTTCATAATACCGCAGTCAGTTCAACGAAAATTCTTCTCAAGCTCATGCAACGCCAACCATAAATATATCTCAATCATCCGCTAAACTCACATTCATTCTCTTAACACTCAAGTCAACTTTCTCAACCGGATTCCAGATTCAAATCTCATCACCTACGCTCCGCTGGCAGAAAAGAAACTCTCCACTCAATATTATAAGGAACACACCTACGTAGATTACTCCGCAAGAGATAACCCACATGCTTAGTCTCAAATTGGCATCTTGTTATACCCTTTCGCAGCCATAATTACTACGCAATCACTTAATCTTTCTGAGTCTAAACTCATTAACAAGGCATGAAAATCTACTTTGCTCCACAATTAAACAGCATGACACATCCCTAAACGCACTCACAACTCAATACTGTACGACACATCAAAACATGAATTAAGTACCCAATAGAAGACTCTTGAGTGACAAGTAAACTTTATTCGTCTCATTTAACCCACCTGAACACATCTCGTGTTCACATCATACTCATCATATAGTCATTCAACCGCCCATCGAGCCACAAATTCCACTCATAGGGATATTACCAATGCATAAGTCCAAACGCACAACTTCTCACATCCGAAACTACCGAGCTTAAGTTGCGGTATAACCCTGGCCTCAAGTCCTCCAGACTGGCACATCACCAAACACTGAATACTCATCTCGAACCTCATTCATGGAATCACAATGGCCACAAAGGGTGCCTCAGTTGGCCCCGCCGGCTCAACTATATCTGGATTTTTCTCCTGAGCTGGAGCAACTGGTGGTGCTACAGGTGCTACTCTAACTGCTGTACGAGCTACACCTTGACCTCTACCATGGCCCCGGCCTCTCGCGGCCCTAACTGGTGGCACTGGTGGCTAACCGTCTGATCCGGTAGTACGTGTCCTCACCATATTGAGAGAATAAAATAACAGAAATTTAATTTTTGGAATCAACAAATTTGCACGATAGAATACAAGAAAATGAAATATTCCCTAAGGGTTCGGCAGCCTCCCGAAGATAAGTACAGATGTCTCCGTACCGATCCACAAGACTCAACTAAACCTGCTCATGACTCGTGAGACCTATGTAACCTAGTCTCTGATACCAACTTGTCACAACCCAAAATCTCACTTGTTGTGATGGCGCCTATCTCAATACTAGGCAAGCCGACAATCTCAATAAAATACCATATCTTTTAAATTTGAAACCATAATATTTAAATTCAGCGAAAGAAATCTCACAAATATAGATATAAACACTCCCCAAAATTCGGTGTCACTAAGTACGTAAGCATCTAATATGAATACAAAGTCTGACTGATAAAAATACCGTCTGACGGTATAGAATAATATAATAACTGAGAGAAAGAGAGAGTCAAAGTTAGGGGACGCCAGGAAACTACCTTGATAGTCACCGACGGATAACACTCTGAGATCTAACAGTCGCCGTGTCCGAAAGCACCTGGATCTGCACTTGAGGTGCAGAGTATAGTATGAGTACAACTAAATCAATAAGTAACAAGACTAACCTCTGGGCTGAAAGTAGTGACGAGTTCCGTTGGTACAGTCCTGTAAATAAATAATGGTACATAAATGTAGGCATGCTTTCAAGTTCAACAGTTAAACTCAGTACTAGCAAAATAGATCAATTATGCATGATATGAGGAATGTGGCATCTTAGTGGAAAGACCTCATGTACTACTGGTCACTAATCATTCGGTCACTCGATACTGTTTATGTCCAATACAGCCCAGGGATATTCTATCCCGTATATATATACACATCGACTAACAGTCACTCACTCAGTACCGTATAAGACCAATTCAGCCCTGTGGTAATTTATGCCCAAATATAAATGATACGGACAAGATCTATGTCTAGGGAAATTTCATCACAATATGAATAAGTAAGGCAATTCCATGCCCTGGGAAGTCCATCTCGAATATGTAATCATCTACGCTCACTGGGGGTGTGTACAGACTCTGGAGGGGCTCCTTCAGCCCAAGTATAATATAAAGCCGCTATGGCCTACTACAGGCGGGCAGTCCCGATCCATATAATAAATAAGCCTTTAAGGCCTGCAGCAGGCGGGCAGCCCCGATCCATATAGTAATAATATATATAAAGCCTATCAGACCTACTGCAGGAGGGCAGCCCTGAAATTGGTATCGCATTGAGAAAATGAGCTCCGAATTGAGTTTCGATTGAAGGACTAGGTCCAAACATGAGCTCCGAATCGGGGGCTGCCCGCCTGCAGCAGGCCATAGTCGCTTTATATATATTATTGCTATATGGAACAGGGTTGCCTGCCTGCAGCAGGACTTATAGGCTTTATTATTATACGGATCGGGATTGCCTGCCTGCAGTAGGCCATATCTGCTTTATATCACGCTTGGGCTGAAGGAGCCCCTCCGGAGTCTGTACACACCCCTAGTGAGCAAAGATGATTATATATTCGGGATGGACTTCCCATGGCATGGACTTGCCTTACTTATTTATATTGTGATGAATTTTCCCTGGACATAGATCTTGTCCGTATCATTTGCATTTGGGGATAAATTAACCCAGGGCTGGATTAGCCTTATACGGTACTGAGTGACTGACTATCACTCGATGTGTATATATATATACGGGGTGGAATATCCCTGGGTTGGATTGGCCATAAACAGTACCGAGTGACCGAATGATTAGTGACCAGTAGTACATGAGGTCTTTCCACTAAGATGTCACATTCCTCATATCATGCAAAATTGATCTATTTTGCTAGTACCTAGTTTAACTGTTGAACTTGAAAGCATGCCTACATTTCTGTACCATTATTTATGTACTGGAATGTACCAGCGGAGCTCGTCACTACTTTTAGCCCAGAGGTTAGTTTTGTTACTTATTGAGTTGGTTGTACTCATACTACATTCTGCACCTCGTGTGCAGATCCAGGTGCTTTCGGACACGGCGACTGTTAGATCTCAGAGTGATATCCGTCGGAAACTATCAAGGTAGCTGCCTGGCGTCCGCTAACCTTTACTCTCTTTCTCTTAGTTATTATACTGTTCTATACTGTCAAACGGTGTTTTTATCAGTCAGACTTTGTATTCATATTAGATGTTCATGTACTTAGTAACACCAAGTTTTGGGGAGTGTTTATATCTATATTTGTGAGATTTCTTCCGCTGAATTTAAATTTTATGCTTTCAAATTTAAAAGATATTGTATTTTATTGAGATTGTCTGCTTGCCTAGTATTGAGATAGGCGCCATCACGACATGTGAGATTTTGGGTCGTTACAAGTTAGTATCAGAGCCTAGGTTGCATAGGTCTCTCGAGTCATGAGCAGGTTTAGTAGAGTCTTGTGGATCGGTACGGAGACGTCTGTACTTATCTTCGAGAAGCTGCCGAACCCTTAGGAAAATTTCACTTTCTTGTATTATGTCATGCGAATTTGTTGATTCGGGAAACTAAAAAATTGTTATTCTATTCTCTCACAGATGGTGAGGACACGTACTACCGGATCGGACAGTCAGCCACCAGTTACACCAGTTAGGGCCGCGAAAGGCCGGGTCCGAGGTAGAGGTCGAGGTTTAGCTCGTACACCAGTTGGAGCAGCACCTGTAGCACCCCCAGTTGCTCCAGCTCAGGAGTAGATTCTAGACATAACTGAGCTGATAGGACCAGCTCAGGCACCAGCTATGCCCATTGTGATTCCAGGCCTTCACGAGGCTTTGGCCCAGATATTGACAGTTTGCACTGGCCTTGCTCAGGTGGTTTTTGCTCAGGCCGCACCTGCCACTTCTTAGGCCGGGGGAGGTAATCATACCCCTATTGCCCGTACTCCAGAGTAGGTAGTGCAGGGACTTCAGATACTGGGGGGCACTACCAGCCCAGCCGGCTGCAGCTGCTCACACCCCGGTAGTCCCCTTTATGGCAGATGATGAGCAGAGGAGACTTGAGAGATTTGGGAGGCTTCGACCTCCATCATTTAGCGGTGCTGAGTTAGAAGATGCTTAGGGTTTTCTGGATAAGTGCCAGCGGATACTTCAGACATCGGGTATTCTGGAGACCAGCGGGGTCTCATTCAATACTTTTCAGTTTTTTGGGGATGCTTTCAGATGGTGGGAGGCTTATGAGAGGGGCAAGCCAGTAGGTGCAGCACCACTTATATGGCAGTAGTTCTCTGTTCTCTTTTTGGAGAAGTTCGGGTTGCAGTCTCGCAAAGAGGAGCTGCGCAGATAGTTTGAACAGCTTTGGCAGGATGGCATGTCTGTGACCCAGTACGAGATGAGGTTTTTTGAGTTGGCTCATCACGCAATATGGTTGGCTCCCACTGACAGAGAGAGGATTAGGAGGTTTAATGATGGCCCCACGTATCAGCTGCGGTTGCTTATGACTAGGGATAAGGTATCTGGTGCCACTTTTGACGAAGTGGTTGACATTGCTAGGCAGATAGAGGTGGTACCTAGCCAGGAGTGTGGTGAGAGGCAGGCCAAGAGGCCTCGAGGTTTGGGTGGTTCTGGTGGGGTACCTTCTGGAGGGCAATCCTACCACAGTAGGGGTCGCCCTTATAGGCACGCTCAGACGGGTCGTCCAGTTCACCATGGTGCATCATCTAGCCATGGTCCATACACTTATCATCAGGGTCAGTCATCTCTTAGTGCTCTGCGAGCGCAGAGTACGTCCTATGCTCCTTCAGTTCAGGGTTCATTTTCACCAGGTGCTTCTAGCAGTTATTCTGGTTCTCGAGGTCCGCCTCAGAACTCGCCACCATTTTTTGAGAGGGATTGTTATGAGTTTGGAGAGCTGGGTCATGTGAGGAAATATTGTCCCCGCCTTTACAGGTCCAGTTCAACAGATGAGTCAGGTTACTACTTCTGCACCAGTTGCTCCACCACCCGCCCAGCTAGCTCGGGATGGGGCTCAGTCAGCTAGGGGTTGCCCAAGAGGGGGAGGCCGATCAGGTGGCGGTCAGGCCCAATTCTATGCTTTTCCTGCCAGGCCAGATGTCGTTGCTTCAGATGTAGTGATCACATGTATTGTCTCAGTGTGCCACAGGGAGGCTTCTATATTATTTGACCTTGGTTCCACTTATTCATATGTATCATCGTATTTTGATCATTATCTGGATATGCCCCGTGAGTCCTTAGTTTTACTTGTTCGTGTATCTACGCCGGTGGGCGATACTATTACTGTGAACCGTATGTATCGGCCGTGTGTGGTAACTATCGGGGGGATAGAGACTAGAGTTGATCTTGCTCCGTATGGTAGATTTCGATGTAATTATGGGTATGGATTGGTTGTCTCCATGTTATGTTATTCTGGACTATCACGCAAAAACTGTAACATTAGCAATGTCAGGGTTGCCGAAGATCGAATGGAGAGGTTCACTAGATTATGTTCCCAGTAAGGTAATTTCCTATTTGAAGGCCCAACGTATGGTTGGGAAAGGGTGTTTGTCATATTTGTCCTTTCTGAGAAATGTTGATGCAGACACTCCTACTATTGATTATGTACCGATAGTGCGAGACTTTCCAGATGTATTTCCTGCAGACCTGCCGGGTATGCACCCGATAAGGATATTGATTTCGGCATTGACTTGGTGCCTGGCACTCAGCCCATTTCTATTCCTCTGTATCGTATGGCACTAGCTGAATTGAAAGAATTGAAAGAGCAACTTCAAGAACTTCTTGATAAGGGGTTTATTAGGCTTAGTATGTCACCTTGGGATGAACCAGTTCTATTTGTGAAAAAGAAATATGATACTATGCGGATGTGTATCGACTACACGCAGTTGAACAAAGTTACAATAAAAAATAAATACCCTTTGTCACGTATTGATGATTTATCTGACCAACTTCATGGAGCGAGGGTATTCTCAAAAATTGATTTGAGATCTGGGTATCACCAATTAAAAATTCAGGACTCGGATATTCTAAAGACGACATTCAGGACCCATTATGGTCACTATGAATTTCTTGTGATGTGTTTTGGGCTAACCAACGCCCCAGCGGCATTTATGCACTTGATGAATAGTGTATTCCAGTCGTATCTTGATTTATCTGTCATAGTATTTATTGATGATATCTTGGTGTACTCACGTAGCCAAAAAGAACATGCACAACATTTGAGTATTGTACTACAGAGACTGAGGGAGGAGAAACTTTATGCCAAATTCTCCAAGTGTGAGTTCTAGCTTAGTTCGGTGGCATTCTTAGGACACATAATGTCCAGTGAAGGAATTAAGGTGGATCTGAAGAAAATAGAGGCAGTTCAGAGTTGGCTCAGGCCATCTTCAGCTATTAAGATTCGGAGTTTTCTTGGCTTGGCTTATTATTATCATCGCTTTTTGGAGGGTTTCTCGTCTATTGCATCATCCTTGACTAAATTGACCCAGAAAGGTGCTACGTTCAGGTGGTCGGATGAGTGTGAAGAGAGATTTCAGAAGTTCAAGACTGCCTTGACCATAACTCCAGTTCTAGTTTTGCCTTCAGCTTCAGGCTCTTATATAGTGTATTGTGATGCTTCTCGAATTGGTATTGGGTGTGCCTTAATGCATGAAGGTAGAGTGATTGCTTATGCTTCGCGCCAGTTGAAGCCACATAAAAAGAACTACCATGTCTATGATTTAGAATTGGCAGCCATTGTACATGCATTTAAAATTTGGAGGCACTATCTCTATGTTATGTCTTGTGAGGTATTTACAGATCATCGGAGTCTTCAGCACTTATTCAAACAGAAGGATCTAAATTTAAGGTAGCGGAGATGGTTTGAGCTGCTAAGGACTATGATATCACTATTTTGTATCATCCCGGGAAGGCCAATGTGGTGGCCGATGCCTTGAGTAGAAAGACAGTGAGTATGGGTAGCCTTGCATTCATTCCTGTTGGTGAAAGGCCTCTAGCAGTTGATATTCAGGCCTTGGACAACCAGTTCGTGAGATTAGATGTTTCGGAGCCCAATCGGGTTCTAGCTTGTGTGATTTCTCGGTCTTCTTTATATGATCGCATCATAGAGCGTCAGCATGATGATCCCCATTTGCTTGTCCTGAAGGACACAGTTCAGCACGGTGATGCAAAAGATGTTACTATTGGAGATGATGGGGTATTGAGAATGCAGGAGTCATATTTGTGTGCCAAATGTAGATAGACTGCGTGAGTTGATTCTTGAAGAAGCTCATAGTTCGTGGTATTCCATTCATTTGGGTGCCGCTAAGATGTACCAAGACTTGAGGCAGCACTATTGGTGGAGAAAAATCAAGAAATATATAGTTGGGTTTGTAGATCGGTGTTTAAATTGTCAACAGGTGAAATACGAGCATCAGAGACAAGGCGGATTGCTTCAAAAACTTGAAATTCTGGAGTGGAAGTGGGAGCGTATTACCATGGACTTCGTAGTCGGGCTCCCATAGACTTTGAGGAAGTTTGATGTTGTTTGGGTGATTGTGGATCGGTTAACCGAATCCGTGCATTTTATTCTAGTTGGTACTAATTATTCTTCGGAGCGGTTGGATGAATTTATATCCGCGAGATTGTTCGCCTGCACGGTGTGCCAGTGTCTATCATTTCAGATTGGGGCACGCAGTTTACATCACAATTTTGGAGAGCAGTGCAGCGAGAATTAGGTACACAGGTTCAGTTGAGTACGACATTTCACCCTCAGACAGACGGACAGTCCGAGCGCACTATTCAGATATTGGAAGATATGCTACGCGCTTATGTTATATATTTTGGAGGTTCTTGGGATCAATTTTTGCCACTTGCAGTGTTTGCTTACAATAACAACTACCAATCGAGCATTCAGATGGCTCTATATGAGGCTTTATATAGGAGACAGTGTCAGTCTCTGGTGGGTTGGTTTGGGTTGGGTGAGGCTAGGCTATTGGCTACTAATTTAGTTTAGGATGCTTTGAAAAAGGTTAAGTTGATTCAGGAATGACTTCACACGGTGCAGTCTAGACAGAAGAGTTATGCCGACCAAAAAGTTCGTGATGTTTCTTACATGGTAGGAGAGAAGGTACTACTCCGAGTTTTGCATATGAAGGATTTTATGAGATTTGGGAAGAAGGGCAAGTTGATTCCTAGGTATATTGAAACTTTTGAAATACTTATTAAGATCGAAAGGGTGGCTTATGAACTTGCATTGCAACCTAATCTATCGGATGTTCATCTAGGTTTTCATGCATCTATGCTCCGGAAGTATGTCGGCGATCCATCTCATGTTTTGGATTTCAGCACAGTGCAGTTGGATGGTAATTTGACTTATGATGAGGATCCAGTGGCCATTTTAGAATGGTAGGTTCAAAAGTTGAGATCAAAGAACATAGCTTCACTGAAAGTGCAGTGGAGAGGCCAGCCAATCGAGGAAGCTACTTGGGAGACAGAGCGGGAGATGCGAAGCAAATATCCACACCTATATGAGACTCCAGGTATAATTCTAAACCCGTTCGAGGACGAACGTTTGTTTAAGAGGGGGAGAATGTAATGACCCGGCCGGTCATTTTGAGAATTACAACCTCGTTCCCCCATTTACTGCTTAATTTATGCTTTATACTTGTTATGTGACTTGACGGGGTGATTGGTTCATGTCCGGTGAGGTTTTGGAATGAATTGGAACACTTAGTTCCAAGGTTTAAAACTTAAGTTAAAATAGTGACCGGATGTCGACTTATGTGTAAACGACCCTGAAATAGAGTTTTGATGATTCCAATAGCTCCGAATGGTGATTTTGGACTTAGGAGCATGTCCGAAAAATTATTTGGAAGCCCGTACTTAAATTAGGCTTGAAATTGCTAAAATAGAAATTTAAGTTTGGAAGTTTGACTAGGGAGTTGACTTTTTGATATTGGGGTCGGAATCCGATTATGGAAATTGGAATAGGTCATTTATGACTTGTGTGCAAAATTTGAGGCCAATCGGACTTGATTTGATAGGTTTTGGCATCGAATGTAGAAATTAAAATTTCTTAGTTTTATTAAGTGTGAATTGGGGTATGATTCGTGATTTTAGTGTTGTTTGAATTGATTTGAGGATTTGACTAAGTTCGTATGATGTTTTAGGACTTGTTGGTGTATTTGGTTGAGGTCCCAGGGGCCTCGGGTGAGTTTCAGATGGTTAACGAATCAAAAATTTGAACTTAGGAAAATCTGGAAATTTTGCTTCTGGTGTAACTGCACCTGTGAAGCTTTGATCGCAGGTGCGACACTGCATGTGCACAAGGACCATTGCAGAAGCGGCTAGGAGTGAAGGGCATGGCAGGTTGCGCAGGTGCGAAGTTTTTGCCGCACCTGCGAGGTCGCAGATACGGTTGATTGACCTTAGAAGCGAAAGGGGCAGTTTGGACTCATCGCAGAAGCGGACTAGTAGTCTGCAGAAGCGGATGCCAAAACCACAGAAGCGGTTGCGCATAAGCGGTTAAAATACAGCAGATGCGGAACCCCTGGGCAATATACATTTCGAAGGGGTTCCGAGTTTTGCCATTTTTGGACCTTCAAGCACAGTTTTTGGGGCGCCTTTCACAGAGAATTCACGGGAAACTTGAGGTAAGTCACTTGTGATCATTTCTACTCCATAATATTGAATTATCATCGAATAATTCGACTAGATTACATGTTTTAGAGGTATAAATCAGGAATTTGGACCTAGGGATTTGGAAATAAGATTTGATGATTTGGAGGTCGAGTTGATGTCGAAATTTGGTAAAATCTGTATGGTTAGACTCGTGGTTGAACGGGCATTCATATTTTGTAACTTTTATAGGGTTCCGAGACGTGGGCCCTACGGACAATTTTTGAGTTAAATTTCGAATTTTGTTGTAAAATTAGTATTTTCATATGGAATTAATTCCAATTATTTGTATTTACTGAAACGAATTAATTGTGACTAGATTCGAGGCGTTCAGAGGCCAATTCACGAGGCAAAGGCATAGCGGAGTAAGAGATTACACGGTTTGAGGTAAGAAACACTTCTAAACTTGGTTCTGAGGGTATGAATCCCCGAATTTGGTGTTATATTTGGAGGTTACGCACACGATAGTTGACGAGCGTGTGGACGTGCACCATAGAAATTGTGACCTGAACAAATTCTGTGAAGTTGTAAAATTAAAGAATCATGTTATTATCTGAACATTTTTCACGTGTTAGGAAAATTGTCTATAGAATTAGCTAAGATTCTCCAGAAGAGAAAGATTTATATAGCTTGTGTCCAAGAGACTAGGTGGGTAGGGTCTAAGGCACGAGAGGAAGATGAGTTTTAACTGTGGCACTCAGGAGGTAAGAGGGGTAGGAACCGAGTGGGCATCTTGTTGGACAAAGATCTCAGAGAGCTAGAGGTAGATGTTAGGCAGGTGAATGATAGGCTGATGGCTATTAAATTAGTTGTTGGAGGGCGTACTTTGAATGTTATTAGCACTTCACGCCCCAAGTGGGCCTGGATGAGGAGGTTAAAAGGTTCTTTTGGGAAGGTTTGGATGAGGTTGTGCATATATACCGCCCACTGAAAGGATATTCATATGAGGGGATTTTAATGGGCATATTGGTAGGTCTGCTGGGGGCTATGATGAGGTGCATGGCGGCTTTGGATTTGGAGTCAGAAACGGAGGAGGTACGTCGCTATTGGATTTCGCTAAGGCATTTGATTTGGTGATAGCAAACACGAGTTTTCTGAAGAGGGAGGAGCACTTGGTTACCTTCAAGAGCATAACGGCCAAGACCCAAATTGACTATATTCTTCTCCGGAGGTGTGATAAAGGTCTGTGTACTGATTGTAAGGTTATTCAGAGTGAGAAAATCACGACCCAACATAGGCTTTTGGTGATGGACCTAGACAACGTGCTGAAGAGGATGAAGAGAGTTGGGTGTGGTCGACCGAAGATCAGGTAGGGAGATCTGACTAAGGACAATGCTCAGGAGTTGCAAGAGAAGTTGTTGGCTGTAGGGGCTTGGAGAAGTAGTGCGGATGCGAGTAGTATGTGGACGAGGAAGGAAGACTGCATTAGGGAGGCTGCTAGAGAGGTGTTAGGGGTCTTTAAAGGTTATGCTGGAGGCCACAAAGGAGACTGGTGGTGGAATGGGGAGGTCCAAAGGAAAGAAGAAGCCAAGAAAGCAGCATATTTGTAGTTAGTAGAGAGCACAGACAAGGAGGAGAAGAGGAAAATCAGAGAAGGGTATAAGAAGGCTAAGAAGGAGGCGAAATTAACGGTCACAGAGGCTAAGACTGCAACATTTGCTCGTTTGTATGGAGAATTGAGGGACAAATGCGGAGGCATAAAGTTGTTTTGGCTGGCTGAGGTGAGGGAGAGGAAGACTCATGATCTGGACCAAGTGAGGTGCATCAAAGATGAGAACAATAGAGTTTTAATGGAAGAGGCACAGATCAAGCGAATGTGGAAGGATTACTTTCAGGAACTCCTGAATGAAGAGGGGGATAAAAGCATTGTGCTGGGCGATTTGGAGCAATCCGAGAGCCATTGTGATTTTGGGTACTGTAGGCGCTTTAGTCTCGAAGAGATTGCGGGGGCGATGCGTAAGATGAGCAGGGACAGAGTGACCGGGCCAGTTGAGATCCCAGTTGAATTTTGAAGGTATGCGGGTAGGGCTGGATTGGAGTAGCTAACTGGGTTTGAAGATACCTGAGGAGTGGATGTAGAGTACGGTGATCCCATTCTATAAGAACAAAGGAGATATCCAAAGTTGCAACAATTATAGGGGTATCAATTTGCTTAGTCACACTATGAAAGTGTGGGAGAGAATGCTAGAAGTGGGGGTTAGTAAGACGGTGTCTATTTATGAGAACCAGTTCAGTTTCATGCCGAGACGTTCGATTACGGAAGCCATACATCTTGTTAGGAGGTTGGTGGAACAGTATATGCATAGGAAGAAAGATTTGTATACGGTGTTTATTGACCTAGAGAAAGCGTACGACAAGGTCCTTCGGGAGGTTCTTTGGAGATGCTTGGAGGCTAGAGGTGTTCCTATAGAGTACATTAGAGGGATTAAGGACATGTATGATGGATCTAAGACTCGGGTGAGGACAGTGGGAGGAGACTCGGAACAATTTTCGGTTGGGATGGGGTTACACCAAGGAACTGCGCTTAGTCCGTTCTTATTTACTTTGGCGATGGATACGCTGACATGTCATATTCAAGAGGAGGTGACACGGTGTATGTTATTCATTGGAGACATAGTGCTGATTGATGAGACGCGAGGCGGTGTCAACAAAAAGTTGGAGGTTTGGCGATAGACCTTAGAGTGTAAGGGTTTCAAGTTGAGCAAGACGAAGACGGAGTACCTAGAATGCAAGTTCAGCATAGTGTCAGGGGGAGCAGATATAGACGTGAGGCTTGATTCATAAGTGATGCCCAAGAGAGGAAGTTTCAAGTATCTCGGGTCAGTTATCCAAGGGGTCATGGAGATTGATGAGGATGTCACACACCGTATAGGGGCGGGGTAGATGAAATAGAGGCTAGCATCCAACATTCTATGCAACAAGAATGTGCCACCAAAACTTAAGTGTCAGTTCTACATGGTGGCGGTCAGAGCGGCAATGCTGTACGGGGCAGAATGCTGGCCAGTCAAGAACTATCATATCCAGAAGATGAATGTCGCCAAAATGAGGATGTTGCGATGGATGTGCGGGCACACTAGGTTGGACAAGATTAGGAATGAGGTTATTCAGGAGAAAGTGGTGTGGCCCCTATGGAAGATAAGATGCTTTTGTGCATGTGAGAAGGAGAAGCTTAGATGCCCTAGTGAGGAGGTGTGAACGGCTGGCGCTGGTAGGTAGGAGAAGAGGTAGATGGCAGCCTAAGAAATACTGGGGAGAGGTATCAGGCAGGACATGTCGCAACTTTAGCTTATTGAGGACCTGACCCTTGACAGGAGTGTATGAAGGTCGAAGATTAGGGTAGAAGGGTAATAGACCGTCGTGTGTTTTTTGATATAGTCCAGGTTTATTAGGGCTAGCTGACTAGTACATTGTCTTTGATTCTTAGAATGCCAATATTAGGGTTATTTTAGTACTATCTTCCGCTTCGATTTTTTAGTACCCTGCCGTGTTACTGCTTGTCGCTATTACTTTTGCTATTGCTACTATTTTCTTCCATTTATTTTCTCCTTTCCTTACATTATTGATATTATTTTCCTGGTCTTGTTGTTGTTATTTACTTGTTTATGTTCTTCCTCTCGAGCCGAGGGTCTTCCGAAAATAGCCTCTCCGCCCTTTAGGGTAGGGGTAAGGTTTGCGGACACGTTACCCTCCTCAAACCCCACTTGTGGGATCCTACTGGGTTGTTATTATTGTTGTTGATGAGGCCATTGGACTTTCTCGAGATGTTATTGAATAGTTCAGCTGGACTCACTAACAAAAGAATGGTCTTGTTTTGAAAGTGAATGTTTTGTGCATTTTCTTCTTATACTCTTTATTTTGAATGCTGAATCTCTTTTCTCCTTATTGCTCTTAAAAAGCATTTACGCAAGTTGAATTATGATAATCGACCCAACAATAGCACCAGATAAGATAGAAACTGTAGGGGGTGGCACTGTGGCAGCAACAGAATGTGTTCTTGCCAATGGCCCTCACATAATCCTGGATTACCTAGAAAACGAAGTAAAACTGATATTGCCAGGAACTGAATACTGAACTTAGTGTAAGTGATATTGAATTCTGCTCCGGTCTTTCTCATCCAAAAAGATTAGGTACATGAAATACTTTGATTTGTTCCTGTATACTAATCAGAAAAGAACAGGCTAGCAAATGTTTATGTAAATATAACTAGTATAAATCTGGTTTATCATATCTTATTGATTTTGGAGCAAGTATTTGCCGTTCTGAGTAGTTTAAGTATGTTTCGGCGCGTTGGGAGTAAGTTAGAAGAACTTAGAGTTCATATTTTGATTCAATCGGTTTGGAGTGTGATTCTTAGATTTGAGGTTATTTTGTGCGTTCCGAGGGTGCGAGCGAGTCCGTTCTATATTTTCTAACTTGTTAGTATGTTTGTACGAGGCCTCGGACCCCCTGGATGCCATTCGAACGATGCGCGAATTGAGTTTGAAATTCAAGAGGGTTGCTGGTGCACCAGTTCTTATGTGCCCGCACCTGCGAGCCCTGGGCCGCAGGTGCGAGCCCGCAGGTGTGAGGGTTGTGTTGCAGAAGCGGTTCTGGAGCGTTTGGCCAAGGACCGCAGGTGCGGATTTTTGTGCGCACCCGCGAACGCGCAAGTGCGATGAGGAAGGGCGCAGGAGCGGACCCAGTCGCAGAAGCGGGACTGCGGAAGCGGGATCCCATCCCTGGGCTTTAGGACCTCCGCAGAAGCAGACCACGCACCGCAGGTGCGGTACCTCAAATGCGGCCAAGGCACCGCAGATGCGATAATCATTGGAGGCAAACCCCAATTTAATGCATGACTTAGACATTTTTAGCCCATTTATTTCATGGTTTGGGCGATTCTTGGAGCTCTTAGAGAGGGGATTTCACATAGCACTTTGAGATAAGTAATTTCTACATAATGTGAGTTAAATACATAGTTTATGGGTAGTTTATAATACGTAAATTAGTTAAAATCATGGGTTTAGGTGAAAACCTAGGTTTTTGATAAAAATGAGATTTAACCACGAAATTTGTTATGGAATTTAGTAAAATTCATATGTTTGGGTTCATGAGGTTATGGGTAAAAACTTCCTTTGAAAATTTCCGGAATCCGGGCACTTGGGCCCCGGGGTGAATTTTAGGAATCCTACATTTGGGGTTGGGTAATCACTTTAATAGTTAGAATATAAACTTTTGAACATGTATTGATTAATTTATATACCATTTGACTAGTTTCGAGTAGTTTGGTACCGAATTGAGGGTTTGAGCACAATCTTGTACCGGAAAGTAGGCTTTGAGACGAGGTAAGTCTCTTTTCTAACCTTGTAAGAGGGACTTAACCCCATAGGTGAATTGATTAATATGTATTCCTATTTGTGGGTGCTACGTATGCACGAGGAGACGAGAGTCCGTGCGTAACTACTAATTATGCTTATGTCCGACTAGTCTAGGGCCCATACCATACTATATTTGCGATGTTTGCAACCTACGTGTTAACTTAATTGCTTAAAGTATGTTGGAACTTGAGAAAGGAATGGTAGAAGGTTAAATTTCATTTACTTAAATTCTTGAACGGGACACTTGACTATTATTGATAATTGGTTTTTCCTAAAATAATTGCCTCTTAATAAATTTTGAATTGGTTGTTATAAAGTGTTTCTTTTCGTGGAGCGAGCCAAACGCCTCGGTAGCAGATAGATGCATCTATGGTTCGTGCCGTTCGACCTTCGGCAATGCACAATTTAAATATTTTTATGTTGGATCGGGCCGTACGACCTCGGTATAATTTGCGCATGATAAATCTTTGGAACCATTGATATAAATTGTTAAAAGATGAAAATAAATTCGGGACTTAATATTTGTGAGAGGATTGTTTACTATTTGCCGTTATTGAGTCTTCAGTATTATTCGTGTAATCCATGCTTAATCATAATTTTGGCATATTATTGTTAGCCGATAGTAAGTGTCAAAGTCGACGTCTCGTCACTACTTCTTCGAGGTTAGACTGAATACTTACTGGGTACATGTTGTTTATGTACTCACGCTACACTTTTGAACTTAATGTGCAGGATCTGAGGCAGGTACATCTGGGTATCAGTCCGACGCGCACACTTGATCCATGTTACGAGACTACACAGTGAGCTACCTTCCGAGCCGTTCTGCAGCAGCCAGAGTCTTTATTTTGTTATTGTTCGGTCTATTTCATTTCAGACAGTAGAGTAGTAATCTTTTGTGTATCCTACTAGTAACCCATACTATCTGAAATGAAATAGATAGAATGATAAGTGCAGAAGCCAGAGTCTTTATTTTGTTATTGGCACACACTAGTAGACTTGTGGTTTTGGTTCATTCTATGGTTATGATTGCACTCAGTTGCTTCCATTTTGTTTATATTAAATATGTATTTCTTAAATCTTTTAAATAAATGAAAGTTTAATTACTTGGAAATTTATTAAAAAAGAGAAATCCCATGGTTAGTTCACTGTTGGGTTGCCTAGCGGCGGTGCTGGGCGCCCTCACGGCCTATAATAGAATTGGGTCGTGACAACATGGTATCAGAGCACTAGGTTCACGTAGGCCTCACAAGTTATGGGCAGGCCTAATAGTGTCTTGCGGATCGGTGCAGAGACGTCCATACTTATCTTCGAGAGGCTATAGGGTGTTAGGAAACTACTCTTTCTTCATCTCCTATCGTGCAATTGATGGTGTACTAAGTTTATTTCTCTTATTCCCTCACAGATGGTGAGAACACGCATGACGGAGGTTCCAGACTCGGGAGGAGCTGCTCCCCTTGTTGTTAGAGGCCGAGGCAGAGGCTAGGGGAGGGCACCAGCCTGAGGTAGGGGAACTAGGACGTCCCAAAGTTGCCCCAGTTGCACCACCAGTAGATCCAGTAGAGGATCCCATTATTGAGGAGCAGGGCGAGGTGCCCGCAGTAGAGCTAGCCCCAGTAGATTTCATGTCAACACTAGGCTTTCAGGAGGACATGGGCCGTATGTCACGGTTCATGGATTCTATTACCCGGACTAGTTTATTTTCTGCAGACCCAGCCATATCACAGGTGGGAGGGGGAGCACAGACCCCTACTACCCAGGCTCCGGGACATACAACTGCCGTATATCAGACCCCGGGTACACTACCCATGGACGGACTTCACAACATAAGTATATTAGAGTCCCATGGGGTGGATTACACTACTTTCCAGTTGGAGGGCAGGGCCCGTAGGTGGTGGAAGTCTCATCTTCTTGGCAAACCAGCAGGTTCTACTCCTATGACTTGGGACCAATTTACACGCCTATTCTTGGACATGTATATTCCACCCTCTTAGAGGGAAGAGTTGCGGTTTCAGTTTGAACAGCTCCAGCAAGGTCAAATGTCAGTGACCGATTATGAAGCGAGATTCTCTGAGTTGTCTCGCCATGTACTTATGATACTTCCTACTGAGGTAGAGCGAGTGCGGAGGTTTGTTGCAGGATTGCACTCAGGTATTCATGCTACTATGGCCAGGGAGGTTGAGATGTGGACTTCTTATCAGCTAGTGGTAGAGATAGCTCGAAGGATTAAGGGTTACCGTTAGAGGGGTAGAGAGCAGATGCAACGGGACAAGAGGGTCTGTTATTCTGGGGAGTTTAGAAGTGCCCCGGCTGGGGGCAGAGGTCAGTTCATGAGGGGTCAACCCAGCAGGCCCACATATCTAGCATTGTCGCCTCCTCGGGGTACTCTAGGGCAACCCTTTTTCAGTGCCATCCCGGAGAGTTCTTACCGCCCACCAGCTATTCAGGGTTATTTTAGTGGGTACTCAGGCCACTAGGGTTCTTCCAACACCTATTTCAGTGCCATGCCAGAGAGTTATTACCGCCCACCAGCCATTTAGGGTTCTTCCAGTGGGTACTCAGGCCATCAGGGTCAGACTTCAGGACAACAGATCACCGCACCGAGAGGTTGTTTCAAGTGCGGGGATCCCAGTCATGTACGGAGGTTCTGCCCCAGGCTTCGGGGCAAGGCAGTATAGCAGGGTCATCAGCCCATGATTACAGCACCAGTTGTCCGGCCGCCCAGAGGCGGAGGGCAGGTGGGTAAGGGCCATCCTAGAGGTAGAGGCCAGGCAGGGGGAGGTTAACCAGCTACTGTTCAAACAGGCGAAGTCCAGCTAGTCGGCGCTCTAGCTAGGTTCTATACTTTTTCGGCCAGACCAGATGCAATGACCTCAGATGCCGTGATCACAGGTACTATTTCTGTCTGCGGTAGGGATGCCTCGGTATTATTTTATCTAGGGTCTAACTATTCTTATGTGTAGTCTCTATTTGCTCATTTCCTGGATATTCCTCTGGAGTCCTTGGGCACTCATGTTTATGTGTCCACTCCTGTGGGCGATTTCGTTGTTGTGGATTGGATCTATTGGTCTTGTGTGGTCACATTCTGTGGTTATGAGACTAGAGCAGATCTTCTATTGCTCGATATGACCGACTTTGACGTTATCCTGGGCATGGATTTGTTATCTCCTTATCACGCCATCCTTGATTGCCATGCCAAGACTGTTACCTTGGCGATGCCAGAGTTGCCTAGATTGGAGTGGAAGGGTTCGTTTGTCAGCACACCTAGTCGGATCGTCTCTTTTATGAAGGCTCGACACATGGTCGAGAAGGGTTATTTGGCTTATAAAGCCTATGTTCGGGATACTATCGTAGAGACTACGGTGATTGATTCAGTACCAGTAGTCTGGGAGTTCTCCGATGTGTTTCCTTCTGATCTTCCAGGCATGCCACCAGATCGTGATATCGATTTCTACATTGATTTGGCCCCAAATACCCAGCCTATATCTATCCTACCGTATCGTATGTTATGGTTAGACTCGTAATTGAATGGGTTGTCGGATTTTGTGCGTTTTATCAGGTTCCGAGGCGAGGGCCCGGGTGTGAATTTTGGCCGGTTTTGGATTTTGATTGAAGAATCGATCTTTATCATTTGGAATTGTTTCCTTGGGCTATATTTGAGTTGCTTTTGGCTAGTTTTGAGCAGTTCTGAGGTCGCTATGAGCGTAATGGCATCTTTGGAGCATCGCTTGGCTTGCTCGCCATTCGGTTTTGGCTTGTTCGAGGTAAGTAACTCTTTTAATCTTGGAGTTGAGGTTATGAACTCTGAATATACATGTTATGTGTTGATTGCGAGGTGACGCACATGCTAGGTGACAGGCATCTGGGCGTGCACCGTGTGAACTGTGATTTTCGTTATTTTTGTGGTACTGTGTAGTTACCTGAACTTGTCTAAAATCATGAAATCTCTACGTACTAGAGTTATCGAGCTGTGATTATGTTAGAAACCATGTCTAGGCTACATGCTTATCCTGTTGGGACCCACTGAGGTCATTTCTATCGTTGAGTAATCTTCTTTCATTGCATTACATACTCAGTCATACGCATTCACATGCACATCATATCTCAATCTCTATTGTTATTTATTGATGCATCATATCATTGTTTTCGGGATGGTATCATGACATTGTGAGCCCGAGAGACTGGAGAGATTAATGACTGAGTAAGGCCGAGGGCCTGGTTGTGAGGATGATTATGGGATCGGGCTGCACGCCGCAACGGGTCAGATTGGCGTACTATATCACGTGAGTTGTCAGTGCAGCTCGTGAGTTGTCCCTGCGATTCCAGATATTGATATTATGGCACGTGACTTGTCTGTGCAGCACGTGAGTTGTCCGTGCGGATTATAGTGCTTGGGTTGTAGGAGCCCCTCCGCTCCGAAAGAGTTGAAGCATTTGAAGGAACAACTTGAGGAGTTGCTAGCAAAGGGGTTCGTCAGGCTGAGTGTATCACCTTGGGGTGCACCAGTGTTATTTGTGAAGAAGAAAGATGGGACTATGCGGATGTGCATTGATTACCGCCAGTTGAATAAAGTCACCATTAAGAACAAGTACCCGTTGGCGCATATTGATGATCTGTTTGACCAATTACAGGGTGCTAGGGTGTTCTCTAAGATCGGCTTGAGATCGAGGTACCATCAGTTGAAGATTCGAGACTAGGATGTTCCGAAGACTGCTTTCCGTTCTAGATATGGCCATTATGAGTTTTTAGTGATGTCCTTCGGCTTGACTAACGCCCCAACGACGTTTAAGGATTTGATGAATAGGGTGTTCAGGCCTTACATTGATTCATTTGCTATTGTCTTCATTGATGATATTTTGATCTACTCACGTAGCATGGAGGAGCACGAGCAGCATTTAAGGGTGGTGCTTCAGACCTTGCGAGAATAGAAGCTATATGCTAAGTTCTCCAAGTGTGAGTTTTTTCTAGATTCTGTAGCATTCTTGGGGCATGTTGTATCAGGCGAGGGTATTAAGGTGGATCCCAAGAAGATTGAGGTAGTTCAGAGTTGGCCCCGTCCTGCTACGGCGACTGAGATCAGGAACTTCTTGGGGTTAGCAGGCTATTATCACCGGTTTATGGAGGGCTTCTCATCTATTGCAGCACCTTTGACTAGATTGACCCAGAAGGGTGCTCCGTTCCGTTGGTCCGATGATTGTGAGGCGAGCTTCCAAAAGCTCAAGACAGCTTTGACTACAACACCGGTTCTAGTGTTACCTTCTGGCTCGGGGATGTATACTATGTATTGCGATGCTTCACGCGTTGGTTTGGGTTATGTATTGATGCAGGAGGGTCGAGTTATTGCATATGCTTCACGTCAGCTGAAGCCCCATGAGAAGAATTATCCTGTGCACGATTTGGAGTTGGCCGCGATTGTTCATGATCTTAAGATCTTGAGGCATTATCTTTATGGGATGTCATGTGAGGTTTACACTGATCATCGCAGCTTGCAGCATTTGTTCAAGCAAAGGGATCTCAATTTGAGGAAGCGCAAATGGCTTGAATTACTAAAGGATTATGACATCACCATCCTTTATCATCCGGGCAAGGCGAATGTAGTCGCGGATGCCTTGAGCAGAAAGGCAGAGAGTATGGGTAGCTTGGCATTCATTTCAGCAGAGGAAAGGCCACTAGCTTTGGACATTCAGTCCTTGGCTAACAGACTTGTGAGGTTGGACATTTCAGAGCCCAGTCTAGTTCTTACATGCGTCGTTGCCCAGTCTTCACTATTGGAGCAGATCAAGGCTCGACTGTTTGATGATCCACACTTGATGGTTTTAAGAGGGATGGTACTACAGGGTGGTGCCAAGGAGGTTACTATCGGCGAGGTCGGTGTTCTGCGACTCCAGGGTCGTCTATGTGTTCCTAATGTCGATGGCTTGAGGGAAAGGATTCTAGAGGAGGCACACAATTCTCGATATTCCATTCATCCAAGTATGAAGATGTATTGCGACCTGAGGCAACATTATTGGTGGCGGCGGATAAACAAAAGACATAGTTGAGTATGTAGCTAGGTGCCTAAATTGCCAGCAGGTTAAGTGGGAGCACCAGAGGCCAGGTGGCCTACTTCAACAGATGACTATACCTGAGTGGAAATGGGAGCACATTACTATGGACTTCGTAGTTGGGTTGCCGCAGACCTTGCGAAAGTTTGATGTAGTTTGGGTCATTGTCGACAGGTTGACCAAGTCAGCACACTTCATTCCGGTGGTTACTACGTATACTTTATAGAGGCTGGCCAAGATTTATTTGCAGGAGATAGTTCAGTTGCATGGTGTGCCTGTTTCCATCATATCAGACAGAGGCTGTCAGTTTACTTCACATTTTTGGAGAGTGGTAAAGAGTGAGTTGGGGACCCGTGTAGAGCTCAGCATAACATTTCATCCACAGACTAACGGGCAGTCGGAACGGACAGTTCAGATCTTGGAGGACATGCTCAGAGCATGTGTGATTGACTTTGGTGGGCGAGAAGGTTCTCTTGAAAGTCTCGCCGATGAAGGGGATTATGAGGTTCAAGTAGAAAGGCAAGTTGAGACCAAGGTTTATAGGCCCATTTGAGGTGTTGAGACGAGTTGGAGAGGTTGCTTATGAGCTTGCTTTGCCCCTCAGCCTATCGGGAATTCATCCCGTTTTCCATGTGTCTATGATCCGGATGTATCATACCGACTTGTCACATGTGTTAGACTTCAGCACGATTCAGTTAGATGAGAGACTTCGTTATGAGGAGAAGCTAGTTGCCATTGTTGATAGGCAGGTTTTCCAGTTGAGATCCAATAGGATTTCTGCGGTAAAGGTTCAGTGGAGGGGCCAACTAGTTGAGGAGGTGACTTGGGAGTCCGAGAAGGACATGCGGAGTAGATATCCACACTTATTCAGCACTCCAGGTATGATTCTAGACCCGTTCGAGGACTTTATTTAAGAGGTGGAGAATGTGACGACCTGGCCGGTCGTTGTGCTTTCTAGAACCCTGTTCTCCTATATAAGACTCCCCGTACGTGCTTTTACTGCTTTATGACTTGAGGGGATGGTTAGTTTGGGATTTGGAAGGGTTCGGGTTGAAATCGGAACACTTGGTTCCTTAAGGTTGGCTAAAAAGGCTAAGTTTGACTTCGGTCAACGTTATGAGTAAACGACCCCGAAATCGGGCTTTGACGGTTCCAATAGGTTCGTATGATGATTTCGGAATTGGGCGTATATTCGGATCGGATTTTGGATGACCCGGGAGCGTTTCAACGCCTAATAGTGAAAGTTGGTTCTTTGAAGGTTTTTAAAGTTCTTTATATTTGGTTTGGAGTAGGTTTTGGTGATATCGAGGTCCAAATGGGATTCTGAGACCGGGAATAGTTCCGTATGGTGATTTAAAAATCATATGTTTGAGTTCATGAGGTTATGGGTAATAACTTCCTTCAAAAATTTCTGGAATCCGGGCACGTGGGCCCCTGGGTGAATTTCAGGAATCCTGCATTTGGGGTTGGGTAATCACTTTAATAGTTAGAAAATAAACTTTTGAACATGTATTGATTAATTTATATACCATTTGACTAGTTTCGAGTCGTTTGGCACCGAATTGAGGGTTTGAGCACAATCTTGGATGGGGAAGTAGGCTTTGAGACGAGGTAAGTCTCTTTTCTAACCTTGTAAGAGGGAATTAACCCCATAGGTGAATTGATTAATATGTACTCCTATTTGTGGGGGCTACGTACGCACGAGGTAACGGGAGTTCGTGTGTAGCTACTAATATGCTTATGTCTGGGTAGTCTAGGGCCCAAACCATGCTATATTTGCGATGTTTGCACCCTATGTGTTAACTTAATTGCTTAAAGTATGTTGGAACTTGAGAAAGGAATGATAGAAGGTTAAATTTCATTTACTTAAATTTTTGAACGGGCCATTTGACTATTATTGATAATTGGTGTTTCTTAAAATAATTGCCTCTTAATAAATCTTGAATTGGTTGTTATAAAGTGTTTCTTTTCGTGGAGCAGGCTGAACGTCTCGATAGCGGATTGATACATATATGGTTCGTGCCGTTCGACCCTCGGCAGTGCACAGTTTAAATATTTTTATGTTGGATCGGGCCGTACGACCTCGGGATAATTTGCGAGTGATAACTCTTTGGAACCATTCATAATTGATATTGTTTCATTGGCTTGAGATATAAATTGTTAAATGATGAAAATAAATTCGGGACTTAATATTTGTGAGAGGATTGTTTACTATTTCCTGTTATTGAGTCTTCAGTATTATTCATGTAATCCATGCTTAATCATAATTTTGGCATATTATTGTTAGCCCACAATAAGTGTCAAAGTCGACCCCTCGTCACTACTTCTTCGAGGTTAGACTAAATACTTACTGGGTATATGTTGTTTATGTATTCACGCTACACTTCTACACTTAATGTGCAGGATCTGAGGCAGGTGCATCTCGGTATCAGTCCGACGCGCACGCTTGATCTCTATTACGAGAATACACGGTGAGCTGCCTTCCGATTCATACAGCAGTAGCCATAGTCTTTCTTTTGTTACTGTTCTGTCTATTTCATTTCTGACAGTCGAGTAGTAATCTTTTGTATATCCTACTAGTAGCCCATACTCTTGTGACACCAGGTCTTGGCACACACTAGTAAACTTGTGGTTTTGGTTCATTCTATGGCTATGATTGCACTCAGTTGCTTCCGTTTTATTTATTATAAATATGTATTTCTTAAATCTTATAAATTAAGTAAAGTTTAATTACTTGGAAATTTATTAAAAAAGAGAAATCACGTGGTTAGTTCACTGTTGTCTTGCCTAGCGGCGGCGTTGGGCGTCCTCACGGCCTATAATAGAATTGGGTCGTGACAGACACCGTCTCCCGTATAATGCTTCATATGGAGCCATCTGAATGCTCGATTGGTAGCTATTATTATAGCAAACTCCGCAAGTGGCCAGAACTGATCCCAAGAACCTCCAAAGTCTATAACACAAGCGCGAAGCATATCTTCCAATATTTGAATAGTGCGCTATGATTGTCCGTCTGTCTGTGGATGAAATGCTATACTCAACTCAACCTGTGTTCCTAAATCACGCTATACAACCCTCCAAAAGTGTGAAGTGAACTACGTACCTCGATCAGAAATGATAGACACGAGCACACCGTGAAGGTGGACAATCTCACGAATGTAAACTTTAGTTAACCAATCTGAAGAATAGGTAATTGCCACTGGAATGAAATGTGCTGACTTGGTCAACCTGTCCACAATGACCCAAACTACGTCAAATTTCCTCTGAGTCTGTGGGGGCCCAACAACAAAATCCATAGTGATACGCTACCACTTTCACTCAAGAATTTCTAACTTCTGAAGCAAACCACCAAGTTTCTGATGCTCGTACTTGACTTGTTAACAATTTAGACACCGAGCTACATATGCAACTGTATCCTTCTTCATTCTCCTACACCAATAATGTTGCCGCAAATCTTGATACATTTTGGCGACACTTGGATTAATAGAATATCTAGAACTATGTGCCTCTTCAAGAATTAATTCACGAAGCCCATCCATATTAGGCACACAAATATGACCCTGTATCTGCAGAACTCCATCTTCCCCCACAACAACCTGTTTGGAACCACCGTGTTGTACCGTATCCTTAAGGACAAGCAAATGAGGATCATCATATTGTTGCTCTCTGATATGCTCATATAAAAAAGACCGAGCGACTGTACAAGCTAGAACCCAACTGGGCTCTAAAACATCCAACCTCACAAACGGATTGGCCAAAGTTTGAATATCAGCAGCTAGCGGCCTCTCACCAACTGGAATATACGTAAGGCTGCCCATATTCACAACCTTTCTACTCAAAGAATCGACCACCACATTGGCCTTTCCAGGGTGATACAAAATGGTGATATCATAGTCTTTCAAGAGCTCCAACCATCTTCTCTGCCTCAAATTAAGATCTTTTTGTCTGAATAGATACTGTAGACTACGATGATCTGTGAATACTTCACATGACATGCCGTAGAGGTAGTGTCTCTATATCTTCAGCGCATGAACAATGGCTGCCAATTCTAAGTCATGAACAAGATAATTCTAATCATGGACTTTCAACTGCCGCGACGCATAAGCAATCACTCTGCCATCTTGCATTAATACTGTACCAAGTCCAATACGAGATGCATCACAATACACCATATAAGACCCCGAACCTGTAAGTAATACCAATACCGGGGCTGTAGTCAAAGTTGTCTTGAGCTTTTGAAAGCTCTCCTCACACTCTTCCATCCACTTGAACGGAGCACCCTTATGGGTCAATCAGGTCTTAATAGTTGTTCATAATCAATTACGGAATTGTCAATTAAATTCATGTTAACAAAAATCTCGTTTCAAACATTCACAATACTGATAACGAGATGCGAGGCATGAAGACCTCATAATTATTTACCCGAATTAACGAGTCACATTTAACGCCACCTGGGCTGGCACCTACCTCGTAGGTTAAAACTCAATAATTACAACACAAATTTTGTCACGACCCAATTCCCTATAGGTCGTGATGGTACCCAACATCACAGCTAGGCAAGCCAACTAGTGATTTAAACATATATTTATTTCTTTAATAATTATTCGAGTAATTAAACTCTTCTTACTTGCAAGAATTAAGAAAAATATGAAAGATCTAATAAATTAAAACCAAGAAAATAATTAAGTCCAAAATTCTACTAGTGTGTGTGCCAAGGCCTGGTGTCACAAATATATGAGCATCTAGTAGATTATACAAAAATATCTAAATACTGTCTGAAATAAAATAGACAGAATACAAATACAAGAAGAGACACTAGTTGCTGCAGAACGGCTCAGAAATGCAACTCACCACTAAGCCTCTAGGTAACATGGGTACGCGCTGGTAGGTCTTCCTATAGCACCTGTCTCAGCTCCTGTACAAAAAGTGCAGCAAGCGTAGCATGAGTACGTAAACAACGTGTACCCAGTAAGTATCAAGCCTAGTCTCGAAGAAGTAGTGACGAGAGGTCGACTTTGACACTCACTATTGGTCAATAAATTTTAAAAATAAAAACATTTAATTAAACATGATTTATATGAACAACAATAATTTCCTTAACAAGCAGAAATAATTAATTCTTCAATTTCAATAATTTCCAATTTAACAATTAGCTTCACAAGCTGCAATAAAATATCAAAGTATCGTGTAATTATTATTATTGAGCATGATTTCTATCAAGGTCGTACGACCTGATCCAAAATGTTGTGTACTCTGCCGAGGGACGTGCGGTACGATCCATAGATGCATCTATACTGCCGAGGCGTTCGACCCACTCCACAAGAAAGGAGAACATTTTCTTATGAACCTCCAGAATGAGAAGTTATAATAAGGCTAATACATAAGAATGTACAATTTCTATTAACAATTAAATAATTTACACAAAATTCAAATATGTGAAATTTTGGTCTTTTACTATTTCCTCCAATGATTCACAATATAATTCCAGTATTTTAATTAAATAAAGAATACGTTTATCACAAGTAATTCATGATTTGAGTCCTAAACTACCCGGACATGGCATAATTAGTTACTACGCACGGACTCTCATCACCTCGTGCGTACGTAGCCCCATAATTAGCAACAATTATTAATTTAAATCACCTATGGGGTAAATTCCCTCTTACAAGGTTAGACAAGAGACTTACCTTGTCTTAAGTTTCACTTCTCGAACTCAATGTCACGTTAAAATCTCAATTCGACGCCGAAAAATCCGTTATATAAAATAATTAATACATGCTCAATAATTCGAAATTAGACTATTAAGTAAATTATCCGACCCAAAATGGTAAAATTCCTAAAATTCACCCTGGACCCACGTGCCCGGATTTCGAAAATACCCATAATCTCAAGAACTCAAATATACAATTTCTATCCAATTCCATAATAATTTTTGTGGTTAAAATCTCATTTTTATTAAAACTTAGGTTTTTCATCTAAACCCTTGATTTTCACTATTTACAGGTTATAATCTACCCATAATCTATATTTTTAACTCAAAGTGTGTAGAATTAACTTACCTTCAAGTTTTGTTAAAATCCTCTCTCAAAAAGCTCCAAAAGCGTCCAAGAATGGAGAAAATGGGCTCAAAAATGGCTGAGCCCCGAAATTTAATACATTCTGCCAAGCAGTATTTTCGCACCTGCAGAGGGGCCGCACCTGTGGCTCCTCACCTGCGGAAAAAGCCTCGCCTGTGTGAGTTTCTCTCACCTGGCCAAGCTTTGCATCTGCGCCCAAAGGACCGCACATACATGTCCGCGCTGTGGTGTTTCTTCCGTACCTGCGGCTCTAGTCCCTTCTGCGCCATATTGCATCGCACTTGCGCCAAAAATCTCGCTTTTGCAATCCCTGGACGTGCTTTTCTTGTCCGCTTCTATGGCTCGTGGCTCGCTTCTGCGAGCTTGCACCTGTGGCTGGCCAAGCGCAGGTGCGGTTGCAGCAGAAGCTGGAAGCTTGAGCTGCTGCACCAAAGTCCAAAATTGATCCGAGCCTCGTTCGGTTAACACCCGAGGCCCCCGGGTCCCCGCCCGAACATACCAACAAGTTTGAAATCATAAAACGGGCTTGCTCGAACCCTTCGAATGTGTAAAACAACATCAAAACTAAGAATTATATCCCAAACCAAATGGTTCAACTTAGAAATTTCAAATTCTTCAAACTTACTCCGAACGCGCCGAAATATACTGATACAATTCGGAATGGCACCAAATTTTGCGTGCAAGTCTTACATAACCATACAGAGCTATTCCCAGGTTTGGAATTCCAAACGGACCTCATTTACTCCAAAACCTACTCCAAACCAAATTTAAAGAACCTTAAAGCTTTAAATACTTGATTTTCATTATTAAGCGCCCAGACGCTCCCGGGTTGTCCAAAACCTGATTCGAACATACGCTCAAGTCCAAAATTATCATACGAACCTATTGGAACCGTCAAATTTCGATTTCGGGATCGTTTTCTCAAAATATTGATCTAAGTCAAACTTGGCCTTTTAAAGCCAAATTAAAGAACTAAGTGTTCCGATTTTTACCCGAACGCTTCCAAATCCCGAACCAACCATCCCCGCAAGTAATAAATTAGTAAAAGCACATACGTGGAGTTTTATTTAGGGGAACAGGATTCTAAAGGTCAGAATGACCAGTTGGGTCATTACATTCTCCACATCTTAAACAAACGTTCATCCTCGAACGTGTTTAGAAATATACCTGGAGTGTTGAATAAGTGTGGATATCTGCTCCGTATGTCCTCTTTGGACTCCCATGTTGCTTCTTGGACTGGTTGGCCAATCCACTAGACTTTTACCGCAGTAATCTTCTTGGACCTCAACTGGCGAACTTGTTTATCAACAATGGCAACTGGCTCCTCTTCATAACCCAAGCTCTTATCTAGCTGAACTGTGCTGAAGTCTAACACATGTGATTGGTCGGCATGATACTTCTGGATCATAGATACATGGAAAAATAGATGAACCCCCGATAGAATGGGAGGCAAAGAAAGCTCGTAATCAACCTCCCCAACTCGTCTCAACTCCTCAAATGGGCCTATAAACCTTGGACTCAACTTGCCCTTATTCCCAAATCTCATAATTCCCTTCATCGGTGAAACCTTCAAGAGAACTTTTTCACCCACCATAAACGATAAATCACGTGCTTTCTGATCAACGTAACTTTTCTATCTGGACGGTGCTGTACGAAGTTGCCTCTAAATTAACTTTACCTTTTCCAAGGCATCCTTCACCAAATCAGTACCATATAACTTAGCCTCACCGGGCTCAATCTATCCGATGGGTGAACGACATCGCCGACCATATAAAGCCTCAAATGGAGCCATCTCGATGCTGGATTGGTAATTATTGTTATAATCAAACTCGGCCAAAGGCAAGAAACGGTCCCACAGACCTCCAAAGTCAATGACACATGCCCTGAGCATATTCTCCAAAATCTGAACTATCCGCTCTGACTGTTCGTCGGTCTGCGGATGAAAGGCTGTGTTGAACTCTACACGGGTCTCCAATTCACTCTGTACTGCTCTCCAAAAATGTGAAGTAAACTGATGGCCTCTATCTGATATGATGGAAATTGGCACACCGTGCAAATGAACTATCTCCTGAATATAAATCTGGGCCAACCTCTCAAAAGTATAGGTAGTCACAACTGGAATAAAGTGTACCGATGTAACAACCTGGCCGGTCATTTTGGGTTTATTAGCCCGATCCCCTATTTATTGTTTCCCCCCTACCTTTTTATGCTTACGTGACTTGCTGGGAGGTTTCATTTTGGTTTCTGGAGTGTTTTGGGACACTTAGTTCCTAAATGAATGGTTAAGCCTTAAGATTTGGATCGTAGTCAAAACAATGTGAAGACGACTCTGGAATGGAGTTCTGTCGGTTCCGTTATTTTCGTTAGGTGATTTTGGACTTAGGGGCATGTCCGGATAGAGTTTTAGATGTCTGTAGCTCATTTAGGCTTGAAACGGCGAAAGTTAAACTTTTGGAGATTTGGACCGATAGCGGAAATTTTGATATCGGGGTCGGATTCTGATTCCGGAAGTTGGAGTAGGTCCGTAATGTTGATTATGACTTTTGTGCAAATTTTGCGACCAATCGAACGTGATTTGATAGGTTTCGGCATCTTTGTAGAATTCAAAAATTTCAAAGTTCTTTAGGCTTGAATCCGGGTGTAATCGGTGTTTTTGATGGTATTTCAGGTGGTTTGAGGATTTGACTAAGTTTGTATCGCGTTATAGGACTTGTTGGTATGTTTGGTGGAGGTCCCGAGGGCCTCGGGGTGATTTCGGGTGGTTAGCGGCTTGATGGGGGTTAGGAATTACAACTGAAGTGCTGTTGCTACTGGTGTAACCGCACTTGCGGAGTGGGAACTGCAGGTGTGAGCCTGCAGAAGTGAAGGAGGAGCCGCAGATGCTGCTAAGAAGGATCTGGCCAGGAACCGCAGGTGCGAAGATTTTCCCGCACCTGCGAGAGTCGCAGATGCGGGCAACTAGATGCAGGTGCGAGGGGGGGCGCAAGTGCGATGCATTTCCGTACCTGAGATAGTCGCAGATGCGGTCGCATAGCCGCAGGAGCGGAGTCTGGGATTCTAAGTGGAATCCGCACTTGCGATGGTATTTTCGCAAGTGCGGCATCGCAGATGCGATAGAGAGTCTGCATGTGCGAATTTCTGGACAGAACACTTAAATGCAAGGGTTCACGATGTTTGCTCATTTTCATCATTTTGAGTTCAGGTTTGGTGATTTCTTGATAGCATTTTTGAGGGGTTTCTTGAGGTAAGTCCCTTGTGCTCATTTTTGATCAATAATCTTGCTTTCCTATTTATTTTTCCAATTAGTTAGTGTGTATGTAAGGTGGAATTTGGGAGTTTGAGACTATGGATTAGAAAGTTTGATTTGTGGATTTGAAGGATCATTTGGTATCGGATTTTGGTAAATTTGATATGGTTGGACTCTTGAGTGAATGGGTGTTTGTATTTTGTGACTGTTACCCGATTCCGAGACATGGGACCAGGTCGACCTTTTAGGGCGAATTTCAGAATATTTATTAAAGTATTGATTTCATTAATTAAATGAGTCTGTTATGATTATATTTATGATATGTAATTACTTTTGGCTAAATTTGGGCCATTCGGAACCGGATATTCGTGGGAAAGGTATTTTGACCGATTGATTGAGCTTGGTTCGAGGTAAGTGGATTGCCTAACCTTGTGTGGGGGAACTCCCCTTAGGATTTGGTACTACTTTTGATATATGAGCGCTGTGTACGTGAGGTGATGAGTGCGTACATGGGCTATTGTTGCAAAACTCCATTTTCATTAAGTAAAATACCTGTCTTTCTTTAACTGAGCTATACTAGCATATGAATTTATCCTGTTTAGTCTAGAACAGCATGTCTACGTGTCTTAATTGCTTATGTGAACTTTGTGCATCATGCTTAGTGAATTTCCTGCTTCTTCCTTGACTGGTACTTAGTCTAAATCGTAAGATTTTGTGACGTAGTTGTATTTCTATTGTTTGCGCTGCATATTTACTTTGGGACTAAGGAACGGTATTCCGGTAGATCCCCCTGCTTTGCATATTCACTTTGGGACTACAAAATGTTATTCCGATAGATCCCTCTATTTTGCATATTTACTTTGGGACTATGGAATGGTATTCCGGTAGATCCCCCTGCACAATTACGTTTGGAGCTACGAGATGGTTCTCGGGAGATCCCTGTTGTATTTCTGTATGCTAAGCTGTTATCTCTTATGAATACTTTCTTATTAAATTTCAATCTTTATTTTACTGTGATATTTCATTCTTGCCTTGCCTTATTATTATTTATACCAGTAGGGTCTTGACCTGACCTTGTCACTACTCGACCGAGGTTAGGATTGGCACTTACTGGGTACCGATTGTGGTGTACTCATGCTACTCTTCTGCATATGGTTTTCGTGTGCAGATCCAAGTACTCCTTATCAGCCGCACTATCAGTGAGCCGGGACAGCTTTGGAGACTTTAAGGTATATCTGCTACGTTCGCAGATCTCAGAGTCCCCTTCTAGTCTTCCCCATGTCCATTATCTTCTGTATTTTCTTTTGATAGACTCTGATGTATAGATACTAGATTCTCCATCTGTAGTTTATGATTCACGATATTCTGGGTTTTGGGAATGCTATGTATTATACTAAGGAGTTGGTAATTGTACATGCCAAGTGGCATGGTATTCAGTTATGGTGTTATTGCTACAGTTAGTTGTTGAATTTATGTTTTCATTTCATTATTCCGCAAATGTTAGGCTTACCTAGTCATAAAGACTAGGTGCCATCACAACGTCTCACGGAAGGGGAAATTGGGTCGTGACAAGTTGGTATCAGAGCTCTAGGTTCATAGGTGTCGTAAGTCACAAGCCGATTTATTAGAGTTTTGCGGATCAGTACGGAGACGTCTGTACTTATCTTCGGGAGGCTATGGAACTATTAGGAAAATATTACTAATTTGATTCCTATCGTGCGAGCTTATTGATCTCGGAGTTTGAACTTTTATCATTCTATTCTCTCGCAGATGGTGAGGACACGAACAATAGTTATCGATGACGATGCTCCTGGAGAAGGTGTCGCTAGAGGCAGAGACAGAGGCAGAGGCCGACGAGTAGTACTCACCACAACTAGAGTACCTACCAGAGCAGCAGTTGAGGGGCCTCCAGTAGCTCCAGTTGGGGGACAGGTACCAGAGGCGCCTGTTGTTACCTCCGGACTTCAGGAGACCTTAGCATACTTCATGAGCATGTTTGGTACATTGGTTCAGGAGGGGTTGATTCAGGTTGTACCAGCTACTTCACAGACCGGGGGAGGGACCCAGACTCCCGCCGCCCACACTCTAGAGCAGCGAGTTCACGTTGGTCAGGTTTCAGGTGTTATGGAGACACAGACTGTGGTCCCATTTCAGCAGGTGGTAGGGATTGCTTACCGGGTAGAGGACAGGTAGGTCCAGGCGAGAGAGGACAGACGAGGTTAGGAGAGAAAGTACAGGGAGGCGAGGAGACCTCATAAACTAGAAAGATCCACTGGTCCTTATTTTGGAGGCAGGGTATAACATGGTAGAGGTTTTGTGGGTCAGCCAGTTCAGTTGGCATTTCAGGCTTCGCACGGTGTTTTAGTGTTTATGGGTCTCAGGGTACCCGTACCGCACAGTTCCCACAGCTACATCAGTAGCGAGGTTGTTTTGAGTGTGGCGACACTCGCTATATGGTGAGGGATTGCCCCAGATTTAGGAGGGGTGCACCTCCACAGACTTCTCAGCCACAACGTGCTTCACCGGGTCCTCATGCTATGATTACAGCACCAGCTGCCACCCCACCTGCTAAGCCAGCCTGAAGTGGAGGTCGGGGAGGTAGAGGTCGCCTTAGATGGGGATGACAGGCTAGATATTATGCCTGTCATGTTTGTATAAAGGCAGTTGCTTATGATTCTCTCATTACAGGTATTGTTCCAGTCTGTCATAGAGATGCGTCGGTATTATTTGACCCAGGCTCTACATACTCCTATATGTCCTCTTATTTTGCCCCATATTTAGGCGTATCTCGGGATTCTTTGAGTTCCCCTATTTATATGTCTACTCCTATGGGAGATTCTCTTGTTGTCGACCGCGTGTATCGGTCTTGTTTGATTTCTCTTAGTGGTTTTGAGACCAGAGCCGATTTATTATTGCTCAGCATGGTGGAATTTAATATTATTTTGGGCATGGACTGGTTGTCGCCCCATTATGCTATTCTTGATTGTCAGCTAAGACCGTGATGTTGGCTATGCCAGGATTTTTGTGATTTAACTGGAGAGGTACCTTAGAGTATACTCCCAGTAGGGTCATTTCATTTCTTAAAGCTCAACGAATGGTTGAGAAGGAGTGTGATGCGTATCTATCTTATGTGAGAGATGTCAGCATTGATACCTCTACAGTTGAGTCAGTTCCAGTAGTGAGGGACTTTTCAGATGTGTTTACAGCTGATCTTTCGGGCATGCCGCCCGACAGAGATATTGATTTTGGCATTGATTTGTTGCTGGGCACTCAGCCCATCTCTATTCCTCCATATCGTATGGCTCCTCCTGAATTGAAGGAGTTGAAAGAGCAGTTACAGGAATTGCTTGATAAGGGCTTCATTCGGCCCAGTGTGTCACCTTGGGGTGCTCCTGTCTTGTTTGTGAAGAAAAAAGATGGTTCTATGCGTATGTGCATTTATTATCGCCAGTTAAACAAAGTCACAGTGAAGAACCGACATCTTTTTCCTCATATTGATGACATATTTGATCAGTTACAGGGTGCGAGAGTGTTTTCCAATATTCGCTTACGTTCAGGCTATCATCAGTTGAAGATTCGGGAGCCAGATATCCCAAAGACTGCTTTTAGGACTCGGTATGGTCACTACGAGTTCCTTGTGATGTCTTTTGGGCTGACCAATGCCTTAACAACATTTATGCACTTAATGCACAGTGTGTTCTGGCCCTATCTTGACGCATTTGTCATTGTGTTTATTGACGACATTCTGGTGTACTCCCAGACTCGGGAGGACCATGAGCAACACCTGAGGACTACGCTTCAGACCTTGAGAGAAAAGTGTGAGTTTTGGCTAGACTCAGTGGCATTCTTGGGTTATGTAGCATCGAGTGATGGGATCCAGGTGGATCCGAAGAAGGTTGAAGTAGTGCAGAGTTAGCCCAGACCGTCCTCAACTACGGAGATCCAGAGTTTTCTTGGTTTGAAGGGGTATTACCGTCAATTGTAGAGGGTTTCTCATCTATTGTAGCACCTATGACCAGGCTGACCCAGAAGGGTGCTCCGTTCAGGTGGACAAAGGAATGTGAGGAGAGCTTTTAGAAGCTCAAGACAGCTTTGACTACAGCCCTAGTATTGGTATTGCCTACAGGTTCGAGGTCTTATACTGTATATTGTGATGCATCGCGGATTGGTCTCGGCGCGGTGTTGATGCAGGATGGTAGGGTGATTGCCTACGCGTCTAGACAGCTGAAGGTGCATGAAAAGAACTATCCTGTCCACGACCTTGAGTTAGCACCTATTTGTTCATGCCTTGAAGATTTGGCGGCATTATTTGTACGGTGTTCCTTATGAGATTTACACTGATCACCGGAGTTTGCAACATCTGCTCAAGCAGAAGGATCTTAATTTGCGTCAGAGGAGGTGGTCGGAGCTGCTTAAGGATTATGATATCACCATTTTGTACCACCCTGGGAAGGCCAATGTGGTGGCCGATGCTTTGAGTCGCCGGGCAGAGAGTTTAGGAAGTTTAGCATATCTACCGGCAGCAGAGAGGCCGTTGACATTGGATGTTCATGCCTTAGCCAGCCAGCTTGTGAGATTGGATATTTCTGAGCTGAGTCAAGTATTGGCTTGTGTGGTCTCTCGGTCTTCTCTTTATTATCGTATCAGGGAGTGTCAGTATGATGACCTCTATCTGCTTGTCCTTAAGGACACGGTCTAGCACGGTGATGCTAAGGAGGTCACTATTGGAGATGATAGTGCATTGAGGATGCAAGGCAGGCTATGTGTGCCCAATGTAGATGGTTTGCATGAGTTGATTCTCTAGGAGGCTCATAGTTCGCGGTACGCTGTTCATCCGGGTGCCGCAAAGATGTATCAGGACTTGAGGCAGCATTACTGGTGGAGGAGTATGAAGAAGGACATAGTAGAGTATGTGGCCCGATGTCTAAATTGCTAGCAGGTGAATTATGAGCATCAACAGCCAGGTGGGTTGCTTTAGAAGTTTGAGATTCCGGAGTGGAAATGGGAGCGAATCACTATGGTTTTTGTTGTTGGGATCCCACGGACTCACCGGAGGTTTGATGCAGTTTGGGTGATTGTGGATAGGCTGACCAAGTTGGCTCATTTCATTCCTATCATGACTACCTATTCTTCCGAGCAGCTAGCTCGAATCTACATACGTAAGATCGTCAGGCTTCATGGCATACCGGTATCTATTATCTCTGATCGGGGTACGCAGTTTACATTACAATTATGGAGAGCTGTACAGCAGGAGTTGGGTACTAGAGTGGAGCTGAGCAAAACATTTCACCCTCAGATCGACGGAGAGTTCGAGCGTGCTATTCAGATATTAGAGGATATGCTCCGCGCTTGTGTGATAGATTTTAGGGGTGCTTGGGACCAGTTCTTGCCACTTGCAAAATTTTCTTACAATAACGGTTATCAGTCCAGCATTCAGATGGCACCGTATGAGGCTCTGTATGATAGGAGGTGTCGATCCCCAGTAGGTTGGTTCGAGCCGGGTGAGGCCAAATTATTGGGTACGGACTTGGTTCAGGATGCCTTGGAAAAGGTTAAGGTGATTCAAGATAGACTTCGCACAGCCCAGTCCAGACAGAAGAGTTACGCGGACCGAAAGGTTCGCGATGTTGCATTCATGGTTGGAGAGCGGGTCTTGCTCCAAGTTTCGCCTATGAAGGGCGTTATGAGATTCGGAAAGAAGGTCAAGCTGAGCCCAAGGTTCATTGGTCCTTTTGAGGTATTGCGGCGTGTTTGGGAGGTTGCTTATGAGCTTGCCTTACCTCCCAGCCTGGCAGGAGTTCATCCGGTATTTCATGTTTCGATGCTCCGGAAGTATCACAGTGATCCAACTCATGTATTGGATTTTGGCTTAGTCCAATTGGACAAGGATCTATCTTATGTTGAGGAGCCAATGGCTACTTTAGACAGGCGGGTCAGAAAGCTAAGGTCAAAGAACATTGCTTCTGTGAAGCTTCAGTGGAGGGGACAGCCGGTCGAGGAGGTGACTTGGGAGACCGAGCAGGATATGTGCAGCCGTTATCCTCATCTTTTCACCACTTCAGGTATGTCTCTATGCTTGTTCGAGGACGAATGATTATTTTAAAAGGGGGAGGATGTAACGACCCGACCGGTCGTTTTGAGTGTATTAGCCCCGATCCCCTATTTACTGTTTCCCCCGTACCGTTTTCTGCTTATGTGACTTGCCGGGAGGTTTCGTTTTGGTTTCTAGAGTGTTTTGGGACACTTAGTCCCTAAATGGAAGCTTAAGTCTTAGGATTTTGACCGTAAGCGGAACTGTGTGAAGACGACTCCGGAATGGAGTTTCGTCGGCTCCGTTAGTTCCGTTAGGTGATTTTGGACTTAGGGGCGTATCCGGATAGATTTTTGGAGGTCTGTAGCTCATTTAGGCTTGAAACAGCGAAAGTCAAACTTTTGGAAATTTGGACTGGTAGTGGAATTTTTGATATCGGGGTCGGATACCGATTCCGGAAGTTGGAGTAGGTCCGTAATGTTGATTATGTCTTGCGTGCAAAATTTGAGGTCAATCAGACGTGATTTGATAGGTTTCGGCGTCGTTTGTAGAATTCGGAAATTTCAAAGTTCTTTAGGCTTGAATCCGGGTGTAATCGGTGTTTTTATGGTATTTGAGGTGGTTTGTGTATTCGACTAAGTTCGTATTGGGTTATAGAACTTGTTGGTATGTTTGGTTGAGGTCTCGAGGGCCTCAGAGTAATTTCGGGTGGTTAGCGGCTTGATTGGGGGTTAGGAATTGCAGCTGAAGTGCTGCTGCAATTGGTGTAACCGCACCTGCAGAGTGGAAACCACAGGTGCGAGCCCGCAGAAGCAAAGGAGGAGCCACAAGATGCGGCCAAGAAGGAGCTAGGCAGGAACCGCAGGTGCGAAGATTTTCCCGCACATGCGAGAGTCGCAGATGCGGGCAGCTGGATGCAGGTGCGGGGGGGAGCCGCAGGTGCGATGCATTTCCATACCTGAGATACTTGCAGATGCGGTCGCATAGCCGCAGGAGTGGAGCCTAGGATTCTAAGTGGAATCCGCACTTGCGATGGTATTTCCGCAGGTGCGGCATTGCAGATGCGATAGAGAGTCCACAGGTGCGAGTTTCTGGACAGAACACTTAAATGCAAGGGTTCGCGATGTTTGCTCATTTTCATCATTTTGAGCTCGGGTTTGGCGATTTCTTGATAGAATTTTTGAGGGGTTTCTTGAGGCAAGTCCCTTGTGCTCTTTTGATCAATAATCTTGCTTTCCCATTTATTTTTACACCTAGTTAGTGTGTATGTAAGGTGGAATTTGGGAGTTTGAGACTAGGGATTAGAAAGTTTGATTTGTGGATTTGAAGGATCATTTGGTGTCGGATTTTGGTAAATTTGATATGGTTAGACTCGTGAGTGAATGGGTGTTCGTATTTTGTGACTGTTACCCGATTCCGAGACGTGGGCTCGGGTCGACTTTGTAGGGCGAATTTCAGATTTTTTATTAAAGTATTGATTTCATTAATTAGATGAGTCTATTATGGTTGTATTTATGATATGTAATTACATTTGGCTAGATTTGGGCCATTCGGAACTGGATATTCATGGGAAAGGTATTTTGACCGATTGATTGAGCTTAGTTCGAGGTAAGTGGCTTGCCTAACCTTGTGTGGGGGAACTCCCCTTAGGATTTGGTACTGCTTTTGATATATGAGCGCCGTGTACATGAGGTGACGAGTGCGTACACGGGCTATTGTTTCAAAACTCTGTTTTCATTAAGTAAAATACCTGTCTTCCTTTAACTGAGCTACACTAGCATATGAATTTATCATGTTTAGTCTAGAACAACATGTCTACGTGTCTTAATTGCTTATATGAACTCTGTGCAGCTTGCTTAGTGAATTTCCTACTTCTTCCTTGACTGGTACTTAGTCTAAATCGTAAGAATTAGTGATGTAGTTGTATTTCTATTGTTTGCGCTGCATATTTACTTTGGGACTACGTAATGGTATTCTGGTAGATCCCCCTACTCTGCATATTTACTTTGGAACTATGGATTGGTATTCCGGTAGAACCCCCTGCTCTGCATATTTACTTTGGGACTACAGAACGGTATTTCGGTAGATCCCCCTACTCTGCATATTTACTTTTCTACTACGGAACGGTATTCCGGTAGATCCCCCTGTTCTGCTTATTTACTTTGGGACTACAGAATGGTATTTCGGTAGATCCCCCTGCTCTACATATTTACTTTGGTACTACGGAATGATATTCCGGTAGATCTCCTTGTTCTTCATATTTTCTTTGGGACTACAGAACAGTATTCTGGTAGATCCCCCATGCTCTACATATTTACTTTGGGACTATGGAACTGTATTTCGGTAGATCCCCCTGTTCTGCATATTTACTTTGGGACTATGGAATGGTATTCCGGTAGATCTCCCTGCACATTTATGTTTGGAACTATGAGACGGTATCTCGGGAGATCCCCTGTGGTATTTCTGTGTACTGAGCTGTTATCTTTTACGAATTCTTTCTTGTTAAATTTCACTCTTTATTTTACCGCGATATTTCATTCTTGCTTGCCTTATTATTATTTATACCAGTAGGGTCCTGACCTGACCTCGTCACTACTCGACCGAGGTTAGGCTTGCACATACTGGGTACCGATTGTGGTATACGCATGCTACTCTTCTGCATATGTTTTTCGTGTGCAGATCCAGGTACTCCTTATCAGCCGCACTATCAGTGAGCCGGGACAACTTTGGAGACATTAAGGTATATCTTCCGCATTCGCAGACCTCGGAGTCCCCTTCTACTCTTCCCCATGTCCATTATTTTTTGTATTTTCTTTTGATAGACTCTGATGTATAAAAACACTAGATTCTCCTTCTGTAGTTTATGATTCACGATGTTCCGGGTTTTGGGAATGCTCTGTAGTATACTAAAGAGTTGGTTATTGTACATGCTAAGCGGCATGGTATTCAGTTATGGTGTTATTGCTACAGTTAGTTATTGAATTTATGTTTTCATTTCATTATTCCGCAAATGTTAGGTTTACCTAGTCACAGAGACTAGGTGCCATCACGACGTCGCACGGAGGGGAAATTGGGTCGTGACAGCCGACTTGGTCAACCTGTCGACAATGACCCAAATTGCATCAAACTTCCGCAAGGTCCGCGATAACCCAACCACAAAGTCCATAGTAATGCGTTCCCATTTCCACTCAGGTATAGTCATCTGCTGAAGTAGGCCACCTAGCCTCTAGTGCTCATATTTAACTTGCTAGCAATTTAGACACCTAGCTACAAACTCAACTATGTCCTTTTTTATCCGCCGCCACCAATAATGCTGCCTCAGGTCACGATACATCTTCGTAGCACCTGGATGAATAGAATATCGAGAACTGTGTGCCTCCTCTAGGATCTTTTTCCTCAGTCCATCCACATTAGGAACACATAGACGATCCTGGAGTCGCAGAACACCATCCACGCCAATAGTAACTTCCTTGGCACCACCCATAGTACCGTTTCACGAAGAACCAATAAGTGTGGATCATCAAACTAGCGAGCCTTGATCTGCTCAAATAGTGAAGACTGGGCCACAACACATGCAAAAACTCGGATGTGCTCTGAAATATCATGTCTCACAAGTCTGTTAGCCAAGGACTGAATATCCAAAGCTAATGGCCTCTCCTCTGCTGAAATAAAAGCCAAGCTACCCATACTCTCCGCCTTTCTACTCAAGGCATCTGCAACTACATTTTCTTTGCCCAGATGATGCATGATAGTAATATCATAATCTTTTAATAACTCAAGCCATCTGCGCTGCCTCAAATTTAGGTCCCTCTACTTGAACAAATAATGTAAACTGCGATGATCAGTGTAAACTTCAAAAGACACCCCATAAAGATACTGCCTCCAAATCTTAAGAGCGTGAACAATTGCAGCTAACTCCAAATCATGTACCGGGTAATTCTTCTCGTGGGGTTTCAGCTGACGTGAGGCATATGCAATAACTCGCCCATCCTGTATTAATACACAACCCAAACCAACGTGTGAAGCATCACAATACACTGTATACATCCCTGAACCGGAAGGCAACACTGACACTGGTGCGGTAGTCAATGCTGTCTTGAGCTTCTGAAAGCTCGCCTCACAATCATCGGACCATCAGAACAGAGGGGTTAATTTTGTCAAATGTGGTGTAATAGATGAAAAGCCCTCCACGAACCGATGATAATAACATTCTAAACCTAGGAAACTTCTGATCTCAGTCACCGAAGTGGGACGATGCCAATTCTGCACTGCCTCAATCTTTTTGGGATTAACTTTAATGCCCTCGCTTGATATAGTATGCCCCAAAAATGCTACAGAATTGAGCCAAAACTCACATTTGGAGAACTTAGCATAAAGCTTTTGTTCCAGCAACGTCTGAAGCACCACTCTTATATACTGCTCGTGCTCTTCCTTACTGCGTGAGTAAATTAAAATGTCATCAATGAAGACAATGACAAACGAATCAATATATGGCCTGAATACCCTGTTCATCAAATCCATAAATGCCGCCGGGAAATTAGTCAAACCGAAAGATATCATCAGAAATTCATAATGACCATATCTAGTCCGGAAAGCAGTCTTCGGAACATCCAAATCCCGAATCTTTAACTGGTGGTACCCCGACCTCAAGTCGATCTTAGAGAACACCCTAGCACCTTGCAACTGGTCAAATAGATCATCAATACGCGACAACGGGTACTTGTTCTTAATTGTGACTTTGTTCAGTTGACGATAGTCAATACACATTCGCATAGTACCATCCTTTTTCTTCACAAATAATACTAGTGCACCCCAAGGCGAAACACTCGGTCTGATGAACCCTTTGGCTAGTAACTCCTCAAGCTATTCTTTTAATTCCTTTAATTCTTTTGGAGCCATGCGATACAAAAATCAATATCATGATCTGGTGGCATATCTGGAAGATCTGAAGGAAATACATCGGAGAATTCTCGGACTACATGCACTGAATCAATCGCCGGAGTCTCTGTAGTAGTATCCCAAACTTAGGCTAGGTAAGCCAAATAACCCTTCTCGACCATGTGTCGAGCTTTTAGAAAGGAAATAACCTGGTTAGATGCGCTGACAGACGAACCCTTCCACTCCAACCTAGGTAATTCCGACATTGCCAAAGTAACAGTCTTAGCATGGCAATTTAGGACGGCATGATATGGGGATAGCCAGTCCATGCCTAGGATGATCTCGAAGTCGGTCATATCAAGCAGCAGAAGATATGCTCTAGTCTCATAACCACAGGAAGTAACAACACAGGACCGATAGATCTAATCCACAACAACAGAATCGAGGGGTGGACACATAAACAAGAGTACTCAAGGACTCACAAGAAACATCCTGGAAATGAGAAAATAGAGATGACACATATGAATACGTAGATCCTGGATCAAATAATACAAAGGCTTCTTTGCCGCAAACAAAAATAATACATGTAATCATGGCATCTGAGGCCTCTGTATCTGGTCTGGCTGAAAAAGCATCAAACCGAGCTGGAGTGCCAATTGGCTGGCCTCCACCTCTAGGATGGCCCCTACCCACCTGCCCTCCACCTCTGGGTGGTCGAACGGCTGGTGGAGCAATCCATGTGGTAATCATAGGCTGTTGACCCTGCTGCACTGGTCTACCCCGAAGCCTGGGGCAGAATCTCCGCATGTGACTGAATTCCCGCACTCGTAACAACCTCTCGGTGCGATGGGCTGCTGACTAGAAGTTTGGCCCTGGTGACCTGAATACCCACTGGAAGAACCCTGAATAGCTGGTAGGCAATAAGAACTCTTTGGCATAGCACTGAAATAAGGTCGCACTAGGGTACCCCGAGGAGGCGATAGTGCTGGATATGGGGGCCTGTTGGACTACCCTCTCATGAACTGACCCCTACCCCAGACAGAGCACCTCTGAACTCCCCAGAATATCAAAACCACTTATCTCTCATAACTTGCTCTCGGCTACGCTGACGCACACCCTCAATCCTTCAGGCTATCTCCACAACTAGCTCAAAAGAAGTCGCCATCTCGACCTCTCGGGCCACAGTGGCCTGAATGCCAGTATGCAAACCCGAAATAAACCTCCGCACTCTCTCCGCATCAGTAGGGGGTATCATAAGTGCATGGCGAGATAACTCAGAGAACCTCGCCTCATAATCGGTCACTGACATCTGACCTTGCTGGAGCTGCTCAAACTGAAACCGCAACTCTTCCATCTGGGAGGGTGGAATATACCTGTCCAGGAAAATATGGGTGAACCTGTCCCAAGTCATGGGAGGAGAATCTGCTGGTCTGCCAAGAAGATAAGACTGCCACCATTTACGGGCTCTGCCCTCCAACTGAAAGGTAGCAAAGTCTACCCCATGGGACTCCAATGTCCTCATGTTGTGCAGTCTGTACCTGGACCGATCAACGAAGTCCTGGGGATCTTGATGTCGCTCACCCCCAAAGACTGGAGGATGTAGCCTGGTCCATCTGTCCAATAGCTTCTGCGCCTTGCCGGCTGTAGCTGGTCTGGGCTCAGGTGTAGCTAGTGCCACTGGCTGGGCTTCACCCACGGGTAGTGCACCCTAGGTCTGATATACAGTAGCTGCCTGCCCATGAGCCTATGCGGTAGGGGTATGTGCTCCCCCGCCCGCCGGAGATATGGCTGGGTCTGCCGGAAATAAATCAGCCTGAGTCATAGTGTCTATGAACCGCAACATACGGCCCATGACCTCCTGGAATCCCGGTGCAGACGTGAAATCCACCGGAGCTGGCTCTGCTACGGGCACCTCGCCCTGTTCCTCAATAATAGGATCCTCTGCTTGACCCGCTGGTGGCATAACTGGAACAATTCGGGGACTTCCTCATCCCATACCATGGGCTGGAGCCCTCCCTCGGCCTCTATCAATAGGGGGAGCAGCTCTTCCCTGGTCTGGAATCTCATTAGAGCGTATTCTCACCATCTGTGAGAGAATAATAGAAAGATATTTAGTATTACATCATTTGCACGATGGGGGATGAAGGAAGGTAGTTTCCTAACACCCCATTGCCTCTCGAAGATAATTACAGACGTCTCTGTACTGATCCGCAAGACTCTATTAGGCCTGCTCATAACTTGTGAGACCTACGTGAACCTAGTACTCTGATAACATGTTGTCACGACCCTATTTCCTATAAGTCATGATGGTGCCCAACATCACAGCTAGGCAAGCCAACTAGTGATTTAAACATATATTTATTTCTTTAAAAATTGTCCGAGTAATTAAACTCTTCTTACTTGCAAGAACTAAGAAAAATATGAAAGATCTAATAAATTAAAACCAAGAAAATAATTAAGTCCAAAATTCTACTAGTGTGTGTGCCAAGACCTGGTATCACAAGTGTATGAGTATCTAGTAGATTATACAAAAAATTCTAAATATCGTCTGAAATAAAATAGACAGTATACAAATACAAGAAGAGGCACTAGTTGCTGCAGAACGACTCAGAAAGGCATCTCACCACTAAGCCTCTGGGTAATGTGGGTACGTGCCGGTAGGTCCTCCTATAGCATATTGTCTCAAGTCCTGTACAAAAAGTGCAGCAAGTGTAGTGTGAGTACGTAAACAACGTGTACCCAGTAAGTATCAAGCCTAATCTCGAAGAAGTAGTGACGAGAGGTCGACTTTGACACTCACTATGGGTCAATAAATTTTAAAAATAAAAACATTTTATTAAACATGATTTATATGAACAATAATAATTTCCTTAACAAGAAGAAATAATTAATTCTTCAATTTCAATAATTTCCAATTTATCAATTAGCTTCACAAGCTGCAATAAAATGTCAAAAGTATTGTGTAATTATTATTATTAAGAACGATTTCTGGCGAGGTCGTACGACCCGATCCAGAGTGTCGTGTACACCGCCGAGGGACGTGCGGCATGATCCATAGATGTATCTATACTGTCGAGGAGTTCGTCCCTATCCACAAGAAAGGAGGACATTTTTTTATGAACCTCCGGAATGAGAAGTTATAATAAGGCTAACACATAAGGATCTACAATTTCTATTAACAATTAAATAATTTGCACAAATTCAAGTATGTGAAATTTCGGTCTTTTACTATTTCCTCCAATGATTCACAATATAATTCCAGTATTTTAATTAAATAAAGAATACGTTTATCACAAGTAATTCATGATTTGAGTCCTAAACTACCCGGACATGGCATAATTAGTAGCTACGCACGGACTCTCGTCACCTCGTGCGTACGTAGTCCCCACAATTAGAAATAATTATTAATTTAAATCACCTATGGGGTAAATTCCCTCTTACAAGGTTAGACAAGAGACTTACCTTGTCTCAAGGTCCACATCCATCAATGTCGTGCTAAAATCTTAATTCGACGCCGAAAAATTCGAAACTATCCAAAAGTTATATAAAATAATTAATTCATGCTCAATAATTCGAAATTAGACTATTAAGTAAATTATCCGACACAAAATGTTAAAATTCCTAAAATTCACCCCGGGCCCACGTGCTCGAATTCCGAAAATATTTGGAGGAAAATGTTACCCATAATCTTAAGAACATAAATATACAATTTCCATCCAATTCCATAACCATTTTCGTGGTTAAAATCACATTTTTATCAAAACTTAGGTTTTTCATCTAAACCCTTGATTTCTATGATTTACAGGTTATCATCTACCCATAATCTATGTATTTAACTCAAAGTATGTAGAATTAACTTACCTTCAAGTTGCTAGTTGAAATCACCTATCAAAAAGCTCCAAAATCGTCAAAGAATGGAGAAAATGGGCTAAAAAAATGGCTGACCCCCGATTTAATACATTCTGCCAAGCAGTGTTTTCGCACCTGCGGAGGGTTAGCCGCACCTGTGAAAAAAGCCTCGCAGGTGCGAGTTTCCCTCACCTGGCCAAGCTTCGCATCTGCGCCCTAAGGACCGCACCTGAGCATCCGCTTCTGCGGTGCTTCTTCCGAACCTGCGACTCTAGCCGCTTCTGCACCATATTGCATTGCACCTGAGTGTTCGCAGGTGCGCCAAAAATCTCGCTTCTGTGATCCCTGGGCGTGCTTGGCTTGTCCGCTTCTGCGGCTCGTGGCTCGCTTCTGCGAGCTCGCACCTGCGGCTGGCCAAGCGCAGGTGCGGTTGCAGCAGAAGCTGGAAGCTTCAACTACTGCACCAAAGTTTAAAATTGATCTGAGCCTCATCCGGTTAACACCCGAGGCCCCACGGGGCCCCGCCCGAACTTACCAAAAAGTTTAAAATCATAAAAGGGACTCGTTCGAACCCTCGAAACGTGTAAAACAACATCAAAACTAAGAATCATACCCCAAACCAAATTGATTCAACTTAGAAATTTCAAATTCTTCAAACTTACTCCGAACACGCCGAAATATACTTATACTACTCGAGATGGCACCAAATTTTGCGTGCAAGTCTTAAATCACCATACGGAGCTATTCCCGGACTCAGAATTCCAAACGGACCTCATTTACTCCAAAACCTACTCCAAACTAAATTTAAAGAACCTTAAACCTTTAAATAGTTGATTTTCATTATTAAGCTCCGAGATGCTCCCGGGTTGTCCAAAACAAGATATGCCCGATCCAAAATCATCAAGCAAACCTATTGGAACCGTCAAATCCTGATTCCGGGGTCATTTTCTCAAAATGTTGCCCGAAGTCAAACTTGGCCTTTTAAAGCCAAATTAAATAACTAAGTGTTCCGATTTCAACCCAAACACTTTCAAATCCCGAACTAACCATCCCCGCAAGTCATAAATTAGTAAAAGCATATACAAGGAGTTTTATTTAGGGGATCAAGGTTCTAAAAGTCAAAATGACCGGTTGGGTCATTACAAATTTGGCAAGTATGCACAAAGAATTTCATACAAGAATTTTCAAATAAGCCTAACAAGCATGACTCCCTATTAGTACTATATTACAAATTTAATTTCACGAGGGAGAACTTAAACACAAGAATTTTCATCACAAGTATCTTGTCCTTATATAACTTCCACCGCAGCTCGTAGCCCGGTTTAAACATATCAATTTATATTAAAATGCGATGATCTCGTCCTCAGTTCTGAATCACAAGTAATATGCACATTGTGGCAATCAAAACTTTCCATTTTCTCCTTTTAAATAATTTCCGTTAAATAAAATCACAACACATAATGAACCCCACACCGGTAGGGCATATAATTCACAATTTGTAATTAATTATCTAGAAATTACATCAAAACTTACCGAAATGAGTAACAGAAAGCCACCTTTAGCCTCGCAGCTCTTATTAGTGACCAACACGGAATGATAGGCGTAGTTATATCTATATAATCTCCCAGCAGGAGTAAACACATAAGTAGATTATAGAATTACGAAGCTCACTCATAAGTGGAGCACAATATGAGGACTCGTCTCGATACTCAGAACCGAATCAAGTTAAGGAAATTATTTCTTTATATTAAATCGAGGTCGTACCTATAACGACACCATCTGATGTAGCGACCTCAGCCATACCATAAAACAAAATATATCAACGGCTGGGCCTCTACCTGCCCGTCCTTCACCCCTAACTGGTCGTATAGCTGGTGTAGTAACTACAATGGTGCACGTAGCCTGAGTGCTTTAATGAAATATGTCTCTCCCAAGTCCGGGATAATTTTCTCATGATGTGCCTAGTATCATCGCATTCATAACAACCCCTTTGTGGGTTTGGCTGCTTATATTGAGTCTGTGCCAGATAACTGAAATAACCATTGCAGGAAACTTATGTCGGTGGTGCATAAAGAACTTACTGGAGCACCCCAAGTAATCTGATATGCGGACTAGGCTGGCCGACTGCCCGAGCCTCCGCCATAATGATTCATACTTGCATAGTAGAATCCACTCAATCCTCTAGAACCTCGAGAACTCTTGGTCTTCTTAGTTTCCTTTTTTTTCCTCACCCCGAACACGTTCTAATATCTTGGCAATTTCTACCACTAGCGGGAATGAAGTATCAGCCTGTAGCTCCCGAGTCGTACAAAATTTTACGATCATAATTGAGTCCTTTAATGAGTCTGTGGACTTGCTCTCTGGTTGTAGGAACCAAAGTAGGAGTATGACGGGCTAACTTATTGAACCTGATGGCATATTCTGACGCTGTCACGGTGACATGACGCAACTGTTTAAACCCTATGCGCTACGCATTACGGAGAGTCCGGGAAACAAACTATTTCAAAAGCATTTCTGAGAACTGAGCCAAGTGGGTAGTGTTGCATTGGCTGGTCTGCCCCCTTCATAGGCTTGACACGAACACCGGTGGAGAATTATCTCTCCCAAGGCCAATTTCTTCTTTTGCTATGCTGACTCAACACTGTTGAGCTGACCCATTTCATAATATACTCTTCGATTCTTTTTTGGGGTAACCCTTACCCCTATTTATACACAACGATCACAAAAGTAGAGCTCCATACAGACAAATCTTGGCATGAACCACATAGTTAAGAATCTCGTCAACCACTGTACTTCCTCCGAAGCACCCCAAAATCCGCAACCGTGACGTCCACACTGAGTAGACCTTCTGTAAATTTAAAGTTATTTCTCTAACTCATTTGGTACTTAAGTATAGGATTATTAAGGAGGCGGACATACCGCAAGTCCCAACCTTATCCTCTACAAAATCTCAGGCCTTAAACGTGTGTAAATTTTGGGGAACCTTTTAGTACCACATATATACATTTTAGGCCAAAACTGATATAACACATGACCACGCAATCCTTCCATTGATAGTGGACTCCCCCACTCGGCACGAAGTCATAGGTCACAACGTCCGATGATCCACAATATTAACATTCACAACTCGAATAAATCAACCAGATGCCAAGGTCCATTGCACCCCCACATGATTTACTAGGTGATCTCTCAATACGCCCGCATCTTCAATTGGAACCACATGTTGAGGCAGTGTTTGAGCATCTCTGGCTCCCTCGTAGTACATCTGTGGTATCACGAACCGTTGACGCACAACTGATACCGAGTGCGTAATGTCATACATGAGTGGATACAAAGGAATATGAGATATATGTTTCAAGCTAAATCAATGACGCACGATAAGGAATGAAAGAAGTGAAATTATTCCTAAACTCTGTAGCCTCTGGAAGATAAGTACAGACGTCTCTGTACCGATCATTCAGACTCTACTAAGCTTGCTCGTGACTCGTGAGACCTGGGTAACCTAGTGCTCTAATACCAACTTGTCACGACCCGAAATTCCCACCTTCGGGACCGTGATGGTGCCTAACATTTCACTTGCTAGGCAAGCCAATGTTAGAATAATATTAGCCATTTTAAAACAATTTTGAATTAATTAATATCAAAGGAACAAATGCGGAAATAAAGTGAATAATCCATAATAATAGCGATGTCTAAATACCATCTCAGCACTGGAGTCACAAGTGCACGAGCTTTTAGAATAATACAAACAAGGGTCTGAATAAAATAAAGCTGTCTGAAAGAAAGCACACAGCTAAAATAGAGAAGAAAGGGTGACGAGCTTCAAACACACACTTAAATATGCTCGCTAGTCGAATATAGTATGATATAATATTGTATCCACATGGATTGGAGTTTAACAGTATTATCATAGTTTGTAGCTAGAATGCTATCCAAGATGATCAACAATTGAGGTTTATATGATTAAAACTTAAATTAACTAAGATTCTAAACTATTGACTAGTGACAAACAACGGGAGTAGTAAGCAAAGGAAGATATCAATGGGGAGAAAATAGGGTTGATAAGATAGGTGCAAGATGCATGTTTGGGATTTAACTCTAGATAATTCACTTCTAATGTTCAAGTGAGTCTCTCGAATTCACTTGGTTATTAATTCAATTATTTAGTAGAAACTCCTCTCTTGATTAAGTCTCAACCTCACAATATGAACCAATTTTAAGTCGTGAAGTTATGCAAGAATTCGTAGTGGATTGATCTTTAGGAGAACCTTTTTCGATTATCCTCCTAACATAGTTTAATCAACAATTCAACTAGCCTCTTTCGATTACTAAGAAGAATCAATGACTTCAACCAACTAAATATAAAGCAACAATATCACAAATTATGCCTCTCTCGATTACATTAACAAGTGAATAAAGATGCAACAGTTAAAACATCCAAAATGATTCAATACATAAAACTATAGTTAATTATCCACAAACAAATATCAATACACCAAATCCATCAAACCCTAAAGAGAACTACTCCATAGATATGGAGTAATTCATAACAATTAAGTTTAAAGTAAAGAAAAACATAAAACAATCCAAACCCTTGTCTTGAGTTGGGATTGAATGATGGATTCCTTGTGATCTTCTTTCTCCAACTTCTCCTTGGCTTCCTTCGGTTTAAATTATGTCAAAAGTCCTCAAAATACCATTTTTCATGTATATATACCAAGTAAGATTGGGCCTAAACAATTACACATTCTCCTACGTGAAAAAGGACACTTTTCCCGGATAGTACATGCGCGGCCGCGCACTTGGAAGGGTGCCCGCGCACTTGGCCGCGCACTTTTTACACTTTCTGCCCCATATGCGCGGTTAGTGTGCGGCCGCGCACTTGGCCGCGAACCTTTCACCCTATTCTGCTGGAAATTGGAAATCACGTAAAACATAAAAGTTGTAGCCCGTTGAATTAGCTTTCCAACAATATATTGTGGAGCCCAAGTGGAGTTCTGAGAGAAATGTTATGTGTATTTTACTAGACAGTGCGCAATATGCCTGCTCGGTTCTTTGTTTCGTTGCACTATCATCCGTTGATCCCCGTACACGATCCCGGCTTAATTCCTTTGGATTTTACTTAGACTTCAAAGCTTCAAATCACTTGAATTCATTCCATAACCTCTACATAGCTCGGAATTACTCCTACAAGGTATAAAACACACCATTAGTGCAAAACACTAGAAATTAAAGCTCAAACTCAACTTAAGTGCAGTAAATTGGAATGTAATAATCGACTAAAACATGAGATTATAGCCTACCATCAACACCCCACACTTAAATCATTGCTTGTCCTCGAGAAATCAAACCACACTTTATATAGACACAACCTTACTAAGAAACTCTCCTAATTCATTACACCAAGAATATTTAAAATAGACTAAGCACAATAGTGTAACATCTTCACCTCAAGATTTGACTCACAAGTACCATGCATTATTCACAACCTACTCGCTTAATGTAACATAGAGGTCAACTACATTAACTTTCCTTCATGAATCAAGTGCTCTCACACAACAAAAGAGAATAGTTCCACTCACAATAAAATTTAAGAACGATTAGGAACTTCAAATAGAAAGTATTTCACTCACTCTCTGAAACAACATTCATATGCCACAAAAGATGAACCATAGGCTTGCCCGTAGTGTACTACTCTACTAATTGAGTTCATTCAGTCAAGGATCAAGTAGGACATTAAACTAGTTGTAATGTAGGCTACGGGATGGGTAAGATACAGTTAGATATAAGAGTGACTACACCTCCCTAAGCACTTTAATACATACACATTAACATTCAAAACCCCAAACTTATGTCAAACCATACTCCACCTTGACATCAACATGCATTAAATCCCCAACTTATTTAAGGACCATTACATCAAGAGTTACCACTTATCAATGAATCTCGTTCACAACAGTACAACTACTTTTTTCCTTTTCTTGTTCAATTCAAGTCGCTCTTACTTTTTAAAAAAAGTTCACCTTTCTCCTTATTTCATTAGTTCCACTCAAAAGCCAAACCAACCACCCCACATTTCAACTTTTACAAAGTTCATAATAATTTTAAGTGCTCATGAGAGGTACAAGGTTCAAATAGATAGTCAATTCAAACATATGGGTAAGGCTTGTATGTTGTTGCCAAAGAAACAGGATTACAGGCTCAAAGGGGTTAACTAAGATACATAAAAATTTGGTGGGTAAACTATATATCTGGCTTAACAAAGAAACACCTACATCACTCCCAGGACTGAACAAAATTACTATTTCACTTTGCAAACACACATGGCAAGTTCTAGACATCAAATGCAATGCACAGAATACACCAAACCTCACACGCACATGGCGCATGACTCACTCAAGATTGGATCATCAAGACACTCTAGTCAAAACAGTTAAGCAAAGTTAAGAGCATATAATTTAAGGCACTTATACAAGAGTAAAAAATTGAGCCGAAGCGTCACAACTAAAACACTTACTATTCTCAAGGCATAACGAAGTCAAGAGATGTTGCTTCCCGTTGAAATCATAGCACAAGGTTCCCTAGACCTAACAAAATAAAAACTAACTACACCCGGTTCAAACAAAAACCCTTAAAAAAGAACCATGGCACAAAGAAAAATCAAGGGGGAATTAATACACTACCTACAAAAGAAAATATTTTTGTCTTTTTATTTCGACTTAAATCCCTCAAGAAACTTGTTGAATGATATTCATCGTCGTAAAAAATCAAAAATTTTAAAATTTTAATGTTTTCTTTAATTTTTTTCTAATACTCAAACTAACAAAGGCAAAAACAATCAAGCTAACTAAAGAAAAAACTAAGACTAATATACATACAACATATAATTATCCCCCACCTCACACTTTAAGTTGTGGCATGTCCCCATGATATACAATTAAAAAGTATAAGGTAGAGGAAACTTCCCTAAATCTCTAGTCGAGGTCTGAATCAAATTCGGCCTCCTTTCCACGCGCCCGACTTAGTGCACACATCCATGCAGACAACGTTTTCTCAGCCTTCTTGGGGTACACCCCACACTTATCGTTTTCACTAACAACAGCCTTCTCTTTCACACCCTTCACCTTCCACTCAACACTCGCAGCTGGCTTCTCCTTTTTCACTCCAGTTGCTACATTCATCTCAAAAGTCACAATCTCCTCACCCACTCTAAGCATGAGTTTTCTATCATGTATATCTAGTAGAGCTCTACCCGTTGCTAAAAATGGTCTTCCGAGGATAAGGGGGGCCTCCTTGTTCTCCTCCATATTCACCACTATGAAATCTACTGGAAATACGAACTTATCCACCCGCACCAAAACATCTTCTACTATCCCCTCGGGTGTTATAGTTGTTTGGTCTGCCAGCTGCAAAGATATTGGCACCGACCTTATCTCTCTAATCTCCTTCTCCAGTTTCCTGTAAATAGACAATGGCATTAGATTAATTGAGGCACCAGAATTACATAAAGACTTATCAAAATTTAGAGTGCCTAAAGAGCAAGGTATAGTAAAACTCCCTGGATCTCCACACTTTTGTGGGAATTTATTTTGTAAGATCGCGCTGCAATGCTTTGTGAGCTTGACCACTAAGGTCTCTTCTATCTTCCTCTTCTTTGTAAGGATCTCCTTCAAGAACTTTGCATAAGCTGGCATTTGTGAGAGAACATTAGTGAATGGCTGGTTTACATTAACCTTTCTTAGCATGTCTAAAAATCTCTCGAACTGCTTGTCCGGCTTTTCTCTATAGAGATTTTGGGGAAAAGGTAAAGCATGCATGTGCTTGCTCACATCATCAGATTCCTCCCTTCTTGATGTTTCCTCTTTCTTCTTTTTCTCTACTCCCTTCTTACCTTTATTCTTTTCAGTCTTTTTATCATCTTCAATTTTCAGCTTCTTCCCACTTTCTTTTTTAGGCACAGGTTCTTTGTGAAATGGAGTGGGATCCTTCAACACTTGTCTACTTCTCAAGGTCACAACATTTATCGTTTCTTTGGGATTCTTTTCAGTATCAGCAGGTAGAGTACCTAGAATCCTCTCAGATAATACAGTTGCAATTTGTTCCACTTGTCTCTCCAAGTTACGCAAACCTGTCCCAAGTTCTTTGATAGCTGCCCCATGAGCATCTAATTTTTTACCAGGCTTGACAATGAAGGATTTCATTAGATCTTCTAACGCAGACTAAATTGGCTGTTGAGGCTGAAAATACGGCCTCTGTTGATTCACAAAACAAGGAGCTTCGTGAAATCCGGAGTTATTTTGTTGCCATGAATTTGTTGTAACCCAAGGTGAACTCCATGAAAAATTGGGGTATTTCTAACCCATTGCATTGAAATTGTAATTACCCACAGCATTAACTTACTCCATTGAAGCTTGACACTCATGAGTGGGGTGTCCTCTTCCACATATGTCGCATGCTGCAGGAGGCTCATTATGTATTGAAGCTAAGGTTAGCTTCCGTATTTCTTTTGCCATGGCATCAAGCTGTACTTGCAAAGATATGTTAGCATCAACCTGGTGAACACCAGTTGATCTTTTTCTTTCAGCATTCTCCGAGGGCCACTGATTTGCATCTTCAGACAATTCATCAAGAATACTGACTATCTCCTCTGGAGTCTTTTTCATCAATGGACCTCCAGCTGTATTACTCAATGTTCTCCGTGTGGTCGGTGTCAAACCATCCCAAAAGTCCTGGAGTTGCATCTAGAGTTCAATTCCGCTATGTTGACACTTTCGCACAATCTCTTTAAACCTCTCCCATGCTTCAAACACAGTCTCAGTCTCATTCCGGCAGAAGTTATGGATTTTCCTTTTAAACTTGCCCGATTTAGCTGAGGAGAAATATCTAGTAAGAAATTTTGAGGTCTTCTCCTCCCATGTTCTAATTGATCTTCGGGGCAAGCTTTGAAGCTAGTGCTTTGCATCATCTTTTAGAGTGAAGGGGAATGCCCTTAAGTACACTGCATCTTGTGACACACCATTGTATTGAAATATATTCATGATCTCCTCGAAGTCCATTAGATGATTGTTCAGATCCTCATTCATCTTTCCTCTGAAGACAGTTGTTTTGGAGGGTTTGAAGCAACCCTTGCTTCAGCTCAAAATTATTGGCTACAACTAGAGGTGGTCTCACACTTGATAAACCTTGGTTGTAGACCGGTCTAGCATAATCGCCAAATGGTCTCCCTTGGCCGGGAGCTACATTTCCGAACTGGTCTGCACCCAAGGGCTGATTTTGAGCCATTCTTCGAGCCCTCTCCTCCCCTAAGCAATTTGTTCATCTCTAAGTTCTTCTTCTTCAACATCTCTTACAACTTTCTCTCTGAGTTGGGCTACCTCTCTCGCAGCCAAATCAACATTATCATCATCTCCCTCCATCTTTTCTTTGGTTGAGTATTTCCCAACCGTTTTTGTATTCTCGCGAAGATTTTTTTTCTTCCTCAACTGTCGCAGATGTTTCTCGATTTCTGGTTTGTATGGTTGTAATTCCTTACCAGAAGATTGAGTCATGCACCAATCTAACTTGTAGCATATGCATAGTCAAAGAACACCAAGCGTAAAAAGAGAAAATAAAATAAAAATAAAAATTCCTGAATTAGCACTACAAACTATTTCAAACACTATTGATTGCCAATCCCCGACAACGACGCCAAAAATTGACGATCTTGAAACACACACTTAAATATGCTCGCTAGTCGAATATAGTATAACATAATATCGTATCCACAAGGATTGAAGTTAAACAGTATTATCGTAGTTTGTAGCTAGATTGCTATCCAAGATGATAAACAATTGAGGTTTATATGATTAAAACTTAAATTAACTAAGATTCTAAACTATTGACTAGTGACAAACAACGGAAGTAGTAAGCAAAGGAAGATATCAATGGGGAGAAGATAGGGTTGATAAAATAGGTGCAAGATACATGTTTGGGATTTAACTCTAGATAATTTACTTCTAATGTTAAAGTGAGTCTCTCGAATTCACTTGGTTATTAGTTCAATTATTTAGTAGAAACTCCTCTTGATTAAGTCTCAACCTCATAATATGAACCAATTTTAAGTCGTGAAGATATGCAAGAATTCGTAGTGGATTGATCTTTAGGAGAACCTCTTTCGATTATCCTCCTAACATAGTTTAATCAATAATTCAACTAGCCTCTTTCGATTACTAAGAAGAATTAATGACTTCAACCAACTAAATATAAAGCAACAATATCACAAATTATGCCTCTCTCGATTACATTAACAAGTGAATAAAGATGCAACAGTTAAAACATCCAAAACGATTCAATATATAAAACTAGAGTTAATTATCCACAAACAAATATCAATACGCCAAATCCATCAAACCCTAAAGATAACTACTCCATAGACATGGAGTAATTCATCACAATTGAGTTTAAAGTAAATAAAAACATAAAACATTCCAAACCCTTGTCTTGAGTTGGGATTGAATGATGGATTCCTTGTGCTCTTCCTTCTCCAACTTCTCCTTAGCTTCTTTCGGTCTAAATTATGTTAAAAGGCCTCAAAATACCCTTTTTCCATGTATATATACCAAGTAGGATCGGTCCCAAATAATTATACCTTTTCCTACACAAAAAAGGACACTTTTCCCGGCCAGGACGTGCCCGACCGTGCACCTGGAATGGTGCTTGCGCACTTGGTCGCACACTTTTCACACTTTCTGCCCCATATCATCAAAAGAACTACTAGTATTCTTTTTCTTTTGCTCCTCGTTGCTTTCTTCTTCTGCTGGATGTTGGTATTTAGGTTCAAGATCAAATTTCACTTTTTTCTTGATTTTGGGCTTCTTCTTAATATTCAGCTTATCTCTGCATACATAAGTACTATGGGTACTACTACTTTCTACCTTGGTTATTTTGAAATTACTAATTTTTTCACCAATCCATATTTCCTTTAGGAAAGAACTAGCAAATCCCATAATTTTTCCCATTCTAATATTGTATATTGAGAAAAGTTCGGAGGTTGGGGAGAAGGGGATATGAAGTTTTTCTAAAAACAAAAGAGGATGAAGCAAGAGAGAAAATGAAAGAGTGCTTAAATAGCTGAGGAAATTTGGAAGAAGAATTTTTTTTTTAAAAAAGAAAAATGAATAATAAAAGTTTGGAAGGAGTCAAATGTAGTACCATTGGGGCCATATGTAACGACCTGACCGGTCGTTTTGAGAGTTAGAGCCCCGATCCCCTAATAATTGTTTTCCCCACATTTGTTTCCGCTATTAGGACTTGCCGAAGTGATTGGTTATGGAATTCGGAGAGTTTTAGGACACTTAGTCCCTAGTTGTGAGTTTAAGCCTTAGAAATTGGACCGTAGTCGGAACTGTGTGAAGACGGATCCGGAATGAAATTCCATCAACTCCATTAGCTCCGTTGAGTGATTTTAAGCTTAGGAGCGTGTCTGGAATGTATTTTGGAGGTCTGTAGTAGATTTAGACTTGAATTGGCGAAAGTTAGTTTTTCGGCAATTTCGGCCGATAGTGGAAATTTTGATATCGAGCTCGAAATGGAATTCCGAAAGTGGCCGTAGGGCCATAGTGTCATTTGTGACCTGTGTGTAAAATTTGAGGTCATTCGGACTAGATTTGATGTGGTTCGGCGTCGTTTGTAGAATTTGAAAAATTCTAAATTCTTAGGCTTGAATCCGTGCTTAATTCATGATTTTGGTATTGTTCGATATGATTTGAAAACTCGACTAAGTTCGTATGGTGTTATAGGATTGCTTGGTAGGTTTGGTTGAGGTCCCGGTGGCCTCGGGTGTGTTTCGGATGCTTAACGAAATGAAATTGTACTTAGGAAAATCTGGCGCCTTTGCTCGTTCTGGTGTTTCGCACCTGCGGAAGGGAGGCCGCAGGTGCGAGAGCCGCTGGTGTGGAGGGAGTGCGCAGATGCAAAACTGGTGGGGCTGGTGATTAAGCACAGGTGCGTAAGTTTGACCGCACCTACGAGCTCGGAGGTGCGCATGGGAAGCTCGCAGATACGGAAATGGGATTGTCAAGCTGGGCTCGCATATGCGGCTGGTTGTCCGCAGAAGCGGAACCGCAGATGCGGCCCAGGTATTGTAGGTGAGGACCCAGCCCAAGTAAGTGTACTTCGCACCTACGATGGGTTTGTCCGCAGGTGCATGACCGCAAGTGCGGTCCTAGGTCCGTAGGTGCGAAAATCGCTGGGTTGAAGAGGCAGATTTGAGGGTTCATTCCTCATTTTTCTCCAATTCGAATTTTTGCTCGGGAGAAGGCAATTTTGCAAAGGTTTTGAAGTGGAAATCAGTGGGTAACAATTCTTAACTCCAATTCGTATATATTTCATTAATCTATTATTGTTTTCCTCGTCTAATTAAGGAATTTGAGGGTAGAAGTTTGGAAATGGGGGAAAAGGTTCCCCAATTGAAAATCTTAGATTTGAATGGTAATTTGACGTCGGATTTAGATAATTTTTGTTCAAGTGAATGCGTGAGTGAATGGGTGTTCATAATTTGTAATTTTTACTCGATTTCGAGACATGGGCCCGGTGAGACTTTTTGGGCCTTTTTCCTAATTTCAAGTTTTAGCTTCGAATTAATTAGTTAAATTAGTTACTTGTAGTTATATTTATATTATGCAATTAATTTGAATAGATTCGGGCTATTTGGAGTCGGATACTCGTGGCAAGAACGTGATATCGAGTTGATTTGAGCGGTTCGAGGTAAGTGACTTGCCTAACCTTGTGTTGGGGACTTTCCCCTTATGATGTTTGATATTAATTGATGTGTGGGCTCCGTGTACATGAGGTGACGAGTATATACATGGGCTATTATTGCAAAAATCCCGTTTTTCCTTTCTAAATCATAAACTGTTTTCCCTTATTAAATTGCACTAATACGTTTAAATTGTTTAGCTTAGATTAGAGAAGCATGCTTACATGTTTTAACTGCCTATTTGACATTCCGTGCGCCATGCTTAGTTAAATCCCTACTTTCCTTATCTGTGTTAAGTGTAAACTATATAACTAGATGTCATGCCTGTCATTTCATCTTACGTTGCATATTTAAATTGGGACTACGGACGTATTCCGGGAGATCCCCTATCTTGCATATTTAAATTGGGACTACGGACGTATTCTGGGAGATCCCCCTGTCTTGCATATTTAAATTGGGACTACAGATGTATTCCGGGAGATCCCCTTGTCTTGCATATTTAAATTGGGACTACGGACGTATTCCGAGAGATCCCCCTATCTTGCATATTTAAATTGGGACTACGGACGTATTCCGGGAGATCCCTCTTTCTTGCATATTTATTTTGGGACTACGGACGTATTCCGGGAGATCCCCCAACACTGTATATTTACATTGGTACTGCTAACGTATTCCGAGAGATCCCCCTGTACTATATATTCATTCGGAACTACAGGATAGAATCCCGGGAGATTCCCCACTGTGTTTACCTTGTTCTGAGCCGAGGGCTCCCTTAATTGTTAAATTTTCGAGAATTTCTTTAACTGTATTACTGTAAACTTTACTTATATCTTTTACTGTTTAATTTATTATATTCACTCCGGTTGGGCTTTGACCTGACCTCGTCACTACTCGACCGAGGTTAGGCTTGGCACTTACTGGGTACCATTGTGGTGTACTCATGCCCTTTCCTGCACATGTTTTCATGTGCAGATCCAGGTGCGAGCTATTAGCCTCGGGGTTAGTGTGTGCTGCTGATTCTAGGAGACTTCAAGGTATTTCTGCTTGCGTCCGCAGATCCTCGGAGTCCCCTTCTACTCCCTCGCCTAAAGACTTTCTTTATTATCTTCAGACTATTGTATAGAGCTACATAGATTATAGCAGCTTGTGACTTCGTGATATTTCGGGTCTTGGAAAATTATTTTGTATATGCCGAGTGGTACTACTTTTGGTTATTCACCATATGATGTTTATCTTTAAAATGTTGTGTTTTCTTTACATCTTTTTTCTGTAATATTAGGCTTACCTAGTCGTAAAGACTAGGTGTCTTACAGAGGGTTAATTTGGGTCGTGACAAGTTGGTATCAGAGCATCTAGGTTCATAGGAGTCATGAGTCACAAGCCGGTTTATTAGAGTTTCGCGGATCGGTGCGGAGACGTCCGTACTTATCTTCGGGAGGCTATATAACTATTAAGAACAATCATATTCCTTTGATTTCCTTGTCGTGCGAGTTATTGACATCAAAATTCTAAAATTCTATTCTATTCTTTCTCACAGATGGTGAGAACCCGTACCGGGAGGACCGATGATCAGGCACCCGAGCCCTCTGTCACAGCCGCCAGAGGCCGAGGTCGGGGTAGAGGACGACCACGTGGTGCAGCCCCAGCACCTGCTAGAGTTACGTCAGGGGAGCCCCCAACAGCTCCAGCTAGAGGGCCAGCACCGGAGATCCCTATTGCTACTCCAGCCCTCCAGGAGACTTTAGCTCAGTTCATGAGCATGTTCAGCACTCTGGCTCAGGCTGGACTATTTCCAATAGCTCCCGCTATATCTCAGGCTGGGGGAGAGGCACAGACTCCCGCAGCCCGCACTCTTGAGCAGAGGGTCCAGGTTGATCAGGCCCCAGAGTATATTCCTATGCCCCCAGTGGCTCCGGTTCAGCATGAGGCCAGGATAGCTACTTCTGAGGCAGAGCAGCTCAAAGTTGAGAGGTACAAGAAGTACCACCCACCTACTTTCAGAGGACAAGCTTTAGATGATGCTCTGGGTTTTCTTGAGGAGTGTCATCTTATTCTCCACACTATGGGCATTGTGGAGACGAGTGGGGTTTCTTTCACCGCTTTCCAGTTGAGGGGAGCGACATATCAGTGGTGGCGAGCCTATGAGCTGAGTAGTACGGACGAGGTAGCCTCACTCACTTGGACTCAGTTTTTAGAGATGTTCTTGCGTGAGTATGTTCCTCAGAGCCTCAGAGATGCTTGGCGCACAGAGTTTGAGCAGCTCTGTCAGGGTGCTATGACTGTGTTAGAGTATGCAGTCCATTTTAGTGAGTTAGCTCGCCATGCACCAACTCTGGTTGCTACGGTCAGAGAGAGGGTTCGTCACTTCATTGAGGGACTCCACCCTAGTATTCGGAACGGTATGGCCAGGGAGTTGGAGATGGACATCACTTATCAGCAAGCAGTGAGCATTGCCAGGAGAGTGGAGGGCAAGTTCGCCTAGTACAGAGAGGAGAGAGAGGCCAAGAGGTCTCAAGAGACTGGTCATTATTCAGGAGCTCGTGCACCAGCATCATGCTATGGTAGGGTTTTTGTGAGTCGCCCTGTTCATTCAGCTCTTCCTGCAGCCAGCGGTGTTCTAGCTCCTCCTAGACCTTAGGCGCCCTATTATGCACCGCTAGTATCCGGTGTGCCTCCTGCTCGAGGTACTATTACCAGCTAGTCCAGCAGGGCATGTCCGAGTCAGTCCCAGCTGCCGCATCCTCCGAGGGGTTGTTTTGAGTGTGGTGACAGTCGTCACATGGTTAGAGATTGCCCCAAAGCCAGGAAGGGTGCACCTCCACAGACTTATCAGCCTCTGTGTGCTCCACTGGGTCCTCCGGCCATTCTTCCAGCCCCAGCTGCCACCCCACCTCCTCAGCTAGCTCGAGGTGGAGGTCACCCTAGAGGGGGAGGCCAGGCCAGGTACTATGCCCTTCCAGCCCGTTCAGAGGTCGTTGCTTCAGATTCAGTCATCACAGGTATCGTCCCTGTCTGTCATAGGGATGCATCAGTATTATTTGACCCAGGCTCTACGTATTCATATGTGTCTTCTTATTTTTCTCCATATTTGGGGATATCTCGAGATTCTTTGAGTTCCCCTGTTTATGTATCTACTCTCGTGGGAGATTCTCTCATTGTGGACCGCGTATATCGGTCGTGTTTGATTGTTCTTAGTGGTTTTGAGACCAGAGCCAACTTGTTATTACTCAGTACGGTAGATTTTGATGTTATCTTGGGCATGGACTGGTTGTCTACACATTATGCTATTCTTGATTGTCACGCTAAGACCGTGACGCTGGCTATGCCAGGATTTCCGCGATTTGAGTGGAGAGGTACCTTAGAGTATACTCCCAATAGAGTTATTTCATTTCTTAAATCTCAACGAATGGTTGAGAAGGGGTGTGACGCGTATCTAACTTATGTGAGAGATGTCAGTATTGATACCCCTACGGTTGAGTCAGTTCTAGTAGTGAGGGAGTTTCCAGATGTGTTTCCGGCTGATCTTCCGGTCATGCCGCCCGACAGAGATATTGATTTTGGCATTGATTTGTTGCCGGGCACTCAGCCCATCTCTATTCCTCCATATCGTATGGCTCCTCCTGAATTGAAGGAGTTGAAAGAGCAGTTATAGGAATTTCTTGATAAGGGCTTCATTCGGTCCAGTGTGTCACCTTGGGGTGCTCCTGTTTTATTTGTGAAGAAGAAGGATGGTTCTATGCGGATGTGTTTTGATTACCACCAGTTGAACAAAGTTACAGTGAAGAACAAGTATCCATTGCCTCGTATTGATGACTTATTTGATCAGTTATAGTGTGCCAGAATGTTTTCCCAGATTAACTTACGTTTAGGTTATCATCAGTTGAAGATTCGGGAGCCGGATATCCCGAAGACTGCTTTCAGGACCAGATATGGTCACTATGAGTTTCTTGTTATGTCTTTTGGGCTGACCTATGCCCCAACATCTTTTATGCACTTGATGCACAGTGTGTTCTGACCTTATATTGTCTCATTCGTCATTGTTTTATTGACGACATTCTGGTATATTTCCGGTCTCGGGAAGATCATGAGCAGCACCTGAGGACTGTGCTTCAGACTTTGAGGGAGAAGAGGTTGTATGCAAAATTTTCTAAGTGTGAATTCTGGCTTGATTGAGTGGCATTCTTGGGACACATAATGTCTTGTGATGGGATCAAGGTAGATCTGAAGAAGGTGGAGGCAGTGCAGAGTTGGCCTAGACTGTCATCAGCTATGGAGATCTGCAGTTTCCTTGGTTTGGCGGGGTATTACCGTCGCTTTGTGGAGGGATTTTAATCCATTGCATCACATATGACCAGGCTGACCCAGAAGGGTTCTCCGTTCAGGTGGACCGAGGAGTGTGAGGAGAGCCTTCAGAAGCTCAAGACAGCTTTGACTACAGCCCAGTATTAGTATTGCCTACAGGTTCGGGGTCCTACACTGTCTATTGTGATGCCTCGAGGATTGGCCTTGGAGCGGTATTGATGCAGGACGGTAGGGTGATTGCCTACGCGTCTAGATAGTTGAATGTGCATGAGAAGAATTATCCGATCCATGATCTCGAGTTAGCAGCTATTGTTCATGCCCTGAAGATCTGGCGTCATTATTTGTACGATGTTCCTTGTGAGATCTACACTGCTCACCGGAGTTTGCAGCACTTGCTCAGGCAGAATGACCTTAATTTTCTTCAGCGGAGGTGGTTGGAGCTACATAAAGACTATGATATCACTATATTGTACCACCCGGGGAAGGCCAATGTAGTGGCAGATGCCTTGAGCCGCCAGGCAGAGAGTTTTGGGAGTTTAACATATCTCTGGCAGCTGAGAGGCCCTTAGCCTTGGATGTTCAGGCCTTAGCCAGCCAGTTCATGAGATTGGATATTTCAGAGCCTAGCCGGGTTTTAGCTTGTGTGGTTTCTCGGTCTTCTCTTTATGACCATATCAGGGAGCGCCAGTATGATGATCCTCATCTTCTAGTGCTTCAGGACAGGGTTCGGCGAGGTGATGCCAGAGATGTGACTATTGGTGATGACGGTGTGATGAGGATGCAGGGCCGGATCTGTGTGCCCAATGTAGATGGGCTTTGGGACTTGATTCTCGAGGAGGCCCATAGCTCCGTTGAGTGATTTTGAACTTAGGAGCGCATCCGCAATATGTTTTGGAGGTCTGTAGTAGATTTAGACTTGAATTGGCGAAAGTTAGTTTTTCGGCGATTTCGGCCGATAGTGGAAATTTTGATATCGAGTTCGGAATGGAATTCCGAAAGTGCTTGTAGGTCCGTAGTGTCATTTGTGACCTGTGTATAAAATTTGAGGTCATTTGGACTAGATTTTATGTGGTTCGACATCATTCGTAGAATTTGGAAAATTCTAAATTCTTAGGCTTGAATCCGTGCTTAATTCATGATTTTGGTGTTGTTTGATGTGGTTTGAAGGCTCGACTATGTTCATATGGTGTTATAGGATTGGTTGGTAGGTTTGGTTGAGGTCCCGGGAGCCTCGGGTGAGTTTTGGGTGCTTAACGGATCAGCCCACGACCGCAAGCCCACATGGGCTGTGGGCCTAAACGGTCCTAACCGGATAGGACCGGGACCGTGGGGTGGTGGGCCGAGTAGTGGGCCGATCTCATAGGGGAGGCCCGCGAGATCGGGACCGTTTAGGACCGGGACCGGCTCAGAAGTGGGCCGGATCAAGCGGTCCTAAACGGGCCCAACGGATAATTTTTTTTTAAATTTTTTTTGACCGTTTGGCCATTTAAAAACTACCCGTTTGGTCTGCCAAAATAGCCATTTAACCCCCTAAATTTTGTTTTAACCCCAAACTTTTTATAATTACACTTTTTCCCTATTTTCAACTATAAATACCCCCTCATTCTTTTATTTTTCTCACAAAATCATCAATCTCTCTCAATCTCTCTCTAATATTCTTCTATAATTGCTTACTTAATTGTTACAATTTGTGCAAAATTGTGAAGTTGGTGAATTGAAGTCTTCAAGTCTTCAACGATAATTATTTTTCAACAAGTTGTTCGTCAATTCGGTAAACTCGTTCCAACTCTTACGTTTTAATATTATAGTTTTGTTTGTTATATTTACTTTGCTTGATTAATTAAGATGGCTTATTCCCTAAAATAATATTTAGCAAAAATAAGGAAAAATCCAAGAGTGGTGAATCTAGTGGCCAATCTGTTCCTCCTCCACTTCCCCCGGCTCCCCGACCGAAACCTGTTACCCGTCCTACACCTGCTATTCTTGATAGCGATAATAGTTTATTACAATTTACCGAGAGTCAATTTTTCCATAATATTGCACCCGGTGAACAGTTAAACCATGAATATATGAATGCTCTTTATGGTAATCCAACTATTGATGAAAATGATGATGAAGAAATAGATTTTGATGAAGTTAACCCACCTAATAATAATCCAAATGATCCCCCGTCTGACCCTCCTGTTACTGCCCCTACTTTTTCTAGACAACCTTCTAAACGGGCAGAAACATCTCTTGTTTGGCCATTTTTTACTCAACTAAGATAAAAAAAAAATAGGGCTAAGTGTAAAACTTGTGGCAAAGAGTTAGTTTTTAAATATGTTGGAAGTCGGGGGGGACGGAAAGTTTGACTAGACACATATTGCTACACCCTCAAGATAAAGCTAGATATTTTTGTATGAAAGCTTTGGCCGAGGGGACAAGTGCACCTAGTCAGGCTGACCTTAGTACCGGGTCAAATCAATTTCAACCGGGAATTACCACTGTTACCGGTGGTATTTTATATTATGATCCAAATAAAGATCGGGAAGAATTGACAAAAATGGTTACTGTTATGTGCTTACCCTATAGTTTTCCTTCTAACCCTCACTTTGTGCATTATATTAGAAAAGTTTATAATCCTACTTATAAAGGTTTTCCTCGCACAACCGTAAAGAGTGATATTTATAAATATAAATATGAATATGAATAATATTTGCGCTATTTATTTACTCATATAAATTGTCGTATTGCTCAACTGATATTGGTAGAAGTGGTAATGATTGTGATTACCTTACTGTTACCAGTCATTGAATTGATGAGTATTGGATAATGCAAAAGCGCATTATTGCTTATAGAATAATTAATTCACGTCACACAGGGCAGTTTATTTCTAGCACGATTACAGATATTTATAGATATTTTTGCATTAGTGATAAAATAATATCAGTTTTAATGGATAATGCTACTAGTAATACAAATATTGTAGCCTTGCTTACCACTACACTAAGTCCTGCATTTAGTAACATTTTTCATGTTAGATGTATTTGTCATATTTACCATTTAATTGTGGGTGATGGTATGCGAATTTTAAATGTTGAAATTGAAAAGGTTAAAATGGCTCTTAATTGGCTTTTTTATTCAAATCGTAGAAGTAGACTTAGAGAATATTTTAAAAGATGCGATGAATTTGGCCTAAGAAAAAGAAAGGTTCCTAAACCTTGTCCAACTAGATGGAATTACATGTATGAAAGTTTAGTTGTTGCATATGAATATAGAAACCTCATAAACTCAACGTTTAATGCTCATGTAAGTGATGATGATAAGTACCTTACAAATGCGGATTGGGCTAATGTTAAAATACTTGTAGATTTTTTAGAAAAATTTCATATTACTACAAATGAATTTTTTGGGCAATATTATCCTACTATTTCTAACTGTTTAGTTTATATTGCAGAACTTGCAAATTTGTTTGATCATTTTTTAGAGGGTGGGGAAATTTATCAACTTGCTATTGATTTCATGAGAAAAAAATTTAAAAAATATTTTTTCCCTATCCCCCCTATTTATGGTGTTGCTGCATAGTTAAATCCTACTATGAAATTAGGAGGTCCTCAATTTTGGTATGAAACTGTTTATAATGGTTTAGCACTTGAAGAAGAAGAGTTGTCTACACTTGCGGACGCAATAGCCTCAATTAAAATAAATATTCAAACTATTTATAATGCTTATCAAGTTGCATTAGATCATGCTAGACCAAATGTTCCAACTCTTTCTTCTTTTAGTTCTCAATCATCTAAAAGAACTGCGGGAGTAAGAGCACTTAGTGCTTGGGCAGGGTTCAGGGGTTCTCAAGGTTCTAGTACTAGTGAATTTTTATAACTAAATGAGCTTGTAGTTTATTTGTCATAGGGAATTGAGGAAGTGAATCCCGACGGCTCCTTTAATATTTTGGAATGGTGGAAGGACAAAGAAAAAATACTTTCCGATTCTTTCAAGGATGGCCCGAGACATTTTAACTATTCAAGCTTCAACAGTGGCATCAGAGAGCGCTTTCAGTCAAGCAAGACTTCAACTCGGTGATTATAGAGCGTCTATGAGGGAGAGCTTGGAAAAATCAGTACTTTTCAGAGATTGGATCCGTTCGGAAAGAAGAAATTTTGGACTTGCTGAATCACAACCAGAGGTAGACGAAGCTTATGAAGAAATGCTAGCTGAACTTGCGGAGGATGATGCTTCACCTGGAAGAGGTGATGACCAAGCTTCATTTCCGCCACCACCAACGGAAATTCCTCCGAACCTTGAAGGATTTATGAAATTTGTAAGAGATATCATGTAAATTAATATGTAACTTATATTTTGGCACATCTTGATTAGTTTCTTTTTCTTCTCAATGGTGGTATTAGCACCTTATTGTGCTCATTCCATAGGGGGGAGGAAGATTAAGAAAGATATTGCCATGACTTTTTAATGCTATAATAAAAATATAATGCATTGCTTTGAATATCTCTTTACAATATTTTTATCTTTTTATATACCTTAAGCTATACATATAGTATAATATAGTATATACTATACTATATATATATATATATATATATATATATATATATATATATATACATCTTACTATATACATAGTATATAAGCCATATTCGATAGTATACATCTTACGATATACTATATATACATCTTAATATAGTAAGACGTATATATAGTGTATATATATATATATATATCTTAAGCCATATTCGATAGTATATAAATATATATATCGAATATAGCTTATATATATACTATACTATATATACATCTTAAGATATATATATATATATATACATCTTACTATATACATAGTATATAAGCCATATTCGATAGTATACATCTTACGATATACTATATATACATCTTAATATAGTAAGATGTATATATAGTATATATATATATATATATATAGATAGTATATAAATATATATATATATATCTTAAGATGTATATATAGTATATAAATCGAATATTAATGTATAAATCTTAAGATGTATATAAAGTAAATCGAATATAGTTTATATATCTTAAGATGTATATATAGTATAGTATAGTGTATATATTATAACGCATTGCTTTGAATATCTCTTTACAATATTTTTGTCTTTAAATTTGAATTAAAAAATTTAGGTGACAATTCTATAATATAATTTACTAGGAATTGCCTTAGATATTTTTATTACCATTTTTTTTCTCTAATTTGTATAAAAATAATTTAAAAAATAGAAAGTTTTCGTTGGGCCCACTTGGGCCCGCTTATGATCGTTTGGGCCCGCTTAGGCCCGGGACCGGCCCACTTAACACGGGACCGCTAGTTCGTGGTCCCGGTCCCGGACCGGTTCCAACGAGAAGCCTGCGAAGCCCGGGACCGCTTAGGACCAGCCCGCCTAGGACCGACCCACTTAGGACTGGACCACTTAAGACCGGGCCTGCGAAGCTCACTTAGGACCGGGCCCGGCCCACATGCCACCCCTAGCCTCGGGTGTGTTTCGGATGCTTAACGGAATGAAATTGAACTTAGAAAAATTTGGTGCCTTTGCTGGTTCTGGTGTTTCGCACCTGCAGAAGGGAGGTCGCAGGTGCGAGAGTCCCTGGTGCGGAGGGAGTGCGCAGATGCGGAACTGGTCGGGCTGATGATTGAGCGCAGGTGTGCAAGTTTGACCGCACCAGCAAGCTCGCAGATGCGAAAATGGGATTGTCAAGCTGGGCTCGCAGGTGCGGCTGGTTGTCCGCAGAAGCGGAACCGCAGATGCGGCCCAGGTGTCACAGGTGCGGACCCTGCCCAAGAAAGTGGACTTCGCACCTGCGATGGGTTTGTCCGTAGGTGCGTGACTGTAGGTGCGGAAATCGCTGGGTTGAGGAGGCAGATTCGAAGGTTCATTCCTCATTTTTCACCAATTCGAATTTTTGCTCCGGAGAAGGCGATTTTGCAAGGGTTTTGAAGAGGAAATCAGTGGGCAACAATTCTTAACTCTAATTCGTGTATATTTCATTAATCTATTATTGTTTTCCTCGTCTAATTAAGGAATTTGAGGGTAGAAGTTTGGAAATGGGGGAAAAGGTTCCCCAATTGAAAATCTGAGATTTGAATGGGAATTTGACGTTGGATTTAGATGATTTTTATTTGAGTGAACTCGTAGTGAATGGGTGTTCATAATTTATAATTTTTACCCGATTTCGAGACGTGGGCCCGGTAAGACGTTTTGGGCGTTTTTCCTAATTTCACGTTTTAGCTTCGAATTTATTAGTTAAATTAGTTACTTGTAGTTATATTTACATTATGCAATTAATTTGAATAGATTCGGGCCATTTGGAGTCTGATACTCATGGCAAGAACGTGATATTGAGTTGATTTGAGCGGTTCGAGGTAAGTGGCTTGCCTAACCTTGTGTTGAGGACTTTCCCCTTAGGATGTTTGATATTAATTGATGTGTGGGCGCCGTGTACATGAGGTGACGAGAATGTATACGGGCTATTATTGCAAAAATCTCATTTTTCCCTTCTAAATCATAAACTGTTTTCCCTTATTAAATTGCACTAATACGTTTAAATTATTTAGTTTAGATTAGAGAAGCATGCTTACGTGTTTTAACTGCCTATTTGACATTCTGTGCGCCATGCTTAGTTAAGTCCCTACTTTCCTTATCTGTGTTCAATGTAAACTGTATAACTCGATGCAATACCTATCATTTCATCTTGTGTTGCATATTTAAATTGGGACTACGGACGTATTCCGGAAGATCTCCCTGTCTTTCATATTTAAATTGGGACTACGGACGGTATTCCGGGAGATCCCCCTGTCTTGCATATTTAAATTGGGACTACGGACGTATTCCGGGAGATCACCCTGTCTTGCATATTTATTTTGGGACTACGGACGTATTCCAAGAGATCCCCCAGCACTGCATATTTACTTTGGGACTACAGACGTATTCCTGGAGATCCCCCTGTACTGCATATTTATTCGGAACTACGGTACGATATCCCGGGAGGTTCCCCATTGTGTTTACCTTGTTCTGAGCCGAGGGCTCCCTTAACTGTTAAATTTTCGAGAATTTCTTTAACTGTATTACCGTAAACTTTACTTATATCTTTTACTGTTTAATTTATTATATTTACTCCGGTAGGGCCTTGACCTGACTTCGACACTACTCCAGTGAGGTTAGGCTTGGCACTTACTGGGTACCATTATGGTGTACTCATGTCCTTTCCTGCACATGTTTACATATGCAGATCCAGGTGCGAGCTATCAGCCTCGGGTTTAGTGTGTGCTGCTGATTCTAGGAGACTTCAAGGTACTTCTGCTTGCGTCCGCAGATCTTCGTAGTCCCCTTCTACTCCCTTGCCTACAGACTTTCTTTATTATCTTCAGACTTTTGTATAGAGCTACATAGATTATAGCAGCTTGTGACTTTGTGATATTTCGAGTCTTGAAAAATTATTTTGTATATGCTGAGTGGTATTACTTTTGGTTATTCACAATATGCTGTTTATCTTTAAAATATTGTGTTTTCTTTACATTTTTTTCGTAATACTAGGCTTACCTAGTCGTAAAGACTAGGCGCCATCACGACACCTTACGGAGGATTAATTTGGGTCGTGACACCATACCACAGTGACTGTGGTAGTGGAGAGAAATAATTTTGTTTTTTTCAATAATGGAATTAAGTATTTGAGCTGCTTTTAATATTTAATATATGAGGAGAAAAATGATGAATAATAAGTAGAGAGATGACTAATTTAACTAATGAGTCTTTGGTTTTTAGAAAGATTTATTTCTTTCGATCCTATCTATCGTGATTTCTCTCTTCTCATTATTAGTAAATCTTTTGATAAGTATTAAAATTTAGTAATAACGCAAATAAATATTTGTACTTTCAGTATATATAATTTAAGTTCTCTAAAAAATGTGTCATATAGAAACCTTGGCATCCTTAAAGAGCTGCTAAATAAAATTATAATCACTCGAATTCAAGTCAATTAACTAGTCAAAAAACCTTAAAACAAGTCTACTAGTTGGAATTCTTGATACTTTTGAATTGACATTCAAAGAAATTTCTGCTTTTGGTGATGAGAGTTCAATGACTCACTTTTCTCAAGCAACAGATTTATTAAAAAATTTCTTTTTCTTTACATTCATTTTTTTAATCTTTCCCTTTTTGTTCTCTTAGGGAAACGTATCCTATTCTAAAATACATTTGTCCCAAAAAAGGAGAAAAAATGAATGTAGTTTGTCAATAAAATGTATCCCAAAATGTTCAAATCTTGTTCAGTACCACATTCCGTGATAATCCTTCCTGTATATTATTAAAATCCATTTTACAGCAGAATAGTACTAAAAAAGTCAGCTCGGTGTACAACGTATTTCGCATTCACGCATGGTCCTGGAAGACCGCATCTCAAGAGGTGATGTAGACAGTCTACCTTGATACAAGCATCGATGATTGATTCCACAGTTTGGAACCGTGACCTATAGGTCACATGAAAGTAACTTTAATGTTGCTTCAAGGTTCTCCTATTGATCACACGGAGATAACTTTATTGATTTCGGGGGCAATTCTACATGTCTTAAAGGATGGACAATTGATTACCCTTCATCGAAAATATTAGGTTTAGAGGTATATAACATATACTGTACATTCTTTGTAGGAATATTTTTTTTACTTCTTCCAAGTTTGAACACTCTTGAGGAAATTTTTTACTTCGCCACCTATCGTTCCCTAGAATTGTACTATTCTTCTATTTCAAATTGATTTTATTCATCTATTTTGTTCATGTTAGAACAATGTTCCCTAGAATTGTACTATTCTTCTATTTCAAATTGATTTTATTCATCTATTTTGTTCATGTTAGAACAATGTTGGATTGAGTATCAGTCTACTAGTGCATTGATTGATTCAGCCAAGTCATCTAAAATTGACAGGTGCATATATGTGACAATGCAACTGAATAGCAGAAATTGAGGACATAAGGATAAACTAGACTTACTCAAACTTGTCTAACGTAGGAAATTGGATACATAAAGACAAAACAGAGAACTAGGTATCATTCACTTTTTCCTCATAGGGATAAATGTTAGATTTTTCATTTTCACAGAAAAGAGTAAGAAGGATGGATAAGCAAATTGAGGAGGTTTCTATAGAGATTGATATCGTTAATCACAGATCTTGAGTCGACCCCTGGATAAGCAAATTTCCCGATGCAAATCTAAATTATTCAAACCTTAAAGCGAGTAGCGGATCACACCAAATAAGAATAAGAAATCAAAAGAAAAAAAAGAGGTCTTAGACTATTTTTGAACTATAAAGTGTAAATTATTTTTACACAAACATTGTACATAATTTAAACTCATAGTTCAACGGCATTTCCTTTCTCTATATCTTCACATACTTCCCCTATATTAACAGCACATATGCTAAAATTTGATCTAATAAACTCAAAGTTCAATGCAACACAATCGTAATACACATTTAAAATTTGAGCAAAATATATAGGAATTCTATGAATATTTTCATTATACTGAGATCTCTAATTGTAATGAACCGCCCGGTCATTTTGAGTATTATAATCCTATTCCCCTATTTACTGCTCAATTTATGCTTTACAGTTATTTTATGACTTGCCGGGGTAGGTGGTTCGGGTTCGGAAGGAATTCGGAATGAAATGAGACACTTAGTCTCATAATTGAAAATTTAAGTTAGAAAAGTTGATCGGATATTGACTTATGTGTAAACGACCTCGGAATTTAATTCTGATAATTCCAATAGCTTTGTATGATGATTTTGGACTTAAGAGCGTGTCCGAAAAATTATTTGGAGGTCCGTAGTGAAATGTGGCTTGAAATGCCGAAAGTTGAATTTTTGGGAAGTTTGACCGAGGGGTTGACTTTTTGATATCGGGGTCGGAATCCGATTTTGAAAATTGAAATACCTCTGTTATATCATTTATGACCTGTGCGTAAAGTTTGAGGTAAATCGGACGTGATTTGATAAGTTCCGGAGTCGTTTATAGAGATTAAAAATTTCAAAGTTCATTAGGCTTGAATTGGGGTGTAATTCATGGTTTTAGCGTTGTTTGAGGTGATTTGAGGGTTCGACTAAGTCCGTATGATGTTTTAAGACTTGTTGGTATATTTGGTTGAGGTCCCGAGGGGTTCGGATGAGTTTTGGATGGTTAACGGATCATTTTTGGTTTTGGTGAGATTGCTGATATCTGCTGCTGCATTTTTTTGATTTTCTCTTTCGCGCTCGTGAGTGGGCCCTCGCGTTCGCGAAGAGTGTTTTCTGAGTGTGAGGTTTTGTTCTTCGCGTCCGCGAAGGGGAGGACGTGAAAATGCGAAGGTATGGTCTGTGTGTGCATCGCGAACACGTGAGTGGTGTCGTGTTCGCGAAGATGAGTGAGGCTAATGGGGACCCCCGGGTCCTTGTTCTACGCGTTCGCGAGGTGGTGGTCGCGTTCGCGAAAGTCTGAGCTGATAAAGCTTCGCGTTCGCGAAGTCGTGGTCGCATTCGCGAAGGGTAAGATTTGCAAAGCTTCGCGTTCGCGAAGCCACGGTCGTGTTCGCGAAGGGTTAAATTTGTGGGCAGTCGAGTTGTGCTTCGCGAATACGAGGGACCTGTCGCGATCGCAAAGAAGGGAGGTCTGGACTGTGAGTTTAATCCCATTTTCAGTTTTAGACGGATTGTAGCTCGGGAAGAGGTAATTTTCGGGAGATTTTCAAGAAAAATAACGGGGTATGTGTTCTTAACTCATTATTTGTCAAATTTCCCGAATCCATGGTTGTTTTTATCATTTAAATGGTGAATTAAGTTGGAAAAGTTTGAAAACTCTCTTGGATAAATTTGAGGATTTGAGGGCCGAACTGTTATCGGAATTAATAATTTTGGTAATGTTAGACTCGTGGTGGAATGGAGTTTCATATTTTGTAACTTTTGTCGATTTCCGAGACGTGGGCCCCACTGGCGATTTTTGAGCTAAAATTCAGATTTTAATGGAAAAATTATATTTTTATATGGAATTAATTCCAATAAATTTTATTGACTAAAACACATTATTTGTGGCTAGATTCGAGGCATTTGGAGGCCAATTCACGAGGCAAGGGCTTAGCGGAATAAGAATTTTACGGTTTGAGGTAAGTAACAGTTTTAAATCCGGTCCTGAGGGTATGAAACTTCGGAATTTGGTATCATGTGATTACTTTGGAGGTGACGTACATGCTAGGTGACGGGCATGTGGGCGTGCACCGAGGGTGTTATGACTTGATCCGTCCCGTGAGACTGTAAAGTTGAATAACTTGTTGTTAGCTATGTGCTCTTTATGTGTTGGGGAAATTTGACTAGAAATCATGTTTAGGCTATATGTTGGTACTGTTGGGACCCACAGAGGTCGTGTACATGTTGAACTATTTGCTTAATTGTTATTTGTATTCAGTCACAGTTTACTTGATTATTTTATCTCAGTCTTTATTGTTCATTATTGATGCATCATATCATTGTTGTTTGGGCTGATTTTCATGATTTATGAGAGCCCGAGAGACTGGAGAGATTTATGACTGAGCAAGGCCGAGGGCCTGATTGTGAGATATATTATTATAGCACGTGAGTTGGCCGTGCAGTACGTGAGTTGTCCGTGCGGATCCTTATATTATACTATAGCACGTGAGTTGGCCGTGCAACACGTGAGTTGGCCGTGCGGATCCAGATATTTATATTATGGCACGTGAGTTGTTCGTGCAGCACGTGAGTTGTCCGTGTAGATTATAGCACTTGGGCTATAGGAGCCCCTCCGGAGTCTGTACACCCCTAGTGAGCGCGGGTACCTATTGAGTGTGAGTGCTGAGGGCTGAGAGCCGAGTGGTTGAGCTGTTGTGATGAGTTGAGTGACTTTTGCCTGAGAGGCTGTACTTTCTTTGCATTTGTTGTCGCACTTGGTTGCTATCTGTCATTGTTGTGAAATCTTTGAAAGATTTTATATCCGGATTACATGAACTTGAACTGTAATAAATTAATTTGACTTAAACTGCCGGATTTGAAAGCATTCTATTCTTTGCTGGAATTACTGAAAGTGAACTATAACTGTGTAGCTCGTCATTATCTTCAGTTCCTTAGTTATTATTTTTATTTACTGAGTTGGTTGTACTCATACTACACCCTACACTTCGTGTGCAGATCCAGGTATTTCTGGACATAGCAGGTGCTAATTCTCTCGCACAGTTAATTTTTCGGAGATTCAGAAGTAGCTGCCGTGTTTCGCAGACCTTGCCACTCCTTCCCTATCTCCTTATTTACTGTATTTAGTCTCGGACTATTATGGATCGTATTTTTCAGACTTGTATTCATAATTAGATGCTCATGTACTTAGTGACACCGGGTTTTGGGAGTATTTATATATATAATTGTGAGTTTTTCTTCCGCTAAATTTAGATATTATGTTTTCAAACTTAAAAGATACGGTGGTTTATTGAGATTGTCGGCTTGCGTAGTATTGAGATAGGTGTCATCACGACGGGTGAGATTTTGGGTCGTGACACTAACATTCTTCATGAATATAAAACTAGGAATCTCACTAATTAAGTGGTGTCAAAAATCAAAATATAAAAAAGTAAACAAATAACTAAGATGCGGGATTCAAAATATAATATTTACAAATGAAACAATATTGACCTAACTATGCATAGTATATTATACTCCATCCATTCTAATTTATGTGAATCTGTTTGACTAGTCACCTAGTTTAAGAAAAAATAAAAATTTTTGGAATTTGTGGTTCTAAACAAGTGAAAAAGGGATCCAGAGTATTTGTGTGATTTTAAAAGCTTCTCATTAAGGGTAGAATTGGAAGTTTAAGCTAAATTGCTTTCAAATTTATAAAGGGGTCATTCATTTTGGAACAGACCAAAAAGAAAATAGGTTTATATAAACTGGAATGATAGTAATTTTTTGAGACACCCCTTGGACTAAGATGGCTCCGCCAATGTTACTAGAAGAAGACAGAAACCTATCACTAGTAGAAGGAACTTGTACAAGTTCTTAAGCTACATCCATAAATTCAAGTACCCCTCCTTCTTTACACTTCAATAACAGCCTTTCTTCATCTTCCTTTTTCATCAATATTTTCACTTTAATCCCATTATTTGCATTGTCAACAGCAACTGTATTATTTTTCTTTTGCTCCTCATGGCTAATTTCTTCTTCTGCTGGATGTTGGTATTTAGATTCAAGATCAAATTTCACTTGTTTATTGATTTTGGGCTTCTTAATATTCAGCTCATCTCTGCATACATAAGTAGTAGGAGAAGTAGTACTAGTTTCAACCTTGGATTTTCTTCTGGAGTTACTCCTTTCACTAAACCGTATTTCCTTTAGCAAAGAACTAGCAAATCCCAAAATTATTTTCACGATTTTTAATATATATTGTACAAGGAGAAAGCTAGGAAAATTGAGAATAAAGGATTTTTTTGTAAAATAAAAGGAGTTTTAGAGAGGAGGATGAAGAAAGAGTGATAATGAATAAGTGTTTAAAAAGATGAGTTAAATTTGGACGGAGTCAATGAAGTATAATTAGGGGCAGCCACAGTGATTGTGACGGTCGAAAATAAATTACTAGTACTTTTGTTTTTCAATAATATATACATATGGAAGTATTTGAGCTACTCTTAATTAGGGTGGAGCTAGGTGTAGAAGGTGATTCCGCCGAGCCTCCATCACCGAAAATCACATTATACATATAAGGTTAGATTTTTTTTATGTATATATAATAGATGTTGAATCTCTTTAGTTTTTTTACGTATTTAAAAAAATATATATTTTGAATCTATTTAGTGAAAATCATGCTTCCGTAACTCTTTTTAATGTTTATAAGTATAGAGAAGGAATGATGAATAATAATAATTAAATAGTCCATTCCTTGTAAAGAATTAAGAGGTCCTTTATAATCTATGTAGTCGCTATTTTAATAATTTACTTTAAGTGGTAATAAGTTAAATTGGAAAAAAGATAATTCACTCACAAATCCAAATATATAGCTAAATTCATTTTTATGCTCCCCAACAATGGTGCCAAAATTTGATCTCATCCAAGTCACACCTCTATTCGGGGTTGTGAAACGGTCGATTGCAATAATAATACCCAACAAGGAGTCGGGATCGAATCCACATAGAGCTGAGATGGGTTTAGTGGTATATATTTGGATAAGCACTTGAAGTATCTTGGTTGCACTTCCACAAATATGATTTTGTTTTTACTTCTAAAATTACGTTAAGGATTACAATTCTAAAGATATAAAACTAGAGATTATTATTTTTGGATGGTTTTCAAATATATAAAAAAGTCCTAGGGGTATAACCTTTACCTAGGTGTTTGCCTAATGGGTTGTAAACTTTAAAGCTTGTTTCGTTGGTCGGGGTGTATTATAGCAATCAACACTCAAATACGCACTCAATACCTCTCGGTGAGAGAGTGATTTTGCCCAATTTAGCTTTCTCAAGTCCAAATGGGTATTGAACAAAACAGTTGATAAAATGCTCAAGTCGGGTTTTACTATCTCTAGGTTCAACCCTTTAATTGGGACTATCAATCTCTTGATTTTATCCCACATTCTTGTTAACCAAGTTTTTCTAGACTAAGTTTCTCTTCCTCAAGAAGAGACCAAGTCAAATAGGCATAAACTAATATTTGCAACCATTAATTCTACAATCAAAAGCAAGAACAAGGCTAAATAATAAATACCCAACTATAAACAAGCCATAAATCAAACACCCATTAGGTTCACACACTAGGGTTGGGTCACAACCCTAGTTAGAAATCTAGCTACTCATAATGGGTATAGAGAAAAATAGAGAAGAAAAGATAATAAAACTCATATTGCAAAATTAAAAGATAAAAATCCAATGTTAAATCACCAAAATAAGCTAAAGTTTCCTAAAGGGGTAAAGAAAAACGACTACAGTACTTTCAATTTAAAAAACTTGACCTAATTTCGTGAAAGTAGTCTATTTATACAAAGCTGGAATTTTCGGACAAAATTGCCCTTTCGGAGTTTCTGCGGCCGCACAATTATATGTGCGGTCCACACTTCTCTTCAGATCTTGACAGGAGTTGACTCTGCGGCCGCATCTCTCATGTACTGTTGTCCGCACAATTCTAAGTGCGGCTGCACTGGGCTCTTCTGCGGACCGCACATTTCCTGAGTGCGGTCGCATAACTGTTTCTGCGACCACACAATTATTACGCGGTCCGCATTTCTTCTTGAGCTTGAAATGAAACTCTCTGAACTTTGGCTCTTACATAGCTTCCGCGGACGCACAATAATTATACGGTCCGCACTTTGCACAAGGGCTTTGTTGATTTTCCTTCACATTCTGCGGCCGCAGATAAAAATCTGTGATCCGCACTTGAGCTTTTGTGCCTGATTTTTGTCCTTCTTTAGATCACTCCTCCTTGTGTTGGATTTTATCGTAGTGGCTCATTTTCCAATACTCCCGCAGGTAAGTATATTTTATTAGTTTTCGGGAATATAATTAGACACTTTTGGACTAAAACGAAAGCTAAAAGGCGCTAATAAGTAGTCAAAATTTCACTTATCACCTCCCATATAATGCTTCATACAGAGCCATATGAATGCTATACTGGTAGCTATTATTTTAGGCAAACTCTGCAAGTGGCAAGAACTGATCCCAAGAACCTCCAAAATCTATAATACAAGCGCAAAACATATCTTCCAATATCTGAATAGTGCGCTTTGATTGTCCGTCTGTCTATGGATGAAATATTGTACTCAACTTAACCCGCGTTCCTAACTCACGCTGTACAACCCTCCAGAAGTGCGAGGTGAATTGCGTACCTCGATCTGAAATAATAGACATGGGCACACCCTGAAGGCGGACAATCTCACAGATGTAAATTTCAGCTTACCGCTATGAAGAATAGGTAATTGCCACTGGAATGAAATGTGCTAACTTGGTCAACCTGTCCACAATGACCCATACTGCGTCGAACTTCTTCTGAGTCTGTGGGAGTCCAACAACAAAATCCATAGTGATACGCTCCCACTTCCACTCAGGAATTTCTAACTTCTGAAGTAAACCACCAGGTCTCTGATACTTGTACTTAACATGCTGACAATTCATACACCGAGCTACATATGCATCTATATCCTTTTTCATTCTTCTCCACCAATAATATTGCCGCAAATCTTGGTACATTTTAGCGGCACCTGGATGAATAGAGTACCTGGAACTGTGTGCCTCTTCAAAAATTAATTCACGAAGCCCATCCACATTAGGCACACAAATATGACCCTGCATCCGCAGAACTCCATCTTCCCCCACAACAACCTGTTTGGCATCATAGTGCCGCACCGTGTCCTTAAAGACAAGAAAATGAGGATCATCATATTGTCGCTCTCTAATGCGCTCATATAAAGAAGACCGAGTGATTTTGCAAGATAGAACCCGACTGGACTCCGAAATATCTAACCTCACAAACTGATTGGCCAAAGTCTGAACATCTGCAGCTAGCGGCCTCTCACCAACTGGAATATACGCAAGGCTGCCCATACTCACAGCCTTTCTACTCAAAGCATCGACCGCCACATTGGCCTTTCCAGGGTAATACAAAATGGGGATATCATAGTCTTTTAACAGCTCCAACCATCTTCTCTGCCTCAAATTGAGATCTTTTTGTTTGAACAGATATTGTAAGCTACGATGATGAGTAAATACCTCACATGAGATATTGTAAAGGTAATGCCTCCAAATCTTCAGTGCATTAACAATGGCTGCTAATTCTAAATCATGAACAAGATAATTCTTCTCGTGAATTTTCAACTGTCGCGACGCATATGCAATCACCCTGCCATCTTGCATGAATGCTGCACCAAGTCCAACACGAGATGCATCACAATACACTGTATAAGATTCTGAACCTGTGGGTAATACCAATACTAGCGCTGTAGTCAAAACGATCCTGAGCTTCTGAAAGCTCAACTCATACTCGTCTGGCCATCTGGATGGGGCACCCTTCTGGGTCAATTTGGTCAATGGGGATGTTATAGATGAAAACCCCTCCACAAACCGGCGATAATATCCTGCCAAACCTAGGAAACTCCGGATCTCTATAGCTGAAGTAGGTCTAGGCCAATTCTGAACAGCCTCAATCTTCTTAGGATCCACTTTTATGCCTTCTGCTGATACAACATGCCCCAAAAAGGCAACTGAGTCTAACCCGAATTCGCATTTTAAAAATTTGGCATATAACTAATTATTCTTCAAAGTCTGAAGCACAATTTGAAGATGATGCTCTTGCTCCTCTCGACTGCTGGAGTAAATCAAGATATTATCAATGAATACAACCATAAAATAATCCAAATAGGGTTTGAATAACCGATTCATCAAATCCATAAATATTGCTGGGGCATTTGTCAGCCCAAATGACATCACTAGAAATTCATAATGCCCATACCGAGTCCGAAAAGCTGTCTTAGGGACATCATATGCCCTAATCTTCAACTGATGGTAACCAGACCTCAAATTGATGTTTGAAAACACCTTGGCACCCTGAAGCTGATCGAATAAGTCATCAATTCTTTGCAACAGATATTTGTTTTTGATAGTGGCCTTGTTCAACTGCCGATAATCTATACACATCCACATAGAGCCATCTTTCTTCTTTACAAATAATAATGGTGCACCCCAGGGCGAGACACTAGGTATAATGAATCCCCGATCAAGCAAGTCTTGTAACTTCTCCTTCAATTTTTTTAGTTCTGGCGCGACCATACGGTATGGTGGAATAGAAATGGGCTGAGTTCCTGGAGCTAAATCAATACAGAAGTCAATATCTCTATCGGGTGGCATCCTCGGAAGATCCGCAGGAAATACCTCTGAAAATTCACGGACAACTGGAACTGAATCCATAGAAGGAACTTTCGCGATGGGATCATGAATATAATCCAAATAAGCTAGACACCCCTTCTCGACCATACGTCGAGCTTTCACATAAGAGATAACCTTGCTAATAGAATGGCCAAGAGTCCCTTTCCACCCTAGTCGAGGTAACCCCGGCATAGCTAAGGTCACCATTTTGGCATGACAATCCAATATAGCATGATAGGGTGACAACCAATCCATACCCAAGATTACATCAAAATCTACCATATCAAGAAGTAGAAGATCTACGCTAGTCTCAAGACTCCCAATAGTAACTACACACGAACGATAGATATGATATACCACAACAGAATCTCCCATCAATGTGGACACACACAGAAGCACTCAAAGAAACACGAGGCATAACTAAATATGAAGCAAGGTAGGAGGACACATAAAAATAAGTAGATCCTGGATCAAATAGATTTGAAGCATCTCTATGGCAAAATGGGACAATACATGTGATCACGTCATCGGATTACTCGGTCTTAGGCCTAGCTGGAAAAGCATAAAATTGGGGCTGGGCCCCACTACTCTGAACCGCATCTCTGGGATAGCCTCTAACTGAATGGCCTCCACCTCTAATGGCCTGACCCCCACCTCTAGCTACCTGACCCCTACCTCTAGCTGGTTGAGCAGGCGGTGAAGCAACCGGTGCCTGTATGATGGCACGAGAATCCTCCCTTGATTTGTTGCTTGACAACCTAGGGCAATACCTCCTGGTGTGACCAATGTTCCCACACTCATAACACCCATCCTGCTGTCGTGGCTGCTGAAACTTAAACTGACCAGAACGGGTCGGATAACCGCTGTAGTGACTCTGGAGTGGTGGTGCACAGATAGGAGCTGAAATCGCACTATAGAATAATAAAGAAGTCATATTGTTTCTAAACTTCATAGCCTCTGAAAGATACGTAGAGACGTCTCCGTACCGATCCTTCAGACTCTACTAAGCTTGCTCGTGACTCGTGAGACCTAAATAACCTAGTGCTTTGATACCAACTTGTAACGACCCGAAATTCCCACCTTCAGGAACGTGATGGTGCCTAACATTTCACTTGCTAGGCAACCAACGTTAGAATAATTTTAACCATTTTTAAACAAATTAAATTAAACAGAAGTTCATTACTGAAATAAAGTGCGGAAGACCATAGCAAACGAATAATCCAAATACATCTCTGAATCTGGTGTCACAAGTGCACGAGCTACTAGAATAATACAAATAAAGGTCTGACTAAAATTCAAGTTGTTTGAAAGATAATACTAAGCTAAGATAAGATAGAAGGAGACTTCAAAATTGCGGACGTTGTGCAGTTATACCTCAAGTCTACACAAGAAGTTCAGAGTGTAGTATGAGTACAACCGATCCCTTGTACTCTGTAAGTGCTGAGCCTAACCTCGACGAAGTAGTGACGAGGCTAAATAATAATAATAATAATAATAATAATAATAATAATAATAATATTAATAATAATAATAATAATAATAATAATAATAATAATAATAATAATAATAATAATAAGTAATAATAGTAATACTAGTAATAGTAATACTAGTAATAGTAATTAGTAATAGTAATAGTAATAGTAATAATAGTAATACTAGTAATAGTAATAGTAGTAATAATAATAATAATAATAATAATAATAATAATAATAATAATAATAATAATAATAATAATAATAATAGTAATAATAATAATAGTAATAATAATAATAATAGTAATAATAATAATAATAGTAATAATAATAATAATAGTAATAATAATAATAATAATAGTAATAATAATAATAATAATAGTAATAATAATAATAATAATAATAATAATAATAATAATAATATTAATAGTAATAATAGTAATAGTAATAGTAATAGTAATAATAATAATCGGCCGTGCGGATTACCGCCAGTCTTTAAATATAAGGGTACTAAATTGGCTAGATTAAGAATTCTCAAGTATGTTAAAATAGAAATCTTTAACTGGTGGAAACCTTCCAGACATATAAATGTCAGATGTGAGGTGTAAAACAAGTCCAGTTCCCGGTCAAACGGTGATTTCTGTTTTAGCTTAGTTGAGAAGGCCGTGCGGATTACCGCCAGCAACTTGATCCTGTTAAAATGGTATCAGAGCCTAGGTACTTTCATGGTATATATAAGATAGATATGAAATATTCGACATAGATATGTTTCTGAAATATGGATTTAGGAGAAACTAGTATGAAAAATACTAGATTGGAAGAGGTAGATATACCTCAAAACCTTGATTTGTTAAACAAATGGACTATTCCTAAAGTCCCTATTAGAACAATCTATGATTATGGATGGTTTGATAAACTCTCTTCTAAGCAACTTGTTAAAACAACTGAGCAATCTTTAGCTTTGAATTCGTCTGAACAGACTATTCGTTTGTTAAACAAGCATGATATAGATGTTTATAAACACCAGTATAATTATTTGCATATTGGTATGGTTTAAATTATTTTTAAGCCTTTAAACCTTAAAGGGTTACCAGAGACATTTTTGGCTGCTCTTAGAGATGCTAGAAATTTGAATTTTAGACAGTCTCTGATGGGTTCTATTGAATCTACTGTTGCCTACGGCCCAGTATATTTTAATACTCAACCCAATCTGCAATTATCTCTATCTGATGTTAATATACTTGATGCATTAACATTAAATGTGAAAGCGTATGGTTATAATTATGCGCCTGGTTCTGAACTTATATGTTTATCGTATAGGATTTATTTCAAATTGCTATCTACGTTAAACCCCATATGTAAATTATATGATACATCTGATCAGACTATTTTAGTGGAAACGAATTTTGCAAAGTCTAAGGTCACCACGAGGAGACCTATTAAGTGGGAGGAAATCAATTTTCCAACTACATGGACTTTAAATTCGGTTATATCCCCCAGTCAGATAACTGATGCTGTTAGTAATACTGAGTATTCTCATATTACTCAAAATCCGGATGGAAGGATTTGCATTCAGTTTGACGATAATAGTTCCACTTATAGTAGACAGTCATTTTCTAATAATAGACTGTTACCTACTATTAGTTCTAATTATAATAGACATTCTTTTACTAGTCGTAGACTGTTGCCTGATATTCAACACATTTCTCCTGTTGAGCCAGTCTATGGACCAGCTAGAAATCGTGTTGCATCTCTACACACAATTTATACTAAAATAGGTGATAAACCTGTTGAAAGGGTTAAGATTAACCCCAAGATAAATATTGTTCAAGATAGTGATAATATTTCTGATAAGGATATTCCTTCTGCGTCCGAAATGGATTTTGACCCCAATGATACTTAATGATTCCACACCAAATTGATTTTAGTCCCGGGTCACAAGCTAGAGGTTATATCCAAAAAGAATTTTTCAGTGATAAATGGAACCAGTTTAAAACTTGGTTTTTTGATACCTATAGTAAAGAGGATTTAAATAATATTTCCCAAGAGTTTTATGAACTTGTGCTTTACATAATCAAATTATGTATTTTGTTCCTTGGTTTATAACCACATATTTATCACTTTTTATAAAAGTTTTAGAAAGATCTTATAAAGACGGAAGTGACAATATTACTAAAGCTATTTTCCCTCCTCAAGCACCTTTTGTTTTACCTAATAATACAGGTATTACTTTTACTGCATTTCAAAAATTTATTGATGAAGATGTTGCTGCAGTCAGCATCGCAGAAATTAATAAATTAATTTCTCAAAATAATTATTTGAGTTTATATGTTAAAGTTTTGGGTGAAAACATTAGTTTTCTTAATAAAAAACTTGATGATTTAACAGTCTTGATTAAGGATATGAGTACTAGAAAGACTTTGACTGATATTGCCTCTTCTTCAGGAAGCAAATCAAAACCTCAAATTATTTTTACTCATATTCAAAGACCTCCTGAGATTCAGGATTTTAAATTTAAATCTTTTGGTGATTTAGAAGAACTTCTTGATAGAAAGTTATCCGGTTTGAATATCAAACCCATTGATTTATCAAATGATTTTGCTGATAAATTAGATAATACTTTTGATTACAAAAAGGATGTTTTGTCAGAGTTTAATAAACTCAGAAGTTACCCAAAAAAGAATAGTAAGTCTGCAGATAGCAGATACGCTGATAAACCCAGAATGCAAACTTATTATTACAATCGTCCAACTCCTCAAGATGTTTTAATAGAGGAACGTGATTGGAATCAGACTAATACGTCTTATAGTGGTTCCGAAATCTATGAATGGAATTTTGATGGTTTGACTGATAGGCAATTGACTATTCTTGTGCATAGAATGCTTATGTATGCAACTATCTGTAAAAGTGTAAAAAATACAGATAGAAATATTTGCAGAATGATTGTTGCAGGTTTTACTGGCCAACTTCGTGGCTGGTGGGACAATTATTTAACTATCGATGAAAGGGCAATGGTTATTAATGCCAAAGCCACTGATAATGGAATTGATAACTTAGGCATGGCTCTAGTAGCAAATAGAGAAGATGTTGTTTACACTCTTATTCTTACTATATTAGAACACTTCAATGGTAGATTTACTAATCAGAACGAGACTATTCGTACTCTCCTTAATAGCCTTAGATATAATACTTTAAGTAAGTTTAGATGGTATAAAGACACTTTTATGAGTAGAGTGATGGAACTACCAGAAAATAAGCTGGAACATTGGAAAGCTAAGTTCATAGATGGCCTTCCCTCTTTATTTGCTGAAAGAGTTAGAAAGATTTTAAGAGGTAGTTATGGTGAAATTCCATACAGAGACTATACCTATGGTAAATTGATAGGAATTTGCACACAGGAAGGGTTAAACCTATGCAATAAATTAAGATTGTCCAGACAGCTTAAGATGGATAAGCTTAAGGAAAGAAACCAGTTAGGGGACTTTTGCACCCAGTTCGATTTACCCGAGACTTCTACTCATAAGAAAAAGAAACATAAGTATCATAGATACCCCAGCCAAGACAGTCCTTATAGGAGAAAGAGATCTAGATATAGATCTAAAGAAGAACGAGAAGCTAAGAAAGCCCATCGTAAGGCTACTACATTTACCAAAAATAGGTCTAAGAGAGATCTAGCTGACATTAAGTGTTATAAGTGTGGTAAATTTGGCCATATAGCTCCGAATTATAAGCTTCAAAAGCTAAAAACTATAGGACTAGATGATGAGTTACGTGATAAGGTTTATAGTTTGTTATACACTTCTGGATCAGAATTTGATTATTATTCTGAATCAGAATCCGAAGCTGAAATTGATTTACTTGATTTATCTGATAGTGATAAAAATATTGATAATACTTGTACAACTTGCAAAGGTGATACATATACTTGTGATGATGAATTTTATAAATTAGAATCACAATTTGAAAATTTAAACATGAAAACTATTACATCTGATAATGTAATAGAACTTTTAAAAGAAGTTACTGATGAAAAACTTCGTGAAAAAATTATTAATTTGGCTGCTAGTTCAAGTCCTTCGTGAAAAAGGAATTTGAATATTCACCGTCTTATTCTTTACTAGAGGTTAATAACCGTCTTTTGAACAAAAATGCAACTCCAGCAAGAGATTCTTCTTTCGATGATTTAAAAATTAAAGTTGAAAACTTGAAACGAGAGATTAAACCTCTTAAACAAAATCAGATGATTTGTGATCATAGGATTACTCAGATTGAGAAAATCAATTCTCCAGCTGAGAAATCTAATGATAAAACCAAAGGTATTTTTGAAGATGATATTGAAGAAAAACCTATTAGTTTTAATCCTAAACATGATATGTTTTTAGGAATGATGCAAATTATTACTGCTCACAAATGGTATATTAAATGTACTATTCTCATTGATAATAGTTTTTCTATTACAAACATTGCCATGATTGATAGTGGAGCAGTGTTAGCTGCATTCAAGAAGGTTTAATACCTACGAAATATTTTCAAAAAATTACTCATATGGTCAGATCTGCATCCGGACATGCTTTAGATATAAAGTATAAATTGTCTAATACGGGTATCTGTCAGAATAAAGTCTGTATTCCTCACTTCTTTTTCTTGGTTAAAAATCAGTTATACCCTCCAATTATACTTGGAACACCGTTTATTAACGCTATTTATCCTTTTACCAGCATTAACTCGAAAGGTTTTACTGCTACTTATAAGGATAAAGAGATTAGTTATACTTTTGTTACGGATCCAGTAACTAGAGATATTAATGCTTTAATTGATATGAAGCAAAAACATGTTGATTCTTTACAATTAGAATTGTTTAGTATGAATATATTTGATACTTTGAATTCTACTAAAGTACAGGAAAAAATCAAATTGATTTCCGAGCAAATTGCTATTGATATTTGTGCTGAGCATCCAAGTGCTTTTTGGAATCGAAAAAAGCATATTGTCTCTCTTCCATATGAAAACAATTTCTCTGAGGATGATATTCCTACTAAATCTCGACCTTGTCATATGAACGCAGAATTAGTAGAATTTTACAAAAAAGAGATTGATAGCTTGCTACAAAAGGGTTTGATAAAACCTTCAAAATCTCCTTGGTCTTGTACAGCTTTTTATGTTAATAACGCAGCTGAAAAGGAACGTGGTGTTCCTAGATTAGTCATTAATTATAAACCCTTGAATAAATATTTGAAGTGAGTTAGGTATCCTATTCCTAATAAAAGAGATTTATTGTCTAGATTATATGATGCCAATATATTTTCAAAATTCGATTTAAAATCTGGATATTGGCAAATTCAAATATTTAAAGAGCATATTTATAGACTGCTTTTAATGTTCCATTTGGGCAATATGAATGGAATGTTATGCCTTTTGGTTTGAATAATGCCCCTTCAGAATTCCAAAAAATTATGAATGATATTTTCAACCCCTATCTAGACTTCATCATTGTTTGATCGATGACATTTTGGTATTTTCCAAAACACTTGAAATGCATATTAAGCATTTAGATATTTTCAAAAGAATTGTTATACAAAATGGTTTGGTCATCTCAAAACAAAAAATGAGTTTATTCCAAACTAACATTCGATTCTTAGGACATGATATTTGTCAAGGAAAAATTACTCCTATTCAAAGATCGATAGATTTTGCTTCAAAATTTCACGATGTTATTACTGATAGAACTCAGTTACAAAGATTTTTGGGAAGTTTAAATTATATTTCGCCTTTTTATAAAGATTTGTCACGTGATTTAGCTCTTTTATATGACAGGCTAAAAAAGAATTATAAAAATTCTTGGACTGATAGACATACTACTTTGGTTAAAAATATTAAGCAACGTGTTAAATCTTTACCTTGCTTAACTCTTGCTAATCCTGCATGGCAAAAGATTATAGAGACTGATGCGTCTAATATTGGTTACGGAGGGATTTTGAAACAGATAAATCCCAAGGATAAACATGAATATCTGATTAGATTCTACTCTGGTAAATGGTCTGAAGCCTAGAGAAAATACGCTACTGTGGCACATGAAATGTTAACCATAGTAAAATGTGTTTTAAAATTTCAGGACGACTTATACAATCAAAAGTTTTTGATAAAAACTGATGCACAGTCTGTTAGATATATATTTAACAAAGACTTTAAACATGATGCCTCAAAAATGATATTTGCAAGATGGCAGGCTCAATTAGCCCCTTTTGATTTTGAGATACAATATAAAAAGGGAATTGATAATTCTCTGCCTGACTTTTTATCTCGTGAATATCTACAGGATGGAACCCCCTGGGGTAGGGGAAGAGGTAGAGGTTGGGGAAGATCATACCCACACTCTAGAGGAAGATCATCATCTTCAGGATCGTCATACGGATCTTCATCAAACTCCTCAGTTATATAAATGGGAAGAAAGAGTTTGGTTAATGAGAGGATATCTCTCAGAGAAGAATCATCAATTGGACCATCCGTCCATCTGGAAGATATTCCAGAAGATAGTCCGTTATACGCACATTTGCAGGCATATTTGACTGCTCAAAAACAGAAAGATACTTCTGTTAAGCAAAGTGATACTTTTGCTTCCATTACAAAAGATGACAATGATGATATCAAGTCATATGAGAAAGTGTCAAAAAGAGAAAAGATATTTCTCTTAGAAAACTCTGACATTCAGAGAAAAGAAGAGCCGTGGAAGATATTTCAGAGGTATTTAATAAACAGTTTATATTATCCGGGTGAGTCATACAAAACTCGCTCATATTATGAAACAATATTAACCAGCACTGGCAGTGCATATTTTCAGCACTTTTCTGGGTATAGCACAGACGAGAACGTTTATAACTTCTCGAAGATTATAATTAAACAGATTATATCTGTTGAAGACTGGGGTATATCCACGATGAAAGAAAGGCAGATAAGCATTAACAAATCTAGAATGAATTTTACCTATAGGGATTATATCCAGGCATTTGATAAAGTGTTGTACTACAATAATGATTGACACAAACATACTTGGTTTATTAAAGTATGTGCAAAGATATTTGCAGAGGCTGTTCCTAATTGGTTTCTGAACTGGTGGTCATACCACGGTCCAACAATAAAAATTTTACCAGATCCATTTCTCAGGTTATACCAAGAATAAATAAAAACTTCCCCTTTTATAAACAACTTATATCACTCAGATCATATATGTTACCCTGATAAAATCAACCAGATTTATTTCTTTCTGGAATTCTCTATTCCTTGGATACACAAATGGAATCCAAAAGTCGGATTCACCGAAGAACAAGTCACATGCTTATACAGGACTTTTTATAGCAACTTTTGGGACACGTTAATGAAAAAAGATCCCAAAACAAAGACATTATATGGTCAAGAACTCTTGGATTCAATCGAAATAAAAATCTAGGAATATTCCAGCAAACCTCAGAAAGAGGTAATTGATGACAGTTCAGTTAGGCATATTGCTAGAAGAATCTCCTTTCAAGAGGGAGATAAAACAGAGATGATTAACAATTACTTGGAAGAGGTCAAAAGAAATTTACTTCATTCCATTAATCAATATGAAAAATCAGATACGTCAATGCAAAGTGAAACAAGCAACGATGATATCGCTGAAGATTCTCAGCCCATTGGAGCAGAAAGAATATTATCTGAAGAAGACTTAAATGATGCAGAAGAATTCATCCACAAAATGAAAGAAGCGGAAAAGAGACCAGCACAGTGAAACAACTGGACCCCATAAAAATAGTAAAGCCGTCGGACCCACATCAACAGTGAAGCAGCTGGACCCCACTTAAACAGTAGATACACTGTTCATCAACAGTAGATACACTGTTTCAACAGTAGAAACACTGTAACAGGGACCCACGGGACCCACTTTTTACTGTTCATAGATTCCTTTTCTTTTTCTATTTATAGAATTCATTCGTTCATTCTTCAGAGGTAGAAGTCGAGACCCTCTCTCTCTAAACTGTAAGTACAGAGTTAGTTGATAGTTTGAAGTTTGTAGCTGGTAGCTTGTAATAGAAGAACAAGTAAATAAAAGTTTTCAGTTCTTCATCTTCAGGGCCTTGCTTCTTGGCCACAAGGTACATATTTTCTATCTTTCTTAGTTAGCTTTTCTTCTAGTCTCTCCTCTCTGGCCGTGACGATGTCTGGCTAAGAGACATCATATCTATGTTGGGTATCTAACTTCTCTCTTATATAAACCATGAAAGAGACGGCATCTATTTAAATATAAATGAAATTTATATATAGAGTTTTGACTTGGTGTAAAGATGGTTGGTACAATCTAATATAATACTGCTCTTATTGACTTTGTCTTAGTGGCTTCGTCTAGCCAGCCGTGAACCTCAGCCCGATTAAGGAGTAAAAAAGGCATCTTCTTTCACGGTTAGAACTGCTAGACACATGAGCTCAATAAAAGTATGTATTATATTATGACAGGCCCCTTGCTTGAGTAAAGGTTTTAACCTTCCATACAGTCATTAAACTATATATAAAATTCAAGTATATTTTTATTCTTATATCCTTATTGATTGTGCGGATTACCGCCAGTCTTTAAATATAAGGGTACTAAATTGGCTAGATTAAGAATTCTCAAGTATGTTAAAATAGAAATCTTTAACTGGTCGAAACCTTCCAGACATATAAATGTCAGATGTGAGGTGTGAAACAAGTCCAGTTCCCGGTCAAACGGTGATTTCTGTTTTAGCTTAGTTGAGAAGGCCGTGCGGATTACCGCCCGCCACTTGATCCTGTTAAAATGGTATCAGAGCCTAGGTACTTTCATGGTATATATAAGATAGATATGAAATATTAAACATAGATATGTTTCTGAAATATGGATTTAGGAGAAACTAGTATGAAAAATACTAGATTGGAAGAGGTAGATATACCTCAAAACCATGATTTGTAATAATAGTAATAGTAATAATAGTAATAGTAATGGTAATAGTAGTAGTAATAATTGTAATAATAATAATAATAATAATAATAATAATAATAATAATAATAATAATAATAATAATAATAATAATAATAATAATAATAATAATAATAACAATAATAATAATAATAATAATAATAATAATAATAATAATAATAATAATAATAATAATAATAATAATAATAATAATAATAATAATAATAATAATAGAAGTTCTCTACCAAGTCTAAATTTTAACCCCAAATCATTTCAGCAGCCACCATCAATTAATTCTTTTCTCATTCTATTGCGGTGTACAACCCGTTCCAATAATATAAATTTTCAATAAATTTTCGTTGCGGCATGCAACCCACTCTGACAATATAAACTTAAAATATAATCTGTTGCGGCGTGCAACCCAATCTCCCAATAAAATTTATTTTCATCTTTGTTGCGGCGTGCAACCCGCTCCAATAATATAAAATAACAACTCTTAAATGTAATAAAAATACTCCAATAAATACCATATTTTATAAGAAATTATTAGGCAACAAAACATACAATGATTATAATTTATTCAGGAAACAAGTAATGACAAGTAGCAATTAATTATGAAAAATCAGGGATAATAATAATAATAATAATAATAATAATAATAATAATAATAATAATAATAATAATAATAATAATAATAATAATAATAATAATAATAATAATAATAATAATAATAATAGAAGTTAGACATGTAAATCATATCAACAACTGAAATCATTTCAGCAGTCACCATCAATTAATTCTTTTCTCATTCTGTTGCGGTGTACAACCCGTTCCAATAATATAAATTTTCAATAAATTTTCGTTGCGGCATGCAACCCACTCTGACAATATAAACTTAAAATATAATCTGTTGCGGCGTGCAACCCAATCTCCCAATAAAATTTATTTTCATCTTCGTTGCGGCGTGCAACCCGCTCCAATAATATAAAATAATAACTCTTAAATGTAATAAAAACACTCCAATAAATACCACATTCTATGAGAAATTATTAGGCAACAAAGCATACAATGATTATAATTTATTCAGGAAATAAGTAATGACAAGTAGCAATTAATTATGAAAAATCAGGGAGAAGATATGCAATTTCATATTTAATGTATTAAATGTCAAGTAGCAATTAAGATACATAAATCAAATAAGCACGTAACAATTATTGCAGTAATTCAAGAATTAATATTTGATAAGGAATATGAGAAAACAATTAATATAATAATTAACTCATGATAAAGAAAATAGTTTATGATTTCCAGATAAATATGCAAACAATAAATTTGACGAAGTATAGGCACTCGTCACCTTGCCCATACATCATTACACATGAAATTCATATAACAAATAATTCAAGGGTTCTATTCCCTCAAGTCAAGGTTAACCACGACACTTACTTCGCTTCGTAACCAAATTCAAGGTTTCAATAAACCTTTGCCTTGCGAATTCGTGTCCGAAAGTTTCAAATCTAGTCACAAACAATTTAATATATTCAACACGAATCATAGGAATTAATTCCATATGAATTTATAAATTTTTCGGATTAAAATCCAAAATTTATTTTACAAATTATTTGTGGGACCAATGTCTCAAATCCCGAAAAAACACAAGAAATTCGAACATCCGTTCCCATACGAGTTCAACCATACAAAAGTTATCGAATTCCGACATCGGATTGACCTTCAAATCTTCATTTTACATTTTTGGAAGATTTTATAAAAAATTAATTTTTCTTCCATAAATTTACGGATTTATGATGTAAATGAGTATGGAATCATGAAATATAATAAATATAGGATAAAGAACACTTACTCCAATGCTTTCCCGTGAAAATCGCCCAAACATTGCCTTACCTGAGCTCAAAATCATGAATAATGAAAAATGGGGCGAAATCTCATTTCCAGAACTTAAGTTTTGTTACCAAGTCATTTATCCTATGTGATCGCGGCCAAACTTCCGTGATCGTGAAAAACAAAAATTTTCCAGCATTTTTTTACTCTATGCGATCGCGGCCATTCTCCCGCTATCGCGAAGAACAAATTTTACCAACAACCTTCTTCAACTCTTCCGGACAACCTCTAGTATAATTATTATAACATTTTGTACAAAACTCTAAATAACAAATTCTTTATATTTAAGAAAACTAGACACCAAGATCTACAACTTTCATGTTTTTGTCATCTCTCAGTTTCTTCTATATTTCGAGATATAAGTTGCCAAAGTCAGCCCTATGTAACACAAATTTCTTCTTCGCGATTTCCAAACATCTTCCCGTACAGCCTGTAGTGTACCAATCATAATCTTTTGTACAGAACTCCAAATGCCAAATGATTTAAATTTTTGAGAATTAGACACAAAGGGCTACAACTTTCATTGTTGGATCATCTCCAAATTCCTTATAGACTGCGAGATATAAGCTTCCAAAGTCGGGTCAGTGCAACAAAAAGTTTCCTCTAAGCGATCGCGAAAGGTCATCCGCGATCGTGAATCACATGTCAATTTCTCCCACTTTACTCATCGCGATCACGGCCAATTACCCGCTATCGCATATCACACCGCTGTAGCCAAAAACCAGCAGCTATAAATGGCCTAGAAATGGTCCGAAACCACCCAAAACTCACCCGAGCTCCTCGGGACCCCGTTCGAACACACCAACAAGTCTCAAAACATATTATGGACCTACTAGAGGTCTCAAATCATACATAACAACGATGAAACTACAAATCGCACGTCGGTTCAGACTTATGAGTTTATCAAAATTCTATAACTCGCGCCAAAACATGCCAAATCAATTCGGAATGAACTCAAATTTTGCATGCAAGTAATAAATGACATAATGGAGCTGTTCCAATTTCCAGAATCAAATTTCGACCCGGATATCAATAAAGTCAACTCCCAGTTAAACTTTTCAAAAATCTTCTATTTTCCAACTTTTGCCAAAATGCGTCGAATTGTCCTACGGACTTCCCAATTCAAATCCGAACATGCTCCTATGTCCGAAATCACCATACGAAACTATTAGAATCATTAAAATTTTATTTTGGGGTCGTTTCTCAAAAGTCAAATCTCCTGTCAATATTTAGAAATTCAAGCTTTATAAAACCAAACCTTTTATTTTTGTCAAAAACTAACGGAAAACGTGCCTACGTACCTCAGAATAACTTTAAATTTTGTACATAAGTCATAAATATTGTTACGAAGCTGATCGAACTCTCGAAATCTAAATTGGGACCCGGTATCAAGAAAACCCAATTATGACCAAATCTAGGAATTCTTAAATCTTTAAATTTCTACTTTCCATTAAATGCCGATATTAGGACCTTCGAATTCGATTCCGGGCATACGCCCAAGTCCCAAATCACGATATGGACCTACCGGAACTGTCAAAATACTGATCCGGGTCTGTTGGTTCAAAACTTTGACCGAAATTAACTCAGTTGAGTTTTAAAGCTCTATTTCACATTTTTAATCAATTTTTCATACAAAAACTTTCCGAAAAAATTTACGGACTGCGCACGCAAGTCGATGAATGCTGAATAGTGCTTTTCGAAGTCTTAGAACACAAAAATGAATATTTAAAATTAAAGATGACATATTGGGTCATCACACTAATATCTAGAATTCTGATTATGTCCTTTTATTATGAGTTATTATGCTTAATATTATAAGATTATTTTTGTAAACCGACATTGTATTCATGCTTTTATAATAATATAGATAGAGAAGGAATGATGAAGAATAATAATTAAATAGGCGGTTCCTTGTAAAGAATTAAGAGGTCCTTTATAGTCTATGTAGTCGCTATTTTAATAATTTACTTTAAGTGGTATTAAGTGAAATTGGACTAGGTCTATGGAAATCGAAAGTGACATGCATCTTAATTATTGATTCGAACGTAATTCAAATAATACGCGTTTTTGTATTGTCTTATTAATCTTATTTAATTCAGTGTACTATAAGATTTTGGATTCTTGATTTATATGTATTCTTCCCCTTTTATTAAATTTCTTTTGGGTGAATTCTGAGTATCCATATGGTTATTTTTGTTCAAGCGCTTCTATTAAATTTTCTTCTCAGGTGCACAAATTGCAACACACTACACACATTGAATTATCATCTGGATGAAAAAGGCTAAAAATGGAAGAACTTTAATACAGTTAAGGTATTTAACGATATGCCTAAAACAACTGAATAATTTCCTATTCTATTTTTTTTCTGGTAGGTGATCTATATATCATAAGAAGATATCGTTATAGCACAAATATAGGACTCTTAAAAGATATTTTGGTAACTATATGTATGGCACTGAAAAATGCAGTGTATCTCCTTTACTGGGGATGTTTTCAAATATTTGAATATAAAAATATATATAACTTTTTCAGAAAAAGGAATGAATACCAATAATTCTGTATCTGGAGATTAATTTAATTTAATTAATTAAGTGAGTAGGAACTTCAAATATTTTCTAATCTTTTGGTTTGCAAAGTAGTCTTTCGAAAAATACGTCAAGTAGAACCTTGAGCAAATTTGAAGTTTCTTTCAAATTTATCACATGAATTCAAGTCAGTTAACTAGTCAATAGAACCACAAAACAAGTCCCCCTTTTTTTTCTACTAAGTTGGATTTTGATATTTTTGAATTGATATCCCAGTAGCTCTCGCAATCAAAAAGACATTTCTGCTTTTGATATGACATGAGAATTCAAAGACTCAGTTTCAAGCAACAGCTGTATCTTGATTTTTCTATATCTTATTTTCAGTTGTCTTTTTTTTTTTTTTTTTTTATATAGTGACATGACGACAGTGAACATTTATATGACCGACTTCAACTTACTTCAGATTGAGGTATAATTATGGCTGCATTTTTGTACTCCTTGTGTGTTGTATTGGGGTGAGATGGTGTTGGCCGAGCAGATGCAGTTTTTAGGCAACAAGTTCATCTGAATCTAATATTTTTACTTTATTTTTGAATCTATTTTTGATTGAGAGCAGCCTATGCAGAATTTTTCATTGTTTGATGTCGTGTAACCCGCAAGGCTAGTAGAGATTGAACGTTACTTGTAGGACAGGGCAAAATTTTGGCCCATAGCCTTGCCCCATTGTTCTAGTTGGATGTGGTTGACTCATGTTTCCTTTTGTGTCTTTAGATTGATTTTGGTTCTTTTTGTTTACATTCATTTTTTAAAATCTTTTCCATTTTGTTCTCTTGAAGAAACATATAGTATTCTCGAATACATTTGTCCCAAAAGAGAAAAATGAATATAGTATATATATATATATATATATATATATATATATATATATATATATATATATATATATATATATATATATATATATATATATATATATATATATATATATATATATATATATATATATATATATATATATCTTGAGAAGTACACAAATCTTGTTCAACACAGTATTCAGTGAATTTTTTTATTCTCACCCGGTGTGATCGACACCCTACAGAGAACCCAACATTTTCAAGTAGGTCAACTTGGGACCGTGGCTCTGGGGTACGGGCGGCGGGAGTCTGTGCTCCTCCCCCGGCCTGAGATATGGCAGGAGTAAGTGGAATCAACCCTGCCTGAGCTAGACTGCCAAACATGCTCAAAATCTGGGCAAGAGTCTCCTAAAATGCAGGGGTAGTAACAGGCATCTCAGGTGTCTGCTCTCCAACTGGAGCTACTGGTGGCTCTGCTGCAGCAGCTCGTGCAGGTGCTCTGGCTGCACCACGTTGTCTTCCTCAACCTATGGCTCGGTCTATGCCCCCGGCCCCGGCCTCTTGCGGCTCCAACAGGGGGCGTGAGTGTCTGATCATCAGATCCAGTTGTACGTGTCCTCACCATCTGTGAGAAAAAAAGAAAGACAAGGGTTTAGAATTTCGAAGTCAACAAATGCACACGATAAGGAATCAAAGAAGTGAACATTTCCTAACAGTTCCATAGTCTCCTGAAGATAAGTATAGACGTCTCTGTACCGATCCATGAGACTCTACTAAACATGCTTGTGACTCGTAACACCTATGAACCTAGAGCTCTGATACCAACTTGTCACGACCCCAAAATTCCCTCCGTAGGATATCGTGATGGCGCCTAGTCTCTAATACTAGGTAAACCTATCAATGCGGAATAACATAATAGAAATTTGAAATAAATGACACTGCAATTCAAATAATTACAACTCCCAAAACCCGGTAGAAATAAGTCACAAGCTTCTAAAAATTTATTCTAAGTGTCTCTATACATCAGAGTCTAAAGAGAATAAGGAAAATAGCATAATAAGGATAGAAGGGGATTCCGAGGTCTGCGGACGCTGGCAGATATACCTTGATGTCTCCGCATACGACTAGTTCACTGATGTCTGGTCTGATAGGAAGTACCTGGATCTGCATAAAAAGATGTGCAGAAGCGTAGTATGTATACACCACATCGGTACCCAGTAAGTGCCAAGCCTAACCTCGGTAGAGAAGTGACGAGGTCAGGTCAGGCCCTACTGGAAATAATAAAATACAGGGTGAAAAGTTTAACGATATAATAACAATAAAATGACAGTGAAAATGAATCAAGTAAGTAGTATGTCACTATTTAACTACACAGAATAAGGGCAAATAATACCTCGAAGAAGAAAAATAGAAATTTACAACTTTAAGAAAAATACAAAATAACCAATGGCAATTGGAGCCATAAAGAATATCAACAAGGGCACTCCCGAGGTACCGCCTCGTAGTTCCAAATCATAAATAAATTCACAATATCTCATTTTCTTATATCACCGCGGGAGCCTTCACATTTAATTTTAAAGAAAATATTTTTCCCGAAATAGCGTCCCGTGTTTTAGCCACCCTTATTACAATGCATGACTTCTAGTAGTTCCCCTACTAGCCACGCATATCAAGCCACATTTATCTCACCGCATACGTTTTAACACCCAGACCTTATATCACCTCATGCGTATTAATATCACAATATATTATAATTTACACCTCAAATGCCAGAATATTTTAACTTGCCAAAATAAATCAACAACAACATTATTTTCACAATAAGGAGCTCACGGCTCAATCACAATGAATACAAAATCTCACAAAATATTCGGAAATGCATAACTCAACAAAAATAATATTTCACAAATTTAACACACTGCCTTAATGCCAAACTTTTAATGTAAAATACTTCATATTAATAATAATTCAATTAACAAATTCAACTTTCAAATATTGAGCACATAATAAAAGAAATAAATTTTCAACTAACAGGTAAAGCAATTAGCAGAAAAAATATCAGGCAAATTTAAAATATAAAAATAGATCAATGATGATGAATATAACCGGATAAAATAATTTAATTAATGTGTAACAAAGATCTACACAATTTAAAATAAGAGCTTTTTTAGCCCGTGTACACACTCATCACCTCGCTTACATGACTTTCAACACATCACAATTATCATATCAATATCAATCCTAAGAAAAATTTTTCCCACACAAGGTTAGACAAGTCACTTACCTAGACTTGTATAATTCTTTACTCTGCTATGCCTTTGCCTCATGAATTGGCCTCCGAAAGCCTCGTATCGAGTCATAATAATTTCGATTCAGTCAATGCAAATTATTGGAATTAATTCCATATGAAAATACTAATTTTCCAACATAATCCAAAATTTAACTCAAAAATTGTCCGTGGGTCCCACGTCTCGAAACCTGAAATCTTCAAATTTAACCAAGAGGGTTTCCAAAATTTTCCAACCTAATTCACCAATTAAATGTTACAAACTACCATAGATTCGGGTACTTTAACCAAAATTGAGTTAAGAATACTTACCCCGATGTTTTTCTTGAAAATCTCCCGAAAATCGCTTCTCCCCGAACTCCAAATCGGTAAAAATGGAAAATGGGACGAAGTCCCATTTTCAGAACTTAAACATTTTGTCCAGACTTTTCTTCTTCGCGAACGCGATAGGTCCCTCGCGTTCGTGAAGCACAAAATTGTGCTGCCCAAAAATTGCACGAGACCCAAGTTGCGAACGCGATGCTTTACCAGGCAAACCTTCTTGAATGCGGCCTACACTTCGTGAACGCGAAGGCAAAAATCCTCACCAACCATTTTCCCTTTCGCGAACGCATAGACTCACCTCCTTGCCTTACGTAAACGCGAGCCCCATGCCGTGAACGCGATGAACAACCTCGCCTGCCTCCAGTTCCTCTTCGCGAACGCGAAGAAGGAAACCAGGTGCATACATCAGAAAAGTTCCAACAACATTCCAAGTCCAAATATTGATCCGTTAACCCTCAGAAACTCAGCCGAGGCCCCCAATACCTCAATCAAATACACCAACAAGTCCTAAAACATCATATGAATTTAGTCGAAGCCTGAAATCACATCAAATAACACTAAAATCACAAATCATACCTCAATTCAAGCCTAATAAAACTAAGAAATTCTAACTTCTACATTCGATGCCGAAACCGATCAAATTAAGTCCGGTTGACCTCAAATTTTGCACACAAGTCATAAATGACATAACAGACCTATTCAAATTTCCAGAATCGAATTTCGACCCCGATATCAAAAAGTCAACTTGTCACGACCCAAAAATCACACTTTTCGTGATGGCGCATATCTCAATCCTAAGCAAGCCGACAACATCAATAACCTATATTTTTTTAAAAATACTGAATACATAATAATTAAGTTTAAGAGAAAATCCCATAAATAATGGAAATATACACTCCCAAAATCCGGTGTCACTGAGACATGAGCATCTAAATGATAATAAAGTCTGACTGCTTAAAAACGCATTCTAAAAATTTAGAACAATACAAAAACTGAAAGGGAAGAGAGTCAAGGTCAGCGGACGCCAGACAACTACCTTGATAGTCTCCAACTAGTAACACACTGAGGTCTAACAGCTGCCGTGTCCGGAAGCACCTGGATCTGCACACGAGGTGCAGAGTGTAGTATGAGTACAACAAACTCAATAAGTAACAAGACTAACCTCTGTGCTGAAAGTAGTGACGAGCTCCGCATGTACAGTCCAGTACATAAATAATGGTACAGAAATGTAGGAATGCTTTCAAGTTCAACAGTAAAACTCAGTATAAGCAAAATAGATCAATATTGCATGATATGAGAAATGTGACATCTCAGTGGAAAGACCTCATGTACTACTGGTCACTAATCATTCGGTCACTCGGTACTGTTTATGGCCAATCCAGCCCTAGGATATTCCATCTCGTATATATATACACATCGACTGACAGTCAGTCACTCAGTAACATATAAGGCCAATCTAGCCTTGGGGTAATTTGTCCCCAAAATCAAATGATACGGACAAGATCCATATCTAGGGAAAATTCATCACAATATAAATAAGTAAGGCAAGTCCATGCCCTGGGAAGTCCATCTCGAATATATAATCATTTACGCTCAGTGAGGGTGTGTACAGACTCCAGAGGGGCTCCTTCAGCCCAAGCGTGATATAACGCCGATATGGCCTACTACAGGCGGGCAGTCCCGATCCGTATAATAATAAAGACTATAAGGCCTGCTGCAGGCGGGCAGCCTCGTTCCATATAGTAATAATATATATAAAGTTAATATGGCCCGCTGCAGGCGGGCAACCCCGATCCCATAAATATACTCACAATGGATGAACATGATTGAGTATGAAATATACATTTTTAAAATAATTAAATTCAACAGCAACACGACCCTGTGGGTCCCAAAGTATCGGCAAGTAGCCCAATCATGATCTTTAATACGAGTCTCAACAAAATGACTTTTAGCAGGTCCAGAGCCAGCAACATCACAAACATAGACACAGCCGCTATAAGCAACCGTGTAAAAGAGGCCATCAAAATATACCACATCACTAACATGTTGGAAAGAGGTTCCATTCCTAATCCTGGTCCATAGTAAATCTCCTGGTCTCCAAAAACTGAGGAATCGGTTGGGTCCCTCAATGACCATGAGAACATAGTCAGATGTCTGAGAAGGATTAGCTAAGAGAACTGCTTTCCTGATAAAGGTCTATGGTTTATCAGTGTCGTTGAGTTCATAATAATCTTCAGTGGTATTTTGATGGGGCAATTCGATCTGAACACCAGAGAAGGGATGTAACAGACTGATTTCACCCTCGTCTTTTCCAACTGTGATAAGCCATCCCATATACTCCACACATCGTTTTCCACTAGCTTTCGGAATCTGCTTCTTCAAAATCATGCCATTATAGAGACTGAAGAAATTTCTACAGGTGTTATCATCCTCCTCCTCAGCTAACATCAGCCACGGAATCCTAGGCAAGTCACTGTTAAAATTGGCCTTGGTGGCCACAAAATTTTCTACAGGTGTTATCATCCTCCTCCTCAGCTAGCATTTGCGGTACCGCACCTGAGGTGCGTGGTCCGCTTCTGCTAAGGTCCTCAAGCCCATTAAGGGTATTCATGACTGAAGAAAAAGTATTTATCCGGGTTTCACCTATGAAAGGTGTAATGAGATTCGGAAAGAAGGGCAAATTAAGCCCTAGGTATATTGGACCCTTTGAAATTCTTGAAAGGGTGAGTGAAATAGCCTACAAGCTTGCACTACCACCTAGTTTATCAGCAGTTCATCCGGTGTTCCATGTGTCTATGCTCCGAAAATATCATGGTGATCCGTCCCATGTGTTAGATTTCAGCTCAGTCCAATTGGACTAGGATTTGACTTATGAGGATGAGCCGGTAGCTATTCTAGCCAGGCAGGTCCAACAGTTGAGGTCTAAGAGTTATCCTTCTGTTTGAGTACAGTGGAGAGGTCAGCTCATCGAGGAAGCTACTTGGGAGTCTGAATCGTACATGCAGAGTAGATATCCACACCTTTTCACCAGCTCAGGTACTATTCTAATTCCGTTCGAGGACGAACGTTTGTTTTAGAAGTGGAGAATGTGATGAGCCAATATGTCATCTTTAAATTTAAATTCATTTCTATTTTCTATGACCTCGAATAGAACTATTCATCATTCCCCGACTTGCGTGCGCAATCCGTAAATTTTTTCGAAAAGTTTTTATATGAAAAATTGATTAAAATGTGAAATAGAGCTTTAAAACTCATTTGAGTTGACTTCGGTCAACGTTTAGAGAACACGGAACCATATCAGTGTTTTTATAGTTCCGATAGATCCGTATCGTGATTTGGGACTTGGGCGTATGCCCGAAATCAAATTCGGAGGTCCCTAGCTCGAATTATCGCCATTTAACGGAAACTAGAAATCTAAAGGCCAAAGAATTCCAAAGTTTGACCGCAGATTTGACTTTTTGATATCGAGATCGGAATTCGATTCTGGTTATTGGAATAGCTCTGTTATATCATTTATGACTGGCGTGCCAAATTTGAAGACATTCCGGATTCATTTTGTATATTTCGGCACGAGTTTTGTAAATTGAAAAGTTTGAAACTCATAAGTCTGAATCGAGGTATGAATTGTAATTTCGATGTTGATTGACGTGATTTGAAACCCTGAGTAAGTCTGTATTATGTTACAGGGCTTGTTAGAATATTTGAACGGGATCCCAAGTGGCTCAAATGAGTTCCGGGGTGAATTTTGAGCGAGTCCGGTCATTTCGTCACTCTGACGATGTTATGGAACAGTTGAAGTGCGGAGGGCACATTTTATAGTGCAGAAGTGCGGCCGCAAACTCCCAAAGTGATGGGGCAGTAGGAATTGTGCGAACCGCACTTGAAGATGTGCGGACCGCACTTGAAATTGTGCGGTCCGCAGAATTCTTCTCGCGGCCGCAGAAAGATGATTTAACAGGTTCGATGGTCCGACTTCGGAAGCTTATATCTTTTAATGTACAAGGAATTTGGAGTTCCTTCAAACACGAAAGTTGTCTTACTTTGAATCTAGTTTCCAGAAAGGTATAGTATTAATCATTTGGATATTTGTACAGAAAGGTATGGGCATGTTACTGAAGCCTGGTAGTGTAGTCACTATGAAGTGCGGCCGCACAATTTGGATTGCGGCCGCAGAACTTGGAAATGTACGGACCGCACATTGGGAGATCAGACGTGGTACTATATAATCGAGGGTTAGGGTATTATTTCACATTTGGAAGTTGGGAGCTCGGTTTATGATGATTGTTCGTGGGTTTTTCAAGAAATTCATCGGGGTAAGTGATTCTAACTCAGATTTGGTTAATATACATGAATATATCATTGTTTTCATCATTCAATTAGTATTTTGAGATGGAAATTTGAGAAAAATTATAGAAACTTTATAATTTTTGGTTGGCTAAAAGTGGGTCCCACGTTGACTTTTGGTTGACTTTTCTGAAAATGACTTAAATTAAGTCTCTTCTAAAGCTCAAATTGAATTGTTGGTAAATAATTTGCTAGGTTTGATTGGTTTGAAGAATAATTCGAAAGGAAAAGTTGTGGTCGAGTGATCATTTGAAATTGCGAAACAAGGTAAGTGTCGTAGTTAACCTTGACTTGAGGAAATAGAACCCTTGAATTAATTGTTATGTGAAATTCATGTGAACGACGTATAGGCGAGGTGACGAGTATCTATACGTTATCAAATTAATTGTTTGCATAATTATTTGAAAATCATAAATTATTTTAAATCATGAATTAATTATTATATTAATTATTTCTCTCATATTCCTTGTCTCATATTATGTCTTGAATCCATGCTATAATTGTTACATATTTATTTGAATTATGTGTCTTAATTGCTACTTGCCATTACTGTTTCCCAAATAAATTATAATCATTGTATGTCTTGTTGCCTAATAATTTCTTATTTAATGTGATATTTATCGGAATATTTAATTTACATTTAAGAATTTTAAAATTATATTTTTCGAGCGGGTTGTATGACGCAACGGATTTATTTTAAGTTTATTTTATTGGAGTGGGTTTCATGCCGCAACGGATTTATTGAAAGTTTATATTGTTGGAGCGGGTTGCACACCGCAACGGAATTTAATTGAAAAATTATATTGTTGGATCGGGTTGCACGCCGCAACGAAATTTATGTAAAGTTTATATTGTTGGACCGCGTTGCACGATGCAACGGGAATTAATTGAGGGATTATGACTGTTGAATTGACTTCAATTATTGATATGATTTACCGGTCTTACTTCTATTCCTGTTATTATTATTATTATTATTATTATTATTATTATTATTATTATTATTATTATTATTATTATTATTGCGTACAGGTTAATGTAAGTGACCTGCCTTAGCTCGTCACTACTTCGTCGAGGTTAGGCTCGGCACTTACTGGGTACATGGGGTCGGTTGTAATCATACTACACTCTGCACTTCTTGTGCAGATACCGGAGTTGGTCCCAGCGGCATATAGTAGATTTGCTCGGATTCAGCTATTCGCATGAGACTTGAGGTATAACTGTATGGCGTTCGCAGTTCTGAAGTCCCCTTTTACTTTATTTTAGATGTGTGCTTTCTTTCAGATAACTTTATTTTATTCGGACCCTTGTTTGTATTATTCTAGAAGCTCGTGAACTTGTGATTCCAGTTCTGGGATGGTATTTAGACATCGCTATTATTATGGATTATTCACTTTATTTCAGACTTTGTTTCCGCATTTGTTCCTTTGTTATTAATTAATTTAAAATTATTTTAAAATGGCTAATATTATTCTAACGTTGGCTTGCCTAGAAAGTGAAATGTTAGGCGTCATCACGGTCCCGAATGTGGGAATTTCGGGTCGTGATAGTTTATGATTTGGGACTACGAGGTGGTACCTCGGGAGTACCCCTGTTGATATTCCTCTATTGATGCACTTGTGATTGGTTGTTTTGTTTCGTGATATAATATCCCTTGTTTTCTCCTATGATGCATTTGTCACGCCCCAAAATCGAGGAGCGCGACCGGCGCTCAGCCGAGTAAACTCGGCCAAGTAAGCCTGTTAGATTCTTTCTACCAATTCACCCATAATCAAGAAAAGACATGATTTCATAAATTATATAGCAAGAAATTCATATATATGATGCTAAATTATTTGATTAGCCATTGCGCCTTTAAGTCTCAAAATACATATTTCTTATAGTTCGAATAGAACAAGTGATCAAACACAACATAACTGCTTTAACATTCCCAACACCCATATACAACCCACATAGTGTCTACGGAGCCTCTAAAGATACAAAAGAGAGTAAAGATGGTGCCAGCAACAAGGCCCCGGCTATACCTCAAACAGGATACACAAAGTATAAAAGATACATGACCCCGGGATGAAATGGGGCTCACCAAGTCTGCTGAGAAGATGATGATGTACCACTAACTGTGATCAACATTGTCTGCTATGTAACCACCTGCATCTATTTAAAGATGCAGCGACCCCGACAAAAGGGACGTTAGTACCATGAAATAGTACTAGTATGTAAAGCTAAAACACCATCTCAATAGAATGGACAATAATACAAGGGGGAAACAGTCATGAGTTCAATAAGAGCTTCAAAACAATACTAAAACATCAAGTAAGGATCACATAAGTTCTCAAGTCAATTTCCTCTTATTAGGTTGGGTAATATTTAGTGCCATATGCCACAATCCACAATACCACTGTGTTCTTACACCGAGTCCGATCTCGACCTGATCGGCTAGGTCATCTCATTTGAGACATCACCCATATCCACAATTTCAATTATCATTTCCAGCACAGTTACCACCATGTGTGCGACATGGCGTCCGATCACGGCCCGATCGGCTAGGCCATCTCACTTGAGACATCAACCATAACCACAATTTCAATTATCTCACATCATAGTTCTTTCATATTCTTTCGATTCATTGGCACTAGTAATCACGATTACAAAATCATTCTTGGCACTTGGCCGTATTTCATAATTTCAGTCCCCTTTTCTACATTTAAATATCATTATCATAATCACTATCAACAACAATAAGGCTTCCCATTCAAGACAGTAAGTTCACATAACATAACAATTTGGGAATCTTAGGCACATAGAGGCTTTTCATACAATTTGGCATAACAGCCTTTATTTCGATCTTGACATGAAGTCATAACATTTCTAACACATATTCCATATTTTGAACATATCCTTAAATGGCAAGATGACATGATAAAAACATTTAGAATAAATATTGAACATATATCCTTCGACACAACCACATTAGGAATAGCCAATTCAATAATGATCAAGGTCTTACTTCAATTATATGAACACCGTGGAATTCAATTCTAAGAAGAAGGGGGTTTAGCCATACATACCTCAATTGAGCTTCCTTAAACTCTAAAATGTTCCGAAATTCTTAGCAACTTCAATCTATTGTAGAAATATAACAAATTGAACCAAAACTAGGAGGATGATTATGGTTCTAGCTCATTTGAGCATTTTATCAAACACTAGGTGTGCATAAGGTTTCAAGGTCCTTTAATGGAGGATTCCATCTTCCCACAACCCAATCTTTACCATTTTTAGCTCAACAATCTTCCTATACTCTTTGATAACACATGCAAGAAATAAACAACTCTCATACCCAAGAATTGTCTTGTTAATTACCCATTTTCAGATAATTTCGAAATTGAGGGTTAGGGTGTAGAATCTTACCTCTAGGATGAAGACCTAGTGAGTTTCCCTTCTTAATCTTCCAAAACTTGAGCAAGAATTGAAGAACAATTATTGAAGAATATCTTCTCACTCTAGGACACTCTCTCACTCTAAAAATATCAGATTTTAGGCCAAAATGACTTAACCCCTCTCAATACCCAGCCTTGGGGTTATTTAATGAGTTCCCACGTGCGCGGCCGCGGATTTGGCCACGCATTGGCCGCGCATCTGGCCGCGCATATGACACATATCCAGTATAATGGCCATAACTTTCTGTATACATATCCAAATGACAAACGGTTTGATGCGTTGGAAACTAGATTCAAAGGGATCTAATTTGATAGGTAGATCGCCATCTAAGTCATTATATATATGGAGTTCTATTTATTTGAAGTTGGGTATTATGCCAATTGAAACATCATTTCCACTTAATGTGCCCAACTTTCTCCACACAAGTTCTTGCCATTCCCAAAACACCTTAGTATGTTCAAACACACCCTAAACATACATTATCAATTCTTCATGATGTGGCTCTATCTTATAGGTCTCCTTTAATACTCAAATACGTTATTCCCAAATACCGTTGGCGCACTTTAAAATCGATTATTAGAAAAGTTTTACGGGGCCTTACATTCTCCCCCACTTAAGATCATTCATCCTCGAATGAGGAGTAAAGTCCGTCCCAAAACACTTAATATAACTCGACTCTTCTTTCAAACATTTCAATCCCCCAAATTTGACTAACTCCAAAATTTTTCAGAAATTTCGGCAGAGTCTCCCTTGTAACTAGGCCTATCCACCTGTCACAGGGCCTAGAAACACATCCTAACAGCATATACATAATCTAACGACGTAACATAATACAAAATAACACCAATTGTGGTCTCACAAGCAATGTATTTCTAGAAAAAAACACCCTTAACGCCAATTGTATAAATGATACAAAATTCATAGAAAGCAACTCTTAGAATATTTTTCATAGATCACAACTTTATAAATACATGGCTATTCAAACAAATAAGGATACTTTTTCTTCATTTCTTCCTCGGCCTCCCAAGTAGCCTCTTCAACCCGTTGGTTTCGCCATAGCACTTTCACGGATGCAATTTCTTTATTTCTTAACTTCCGGACTTGCCGGTCAATAATAGAAACTGGAATCTCTTCATAAGTCACTTCTTCATTAACCTTAATAGTCTCAACCGGAACAATGACTGTCGGGTCTCCAACTACTTTCTTTAACATAGACACACGAAACATCGGGTGTACTAATGATATCTCAAGTGGTAGCTCAAGCTTATACGCCACCTCGCCGATCCTCTGAATGATTTTTTACGGTCCGACATACCTCGGACTCAATTTCCCTTTCTTACCAAATCGCATCACACCCTTTATGGGGAAAACTTTCAAGAATACCCAATCCTCTTCTTTGAACTCCAAATACCTACGACGAACATCCGAATAGGACTTCTGATGACTTTGAGCAGTCTTAAACCACTCCTTAATCATTTTAACTTTTTCCATAGTATGATGTACGAGGTCTGGCCCTATCAACTCTGCTTCCCCAATTTTGAACCACCCAATGGGAGATCTACATCTCCTTCCATATAAAGCCTCGAACGGTGCCATTTGAATGCTAGCATGATAACTATTGTTGTAGGCAAATTCTACGAGTGGTAAATGATCATCCCAACTACCTTTGAAGTCTAGAACAAAAGCACACAACATATCCTCAAGCGTCTGAATAGTCCGCTCTGCCTGCCCGTCAGTCTGCGGGTGAAAGGTTGTACTAAGATTCACCTGAGCACCCAAACCTTGCTAAAATTTCTTCCAAAAATTAGTAGTGAATTGTGCTCCCCGATCAGAAATGATGGAAACTAGGGTGCCATGCAACCTGACTATTTCTTTAATATACAACTGAGCATACTGCTTCGCTATGTCGGTAGAGTTAACCGGCAAAAAGTGTGCTGACTTCGTGAGTCTATCCACAATCACCCAAATCGAGTCAAACTTACGAGGAGTACGAGGTAATCCTATCACAAAGTCCATATTAATCATTTTCCACTTTCACATTGGAATTTTTAAGTTCTGTGCCAACCCACGGGGCCGTTGGTGTTCGGCCTTCACTTGCTGACAATTCGGACATCTTGCCACAAAATCCGCCACATTCCTCTTCATATCGTTCCACCAGCAGACTTCCTTAAGATCATGATACATTTTCGTAGAACCTGGGTGCACGTAACACCTAGAAGTGTGAACTTCAGTCATAATTCTTTTCCGGAGACTATCCACATTTGGAACACATAGTTGCCCTTGGTACCTTAGTGTACCATCAACCATGCCAAGAGAAAAGGCCATGGTCTTATGTTTATGAATCCCCTATTTCAATTGCACCAACAATGGATCGTTGTATTGCTTCTCTTTGACTTCCACAACAAGCGATGATTCAGCCTTATTTTGCACAATTTGTTACACCCCGCATTTTCGTACGTAAAGGTACGCCATAAGTAAATTGATGAAAGTTCGGAAATGAGATGTTACATCCCGTATTCTGGTACGTTAAAGTTTTGTCGTAAGTTAATCGACGTAAGTTCAGGAATGAGATTATTTTGGGATTATAAGTATTACGCTATTTTAAACAAGTAATAAGTAAAATCGTGAAGGTGAAAGGGTAAGTGAATTGAAGGAAATGAATTTTGTCGAAGTTTGACATTTTGGGATAAAATATGGCCCAAGCTAAAATACCCGATATTTATGGACTAGTACCATACAAGGTACCATATGACCATGATAGTAAGGTGTATAAGGTGTGTTAAAAGGGAGTAGTATTCTAAGTAATTTGAGATAATTCTTAATTATGTGGGTAATTAGTTAATTATTAGTTTAATGGAGATTAACCTTGTAATTAAGGATTTGTGGATAATTAATAAGTGGGGACAAAGGCCCCCACGTGGCAGCCCATGAAATGGTTAATAAAGCCACCAAGTGACTCATATGATATGAAGAAAGGTGTCTTTTTAAGAAGAATATATGTGGCTCAAAACCTCAAACTGAATATCCACGTATCATTAGGTCACTTTGATTCTTGGTCTATTCTTGGGGAATTTTCCAAATTTTAACAAGAAATATCAACTAAGTTAAAACTCTAGTCTTTCACGAAAGGGGGTTCATCTTCATTCGATTCAATTTCAAGCTCTTCTTTAGCATCCCGATAACCTCATTCCCTTCTTTATCAAACATCGAATGTTCCTTCATGAAAAACACCTGCGGCAATTCATCTCCAAAGGATAAATCTGGTGAGTTGTTGAGAATTGGTTTTAAGGATCTTGTATATGATATTTACAGATATCACCACCAGAGCTTCAGGCAACGTTATTTGCTTCAGAGACAATCATACGAAGTTACACCGCATAATAGCAACGGGATTTTGCGATTCTAAGGGAGTATGGTGCAATCTTTCTCAAGAATATCATACGGATTTTTCCCTACTTCGATTCGCCATTATGTGTTGTCGCAATTGACGTGTGTTAGAGGGATTGTCAAGTGAATCGGTTCAGGTATGTTAAGGATATCCCTTCTTTCTTTTGGCATAATCTATACGACACAAACGAAACGAGCAAATGCACAAATTCCATACATGACTCTATTCATAGAAATATTAGAGATGCTTATGTTCTTGATTCCCCATGTGTCATATTATTCTATCATCTGTTCATGGGTCTCAGAAAATACGTAACTTGATAAAGTTTATTTCATGATATTAAACAAAGGCATAATGGTCTTATGACACTCCGAAAGATTTTATTGACGTACTTCTCATGCATTGCATTCATTTATAATAACCCATGACCAGACGGTGTTATATACGCACCACCACCTGATCAGCTGGTATACATTGATGATTTGCCCACAGTGGCCGAAATGATATGATGGGATACCCTCAGAGGCTTGATGATGTTATGAACTTATATACCTATGCATGGTATGACATTTATACGCATATGGATGACATTATAAAAATGAAAAGATTCACAGAGCAATGCAGACATACATGTCGAGTCTTTTACTCCATGTTTCTCTCATGTCTAATATTTATTGATTTTCATTCCTTACATACTCGGTACATTATTTGTACTGAAGTCCCTTTTGCCTGGGGATGCTGCGTTTCATGCCCGTAGGTCCCGATAAACAGGTCGAGAGCCCTCCATGTAAGCTATCTGCTCAGCAGAAGATGTTGATGCGCTCCATTTGCTTCGGAGTTGCTTGTTTGGTTAGTATGATTTAGACGTGTATTGTTTCGTATAGCGGGACTCTGTCCCGACCTTTATGAAAATTTTGTATTGTTAGAGGCTTGTAGACAAATGTCATGTACGTAAAAAATTGTATGGCCTTGTCGACCTATGTTTTGTGTACGAGTGGTTATTTTGGTCTTATAGACCCGTATGTCTTATGTATAAGTTGATATTACATGTTGTATTCTACTTAGCTCATGACAGCCTTTCGACTTAGTTATCTATGATAGTATGACATAAAAATATATGTTACGTAGGTACTCGGTTGAGTAAGGTACCGGGTGCCCGTCGCGGCCCATCGGTTTGGGTCGTGACAAAAGTGGTATCAGAGCAGTTCTGTCCTAGGGAGTCTACAAGCTGTGTCTAGTAGAGTCTTGTTTATGGGTGTGTTGTGCACCACATTTATAAGCAAGGAGGCTACATGGCATTTAGGACTGTCACTCTTTCTTCTTACTCTAGATCGTGTGGTAGAGCTCAGTTGTAAGAACTCAATTTCCTAAACTCTGTCTTATTCATAATACGACGATGCCTACATACAGAAAGACGATTGGTAAAAGATTGCATGTGGCTATGGAAGAGTTGAGCTAGAGGAACTCGATTCTGCATGATGCTTATGATGAGTCAATGTGAGGTCTTTAGCAGATCATGTGTGTACTAAAAGGTGTAAGCTTCTTAATAAGGAGCCTCAAGGCAAGAATATTTATCCACTCATATTGTAAAAATAAAAGCAACGAGAGATTCAGAAGGTAGTTACAAGCTTTAACAAGTAAAAGGAACAAGATGAGAAGGGTACGAAGTACCCAGTTAATGAAGATTATCGGTATATACAACTCAGACAGAAAAATATAAACATTGTGAGTTACCTTCAGCAGTAACAGAGTAGTATAAGAGAAGGACGGATATCAGGATCCGACTGAGGTTAGAGTGACCCAAAATGGTAGATGGATTGTTTGCGTTAGTTGACTTTTCCGAAGGATATTGCAAATGTGCTAATAGATCTCCTTGTGAGACACCCAGATGGTGCGCTCTAAAATAGTACAGCTAGATATGAGTACTACAAAGATAGGCACTGGAAGCCTTGAAGGGATAAATATTACCTTAGTGTGACTCTCGTCCCTAGTGGGGAAAGAATGTTAGGCAATTCGAAGAGCCAATGGATGGGTCAAGAGGAGCCAAAAGCAAAAGAATGTCTTGTTCGAGTTTTCAGAATAAAGTAATAGACACATATGTTAGCGGGAAATAAGAAGAGACTTAATGAAGCATTATGAGTAAGATGTGATACATGGATGACAACGGTAGATCAAAAAACATATATGACAGTGTTACAGAGTCTATAATCAAGTAAAGGAAAAGACGAGAAGTGACAGGCCTTGAGACAACAAGAGAGTATAGGCCATAAAGTCATATCCTCATTTCAAAAAAATAAGTTCGCGACTCTAATGTGATTATCAGAAGGAAAAGATAGACCCCAAAGTAATAAGAAATAAATATGGGCTAGTGAACAAGGTAAACTAAACATGAATTGGGGGCTGAGTAATTTGATAATAGTCGGCACCATGAGAATTTCAGATTGCGTTCCGACGATAAAAGAATGGACGACAGAAGAATAACCCTTAAAGGTCATTCAGGAAGACGCTTTCCCAAAGCAAACAACGTGAGCAAAGTTAAGCTTAAAGGACTAAGTGTGCCAGTTACACTAAGTGTCACCCTCGTAAGTAAGGAATTTTGTGATCCTTAGTGCAGAAGGATTACCGCAAGACGGGTAAGAGTCATCGATCTCTTTCTAATTCACATGATGGATGAGCTTTTAGATAAATTACATGGGGCTCGGTACTTCTCTAAGCTGGACTTACTCTCGGGGGTACCACCTGATACGTGTTCTAATAGAAGATATTGGGAAAATATCATTTAGGACTCACGATGGCCATTACAAGTTTTTGGTTATACCGTTTGGGTTATCCAATGCTCCCTCCACATTTCAAGCCACCATGAATGACATCTTCCAACCTTATTTGCGATGTTTCGTGTTGGTTTTCTTTGACGATATACTCGTCTATAGTCCTGATTGGATTGCTCATTTGACCCACCTTCAATTGGTGCTACAACTGCTCCGACATCACCAGTTAGTAGCCAAAAGGAGCAAGTGTTTATCCGGCCAACAAACTATTGATTATCTAGGTCACGTACTATCTCATCAAGGATTGGCAGTCGATCCGACAAAAATTGTTGCCATCCAGCAATGGCCACCTCCCAATAATGCGAAGGATGTTCGTAGTTTTTTGGGGCTCGCTAGATATTATCGGAGATTCATCTATCATTATGCTTCCATCGCAGCTCATTTGACCGACCTATTGCGCAGAGATAACTTCCAATGGAATGTGCAAACATAGGAAGCATTTGAAACCTTGAAGAAGTGTCTAAGTTCGACTCATGTTCTTGCACTTCCTGATTTTAGTAAGGAATTTCAGCTAGAAACTAATGCATCTAGTGTGGGGATAAGCGCAATCTTATCTCAAATGGGCTATCCTGTAGCTTTCTTTAGCAGAAAATTAAGCCCCCGCATGCAACGAGCTTCTACTTACCACCGAGAGATGTTTGCTATCACCTAGGCAGTTGGTAAATGGCGACAATATTTACTTGGACGCAAATTTACAATACTTACTGACCAACAGGCACTTCAAAATCTTACCACTCAAACAATCCAAACTCCGGAGCAACAGAAGTGGTTGAGCAAATTACTGGGCTATGATTTTCGCATTATCTATAGGCCGCTACGATATGGTTTGACATTAACAGGATTGGTACCTGGTTGTAAGTGAATCGCATGATCTTGGGATCGTTCTGGAGGCAGACCTTGAGGTTTCTGAAAGACATCTTCAAATGAATTGAGTATTTCCTTAAGGTCAACTGGAGTATTTTCAAAAGTGACCATGTCCTCTTGCACCAACTCCAAACAAAAGAAGGAAGATATGGCATCAGTAGCCGTTAGACGATGTAAACTATGTAGCTGAGCTAGTTGGACCCCCGTAGGTGATTCCCCTTGCCAACGATCACTTGTTCCCTAGAAAGAGAACTCAAAAATGCGAGTGGAATAATCTTTGACCACTGGACCTAATGTAGCAAGCCAAGAAACTCCTAGAATCAAATCAGCTCCGTGTAGTGCGAGCACATAAAAATCAAGGTAAAGCTCACAACCTTGTACAGTCAGAGGAATCTGACTCACTAGCCCATCGCAACGGAGGAGCTGCCCACTTCCCACGAGAACAATGATATTTGGAGTTGGTTCAATTGGCAATTGCAAAAATTTAGCAACACGAGCCTGAATAAAATTATGCGTGCTTCCCCCATCGAGCAAAACCTGAACCGGAGATCCATTGACATGGCCAGTGAATCGAAGAGTATGTGGTGAATGCCCTCCAGCCAGTGCATGATAAGAAATAGAGGAATGTTCCTTAACCTCTAAACATTGGAGTTCCTCTGCCAAAGCTTCATCAATAGTGAGGGGTTCCACTACCGAAGTCTCCCCTTCGTTCTCAGCAACTAACAAAAATAATTGAGGAAGAGATTTGCACTTATGAGAAGCAGAATACTTCTCGTCACAATAATAGCAAAGGCCCTTCTCACGGCGATTCTAAATTTCGGCTAGGTAAGGCGTTTAAGAGGGAGACGATTGGGGTTTGTATGTGGTTTTAGAGCTGGGAGGGCCAAAAGGGTGGAGCGAGGATTAGGGGTGGAAGAGAAAGTCGATGGCGATGAGGTTGAGTGGGCAAGAGAGGTTGGGTTTTAGGAAAAGCGGGTTGGGTGGCCCTTTTTCAGCAGTTATTCTTCGCTCATGTAGTTGGGCCACCTTAATGGCCTCATCTAAAGTTTTAGGCTCATGTAGTAAGACAGATGAATTAATATCGTCTCGCAACCCAGCAGTAAAATAACGAACTAGAAACTGCTCTGGCAAGGCCATTGACTCATCGGCAACCTCTTCAAATCGGCATCGAAACTCCTCAACCGTCGATGTCTGGAACATCTTGGATAAACGACCTCCGGCGTTTCCAAATGATGAGTGCGAAAATGCAACAAAAGTTTCTCCGTAAAAGAATTCCAGTCACTTAGTTGTTTATTTCGAAATAGTCATCGATACCAAATTAGAGCAGCGTCGTCGAGATAAAACGAGGCCAAGGACAAACGATGTTCGTCAATAATGTCATAAAACTCAAAGTAACGTTCTGCTTGAAAGATCCAACTCTCTGGATCGACACCGTAGAAACGACCAAAATCCACACGAGCCGGTTTATGATGTACATATTGGAACGCTAGTTCACCGATAGGACGTGGATGAGATTCTTCCAATGGCGGCAAACGAGCAGTGATATTGGCGAGTTGGGCAGCCAAGTCAGCTATCGTGGAACGGATTATATCTAACTCCGAATTAGGACCCATATCAGAAATTGTAGGAGTGTTGAGTTCGGATTCGGACATAAGAGAATGAAAGCACCAATGTAGCAGTTGCTACTAATAATACTTAACCACACCAGCAATAACTTATATTGATATGCAAAGGGAATTACAGTGATGAAATTAACATAGAATTGCAGGGAGTAACAACTAAAAGAAGAAGAAGGAGATGAGAAGCAGAATTACAGAGATATAGATGAGAAGAGAATATTTTCAATAACTTCTGCCTAACTTTTCCTAATTCACTACCCTGCCTTATATAACCAACTCCTATAACTGCATTACCCATGTCCCACTACATAATCACGTAACTTTGAAGGAATTTGTCGCACTCGTTTGCCCCTTCCCGTATTGGACTCCACATCAGCACCCAACTCGACAGCCCCGTCAGCAAGTTTATTTTGTGATTCTGGATTCATAACATAGACAGTGTGAGATTGTGGCGGATGAAAAATATTTTTTCTATCGTTATTAAGAGATCTTGAGTCCAAGCCCCGAAGTGGAGTCGTCTTTAATAAAAAGCGTATTACCTTCTAAAGTGGAACTTCCTCACACAAATCCAAATTAATCAGGCCTCAAAGCGAGTACCGGACACCAAATAAGAAATTAAACCACAAGAAAAAAAGAAAGAAGTTGTAGGCTATATTTGAACTATATATGCATTACTTGAGTTTAAAGTGAAAGTGTGTAATTATTAGAGTGTAGTTCTAATATTTGGGGTGGAAATAAAGATCAAGAGGTTAATTAGTTTACAGATACTGTAATTTTAAGATCTTAAACCATCGTATATAAGTTAAACTCATAGTTTAATGGCATTTCCTTTCTCTATCTTTTCATTCTTCCCCCACAATAACAGCACATAAATTTGATCGAATAAACTCAAAGTTCAATGGCAACAGAATTGTGTACGCATCTAAAATTTGAGCTAATATATAGGAATGCTATAAATATTTCCATTATGTTGAGATCAACAACATATAATCGAAAGGAGCTCTTAAATACTCTTAACATTTTTCATGAATAGCCTCGAATGAAAACTAGACAGCGGTGGAACCTGGAACCTCACTAATTAAGGGATATCGATTCAATATAATAGATACACGTAAAAATTAAAAAAAAATTAACCTAAATGTACATAATATAATTTTTCGACGAAGACCAACACCCCTTAGACTGATATGGCTCCGCTACTGTTACTAGAAGAAGACAGAACCCTAACACTAGTAGAAGGAACTTGTACAAGCTCTTGAGCTACATCCTTGAATTCAAGTACCCCTCCTTCTTTACACTTCAATAACAGCCTTTCTGCATCTTCCTTTTTCATCAATATTTTCACTTTAATTATCCCATTATTTGCATTATCAACAGCAACAGTATTATTTTTCTTTTGCTCCTCATGGCTAATTTCTTCTTCTGCTGGATGTTGGTATTTAGGTTCAAGATCAAATTTCACTTGTTTCTTGATTTTGGGCTTCTTCTTAATATTCAGCTCATCTCTGCATACATAAGTAGTAGGAGAAGTAGTACTAGTTTCAACCTTGGCTTTTCTTCTGGAGTTACTCCTTTCACTAAACCGTATTTCCTTTAGCAAAGAACTAGCAAATCTCATAATTATTTTCACCATTTTTAATAATATATTGCACAAGGAGAAAGCTAGGAAAATTGAGAATAAGGGATTTTTTTGTAAAACAAAAGGAGTTATCGAGAGGAGGATGAAGAAAGAGGGGTAATGAATAAGTGTTTAAATAGATGTGTTAAATTTGGACGGAGTCAATGAAGTAAAATTAGGGGCAGCCACAGTGATTGTTACAGTAGAAAATAAGTTACTAGAACTTTTGTTTTTCAATAATATATACATACAGGGGCGGGCCACTAATTTCGTGGCCTAAAGTCAAACTTTACGAGGGGCATTAATTTTTTTATTAATAAAAAATATTTTATTTTTATTTGAAATCTATTTTTCTAACTTTTTTAAATACAAAGTTATTATTAATTTTTTATAATCAATTTCTCCTAATAAGTCTTTCTCAATTGACAATATAGCTAATTCATTTAATATCTTTGAGACACTGTTGATCTTAGGTAAGGTTTTATCAATTTTAATTTTGAAACACCTTTTTCCGCTGAAGCAACGGTAATAGGAGTTATTAACATTATTCTATAAGTAATATAGGCATTTGAAAAATAATCAAACCTTTTTATTTGATTGAGTATATCAATTAAATTGTTATCTTCTAATTGTACTATTTTTCTTAATATTTTTTATTCAGAAAATAAATCTAAATTATCAATATCGGTCCTGATTATTATGATTTAAGGAGCTTTCAAGATGAAGGCAATATTTTTTCAAATTTCCATCAACTAGTGATCTCAGTTTTTATCGCTAAATAGAAAACCAAAAATATTTTCATATGCCTCTAATTGTTCAAATCTATTTTAAAGTGAAAAAATAACCTTGTCTACTACTCTCTCCGGTCCATAATAAGTGATTTTTTTTACTTTTATTTTGGTCCAAAATAAGTGTCCTTTTATATAATCGAGAATGAATTAACTTTATTTTTTCAAAATTTGCCCTTATTTACATATCTCAATGTGTCAAGTTAACAACATATAAATTTTAATTAAGGATAATTCAGTCAAAATACATTTTTATTCTAGGAGTCAGTATTTTCTTAAGGGGCACAACAAAGGTTAAAAAAGTCATTTATTATGGACCAGAGGGAGTATGTATAAAAAGTAATCAACTCTAAAGGATTCTTCGATAGATTTTGAGATTTCACTATTAACATTCTGCTCAAATTGCTTCTTCCTATATATTACATGTTTCTTATAAAATTCAGGTTCGATATTAATTTCAAATGCAATTTTCTTGGCTGAAATTAAAGCAGTTGCAAATTCTTCATCTCTTTATTTGTTAAATCAAGAAATCAAACTTTTTCACTTCACATAACTTTTTTTTAAAATTTATATATAGCCTATTAGGTGTAAAAAAAAAATGGGGCCTCCACAAATATGGGGCCTAAAGCAGTTGCTTTACCTGCTTTATGGACGGGCCGTCCCTGTATACATATGGAAGTATTTGAGCTACTTTTAAGTTCTAATTAGGAGTGGACCTAGGTGGGTATTCGAAAATTATATTATACATATAAGGTTAAATTTTATTTCATGTATACATAGTAAATGTTGAATCCTCTTCGTTTTTTTGCGTGTTTTTTTTTTTTTCAATTCTCTTGGTGAAAATTATGTTTCCGCCACTAATGATGAATAATAATAATTAAGTAGTCGATTCCTTATAAAGAAAGAGTCTTGTGGTCTTCAGAGAGATTTTGTTTCTTGTTCCATGTCAATTCTTCTAACTTTACAAACCTGTTGATTTTCATCAACCAGTTGCTCTCTATAGGAATTTATTTTTTATAGGCTGAATGGTTAAAAGAAATTTACAAAATTATCACTGTTTTAAAACTAATTAAAGAAACTTTTTATAATATATGAACTGACAACTTATAAAGATGCCAAGAAATCTACTATAACCAGAAAGTTATACTGATAAGTGGAAGATCTTTTTGCGTTGAAATAGGTAAAAGAAATTTATTAACCAATACAAAGTTTCCAGAGGCTCACGTAGGACTTAAGAGGTATTTTAAGTATTAATTTACTATAAGTGGCAGTAAGTGAAATTGGACTAGGTCTATGTGAAAATTGAAAGTGACATGCATCTTAATTATTGATTCGCGGTTTTGTATTGTGTTATTAATCTTATTATTATTATTATTACTCAGTGGACTAATTTATTTAAAGTTTCACTTCAAAGTAGACTTGAACTATTTAAATATATAAAGTTAATTCACTCTAGTGGTAACAATTTTAAAAATCACTAGACAATGAGAATTTGAGGGGGGGAGGGGGGGCGAGGAATCTTTACTTCAAAGTATATTTGTACTGGAATTCTTGTAGCTAGAGAGAGAATGAGCGACTTCTCACTAGATAACCGATCAGGAAACCAAACTCAAATCCCACCAAAGCCTAAAGACATAAACATAAACCCAGTTTCACCCACATCATCCTACAAGGATAAACTACTAGAAAATGAAGTCTTTACTACAAATACACAGTGAAGAGACTTCAACAATTCCAATGGAGATACAATTATCGGAGCCAGGTGCAACGTTAGCGGGGGAATTGACATAAAATTTGAGACAAATAATAGTAATGGATGTCGACAGGCAGCGTATCTACAACCCATGAAAATATTCAGTCATTATAAAGCTCATGAGGAAACGTCTAATGTACCACTATCTTAAACAAAAAATACAAGACCTTTGGAAGCCTAATGAAGAGAACTATACAGTCAAGTTTGCCAATGAAGAGAACATGATTAAGGTGCTACGACCATGGTTTATAAACAGGTTCTTCTTATCAGTACAAAAATGGGTCCCAAATTTAGTGGCAAAGAAAGCTCAACAAAATTACACGGCAGAGGAGACATTGTAATATAAGAATATCTTACTTTTGTAACACCATAACAGATTTTTCATGATCGTAGACTTCGAAAATTTAAGTAACAATATATATAAACCGCTATAAATATCTCATCATAAATTTGAGATTCACTAAAAAAAAAAAGAAACCCTCAAAGGCTCTATCAAAATATAAACAAAGAAATCCTCAAACCACCAAAAAGCCAAGTATAATGAGATGGACGGAATCTCTTCATTTAATTAAAAGTTTCGTATTCGAACTTTGAGAATGAAAAAAACTCGAGCTGGTACCGAGAGCGTATCGTTTAGTGATTTAGTGAACCCTAACACTAGTTGAAGGAATTTGGACAAGCTCTTGAGCTACATCCATAAATTCAAGTACCCCTCCTTCTCTACACTTCAATAGCAACCTTGTTGCATCTTTCTTTTTCACCAATATTTTCACTTTAACCCCATTATATTTGCATGATCATCAAAAGAACTACTAGTATTCTTTTTTTTTTGCTCCTCATTGCTTTCTTCTTCTGTTGGATATTGGTATTTAGGTTCAACATCAAATTTCACTTTTTTCTTGATTTTGGGCTTCTTCTTAATATCCAGCTCATCTCTACATATATAAGTAGTAGGAGGAGGTGTAGTACTACTTTCAATATCGGTATGGGTCCGTGGGAATCCAACAAAATCCATAGTGATACGCTTTCACTTCTACTTAAGAGAAGTTCGACGCGGTATTGGTCATTGTGGATGGGTTGACCAAGTCGGACATGCGGAGTAGATATTCACACATTTTCATCAGTCCAGGTACCTTTCTATGTCCGTTCGAGAACGAACATTTATTTTAAAGGTGGAGAATGTGATGACCCGATAGGTCATTTATAGTTTTACCCTTCATTTCTGTATTTTGAGGCCTCAGATAGATCCGCTTAGCCTTTATCAATTTACGTGCGCAATCTGTATCTTTTTTCAAAAAAATTTAATGTGAAAAATTGAAGAAAATGTGAAACTTTTCCTTAAAACTCATTTGAGTTGACTGCGGTCAACGTTTTGCATAAACGGATCCAGATCAGTATTTTGACGGTTCTGGTGGGTCCGTATCGTGATTTGGGACTTGGGCGCGTGCGCGAAATCGAATTCGAAAGTCCCTAACTTGATTTAACATAATTTGTTGAAAACTAACAATTTAAAGATTTAAAGAATTTTTAAGTTTAACCGTAGGTTGACTTTATTGCTACCGGATTCGGATTTCGGTTCTGGAACTTGATATAGGTTTATTTCAGTATTTATGACTTGTCTGCAAAATTTGATACAAAACGGAGTTGATTTGGCGTGATTCGGACGTCTCGTTGTAAAATTTCATGTTCTTGAGTTTCTTTGAAAATATCATTCATTTTGATGTCTGATTCGTTGTGCTAGGTGTTATTTTGATATTTGATTGTGCGAGCAATTTCGTATGATGTTATTACACATGTGTGAATATTTATTTTGGAGCCCGAGAGGCTCAGATGAGTTTCGGATAGGCTGATATGTAGGTATTTTGACTACTTATTTGCACTCTTTTACTTTAGTTATAGCTCAAAAATGCTTAAAGGTATTCCCGAAAACTGATAAAATGTGCTTACTTGCAGGAGCATTAGAAAAAGAGCCAAAATGATGAAATTCAACTCAAAAAGGAGTATTTTTGGACAAGGACTAAAACCAAGCAAAAAGAGCAAAGTGCGGACCGCACAATATTGAGTGCGGCCGCAGACTATGAAGGACCTCTGACAGAATTCCTTTGCAAAGTGCGGACAACACAATTATTGTGCGGCCGCAGAAGATGAGATTCAGAGAGATAGAGTTCTGAGTCCATGAATAAGTGCAAACCGTACTAATATTGTGCGGCCGCAAATTCAAGAGTGCGGGTACACTCAGAAATGTGCGGTCTGCATAAGTCCCTCTTGTCAAGCTCAAATTCAAGAGTGCGGCCGCACTCAGAAATGTGCGGTCCGCAGAATCTGAAGACGTGCGGCCGCAACCCAGAATTGTACGGCCGCAGAAGTCCATCCTGTCAAGCCCAGCTTCAAAGTGCGGACCGCACACAGAATTGTGCGGCCACAGAACCTCCGCATGGGCAATTTTGTCCGACAATTTCAGTTGTGTATAAATAATTATTTTTGTCAAATTTAGGTTAAGTTTGAACTCCAGAAAGTATATAGCCATTTTTCCTTTACTGCTTTGGGAAACTTTGTATTAGTTTATAATTTTTACATTGGATTTTCATCCCTTTATCATGTATTATGAGTTTAATCTTATTTTCTTCCTTAGTTTCTTCATTTTTGCCTATGAGTAGCTAAATCTCTAGCTAGGGTTGTGACCCAACCTTAGTGTGGGTACCTAATGGGTATTTGATTTAGAGCTTGTTTAAGGTTGGGTGTATGATATTTAGCCTAGTTCTTGCTTGAATTTAGGAATTAATGGTTACAAATATTGATTCATGCCTAATTGACTTAGTCTCTACTTGAGAAAGAGAGACTAAATCTAGGAAAACTTGGCTAACAAGAAATTGGGATGAACTCAAGAAATTGATAGCCCCAATTAAAGGGTTGAATCTAGAGAGTGTAAGACCCGACTTAAGCATATATCAACGCTTTGTGAATTACCCGTTTGGATTTGAGAAAGCCAAATTGGGCAAAACCACTCTAACTACCGAGAGGTATCGAGTGGGTAATCGCGTGTTGATTGCTATATTACACCCCCACCAACGAAACATGCCCTAAATCTCACAACCCATTAGGTAACCACCTAGGTGGAAGTCATAGCCCATGATCTTTTATAAACTTGAAAAACAACAACACCAAAAATATTATTCTATAGCTTTACATTTACAAACAATAGCATAAATTTTAGAAGTAGAAAGAAACAACCAATTATGTGGAAGTGCATTTTAGGCACGTCATACACCTAGTCTAAGTATATACCTAATCCAATATAATCTCTTTGAGGAATCGACCCCGACTCAAAGTTGGGTAATTATAATTGCATTGACGGCTTCACAATCCCAATCAGTGGTGTGAATTTGGGCGACATCAATTTTTGGCGCCGTTGCCGGAGAGCTAAAAACGGATTTAGCTATATATTTGGTTATGTGTGTGACTTGTCTTCTTTTCCTTCCGAGTTACTAGCCTTTTTGTGAATCGATTGTATGTACAAAAATGGCTCTCAACAATGATCCTCTCGGAAACTTGCCTTTGGGGGAGGAAGTGGAAGATGACCAAGGTGATGAGGTTTCTCTTGAACCTCAAGCAAATAGGCGAGGCCGACCGCCTCATGACAATATTCCCGTCCCTCCCCCACCTCCACCAAGAGCGGCTCCACACCGGGTGTTTCCAAATGAAGGATACGCAAGTGCCATAGTCCTGCCCCGCATTAGGGTGGGCAACTTCCAAATCACCAATGTTATGCTCACATTGCTAGAGCAACAGGGATTCTTCACCGGGACTCCAAGTCAAAATGCATACAAACACTTGAAGGGATTTGTGGACACTTGCTGGGGGAGTAAACAGACCAACGTATCCGAGGATGCTCTAAGGTTGAGGCTATTTCCTTTCTCTCTACGGGGGAAAGACTTGGATTGGTTAGAAAGATTGCCAAACTATTCTATCCATACATGGGATGAATTGGCGGAAAAATTCATTGCCAAGTTCTTTTCTCCCGGGCATATGGCTATTATTCGAGACGAGATTCTAGCATTCAAGCAAGAACCCAATGAGCCTTTGTACGAGATTGGGGAGAGGTACCGTACTATGGTGAAAGAGTGCCCGAATAATGACATGACTGAGGCTATGATTCAACAAACCTTCTACAGGGGGATCAATACTAACAATCAATTCGTGGTCAACCAACTTGACGGTGGGAATTTCATGACAACACCATATGCCGAAGCTTTGTGAGATTTTAGATGAAATGGAAGATACTTCATCGACATGACAAAGTATAGCTAATGTTCCTCAAGGTGATCCAAATGTGATTCACCTACACAAAGAATTGCATGATCATGGGCAAGCAATTACCGAGTTGACTACAATAATGAATCAATTAGCCAAAGCTCAACTTCAACAAGTTCAAGGTTGATAGAATTTACGGGTCCACCAAACTATATAGAGAATCAGGTTCTCTATTTGTTCCCACAGAACACATAGACACTGCAGTAAGTAAATGAGACAAAGAAGTTTTACGTGGAAAACTCCCAACTCACGGGATTAAAAATCATGACCTACCCTTGTAGGATTTCAACTTCACTGCTGAGCAAACTTTAGATTACAACCTATTGTAACCTAGGAATTAACCTCGTAAACCCTCACTAACTTGTAACAACTCTATTACAAGCCACTTTGTAATAACTTTATTACAAAGACTTTACAACTCGACTAACTCTAGCCAAGACACAAACACAAGGGTTTATGATTTACAAAGATTTCCTACACAATGCTTCTAACTAAGCTAAGTAGGAATTACAAGTAAAGAACTTTAACAAAGCTGCAACACAACTAAGGACATGTAATGACACAATACATGAAACTGGTCCTTCGTTATATTGTTCTTTGTTCTTGATGCCCTTGAGAATCACTTGCAAGATTGACACAGACTTAAGAGAATTTGCTTGATCGATTCTTGAATGTGCAAGTATTTTGTTTTACCTTTGCTTGATGTTAATAACTCATTTGTAACATCATTTGAATGATGTAAGCAAGTTAGCTAAAGGGCATTCCCCATAAAGTTAACTGTTGCACTGTTTTTTGCACTATTGCATGTTCAGGCAGCAACTTTACAGCTGGGGCAGTTGACTTGTGTAGTTTTCTCGGGAAACGGTAGCTATTTGTTCCCTCTGTTATTCCTTTGACTCTGAAGAGTTGAACTATATCCCAAGCTGGAATCTTTTGATCTTAAGGTCTTGAAAATGTGTAACAGGTTCCTTATCTGGTTCTTGACAGTAAGTTTGTTAGATCATCAAAATATAACATATAGTCTATCAAAGGTCCTAAGCAAGTAAATACAATGGAAGGTGTCAACATGATGGTGAACAAGCGAAGGCAAAAGGGTCAACAAGTGCAAAATCGTGTGGAAAAATTTGTGCAAGATGATAGTGGGTATGACCAAGGCGAATCATACAATGTGCAAGAGGAAGAAGTGCAATATGTGAACAACTACCAAGGGCAAAAAAACAACTCTCAAGGCCCGAATCAACAACAATGGCGATCTCAAGGAAATCAAGGAAATTGGAACAATCAAAACCACCAAGGCAATTGGAGTGGTGGTAAAAACAATCAAGGTAATTAGAACAATAACAATAATCAAGGCAATTGGAATAATCAAGGCAACCAAGGCAACTAGGGTGGCAACAATCAAGGATATTGGGGAGGCAACAACCAAGGGGGTTGGAATAATAACCAAGGGAATCGGGGGTCGGGCATTCAAAGGCCCCCGATGTATCAACAACCAAGCAACTCGCCTCCTTATCCGTCTCATGGTTCTAGCTCTTCCAATAATGAGATGGGACGGATTGAAAATATGTTCAAACAAATGATGGAGAAAAATGCCGACTCCGATGCTCAACTTGCCTCTCACAACACTTCAATCCGCAATTTCGAGGTTCAATTAGGGCAAATCTTGCAAGCTTTAAACACTCGTCATAAGGGGGCACTACCTAGTGACACGATGGTGAACCCGAAGGGTGGAAACAACACGGGACATGCCATGGCCGTAACCACAAGGAATGGAAAAGGTGGGGAGGCAACAACCTCAAACCAAAGAAAAATTATGGATGATGATGTAGTGATTCAAGAAGATGAAATTCCAAGCAATGTGGTTCAAGCTAATGAAGAAGTGAGAATTGATATTGATGAAAATGTGGAAGAGACTCAAGAAGAAGTGAACCCGTCTAGGGAACACATGATTGACATACCGGAACCGGTAGTGCCAAAGGCCAAGGCACCAATGCCAAGGCCTCCTCCTCCATACCCTCAAAGTCTCGCCAAGAAAAATAGCGAGAACCAATTCAAGAAGTTTATTGACATGATGAAAAGCTTATCCATTAATGTGTCATTGGTTGAGGCGTTGGAACAAATGCCCGGCTATGTAAAGTTCATGAAGGATTTGGTGAAAAAAAAAGATCAATGAATTGTGAGACTATCAAGATGACACATCAAGTGAGTGCTATTGTGCACTCAATGGCTCCGAAATTGGAAGATCCCGGCGCTTTTATAATCCATTGCACTATTGGGAGTGCCGACATTGCCAAAGCTCTATGTTATCTAGGGGAGAGTATCAATTTGATGCCCTACTCGGTGTTCAAAACTTTGGAAATTGGGCAACCAAGACCCACATCTATGAGGTTACAAATGGCGAATCGTACTATGAAGAGACCATTGGGTATTATTGATGATGTGTTGGTTTGTGTTGATAAGTTCATCCTTCCGGCGGACTTTATGATTCTTGACTGCGAAGTGGACTATGAGGTACCTATTATCTTGGGTAGACCTTTCCTTGCTACAGGGAAGGGTCTTGTTGATGTGGAAGCCGGTGAGCTCACCTTTCGGGTGGGCGATGACAAGGTGGTTTTCCATGTATGCAAATCTATGAGGAAACCGAATAGCAATGAAGTTTGTTCGTTTGTGGACTTAATGACCGAGGTGATTGTTGATGATGATAGTGCCATGATGAATGTTGATGATACTTTGGAGGCCGTATTGCTTATTCATGATGATGATGAGAAGGAAGGTTATGTGGAATGTGTAAATGCATTGCAAGGAATGGGGTCGTACACTTATGAACCTCGAATATTATCCTTAGATCTTGAGAACCGGAAGACTCCTCCAACAAAGCCCTTAATTGAGGATCCTCCCACTTTGGAGTTAAAGCCATTGCCTCCACATCTCAGGTATGAATTTCTTGGGCCATGTTCTACTTTACCGGTTATTCTTTCCTCTTGTTTGACTAACGTGCAGGTAGACTCTACTTTGGTGGTGCTACAAAAGAGGAAGAAAGCTAAAGGATGGACATTGGCGGACATTCGGGGTATAAGCCCCGCCTTTTGCATGCACAAGATTATTTTGGAGGAGGATGCCAAACCCTCCGTTGAACATCAAAGAAGATTAAATGAAGCAATGCAAGAGGTGTTGAAGAAGGAGATCATAAAATGGTTGGATGTCGGGGTTGTTTACCCCATTTCCGATAGCTCGTGGACCTCTCCGGTGCAATGTGTCCCAAAGAAAGGGGGCATGACTGTGGTCACAAACGACAAGAACAAGTTGATCCCCACAAGAATGGTGACCGGGTGGAGAGTGTGTATGGACTATCGGAAGCTCAACAAAGTCACTAGGAAAGATCATTTTCCACTCTTATTCCTTGATCAAATGCTCGATAGGTTGGTCGATCGAGCTTTCTATTGTTTCCTTGATGGATATTCCAGTTACAATCAAATTCTTATTGCTCCGGAGGTCCAAGAGAAGACTACTTTCACTTGTCCCTATGGTACTTTCGCATTCTCGTGAATGCCATTTGGGTTATGCAATGCACTGACGACTTTTCAACGGTGTATGATGGCCATCTTCACCGACATGATGAAGTATTTTCTTAAGGTCTTCATGGATGACTTTTCCGTGGTCAGAAATTATTTTGATGATTGCTTGAACAACTTGGATAAGGTCTTGGCAAGATGTGAGAAGACAAACTTGGTTTTGAATTGGGAGAAATATCACTTCATGATCGAGGAATGAATTTTCCTCGGCCACAAAATTTCAAAGCATGGTATTGAGGTCGACAAGGCCAAAATAGAGGTGATCTCTAAACTCCCACCCCTACATCCGTGAAGGGAGTGAGGAGCTTCTTGGGTCATGCGAGGTTCTATCGCCGATTCATCAAGAATTTTTCCAAAGTGGTGAACCCCTTGTGTAAATTGTTGGAGAAGGATGCCATATGAAGGCATTCGAATTGCTCAAGTTCAAATTGACTACTACTCTTATTATCACCGCACCGGATTGGATCCTTTCGAGCTCATGTGTGATACAAGTGATATGGCGGTTGGAGCAGTTTTGGGGCAACGTATTAACAAAATATTCCATCCGGTCTACTATGTTAGCAAGACCATGAATGATGCCCAAGTCAACTACACAGTGACCGAAAAAGAGCTACTTGCTATTGTCTTTGCTATGGAGAAGTTTCGCCCGTACTTGATGGGTACAAAGGTGATTGTCCACACTGAGCATGCGGCGCTTAGGTACTTAATGAGCAAAAAGGATTCAAAGGCAAGGTTAACGCGGTGGGTGCTTCTATTACAAGAATTTGATCAAGAGATTCAAGACCGCAAGGGTAGTGAAAACCAAGTAGCGGACCATTTGTCTCGTTTGGAGGAGGAGGGGAGGCCATATGACAGCCTTGAGATGAATGATTCCTTCCCCGACGAGCAACTTCTAGCCATTTCAATGACCGGGATGCCATAGTTCGCCGACTTAGCAAATTATCTTTTGAGTGGTATTGTACCGAATGAGTTCTCTTCAAACCAAAAGAAGAAGCTCAAACGGGATTGCCTTGACTATTATTGGGTTGAGCCGTATCTCTTTCGGATTTGTACCGATGGTGTGATTCGACGATGTGTACCGGAGGAAGAACAAGTGGAAATTCTTGAGGCTTGCCACTCTTCACCATATGGTGGTCACCATGGTGGAGCTAGAACGGCAACAAAAGTGTTGAGTTGTGGATTCTATTGACCTACTCTTTACAAGGACGCTAGAGATCTCGTCAAGCATTGTGATGAATGTCAAAGGGCCGGTGGGATTTCTAAGAAAAATGAGATGCCCTCACCACCATCTTGGAGATTGACATTTTTTATGTGTGGGGCATTGATTTCATGGGTCCGTTTGTGAGCTCTTGTGGGAACACTTACATTTTGGTAGCTCTGGATTATGTGTCAAAGTGGGTTGAAGTCGTGGCTTTACCCAACAATGAAGCTTGAAGTGTGGTGGCATTTTTGAAAAAGAACATCTTTACAAGATTCGGTACTCCAAGGGCTATTATTAGTGATGGGGGATCTCACTTTTGCAACAAAGCTTTTGAAACCTTAGTCACCAAGCACAAAATCTCTACCCCCTATCATCCTCAAGCAAGCGGGCAAGTGGCAGTCTCCAACCGGGAGATCAAGAGTATTTTTTTAAAGACAATGAATGCCAACCGGACGGATTGGTCAAAAAAACTTGATGATTATATTTGGGCTTATAGAATGGCTTACAAAACACCGATTGGTATGTCTCCATACCGGTTAGTGTTCGGGAAAGATTGTCACCTTCCGGTGGAACTTGAGCACAAGGCTATGTGGGTATTGAAGAAGCTTAATCTTGAATGGGATATCGCCGCCAACTTGAGGGTGGCACAATTGAATGAGCTTGATGAATTCTGGTACCATGCTTATACAAGTTCGTCCTTATATAAGGACAAGATGAAGTACCTCCATGACAAATACATCCGGAACAAGGAGTTCAAAGAAGGTGATCTTGTGTTATTATTCAATTCTCGGTTACAAATGTTCCTGGGAAAGTTGACGTCTAAGTGGAGTGGTCCGTTTGAGGTTGTGAATGTGACACCCTTTGGTGCATTAGATTTGAAGAACACAAATGATGAAGTGTTTAGAGTAAATGGTCACCGGGTAAATCATTATCCTGGCAAAGTTGATGATTTCCACGTCGTGGCGTTAATTCATTTCAAGTGATTGATGGTAATCTGCATCGTGCCGCGACGTTAAATCAAGCTCTTCTTGGGAGGCAACCCATGTTTCTTTTCATTTTTTTATTTTTTTATTTTCTTCTTTTTTAGATAGGTTTTGTATTGAGTTAACTGGTTTTGAAGTGAATTGCAGGAATGAGTTCAAAAAAATTGGCCAAGTGCTAAAAACTATGGACCGCGCATTTATTGTGCGGCCGCACAACTGGAGACCCAAAAATCCAACTCTCTGAAGTTTTGAATTGCAGAGAAAAGGCCATTCTGCGGCCGCACACAAAATTGTGCGGACCGCAGAACTTCAGCAAGGTTCAGGTAAAGAGTCTGCGGCCGCACTCACTTTTGTGCGGACCGCAGAACTTCAGCAAGGTTTAGATAAAGAGTGCGGACCGCACTCAAAATTGTGCGGCCACACTCAACTTCAATTTTGACCGACTTTGGTCAACCTATAAATAGGACCTCATTGCACTATTCATAACTTTACACACTCTGAACTTTTGAGACCTAAGCAAGCACAGTGCATACAAAGTACCTCACACTCCACATTCATTTCATCAGTGTAGATTCTCCTTCCTCTCTATGTTTAGATTTTTCAATTGTTTAGTTTTTGTTCTTAATTAGTATAGTTATTTTTAGGCCTAAAATGTCAAATGTTCTTCATGTGTGCTTGAAATTGTGTGGGTAATTTCATGTGTTCTCATTGGGGACTAGGTAGATCATTCATTATCTTTAATTTGCAAATACCATATTTAAAGTGTGCAAAAATTGCAAAAACTGAGTCAGTGCCGTTTTATTTTGAATTGTGCGGCCACACACAAAATTGTGCGGTCCACAGATCTTGCGTTAGGTCAAAATGTGATATATGAAAAGTGCGGACCGCACTCAAAATTGTCCGGTCCGCAGAAAAATTGTGCGGTCCATGGAAAAATGTGTGCGACCGCACTTTGGAATTTCAGAGAACCAGTAGTCTGAACCTGATTTTGTGGCTCAAAATTGCGCGGTCCGCACTTCAGCATGTGCGACCGCACTTTGAAATTATGTGGTCTACACAAGGCAGTCTGCGGCTGCACTCAATATTGTGCGGTCCGCACTGTCTCTTTTGTACACTGATTTCCTGCAACTGTTAACATGCATCTGAACTTTAACTGACTTATGTGTTTTGTATTGCAGACAATGGTACGATCACAAGGCAGAGGTGATACATCTAAAGGGAGGGGTGAACCCTCCCGAGGCCGAGGAAAGGGCACTCAATCTCTGGGAGTGTAATCAAAAGCAATAGCCAAAAAGCTGACCACTGGGAGAGATAGGGCCACAAAGCCCTCAGAATCAAGCTCGTATGTCCCGTCAAGGGAAGCCTTAGAGGGTCACTCAGTGGAGATACAGCCTGAGGCCAAGTCCCAACCACCACAATTCACTGGGAGATACCAACTGCACAACGAACCCTCCACCACAGCAAGTTCTTCTGAGGGTTTCGATGTCGGTAGCCACGGTTCAGAGCCCTCCTCTACACACACTCCCTCTGCACCAGTTGCAGTAGATGATGATGATGTTCCTAATAATGGTAGGGGTGGACGGCCTAGAGAGGTCGAAGAAGAAGAAAGTATGGGGAGATAGGTTTGTGAGTTTGAATACCTTCACAAAGTTTAGAGAGTGGTGTCCCCAGAGATGGCTCACACTTGATTGATAATTCTTGCTGAAGGATTTGGATAAATACAATCCAAATGTCCTTAAGCAGTTCAGGGAGCTCAAGGGGTGGATGTGGTTCACCCAGAGTGATATGGATGCCAAAGAGTACTTGGTACGGGAGTTTTATGCCAATGTGGAACACATCAAGAAGGGTACCAAGTGACCAAAGTGAGAAATTAGAAGGTCAGATTCGACCCAAGCACTCTGAACACTTACTTGGGATTCGAGGAGGTAGAGGCAATCCAGTACTTGGAGAAGCTTGTTATGAGTGATGCAGCTCGCCCTTGGTTAGCAGAGATTTTGGCTCCTCCAGGACCACCACCACTATGGATCACAGAAGGGGTTCCTATTGCACGGGCCACCCTCAATTTTGAAGCAAAAAGGTGGCAAACTTTAGTGTGCAACCTTATTGTCCCAAGCCAGAATGAGAATAATCTTCCAATCCCCCGAGCAGTTTTGGTGGCATCTATTATGGACGGGTACCCAATCAATGTGGGTGCCATCATTTCGGCCAACATGTCAGTAGTTGTCCAAAAAAGTGAAAGCTCCTACCCATATCCCTACACCCTCACAGAATATTTCACAGATGCAAAGGTGGAGCCGAGGAGTTTTAGTACAAAAGTGGGGGCCAAAATGCCCTTCTCATGGTACTCCTTGCAAGGTCTGGAAAACCCAAAGTTCAAGGGTAAGGAAACTACCACCATTGGTCAGTCTGATGAGCCATCGGTGGTGGTTACAAAGTCAGCCGTTGAGCCTTCTACAGCTCCTATGCCTTCTACAGCAGCCGGTCCTTCCACCAAGACATCTGACATGCCACCACCTTCATCTTTTAGACCATCAGCATCAGTACCAGTGCCTGCCTCATCCACATATCCACTCACTGCTCTGCGAGTCTCCCAGGCATTGGCGAGTCTCAACAACTGGATGCAGACAGCTACTTCAAAGTTGTCTGACATATCCAGTTCTGTTACAGCACAATCTTCTCCACCGGCAGCACCACAGGTTCCTCCGTCAGTGGAGGAAACATTCAAGAAGATCTTGGACAACCAGAAGACCATTATGGATACGTTGATGGCACATGGAGGAGCTATTGAGGAGTTGGGCAAACAAGTGAGAAGATGAGGAAATACCAGGCCTCGAAGAAATCAATAGAGAGATTGAGAAAGGAGGTGACAAAGATTGTAGCAGCTGGTGATTTAACCTTTGACCTACTGATGAAGACAGATCCATCAGTACCAGCAGACCCAGCAGCACCATCAGCAGAGGCACCAGCTGGCCAGTCTGACGAGCCAGACCTTGCTGCCCATACTGCCGAGGAGGTGCTTCGGATGTTCACCAACCCCGTTGTTCCCCGAGCAGAGGATGATGAGATCCAGTTGGAGGAGCCCGAGGGTGGTGATACTTCCACGCACCCTGAGACCACATAGGGAGTTTTCTTTACTCTCTACCCTCCCTTATTTTGATTTTGCTAAGCATTGGGGACAATGCTTATTTTTATTCGGGGGGTGGTCTATTTTGGTTGGTTTGATTTGATGGTATTGGCATGTAATAACTTTAATACTATTTTTCTTTTATCTTTATTTTCTCTTTCATTATGTGAAAGGTGAGATATTTTGTTACAAGTCCAAGTACATGTGCGAATGGTCTAGAACTTGCCCCGAATGTATTTCTAGGCGAAATTCTAAGTGTGCTTGGTTTGAGAAGTGATTGTAGACTCTCCTTGACCCGTTTTGAAACCTTCAATGGCCCACCAATGATTTTATCCTTAGTCAACCCTTTTGAGCCCAAAGCCTTCTTCATTCGATAACCATGTTACAAGCCTTTACCCATTTTATAGTGACTCTCTCTTGGCCCCCGAGCTTTCCTTAGCACTCATGAGAAACAAATGGCGAAAACATAAGTTTAGGGGAGAGATGAGGAGTTTGAAAGTGGTATCAAGGCACAAGAAGAGAAAAGAAATGAAAAAAAGGAAAGGCAAAGAAAAATAAAGAAAGAACAAAAGAAAAACACAAAAAGAAAGTGAATAATTTGAAGGGTTGAAAAGATTCTAAAGAAAGCAAAAGTGCAAAGCATGGAGAAAACAAAGAAGGAGAATATGAATATCATGACCAAGAAAGAGTGATGTCAAGTCTCTCTAGTTCGCCTAAGGAAAAAGAAAATGACTCAAAGAGTCGGCAAAGTATGAGCCAAAAAGAGAAAATGGAGTGCTAAAGGAAAGATGAACCCGTTCCATTCCAACATTTCCCTTCTTAGTCCAAAAGCCTTCATTACATGCTGAAAAAGCCCTACATGATTTCAAACTGAGTAAGCTTACATTAGTGGTGATCTACATGAGGGAAAAGCATATGGTACTTAGAGACGTACTTGTGACATTCTTTTGAAAGTGATGAGCGAACCTTTCACGAATCATTAAATTGAGTGCTACATTCTTGAGTGAGATGAGCTTACGGAGAGTATAGGAAGAAGAGTTTGGGTCCACAGTGACCTACATGAAAGTGCAAATTTCCTTGATGAGTAAAGTCAACTCTTGATGCTCAAGTGTCACATTAGAGTTATTTGTGCTTTAACATTCAAAACATGGCCTTGTTAATAATTCATGAGTGTGTGGGTAATTGTTGGTCCCAATTGATGTGTGTTTGATGCAACTTAGGCCAGCTCAAATAGCTCTTTTCTTGTGAAGGTGGGAATTACCTTATTTGCTTGAGGACAAGCAAAAGCTTAAGTTTGGGGGAGTTGATAAGTAGGGATTTTGACTACTTATTTGCACTCTTTTACTTTAGTTTTAGCTCAAAAATGCTTAAATGTATTCCCGAAAACTGATAAAATGTGCTTACTTGCAGGAGCATTGGAAAAAGAGCTAAAACGATGAAATTCAACTCAAGAAGGAGTATTTTTGGACAAGGACTAAAACCAAGCAAAAAGAACAAAGTGCGGACCGCACAATATTGAGTGTGGCCGCAGACTATGAAGGACCTCTGACAGAATTCCTTGGCAAAGTGCGAACCGCACAATTATTGTGCGGTCGCAGAAGATGAGGTTCAGAGAGATGGAGTTCTGAGTCCATGAAGACCGCACTATTATTGTGCGGCCGTAGAATTCAAGAGTGCGGCTGCACTCAGAAATGTGCGGTCCGCAGAAATCCCTCCTGTCAAGCTCAAATTCAAGAGTGTGACCGCACTCAGAAATGTGCGGTCCGCAGAATCTGAAGACGTGCGGCCAAAACCCAAAATTGTGCGGCTGCAGAAGTCCATCCTGTCAAGCCCAACTTCAAAGTGCGGACCGCACACAGAATTGTGCGGCCGCAGAACCTCCGCAGGGGCAATTTTGTCCGACAATTTCAGTTGTGTATAAATAGTTCTTTTTGTCAAATTTAGGTTAAGTTTGAACTCCGAAAAGTAGATAGTCATTTTTCCTTTACTGTTTTGGGAAACTTTGTATTAGTTTATCATTTTAACATTGGATTTTCATCCCTTTATCATCTATTATAAGTTTAATCTTACTTTCTTCCTTAGTTTCTTCATTTTTGCCTATGAGTAGAGAACTATCTAGCTAGGGTTGTGACCAGACCCTAGTGTGGGTACCTAATGGGTGTTTGATTTAGGGCTTGTTTAAGGTTGGGTGTATGATATTTAGCCTAGTTCTTGCTTAAGTTTAGGAATTAATGGTTGCAAATATTGATTCATGCCTAATTGAGTTAGTCTCTACTTGATAAAGAGAGACTAAGTCTAGGAAAACTTGGCTAACAAGAAATTAGGGTGAACTCAAGAAATTGATAGCCCTAATTAAAGGGTTGAATCTAGATATAGTAGGACTCGACTTGAGCATATATCAACGGTTTTGTGAATTACCCGTTTGGACTTGAGAAAGCCAAATTGCGCAAAACCATACTAACTACCGAGAGGTATCGAGTGGGTAATCGCGTGTTGATTGCTATATTACACCCCGACCAATGAAACATGACCTAAAGCCCACAACCCATTAGGTAACCACCTAGGTGGAAGTCACAGCCCTAGATCTTTTATAAACTTGAAAAACAACACCACCAAAAATATCGTTCTATAGCTTTATATTTACAAACAATTGCATAAATTTTAGAAGTTGAAAGAAACAACCAAGTATATGGAAGTGCATTTTAGGCACGTCATGCACCTAGTCTAAATATATACCTAACCCAATATAAGCTCTCTGAGGAATCGACCCCGACTCAAAGTTGGGTAATTATAATTGCATCGACCGCTTCCCAATCCCAATCAGTGGTGTGAATTTGGGCGACTTCATAGGCTACAGGTGATTTTTGGACTTAGGCCATTGCTGGTTTTTCACTATTGTTGATACCTGGTACTTTGTGCTTCGCGATCTCAAAGCCACTCTCGCGATCGCGAAGGGGAAACTTTGGGCTGGGGTGGCTTTCTTCATCGAGAACGCGGAGCATTGGGGGATTTACCCTTTGCGAACGCGACCAGCCATTCGCGAACGCATAGGATTATGGGATTAGAAGGGGCGAACTAGCCACTCCTCGTGCCGCGTTCGCGAAGAGTAACGACTAGTTCCCCTCTTCCAGTCCCATAACCCTACGCATTCACGAATGGCTGGTCGCGTTCGTGAAGCGTAAATCTGTCATGACCCAAAATCCTAGCATGTCGTGATGGCGCCTATCTCAATACTAGGCAAGCCTACAACCTCAATAAACCACAACTTCTTTTAAGTTTGAAAACATAATATTTGAATTCCATGGAAAATCTCACAAATTACTAACATAACATACATTCCCAAAACCCGGTGTCACTGAGTACATGAGCATCTAAATAATAACAATGTCTGACTGATAAAACACTGTTTGAAAATATATATAACAGTACAAAACCTAAAAGGAAAGAAAGTCAAGGTCTACAGACGTCAAACAGCTACCTCGATAGTCTCCAACAGATAAAGCTTTGAAAAACTAGCAACCGCCGCGTCCAGAAGTACCTGGATCTGCACACGAGGTGCATGGTGTAGTATGAGTACAACTAACTCAACAATTAACAATTCTAAATAAAGAACTGAAAGTATTGACGAGCTTCACAACTAAGTCCAATTATAGTAATTTCCAACATAAGAAAGTAGGCATGCTTGCAAGTTCAACAATTTAGGGCCCAAATAGTAATTTTATATCAGGTTTGATTGAAACAAGAGATAATATCTTTCAGAAATTTTCCAAAATAGGGATATATGACAATTGTAGTGCAATGAGAATAAAATCAAATGCATCCTCTCAGGACCACAGTCACTCAGCCATTCCATTCACTCGGCACTCAACACTCGCACTGAGTAGGTACTTGTGCTCATTGGGGGTATGTACAGACTCCGGAAGGGCTCCTTCAGCCCAAGCGCTATAATCTGCACGGACAACTCACATGCTATCGTATAATATATATGGATCTGCAAGGACAACTCACGTGCAGCATGGACAACTCACGCGCTATAGTATCAATATCTCGATCCGCACGGACAACTCACGTGTTGCACGAACAATTCACGTGCTATAGTATAATATCTGGATCCGAACGGACAACTCATGTGTTGCACGGACAACTCACATGCTATAGTATAAATATCTCACAATCAGGACCTCGGCCTCACTCAGTCATAAATCTCTCAAGTCTCTCGGGCTCTCAATAATCATGAAAATCAGCCCAAACAACAATGATATGATGCATCAATAATGAACAATAGAGACTGGATAAAATAAACAAGTAAACTGTGATTGAGTACAAAACAACAATTTAGCAGATAATTCAACATGTAAACGACCTCTGTGGGTCCCTACAGTGCCAACACATAATCTAAACATGATTTGTGATTCAATTTCTCTACTACATGGAGAATATACAGATAACAACAGATTATTCAACTACATAATTCCATGAAATTTGACCACGTCATAATTCCTACAGTGCACGCCCATCACCTAGCATGTGCGCCACCTCAAAACCGATCACATAACATAACATTCAGGGTTTCATACCCTCTGAACCAAATTTAGAACGGTTACTTACCTTAATCCGAGCAATTCTTTATTCCAATAAGCCTTTGCCTCGCGAATCGGCCTCCGAATGCCTCGAATCTAGTTATAATTAATTCGATTCAATCAATTCAAATTATAGAAATTAATTCCATATGAAAATATTAATTTTCCAACAAAATCCGAAATTGCACTCAAAATTGCCTGTGGGGCCCATGCCTCGGAACCTGACAAAAAATACAAACTATGAACGCCAATCCAACCACGAGTCCAACCATACAAATTTCACCAAATTCCGACATCAACTCGACCCTCAAACCTTCAATTAAATTCTTTGAAGATTTCTACCATTTTCAACCCAATCTTTACCCATTTGAACTCAACAATCTTTCCAAAAACCTTATCGGTACGTGTATGTATAAATAATACTCTTACACTCAAGAATCATACTCCCAATCACCTATATTTACCCAAACTCAAAATTGAAGACTAGGGTTAGAAATTCTTACCTCTTTGAAGCCCTAGCAAGATCCTTATCAAATCTTCAAACCTTGAAAAAGAATTGATGGACAAATGACTAGGTCTTCACTTTCTCTCTCTAAGATGCTCTCACCTCTCTCTAAAATATCAGATGGAACCCTTCAAAATGACCCCTAATAGTATTTTATAAGAATGGAGTCGGGTTTATAAAACCAGAAAAATGAAGCTCCGAAACACATTCTGCGGTCGCATATGCGACCGCATAATGGGTCGCGAAAAGGCCCTCTGGAACTGGGAAACACTGCTTCAGTATGCGGTCATTATGTGGCCCGCATACCTGTTCTGCGGTCGCATAATGTACCGCAGAACTGGTCTGTGGTCGCATAATGCACCGCAAACCTGATCTCCAAACTTGGCCTAACCTGCTTCACTCTACGGCCATTATGCGGTCCGCAGAGTGATTCTGCGATCGCATAGTGGGCCGCAGAAATGTATTTATTTATTATTATTATTATTTTACTTTACTCACCAGCGCATTGTTCAACCCAAAAAGTCCGAGCCGCGGCACGTAAGCCTAGTTCGGCACCACGAAACCTTAATTTCCTTAGCAAACATTTGTCGGGGTCGTTACACATAAGTCAACATCCGGTCAAACTTTTCAACTTAAGTCATAATCCTTGGAACTAAGTGTTCCAAATTATTCCAAAACCTCACCGGGCCCAAACCAATTACCCCGGCAAGTCAAATAACAATCGTAAATCACAAATTTGAGCAGTAATTGGGGAGACGGGGTTGTAATACTTGAAACGACTGGCCAGGTCATTATAAAATCCCCTAATGCTCCGCGTTCACGACCCAGCTATCACGTTCGCGATGAAGAAAACCACCCCAACCCTATGTTTCCCCTTCGCGATCGCGAAGCACAAAGCACTAGATAACAGCAACTGTGAAAAAACTGCAATGGCCTTATCACGACCCAAAACTCCAACTAGTCGTGATGACACCTAACCCAACCCGCTAGGTAAACCAATTAACAACAATCCAATTTAATGAGATTTACTAAGAAAATAAATGATAAAATAATTGAACTTTTATATGCTTCCTAAGGACTGGTAGTACAAATTATGAGTTTTTAAGATTCAGAATTTACAACTGGTATGAGATAAATACATCATCTGTTTGAAATATACATGAACAGATTAAAATTTTAAAGCTACCCAGAACAAGAGGCAGCTATGACCGGAACGCAACTACATCTTCAATGCCAACTCCCGCCATACACAGCAACATCAACATCCAAAATATGCACGCAAGATGCAGAAGTGTAGTATGAGTACAACCGACCTCATGTACCCAGTAAATATCCTAACTAACCTCGGCGAGGTAAAAGAAGCAAGAAATATTGATGATACTCCCTAACACCTGTGCAGTTCATAAGTTCAACATGTGCAGAACAAAAATATAATCAAGTCAGGGAATCTCAGGTAAAACCACTTTAATACTAACAATTCTCTGTTTTCAAGTATTCTGCACAGTCAACAATCCCACATATAAGGAAGATATGCAAGTAAATCAGACAAACAATCAAGGAAATTGCAAGTAAAAATGAAATGCCATAACCAACTATCAGTCTGTTGCGGCGCGCAACCCGATCCAAATATAGTAACCAGCTCTCCTAGAGCTCACGTCAATCACAAACCCGTTGTTTTCCCACAATCAGCGTGTACACCATCAATAGAGAAACATGAGAGGGTCACTTTAGGAGGTATGGATCCATATCCACATGTTGCACGGATAGCTCACATACTAATAATATCAACCACACGGATAACTCACATATTGCACGGACAACTCACGTACTAATAATATAAATATCTAGATCTACATTGATAGCTCACGTGCTAATAACATAAATATCTGGATCCGTAAGGACAACTCACGTGTTGCACAGTCAACTCATGTGCTGCATGGAATACTCACGTGCTAATAATATAAATGTCTAGATCCGCACGGACAACTCACGTGCTAATAGTATAAATATTTAAATCCGCACGGACAACTCACGTGCTAATAATATAAATATCTAGAACCGCACAGACAAGTCATGTGCTGCCCCGTGATGTAGCTTGAACCGGGTATTTTTTTATTTTTAGAGTAGAATGGATTTAGGTAATAAATTGAGGAAGTTGTAATGACTCGACCGGTCGTTTTGAGTTTTAGCACATCATTCGGCAGTTTGAGGACATGAGTAGCTTCACTTCGGGTATTACGACTTGTAAGCGTGGTCGGAATTTAATTTCGGGAAGTTCGGAATCGATTTGGATAGAAAATTCTAATTTCGGAAGCCTTAAGTTAGAGGAATTGACTAAAATATGCTTTTTTAGTAAATGACCTCGGAATCGGGATTATAAGGTTCCAACAGATTCGTATGATGCTTTTGGACTTGGGCGTATGCCCGGAGCGAGTTTGGGATGACCCGGGAGCATTCCGGCGCCTATTATGGAAGTTGGCATTTTGGAAGAATTTCGTAAAAATTGGGTTGAAGTGTATTTCAATGTTATCGATGTCCGTTTGGGATTCCGAGTCTATAAATAGCTCTGTATGGTGATTCTGGTATTGGGAGCACGTCCGAAAGTTGATTTGGAGGTCTGTAGGTCATTTCGGCATCAATTGGCGAAAGTTGGAAATTTGGATGATTTTAAGAAATTTGATCGAAAGTGGACATTTTGATATCGGGGTCGGATTCTGATTCCAGAAGTTGGAATAGGTCTGTAATGTCAAGTATGACTTGTGTGCAATATTTGAGGTCAATCGGACGTGATTTGATAGGTTTCGGCATCGAGTGTAGAAGTTTGAAATTTCAAGTTCATTAAGCTTAAATTGGAGGGTGATTCGTAGTTTCAATGTTATTTGATGTGATTTGAGGCCTCGGCCACGTTCGTGTCATGTTTAGGGACATGTTGGTATATATGGTTGAGGTCCCGAGGGCCTCGAGTGGATTCCGGATGGTAAACGGATCTATTTTGGACTTGGGGGAAAAGCTGAAGCTTTCTGCTTCTGGTGCGATCGCACCTGCGCAAGGGCAACGCAGGTGCGAGATCGCAGGTGCGAGAATAAGGGGCGTAGGTGCGGAAGAAAGCACAGGTGCGGCGTATCGACCGCAGAAGAGGTCACGCAGAAGCGAGCCACTGACCCTAGGTGCGAGCGGAGCCGGCTAAGGAAAAAGCCGCATCTGCGAGGGCTTTTACGCAGATGCGGAGCCGCAGAAGCGGAAATCGCCTGGGTTGGGCAGAATGTTTTAAAGCGGGGTTTGGGTTCATTTCACCCATTTTTCACACTGCTTGGGCGATATTTGGAGCTCTTCAAGGGAGTATTTTTGCCATCCAATGCAAGGTAAGTGATTCCCACCTATTGCGAGTTAAGTACTTGGTTTACATATGGATTTAAACATGGAAATTAGTAGGAATTTGGGGTTTTGAAGAAAAACCTAGAAATTTATATTTTTGGATTTTGACCACGAATTTGGGTATGGAATTGGATAGAAATTATATATATGAGTTCTTGAGATTATGGGTAACGTCTTCCTCCGAAAATTTCCGGAATCCGGGCTCGTGGGTCCGAGATAAATTTTAGGAATTTTACCATATTGGGTTGGGTAATTTTAATTAATTAGTCTAATTTCGATTTATTGAGTATGTATTAACTATTTTATATAACATTTGATAGTTTCGGAATTTTCGGCACCGAATTGGGATTTTTACACGACATCGTGATCGGAAGTGGGCTTTGAGACAAGGTAAGTCTCTTGTCTAACCTTGTAAGAGGAAAATTTACCGCATAGGTGATTTAAATTAATAATTATTGCTAATTGTGGGGGCTACGTACGCACGAGGTGACGAGAGTCCGTGTGTAGCTAATAATATTGCTAAAGTCCGGGTAGTTTAGGACCCAAATCATGAATTACCTGTGATAATTGTATCCTTATTTAATTAAAGCAATAGAATTATGTTGTAAATTATTAGAGAAAATGGTAAAATATTGAAATCTCACATACTTGAAATTTTATTCAGAATATTTAACTGTTGTAGAAATTTATACATCCTCACATGTAAATATCCTAATGTATATATATATTCTCATTCCGGAGGTTCATAAGAAAATGTTCTTCTTTCTTGTGGAGCGGGTTGAACGCCTCGGCAGGATAGATGCATCTATGGATTGCGCCGCACGTCCCTCGGCAGTGTACATAACACTCTAGATTGGACCCTACGTCCTCGGCAGAAATTGTGCCTAATAATAATAATTACACGATACTTTGATATTTTAATTACAGCTTGTGAAGCTAATTGATAAATTGAAAATTATTGAAATTTAATTAATTTATTATTTCTGCCTGTTAATAAAATTATTGTTGTTCACCTAAAAATAAAAATCATGTTTAATTAATTATATTCTATTATGATATTATTGACCCTTAGTGAGTTTCAAAGTCGACCTCTCGTCACTACTTCTTCGAGATTAGGCTTGATACTTACTGGGTATACGTTGTTTACGTACTCATGCTACACTTACTGCATATTTTTGTGCAGGTACAGATATGTCTAGCGGCCTTATGGGTGTAGAGGTGTGTTTAAAATGCGGGGACTTAGGTGAGTTGCATTCCATATTACGATCTGCAACCAACAGAGTCTCCTTCAGAGTTATTTATATTTTTCTGTCTAATTTTTTATTACGGACAGATGTTGTATTTTATTTTACTCTCTAGTTAATGCTCATGTACTTATGACACCAGGTTTTGAGAGTGGTTATGGTTTATTTAGTAATTTAGTTGCTAAAATATTTATCACTTACTCTATGAGTTCTATCTTTATTATTTAATTAAAGAAAATTTTGATTTAAAAAAAATACTAAAATGAGTAATTAAATTAATTAGTCAAGGTTGGATGGCCTAACAATGGTGTTAGGTGCCATCACGACCTATAGGTGAGTTTGGGTCATGACAACATGGTATCAGAGCACTAGGTTCACTTTGGTCTCACGAGTCATGAGCGAGTCTAGTAGAGTCTTGCGGATCGGTACGGAGACGTCTGTACTTATCTCCGAGAGGCTAAAGGGCTGTTAGGAGCACTTCCCTTCTTGATTCCTCATCATGCTAATTGATTCCTTTGAGGCTTATGCCTTCGTTTCCTTCCTATTCAATCTTATGCGACGTGAAGCGCTTGTTATAAATTGGGAATCGAGGAAGTTTAATGGTACTAAGGATGTGGTACAGGGTGTTTCTCCCTGCGTATTTGATTGAGCTATTGTCGTCTCCTTGCAGAAGGCCGCTCTGTCATTTCAGCTCAGTATCAGTATTACTTAAGGTTTTGAGATTGGGCATTGATTGTTATGATGATTTGTGCGTTGCTATCGCACAGTGTTGTGTAATGGTAGGATGTTTGTTTATGCGTCGAGGCAGTGAATGACTTCAAAAGAGGTTTTACTCGGCGCATGATTCAGAGATTCAGTATTTTATTTCCGATGGAGAAAAGGCAATCGGACTACGAATGCTCAGGTTTAGGTCGGTGGGGTAATGAGACTTGGTATTTTCGAGCGTGGTGGAATTTTTCATCTGTGATATGGTGATGTCGTCCTTGATGGAATGTGTTAAGTTTGCCGGTGTTATGGTCCTTTTAAATTCACCTTTGGGGCAGAGTATTGTGAATGGTGCCGGGGAAGCGGCTATTAGGGGTCGCAGTGTGTTGTGGTTCAGAATCGTATCGGTGATCCTAATATTGATGGCTCAAGGAAGATGATCTTCAGGGACGTCTAAAGTTAGTGGTGATCTATTAGTTCAAGTGCTACATAGATAAATATTGATTTAAGCTAACAACTGGGCAGCGAAGGATGATGAAGGACAGGTGGGAGCTGTCTCGCGGTGGTTAAACTTCTAGAAGGCCAAGCGTGAGAAACATGAGTCGAGTAATTGCTTAAAGGAGTGAGTTTGACCAAAGTGGGAGAGTAGCAGAGTAGCATATGGGTTCTGTGGTAGAATGACTATACGCCTTGAGAAATGTTTGGAGTGATTTGGGATTCATGGTGGACAGTGACTAGGTCTAACTTAATTTGGAATGTTGGCTGTTATAGTGGGGAAAGATTTGGATGCGGCAGAAATGAGTTTGCCGATATGAAGAGGGATACAGCATGACTTTGGATTGGAATGTATTGTCGCACCTTTAGTTGATGTCCATGAGGAGTGAACGGACTTGTACAGCTGGTGAACGAGCATGGGCTAAGGATGGTTTATTGGCTTCGTGGTTATTGTACTCGGTGCAGCGTTGTTGGAGGATGTCGGCATGGAATTTCCACAGGTGGGATATCTCCTATGAGCAGGTTAGCGGTTACGTGGTGTTGATAGAGCTTCTACGAAGAACTTTACTGGCTACCCAGTAAGAGGTCGAATATTTGAATGTGGCTAGTGATTCAGAATGTTCATGAAATGTTTAACATAAGGATTTCGAGGAATTTGGTGGGTCGATTATGCAAGATCATGTCAATGGGGGATAAGTAGTCTTGGTGGGTTCCATAGTTATGCAATGGTAGCGCCAAGCTAAGTGGGAGAGCCTACCGCCTATGATTGGATTGCATGGTTATCTACTTATGAGGTTTCTGGTTATCGACATATTGGTGGATTATTACGACTAAGGAAAGAGAACATCAGTGGTAATTTTAGCAAAGGAGTTGAGGAATGTGTGCTATAATTGGCCTTATTGATTCATGTTCAGGCTTTGGGATGACTCAGAGTTTATGCTTCATGTAGATGTAATGTACAAGGAAAATGAGTTAGTCGGATGCTTCTTTGAGAAGGTATCCATGTGCTAGCAGGGCCTTGGAGTTTGATTATAGTCGAGACCAAGTCAAAATGAGTGACTCTCAACAACGGTCCTAGGGATTCAAGTTAAAGTGAGTGCCTAAAGATTTCGAGTTCATAGTATAGTTAAGTATCGAGCCGTTGTAGTGGAGTATGAAAGAGGCTTAAAATGTTCTATGTTATCATTGGGTATGTGGTGCAGTATTGGAGGAAGGGAAGAAGTAGCTTCGAATTTGCGGGAGCTCTTACAGAACGGGTGTATCCGTTGGCGATGTTATTGTATGCATAAGGAGGGTATGAGATGGTTCATGAGTTTTGGAGACAGTGTGGTCTCATGAAATAAGGTCACTCAGGATGAGTGCAGATTTGGGTTCATGATGTTTTGAATGGAGCTATTATTATTCCTAAGGCAAATCCAGAGTAAATTAGGAGAATTCGGATCGGTTAGCAATGGTTGAATTGTCATGATGGTGGCAATGATCAGTTCCTTCAGCGTGTTAAGTTATACATGTGATTGGTGGCGGTACGTGCAAGGCTTGGCGGCCGCCGTAATTTGATTTATTCAGAGGTATTCGGTTACTATGGCCTGTTATGTGTAGATGGATCCTGAAAGGGACATGGTGATTAGACCACTACGTGGGGTTATATTTTTGCAGTTACGGGAACTCAGTCACGTGTGGCAACAGTTATCCTGAAATGAGTTAAATGAAAGGTTTCTATATGATGAAATTCTTGTACTCTTGCGTATTGGTATGTTAGGTGCAGTTAGCGGCATGGGTATTAGAAGTTGAGGATCAAGGTTGCAGTGGAGGTCGACAAGAATGTTAAGAGCTCAGATGAGCAGTGAGGAATTTAGATGTTTAGAGTAAGCTGGTATTGTCTTTAGCGTCACCTGAGATCGGTGTCCTGTGTAAGAGGCTTTGTGTATCGATTTGTGGATTCTTGATTTGCTTTACAACATTAATGCGGTCGGCAGTATGGAGGGGCAGACTTGTTACCTAGTGCGAAAGGTCGTGGGAGTGCATCACACGGGAAGATAGTATAAGTGTAACATGTAGTCACCTGATTGACTAAAGATTTAAAACCAAGTATGAAGATTGTGGTACTATCGCTAATGTGAGAATTTATGCCTGAAGGGCGCTCGGTTTATTTGATTGTGAGTTGTGGAAGTTTGTTCAGGATTCGATGGTTGTTCTTGTGTGTCATGGGAAAATGGTCATTGTGGATCCTTGTGAGGTTATTTGCCCAAGCATAGTATGATCAGAATCGGCTTGAGGTCCGCGGATGGATCTAAATGTGAATGTGGGCTCTATATCAGGCTGGATGTGTTCATTTTAGCATAATGTCATTTTCAGAGGGGTCTTCGAGCCTTGAATGCTATTTCTGTTGTCAACCCTTCCGTGTAGTCTTTATCGTGCCATGTAGGTTGTGCGGAGGTTTGATTATTCGCACTCGTACTGAGATCCCGCATAGTTGCGGTGTTATATGAGCAGGATAGATCTCGATATGCAGGTCAATTATCGCACCTTAGTTGTGCTTGAGTTTCATAGCGTGCGGCACTATTCGCCTTCTCATGATTTATATTATGCATTGGCGTGCTTGTAATCGATATTCGGGTATTTCGCAAGTGTAAGGTTACGACTTGATGTGTGTTTTCTTCTTGATTGTTATGTGAGGATCGGGTGGCATGTTGCCATGTGTATATAATATTTGGATCGGGTTACACGCCGCAATAGTGTCGTGATGAATCGGGTTGCATGCCGCAACAGTGAGACGTTGGATACCGTTCCATATATTTATTTCTGTGCATTTTGTTACTCATTCACTAAGGAGAGTTCATAGCGTCTGTTCGACCATTTTATTTGTTACGCGGGCTGGAAAGTCCCATTCCAGAGTTCATTTTTCCTTATATATCACGTTCAAGTTTGTAGCCTATTGGCGCATTGTTGGCATCATACGAGATTTGGGCCAGTATTTGAGGTGGCTTATTGCATGTGTAGCTTATACTGGGTAAGATGAGACTGTTGGACCTGAAATCAATGCAATCAGATTTATATAAGGTATAATAAGGAACAAATATCGCTATTCAGTCCATAATCAGGTAATGGTCCTTGTCAGGAGAAGCGACTCCAAGATTAAATTGATTTAGGAGGTGGTTATGAATTTCTACACATATCTTCCATCGTGGTAGTATTGCAAGAGCTGGAACAGAACTTATATTTATCATGAGGTGTGTTGTGAGCATCAGATTCGTGGGATTTCGGCTATTGTTATCAGAGGATGTTATTGTGGTCATGTGAATAATGCGGTGCATGGTGTGAATTCAGTGAGAGTATACAATCATGTAGTGGTACGTCATGTAGTGATTGAAACTGGGTCTGTATGTTGGAAACAGGCCTAGTAGAGAATTTTAGATGTTGGAATTTGGCTCTAAGGCTTATTTGCCTAAATAAAGGGGAGGATCTTCAGATTTGCTCAAGCTAATGTACTCAACTGAGTTGTGGTAGCACGGGTAGGTGCACAAGGGGCTAAACAATTATTTCAGCAAACTCTGAAACAGTTCTTAGCACGTTCGAGGACGAACGTATGTTTAAGTGGGAGAGAATGTAATGACCCGACCGATCGTTTTGAGCTCTAGCATGTCATTCGGCGGTTTGAGGCCATTAGTAGCTTCACTTCGGGTATTACGACTTGTACGCGTGGTCAGAATTTAATTTCTGGAAGTTCGTAGTTGATTTGAAAAAATAATTCTAATTTCGGAAGCCTTAAGTTGGAGGAATAGATTAAAGTATGATTTTTGAGTAATCGGCCTTGAAATCGGGATTAAAAGGTTCCAACACGTTTGTATGATGATTTTGGACTTGGGTGTATGCCCGGAGCGGGTTTTGGATGACCCGGGAGCGTTCTGGCGCCTATTATGGAAGTTGGTATTTTGGAATAATTTCATAAAAATTGGGTTGAAGTGTATTTCAATGTTATCGATGTCCGTTTGGGATTCCGAGCCTGGAAATAGCTCTGTATGGTGATTCTGGTATTGGGAGCATATTCAAAAGTTGATTTGGAGGTCTGTAGGTCATTTCGGCATCAATTGGCGAAAGTTGGAAATTTGGATGATTTTGAGAAGTTTGACCGGAAGTGGACTTTTTGATATCGGGGTCGGATTCCGATTCCGGAAGTTGGAATAGGTTCGTAATGTCAAGAATGACTTATGTGCAAAATTTGAGGTTAATCGAAAGTGATTTTAGAGGATTCGGCATCGAGTGTAGAAGTTTGAAATTTCAAGTTTATTAAGCTTGAATTGGAGGGTGATTCGTAGTTTCGATGTTGTTTGATGTGATTTGAGGCCTCGATCAAGTTCGTGTTGGGACGTGTTGGTATATTTGGTTGAGGTCCTGAGGGCCTCGGGTGGATTCCGGATGGTAAACAGATCGATTTTGGACTTGGGGGGAAAGCTGAAGCTTTCTGCTTCTTGTGCGATCGCACCTACGCAAGGGCAGTCGCAGGTGCGAGAACAAGGGGCGCAGGTGCGGAAGAAAGCACAGGTGTGGCGTATCGACCGCAGAAGCGAGCCACTGACCGTAGGTGCAAGCGGAGCCGGCTAAGGAAAAAGCCGCATCTGAGCCGCAGAAGCGGAAATCGCCTAGGCTGGGCAGAATGTTTTAAAGCGAGGTTTGGGTTCATTACACCCATTTTCCACGTGGCTTGGGCAATGTTTGGAGCTCTTCAAGGGAGTATTTACGCCATCCAATGCAAGGTAAGTGATTCCCACCTATTGCGAGTTAAGTACTTGGTTTACATATGGATTTAAACATGGAAATTAGTAGGAATTTGGGGTTTTGAAGAAAAACCTAGAAATTTGTATTTTTGGATTTTGACCACGAATTTGGGCATGGAATTCGATGAAAATTATATATTTGAGTTCTTGAGATTATGGGTAACGTCTTCCTCCGAAAATTTCCGGAATCCGGGCACGTGGGCCCGAGGTGAACTTTAGGAATTTTACCATATTGGGTTGGGTAATTAATTTAATAGTCTAATTTCGAATTATTGAGCATATATTAACTATTTTATATAATAGTTGAATAGTTTCGGATTTTTCGGTACCGAATTGGGATTTTTACACGACATCGTGATCGGAAGTGGGCTTTGAGACAAGGTAAGTCTCTTGTCTAACCTTGTAAGAGGGAAATTTACCCCATAGGTATTTTAAATTAATAATTATTGCTAATTGTGGGGGCTACGTACGCACGAGGTGACGAGAGTCCGTACGTAGCTACTAATATTACTAAAGTTCGAGTAGTTTAAGACTCAAATCATGAATTACTTGTGATAATTATATCCTTATTTAATGAGAGCAATAGAATTATGTTGTAAATTGTTAGAGAAAATGGTAAAAGATTGAAATATCACACACTTGAAATTTTGTTCAGAATATTTAACTATTGTAGAAATTTGTACATCCTCACGTGTAAATCTCCTAATGTATATATATATATTCTCATTCCGGAGGTTCATAAGAAAATGTCCTCCTTTCTTGTGGAGCGAGCCGAACGCCTCATCAGGATAGATGCATCTATGGATCGCGCCGCATGTCCCTCGGCAGTGTACACGACACTCTAGATCGGGTCGTACGTCCTCGGCAGAAATCATGCCTAATAATAATAATTACATGATACTTTGATATTTTAATTACAGCTTGTGAAGCTAATTGATAAATTAAAAATTATTGAATTGAAAGAATTAATTGTTTCTGCTGGTTTAAAAAAATTATGGTTATTCCTATAAATAATATTGATTTAAATATTGTTATTTTTAATATTATTGACCCTTAGTGAGTGTCAAAGTCGACCTCTCGTCACTACTTCTTCGAGATTAGGCTTGATACTTACTGGGTACACGTTGTTTACGTACTCATGCTACACTTGTTGCACATTTTTGTGCAGGTACAGATATGTCTAGCGGCCTTGTGGGCGCAGAGGTATGGTTAAAATGCGGGGACTTAGGTGAGCTGCATTTCATATTACGATCCGCAACCAATAGAATCTCCTTCAGAGTTATTTATATTTTTCTGTCTAATTTGTATTCTGGACAGATGTTGTATTTTATTTTACTCTCTAGTGAATGTTCGTGTACTTGTGATACCGGGTTTTGGGAGTGGTTATGGTTTGTTTTGTAATTTAGTCTCTAAAATATTTATCACTTACTCTATGCGTTCTATCTTTACTATTTAATTAAAGAAAATTTTGATTTAAAAAAAATACTAAAATGAGTAATTAAATTAATTAGTCAAGTTTGGCTGGCCTGACAGCGGTGTTAGGCGCCATCACGACCTTTAGGTGAGTTTGGGTCATGACAAAAGCAAGTACACAAGAACACATGTAAACAATGGATAAATATCGGATTTCATACTCCTAGACTGATATAATAACATGCTAGAGTGTAGGCATGTGCAATGTATATTATCATAATTACTATGATATCATAATAATTATCAAGTTTATTCAGGGAATTGGCCTCCGAGTAACCTCAAGTATGGCTCAAATGGTTCACAACAATGGTACAAATATGAGAAACATTATAGCTTTAAGCTTAATAGTCATCTCTAGGCATATCATAGCCTAAGCATTACCTCGAGCATGAATAATTACCACGGTGCTCGCACATTGGCTCAGACCCCACACATATGCGGTCACGACCCCATTTTCCCTCCGTAGGATACCGTGACGGCACCTAGTCTCTTAGGTAAGCCTAACAAAATGAGGAAATTAACTGAAATAATATTCAAAGTCTTAAATCCAACAACTAGTATAAAGGAAATCTCCACAACTCAGTATATACATAATTGCCCAAAGTCCGGTGAAATACAAGTCACAAGCTCTATGAAGTGATACTGAACACCTCTATGCATCAGAGTCTAATAAAGGATAAGAAATATAATAATCCAGGTAGAGGGGGGACTCTGAGGCACGCGAACGCTGGCAGGTATACCTTGAAGTCTCCGTGTACGGACTCATCTCGTTGATGCCTGGTCTGGTAGGAAAAACCTGGACCTGCTCAAAAAGATATGCAGAAGCATAGTATGAGTACACCATAACGATACCCAGTAAGTGCCAAGCCTAATATCGGTATAGTAGTGAGGAGGTCAGGTCCAGGCCCTACTGGAATAAATAAAAGACTGAACAAATGTAAGGCAGTGTAATAATGGCAGTAATGAAATTTAAACAACAAATAGCATATCAAGATCAGCTACACGGAACTAAAGCAATTTAATGCAGACATAGAAAATAATTAATAATATGCTAAGGAAACAACAACATCTCCAAATTCTTTATAGATTGCAAGATATAAGCTTCCAAAGTTGGGTCAGTGACAATAGAATTTTCCTCTACGCGATCGTAAAAAGCCTTCCGCGATCGCGATTCACAGAACCATTTTCCCCATTTTACTCTTCGCAATCACGACCAATTCTACGTGTTCGCAATGCACACTACTATAGCCAAAAACTAGCAATTAAAATGGCCTAGAAATGGTCTGAAACTCACCTGAGCCCCTCGGGACCCCGTCCGAACATACCAACAAGTCTCAAAACATATTACGGGCCTACTTGAGGCCTCAAATCACACATATTAACATCAAAACCACGATTCGTCAATCAAGATCAATCTCTTAAGTTCATAAACTTCAAACTTTGAACGAAGCGTCTCATTCAAGAATAACCAATCCGGAATGAAACCAAATTTTGCATACAAGTTCCAAATAACACAACGAATCTGTTTCGATTCCCGGAACCACAATCCGAACCCGATATCCTCAGAGTCAACTCCCAGTCAAACTTATGAACATTCCAAACCTTCAAATTTTCCAACTTTTGCCAATTAGCGCTGAACCCTTCTAGAAATATCCAAATGAAATTCCGGGCATACGCCCGAGTCCAAAATCACCATCCGGACCTAACGAAATTATCAAAACTCCAATCCGAGGCCAATTACTAAAAATTCAAACTTGGTCAACTCTTCTAACTTAAAGCTTCAAACATGAAATTCATTTTTCCAAACTAATTCTGAAACCCTTGAAAACCAAAATCGACGATACACACATGTCATAATACATCATACAGAGCTACTCATTCCCTCAAACTACCAAGCGAAGTGCAAATGCTAAAAATAACCGGTCGAGTTGATATATCGTAGCACAAAAACTATCTGCCAAAATTTAACTTAATGCAAACGCATACAGAACCATGCAAATGCGGAAAACAAACCTCCTAGACCTAAGCGATCGTGGACAGACCCATGTGATCACATAGAATAATGCACATGAACCTAGTTGCCTCACTTCCTCTTCGCGACCGCGGCTTAACCCACGCGTTCGCGATGCACTGATGGCCAAGAGCTTCATCATCGCGTACCTCCCCAAGCGACCGCATAGCACAAAACCTCAGCTCCCCAAAATAAGACTGCGCGATCATAGACCTATCCACACGATCGCATAGAAGGAAACCAGAACACACAGCACCAGCAGGCTTCGGCAATCTTCAAAGTCCCATTTCACTCCGTTAACATCTGAAATCAACCTGAGGCCTTCGGGACCTCAATCAAACATACCAACAAGTCCTAAAATATCATACGAACTTAGTCAAGGCCTCAATCATGTCAAACAACATCAAAACACGAGTCGTACCTCAATTTAAGCCTAATGCAAACTAATGAATTCCAACTTCTACAATCGATGCCGAAACCTATCAATCAAGTCCGATTGAACTCAAATTTTGCACACAAGTCATAAATGACAAAAAGAACCTATTCCAACTTTTGGAACCAAAATCTGAGTACGGTAACCCCAAAGTCAACTCTCAGTCAAACTTCTCAATTTCCAAAACTTCAAATTTTCCATGTTTTGCTATTTCAAGCTAAAATCAACTACGGGCCTCCAAATCACTATTCGAACACACTCTTAAGTGAAAAATTACCCAACGAAACTATCGGAACCATTAAAACTCCATTCCAGAGCCATTTACATATAAGTTAACATCTTGTCAACCTTTCCAACTTAAGCTTCCAACCTTGAGACTAAATGTCTCAACTCATTCCGAAACATCCCCGAAACTAAACCAACTACCCCAGAAAGTCACATATCAATAATTAAGCATAGAATAAGTAGTAAATGGGGGAATGGAGCTACAATACTCAAAATAACTGGTCGGATCGTTACACTTTACCTCCCCGATTGAACCTATATTGATTAGTCGGGTTACCTTTTCTTTAACAAATATGTTCCTAACCTCTGCTATCGGGTGCTTGTTTTGCCTTACCGGTGGGATATTTGGATCTAGGCTCAACTTGTGAACTGCTACCTCTGACGGGATACCTGTCATATCTGAGTGGGACCATGTAAAGAAGTCAATGTTAGCTTTAATAAAATTTATAAATTCTAACTCGAGCTCAAGATTTAATCTTGTTCCTATATGAAACTTTCTTTCCAAAATTTCTTCAAACAAGGACCTTGCTCGAGTTCGTCTGTGGTCGACATGGTCGCATCCATCTCCTCTAGTAATTGAAAATATCTCAGAACCTAATGGGATTCCAATGACTCCTCGCTTTTAGTGTCTTCATTCAGAAATAAAGAAGACATCAATTCCTGTAATTGCTATTTGTTGGACTCTTTCCCTTTATTGTTGGAAATAGTTACTGCGTTCATCTCTTATTGCTGGTTGGTCTCCTTTTATTTGCTTGATTCCTTCCGGTGTCGGAAATGTCAACAATTGGTGATATGTTAAGGGTACATCCTTCATATCATGTATTTACGGCCTTCCGAGGATTATATTGTAACCCATATCGCCATTTACCCCTTCAAACAGAGTGGTCTTTGTTACACATTCAGCATGTGTGGGTAGCAAAATCTCTCCTTAGGTTATCACGCTTATCAAGTTGAAGCCAGCTAAGAATTTCATCATCGGAACGATGTTCCCGATTAACTTTGCTTGCTCCGAAACTCTCAATTGTATTATGTTGGTTGAACTTCTTGGGTCAACCAAAATACGTTTAATTTTGAAATCCAAAATATTGAGAGAGATTACCAAAGCAACGTTGTGAGGCAAAAGAATTTCATCAGCGTCCTCCTTCGTGAAGGTGATAACATCTTCTGTGACTTCCTAGAGTCTCTTGTTGTAAGTTACCAATATCTTCGTCTTCTTCACTACTGGAAAGGTTACATCATTAACTTCATTTTCTCTGAAGATCATGTTGATATCCATCGAAGGTGAACCTTCTGCCATCTTTTATTGCTCCGCATTGTCCTAGCTACGGTCGTAGTTATTCTTTGCTCGGTCACTTAAGAACTCCCTAAGATGTCCATTCTTCAACAATGTTGCCACCTCTTCGCGAAGATGTCAGTAGTCCCCAGTTCTATTACCGTGAGTCACTTGGTATTCACACCATAAACCGGATCCTTCTAATTAGGATCTAATCGGATTAATTTCGGGAACCGTGCTTCCTTGATATTCCTCATTGTCGATACCAATTCTACCAAACTGATGTTAAAGTTGTATTTTGATAACCTGGGATATGCGAAATCTCGGGCTCGTCGCACCTCTTTCTCCTGCAAGGTCCTGTTGTTCCGGCCACGATCAACTCTCCTGTCATCCCTATCCGATGTTTGAAACCCTTTGCTGCTACACCTATCGGTCCTCTCGTATGGTAGAAAATGGCCTCTAGAGGACCGCCGATCCGCATCAAAATCACTCTTAAACTTATCCTAGTTTGGGTCTCGACCCCGTCCCTTATTTGGTACCGAAGACCCAATCTAATTGTCTTCTATCCTTATTTTTGACTCATATCAGTTATGGACATCTGCCCATGTGGTTGCTTGAAACTCGAGCATGCTTTCCTTCAGTCTACGGGAGGCATCAAAACTTAGTGGATTTAGACCCCTTATGAATGCCTTCGCTGCCCACTCATCTAGAACCGTCAATAGCAACATTCATTCTTTTTGAAATCGGATCACAAATTCTTGTAGCAGCTCGAATTCACCCTGCGTCATTCTGAATATGTCTGAATTTTTGGCATGAAACTCTCTTGCTCTGGAATGGGCCTTGATGAACGAGTCTGTAAGCATTTCAAAAGAATCAATTGAGTGCTCGAATAAAAGGGAGTACCACGTCAGCGCCTCCTTCGTGAGGATTTCACCGAACTTCTTCAACAGAATTGACTCGATCTCATGTTGAGCCAAATCGTTTCCCTTCACTGCCGTGGGGTAGATTGTGATATGCTCCTATGGATCTGAAGTCCTATCGTACTTCGATATGTCCGGTGCCTTGAATATTTTTAGAATTAACTATGGTGCTTCATTTTGCTCAAACGGCAACTGCGTGTACTTTTTTGAATTCAGACTCTTTAATACCTGTGGCGCACCCAAAATCTGATCCATCTGAGCATGAAACTCCTTCGCATTCTTATCCATTCGTTCGTTCAACTATCCCATAAACCTCATGAGTTCAATTTTGAAGGGACCATTCCCGTTATTATTCCCAGATTGCTATCGGTCCCTCTGCTTCATCTAAACTAACTTTACCCCTGGGAGTATTGTTATCGATTCTCTGAGCCGTTTGATTTGCGAAGACACTAGGGGGATCGGTCCCCTCCCTCTCGCATTATTGGAAGCACTTGTCAATGCTGTTTTAATTCTGTCATCATTCGATCTTGTCTTGAGAGGTGGTCCATGATTGTTCTATGTTGTTCCCTCAGCAATTTGACTGTTTCTAGGACGTGCTCCTCCTCTGTATCATTAGGAGTTGGTTTTCGCACATGCCGAGGGTACTGACCTTCGCGAACCAGGGTCGCTTCGTCCCTTTCGTTGCGGGTCTCGCTGATCGAGTTATCGTACTGGGATAATTCTTCACGTTCATTGCGTGCTTCAACATTATGTGTGTTGTTGACGTCATTGGCTGCCATATCTGGTTTTGATTAACTAAAGAACCAAAGCTCGTTAGTAATAAATGAACGAACCAAAATGATTACACAATAGTCTAAGCCCCACGGTGGGCGCCAAACTGTTTACCCGTAAAACGGTACAGTTGAATTTGTAACGTGGTTTATAGACAAGCAAATCGATTTGATCCAAAAAGTGATAAAGAAAATAAAATTAAAACTTAGTTTCAACGACTGAAATTGAAGAAGAAGAAGAAGAAGAAGAAGACAAGCCTAGTTCCGAACTCGGCTCCTCCGAGAGCAAAAATAAAAGTAGAGATAGAACAATGGCGAAGTTATTAAATTGAGAGTTAAATAGTAAAATATGAGAGCAAAATAGTATAAATTTTACGTACAGAATGTTTCATCCCCTTACAATGGCTGATGAGCCTGCTATTTATAGTTTTACCTAGGAAAACAAGATCCTAGGATCAAGCTCTTCTTAAATGATAATAAAAAGGTTATTGATGAACGCGTAACGGCAGGCCATGAATGCAAATATTCTCTACAACAGTTGCTCATTTAATGTCAATGAATATTCCCTCATTGAATGTTATCTGATGGCAAACCCTTGACCTTCTCCCGTCAACTATGCTCCCTTCGGAATTTATCCGATATCAATTACATTTGTTATATCCGGTATTGGTTGTTCCATGACTTGCCCTTTGCCTATCTTCGGTTTCACGTGTCATGTTACCATTCGACTATCCGTTATAAATAAATTTTACCCCGTACACATTGCGCTCTTATCAATAGGGTGATTTTTGTTTTCCATTATCTGCATAAAACTATTTTAAAATGGCATAAAAAGACCAAAACATGATAGATCGGAAAGAGGGACCCACATGACTAATCGGTGGTCTATGAACCTACCTAAGATACAGTCACGGACCAAAATACTAACATGTCGTGATGGCTCCTATCTCAATACTAGGCAAGCCGATAACCTCAATAAACCACAATTTCTTTTAAGTTTAAAAATATAATATTTAAACACAATCCACAAGTCTCACAAATACCGATACACACACTCCCAAAACCTGGTGTCACTGAGTACATGAGCATCTATACATTACAAGTCTGGAAAACATGATCTATAATAATCTGAGACCAAATACAATAAACAAAAGGATAGGGAAGGAGAGACAAGGTCTTCAAACATGGCAGCTACCTATGGATCTCCGGAAAATCGACTGTGTGAAAGAACTAACACCCACTATATTCGGGATCACCTGGATTTGCACATGAAGTGCAAGGTGTAGTATGAGTACAACCAACTCAGTAAGTAACAATAATAAATAAAGAACTGAAAGTAGTGACGAGCTTCTCAGCTAAGTACAAATACAGTACTTTCCAATATAAAAGAGTAGGCATGCTCTCAAGTTCAACATTTAAGATTTCACTGAAATTTCATATCAAGTTTGACTGAAACAGAAAATAATGTTTTTCTGAAATTTCAAAAAAATAGTGATATATGACAGCTGAAATGTAGCAAATAATGAAATCAATGCATCCTCTCAGAGTAACAATCACTCAGCCCTCCCATTCACTCCAACCTCACAATCGCTCTTTCCTCACAATCACTCGTTCCTCACAGTCGCTCACTCCTTACAGTCGCTCATCACTCGGCACTCGCACTCAGTAGGTACCTGCGCTCTTGGAGGTGTGTACAGACTCCGGGGGGTTTTCCTTCAGCCCAAGCACTATATCAATCCAATCATGGCATATAACAATGAAACATGTTGTGGGGTGCAGCCCGATCCCATAAATATCCTCAAAATTAGGCCCTCGACCTCACTCAGTCATCAACCTCTCTAGTCTCACGGGCTCTCAGAAATCATGATAAGCAGCCCAACAACAATGATATGATGCGTCAACAATGAATAAGAGAGACTGAGGTAAAAATGTGCAAATAGAACTGTGACTGAGTGCAAAACAGTAATTTAGCAAATAATTTCACAAGTACACGACCTCTGTGGATCCCAACAGTGTAAACATATGATTTAAACATGATTCATAGATCAATCTCTCTAATACGGGAAAAACATATACGGATATCAATAAATTTTTCAACTACACAATTCCATGGAATTGACCAAGTCATAATTCCTATGGTGCACGCCCACACGCCCGTCACCTAGCATGTGTGTCACCTCAAAACCAATCAGATAATACATATTCCTGGGTTTCATACCCTCAGGACGAAATTTAGAACTATTACTTACCTCAAGCCGTGTAATTCTTTATTCTGCAATGTCTTTTCCACATGAATTGGCCTCCAAATGCCTCGAATCTAGCCACAAATAACTCGATTCAGTCAATAAAATTTATTGGAATTAATTCCATAAGAAAATACTAATTTTCCAACAAATCTGAAATTTAGCTCAAAACTCGTCCGTGAGGCCCACGTCTCGGATCTGACGAAACTCACAAAATTCGACAACCCATTCAATTACGAGTCCACCCATACCAATTTTATCAAATTCCGATAACAACTCGGCCTCCAAATCTAAAATTTCTGTTTTTGAAAGATTTTGCAAAAATCCCAATTTCCTCCATTTAAATCAGAATTAAATGATGAATATATCTATGGATTTATGAAATATAATCACTTTTGTATATAGGACACTTACCCAAGTTGAAGTCTTGAAGAAATCCTCAAAATCGCCCAAGAATCGTGCTCCAAAAATCCAAAACGTAATGAAGGAAATGACCATTTTTGGTCCTTAAGTTTCTGCCCAAAAAACACTATTCTGGTCGCTAAAAGTCCACTCTCGTCGCTAAAAGTGTCAAATTTGGTCGCTAAAGGTGCGCACCAGAACTGTTTACACCAACAGTTTTGTTTTCACTAAAAAGGCTCTAACTCTATCATACAAACTCAAAATTCGACGATTCTTATTCCTATGAGTCACAAATAATAATACGAACCTACTCATTCAATCAAAACTCAATTCGGAGCTCATTGGCTCAATACGATACCAATTTCGCTCGTTAAACAATTAACTCATATTTCGCACTAAAAAACCCAACCGTGACTTGATGGAATTAGACCAAACTTTCTAGATCACTCCTATAATTCATTATCAAAATCCCGGAAGTCTCGAAATCAAATTTCGATCTCTAGAACTAAAAATGGACCTTTGGATCATTACGTGCTTATGCTGAAAACATGAAACTCTTCCAAAACTTTTCCCCGACAGTCTGTAGTATATCAACCATAACTTCTTGTACTCAACTCCAACTGCCAAACGGTTTAAATTTCTACAAACTAGATACAAAGGACTACGACTTTCATGTTTTGCTCATTGCCCAACTCCTTATAGATTGCGAGATATAAGCTAACAAAGTCGGCTTCACGCATCAGAAATTTCTGGCAAAACTGCTTTACCATCCTTTATTCAGTCGACCATAACTTTCTGTACAAATGTCCAAATGATGAATGGTTTAACGTTTTGGAAACTAGAATCAAAGGGCTATAACTTTCATGTTTTGAAACTTTTCAGATTTGTCACGACCCAAAATCCAACTAGTCGTGATGGCACCTAACCTAACCCGCTAGATAAGCCAATTATCAACTATCCAATTCCAATAAAATTATTAAGGCAATTTAAGTAAAGAAAAATCTTAATCGTATACATTCCCCAAGAACCGGTAGTACAAATCATGAGCTTCTAAGAATATAGTATACAAAGCTGGTATGAAGTAATACATCATCTGTTTGAAAAGTACATAAACAGAGTTTTATGAATCTAAGGCTACCATGAACAAGAGGCAGCTACAACCGGAACGCAGGTACATCTTCAGATCCAGCTCCTAACGAACGCAGCAACATCAGCGGCCAATATCTGCACGCAAGGTGCAGAAGTGTAGTATGAGTACAACCGACCTCATATACTCAATAAGTAACAAACCTAACATTAGGTTGAAAGTAGTGACGAGCTCGTACCAAGGTCAGAGTCCAACTTCCATAACCAACAATAGTTCATAACAATATAAAACAAGTAATACCCGAAGTAACTCAGAGATAAAATGCCCAATAAAATCATGAATTCTGAAAATAGTTCTACCTTTCAAGTACATCAGTGAAAACCCAAATCGTTTACCGAAGCTGCCAAAAATATGAGTAAGTTTGAAAACAGTAATTTTCCAAAAATCCCTTCAATAATAATAAAGATGTTTCATTTTCTTTCCAGATAACCAGTGAAAAACCAATGCATCACTATGCCCATATATCAACATGTGTGAGAAGTCATAAATGACGTGATACCGTACAGCATGAGGAAAAATATATCTTAACGCATGTATGTCATGTGTGCAAGTCAATGCAATGTATCTCAGAGATGAACTCATGTACTCACACTCTCAGAGTACTCAATCTCACTTTCTCACACATTACACTCATCATGCTCAATCACTTGGTACTGAATATGGCCAATCCGGCCCAGGGAAAATACATCCCGGAATATACACATCAAGTGATCATCAGTCACTCAGTACCGAGTAGGGCCAATCCAGCCCGTGGAGAAGATCTATCTCCAGGTATATAATGCTTCGGACAAGATCCATGTCCAGGGAAGATCCATCCCTTAATAATATCAATCGCGCTCACTGGGGTGTGCAGACTCCAGATGGGCTCCTTAAGCCCAAGCGCTATAAACCGCACAGATAACTCACGTGATGCACGGACAACTCACGTGCTATAGTATCAATATCTGGATCCGCACGGACAACTCACGTGTTACACGGACAACTCACGTGCTATATAAAGCCTATAAGGCCTGCTGCAGGCGGGCAGCCACGGTCCCATAATTATCCTTATAATCAGGCCCTCGGCCTCACTCAATCATCAATCTCTCTAGTCTCTCGGGCTCAAAATGTCATGAAACTAGCCCAAAATGATGATATGATGCACCAATAAATAACAATGGAGACTGAGATATGATATGCAATGAAATGAATATGACTGAGTATGAAATTTCAATTTAAACAAATAATTCACAGCAATATGACCTCTGTGGGTCTCAATAATACTGCCACATAGCCTCAGCATGATTTTTAATATGATTCTCAGCTCAATTTCTTTAACACATAAAACTGCATGGAAAATGCCAAGATTATTTGACTACAGAATTCCACGGAAATAATTACGGCACAATTTCTATGGTGCACGCCCACACGCCCGTCACCTAGCATGTGCGTCACCTCCAAACAATTCACATAATATGTATATTCAGGATTCATACACTCAGCTCCAAGATTAGAAGAGTTACTTACCTCGAACAAGACGAATCCAAGGCCGAGCAAGCTAAACAATGCTCCAGAAATCCAATTATGCGTTTATCAACTTCTGAACGGCTCGAACTAGCCACAATAAATTTGATTCAGTCCATACAATTATAGAAATTAATTCCAAAACAAAATACTAATGTTTTCCCACAAAATCGGAAATTACACTCCAAAAATCATTACACTCCAAAACTCGAAATCCGACGAAACTCACAAAATCCGACAACCCATCCAATTACAAGTTCAACCATACTAATTTCACTCAATTCCGACTCCAAATCGATGTTCAAAACTCAAAAATTCATATTATGAACTTTAGGCCAACACCCCCAATTTCTTTTTAAAATTCATCAACCAATTGCTAAAATGAAGATAGATTCATGGAATATAATCACAAGGGAGTTAAAAACATTTACCCCAAGTTGTATGGAAAAATTCCTCTCCAAAATTGTCCAAACCGAGCTCCAAAATCTGAAAATGGTGAAAAGTCACGAACCCTCAAACTTAAAGGGTTCTGCCCAGCACTTTCGTAGATGCAGACAAGAGGTCGCACCTGCAACCCTCGCTTCTGCGGAAAATAACTCGCTTCTGCGAGAATAGCTTGGCAAGTCCAGGTCGCTTCTGCGATGCCTAGGACTGCACCTGCGGTCGGGCTTTTGCGCAACAAGCACCGCACCTACGAAGACCCTCGCTTCTGCGTGTGTATTATCGCTTCTGCGACCATCGCACCTGCAAACCCTTTTCCGCAGGTGCAATCACACAAGAACCAGCAAATCTTCAGCAATTCTTCAACTTCGAACATTGGTCCGCTAACCACCCGAAATCAACCCGAGGTCCCCGGGACTTCAACCAAACATACCAACAAGTCTTATATCCCAATATGAACTTAGTTGAACTCTCAAATCACCTCAAACAACTTCAAAAATACGAACTACACATGGATTCAAGCCTAATGAACTTCGAAATTTCCAAATTCTACAAACGACGTCGAAACCTATCAAATCACGTCCGATTGACCTCAAATTTTGTACACAAGTCACATTTGACATAACGAAACTATTCAAATTTCTAGAATCAGATTTCAACCCCGATATCAAAAAGTCAACCCCCCGATCAAGCTTCCCAAAAATTCAACTTTCTCCATTTCAAGCCTAATTCCACTACGGACCTCCAAATAATTTTTTGGACACGCTCCTAAGTCCAAAATTACCAAACGGAGCTACTGGAATCATCAGAATTTGAATCTGAGGTCCTTTACACATAGATCAATATCCGGTCGACTTTTCCAACTTAAGCTTTTTATTTAAGAGACTGAGTGTCTCATTTCACTCTAAATTCTCTCTGGACTCGAACTAACTAACTTGATAAGTCATACAACAGCTATAAAGCAAAAGCGGAGAAGTAAATGGGGGAACGGGGCTGTAATACTCAAAATAACCGATCGAGTCGTTACAAGATTCCTTATATATTTCAAGATATAAGCTTCCAAAGTCATCTCTGTGATTGCACCAGTTTCTGTCCAAAAACAGCTTCTGCAGCAGAAAAATTCCAGCAGCTCCTTTTGTCTGAAATCGATTCTGCTAACCTTCCGAAATCCACCCGAGGCACTCGGGACCTTAACCAAATATACCAACATGTCCCAAAATATAATACAAACTTAGTTGAGGCTTTAAACCATGCCAAACAACGCTGAAATTATGAATCGCGCATCGAATCGAATTATGAGTTTTCAAATCTTCCAACTTTTATATTTTGCACCGAAACGTATCAAATCAATTCTGATTGACCTCAAATTTTGCACACAAGTCATAAATGACATAACGGATCTATGAAAATTTTTAGAACTGAATTCTGACTCCGATATCAAAAAGTCAACTCCCCGGTCAAACTTTCCAAAAATTCAACTTTCGTCATTTCAAGCCCAATTCTTGTACCGACCTCCAAATAATTTTACGGACACGCTCCTAAATCCAAAATTACCATACGGAGATATTGGAATCATCAAAACTCTATTTTGGGGTCGTTTACACATAAGTCAATATCCGATCAACTATTTCAACTTAAGCTTCGAACATGAAATTCATTCTTCCAAGCTAACTCCGAAATACCTTAAAACCAAAACCGACAATTCACACAAGTCATAATACCCCGTAGGAAGTTATTCAAGACTTCAAATAGTTGAAAGGAGCGTAAATGCTCAAAATGACCGGTCAGGTCGTTACAATCTTCCCCACTTAAACATACGTTCGTCCTCGAACGTGCCAAGAGTTGTTCCTAAGCCTTTAAATCAATGTTCCTCCTTTCCATGCACATACCTGGGATGATCCCACATCACCCTATTCTATATAGGCCTGACAACATAACACAACTGAAAATCATTAATTTAACCTTAGCCCAAAACTTGGAGCCCAATTTCTAACACCCAGAATTCTTTCCAAAATCTAAATCTCACACACCGTACAAGTCTTAACCAGCTCTATCAAGCCATAGCAATAACCCCAGATATAATCACATTGCATACTACACAACTCACATGTTCATAGCACTATTCCCGATCACAGTAATTACTCCAAACCAACCAAGTACAAGTATTAAACCTCATATTAAGCCAAACCTCGTTCCAAAACCTTCGTACACTGCTGATAATAAAAGAAACATGCAAAAATCTCATGACCCCTTATCAGAGCAACAAGTCATGGAACTCTCTCGCCCCAACCAGAACCATAATCACTTTCCAAGCCGACTTTCAATATTATCCTCCCGAATATACTGTAATCAAACCTGATAGTACCCATTCTAGGTACAGTGACCTTATATTATTAAACACAACTATCCCACAGACACGCTACATCAATATAACTCAAGCTACAACTGCGCAAACCATATACCCAAATATGGGAGATGTCTCAAGGAAGAGAACCGTATTGCAAGTTCAACAAGCACCACCACAATTGCAATATTACAACCAACTCCTCAAATTTCATGAAGAGGATAACCGTAGGCGCATATGCACAATTGTAGAGGAAGGAAATTAATAAATAAGATAAATTATCATAGAAATAGAATTCCCACACACGGCACGGACAACCAACGTGCCAATAATATAAATCGCCCGGCATGGTCACATGCCTCCAGTCCCAGCATATCATACATGAGCAATTAAATAAGTACACATATATATGATAATGAAATAAGATTCTCATGCTCCTGGACTGGTATAAATAACATGCCATAGTGTAAGCATGTGCAAAGTCTGCTATCACACTTCAAATCGGAACGTAGAAACAGTAACTACCCCATTTATTCAGGGGAATTAGCCTCTTTGTAACCTCAAATGTAGCCCAAATAGTTCTCAACAAAGGTATGAATACGAGAAACGTTATAACTTTATGCTTAACAGTCAACTCTAGGCATATCATAGCATAAGCATTCTTTCGAGTATGAATATGCACACTTATAGCGCGTAGCTATCACAAATAATTAACGCAACTAGTGCCTCCACTGAGTTAAAATAAAATACTCACCTCAAACAGGCCGCAACCCGAAACAATATACTTCTGAGAACTCCCAGTCTCCAAATTCATCAAACACATGAATCACCATAACTGATCTCAACTCCAGCACTAGAATGACTAACACATCTTCCATTCACGATCTTCCCATAAGGAATACTTTCATAATTCTTCTGTGCCACATAGCAATAATTTGCATATCAGCAGTCTATCAATCAGGTGAGTACTGCAATACCAATGAACATATGTAAGTCAAAACACAATGCGCCTTTTGAAATGCACACCCTTCTCAGGGATTACCGAGCAGTTATAACATTCGTCTAATTATCTGAAATTGACCATTTTGTCCAAAATTCGTGATCTTCCTTTCAAGAATGAACTGCCACCTTGTACATGTAAATCTTAATACCGTGCCACACCCCCATCTATCATGCCATCATGTGACAAGCACGAGAATCTCATTATCAACTTTGGGTAACCAGCAAATTACATACCCGGTCATTCAGTAACCTTCATCTTGCTTCCTTCCAGAAAGAATTCATAATACACAACATGTTCCCTACACCGGTAGAATATATCCGGCGCAACCCATGGTAGAAACCATTAAGAACACTTTGAAATCCATTTTCACATAACCAAGCTATCAGAACCGAATCCCTCTAACTGGACCAAGCCACACAGGTCACCAAACCCAAGAATATTGCCACCAAAATTCCTGTAAAGTCTTACAACATCATAATTACCCCATAAATACCACAACCGTAATACTCATTCTGAAATACCTTATGTGGATTTAAAATTGTTCCTCATTCCTTTCTAATACTGAAATGTAGAATCCATAGTCATACAAAATTACCGCAAGTCCCGACACCTTCAAATGCAAATCTCAGATTTTATCCATACACAAGTTCGAAAACATTCTCAATTGCTATATATAATTCTCAAACCCATTAGAATTTTCTCGGGAGTTACCCACTTTGCTCAAATCTAAATTGCACCGCCCAAACGGGACGAAAGGCACAAGCCCCATTAGCATAATAACCCCTAAAGAAGTAACCATGCCTTAACACCACCAATCAAATTCATACTTTGTGCGCATTACGTTCTTCAAAATAACAATTTAATCATTCCATGATTTCCGTATTCCTATAAAGTGCCATATAACCCGTATTCAGTAATTTCCTTACTCGAGTCATCCTCGATCTCCATCTCTGCAAGTCATAACTGATCCACAAGTATGTTTCCGACCAAAACTAAAATTTAACACATAACCATGAAATCAAATTGTCAATAGCAGGCTCCCCCACTTAGCTTTAAGCTACAATTATATAAACTTAGAACCCGCAAGGATTTATCCTTCTCAATTACCATGATCAAGCACCGTTAACCCGCCAGACTTCTCGAAGTCTTTTGTTAAGCTTTTCATGAACATTCTGAATCACCAGCCACAGTCACACACTGGACCTCTTACCAGATAGCAAGTAATATTCCTCGCAGAAGCTTCATCAACATCACGCCACCGCCAATTGCTCACAAGAGATAACCCACCTGTGGAATTTTTTACCAACATCTTCCAACGATGCTGTACTGGGTGCAACGACCACGTAATCGGTAAATTCTCTTGAGCTCATACTCGCCCACTATTTATATAAGTCTGCACTTTACCTATTGACATCAACTGAAAGTTCAACAATACCTTCCGAACTCAAGTCATATTGCGCCTGAAATAATAATCAGATCTTCACATCCCTCTTCATTTCAAACAAACTCCTTTCTGCCATATTCAATATTTCTTCGTACAGTAACCATCACTCCAAATAAAGTCCGTATGCCAAATCACATTCTATCGCGATTACAAACCGTTCTACACTTTCTTAAGGCACGCGACTACCCTACCATATAATCCATATGCAAATCCGCCACTATTACTTCGGTTAAACCATCTCCTTTAAGCAACTTCTCAACCTCTACTTCTCCTACTTGACCTGCTAGTACTTCAACCACCGCGAAACACTTCCCGTCATATCTTCTCTCATACTTTGTTGCCCAACTGTTACATCAAATCAAAATGCATCTCTGTAGCACCTGAACCAATAAATTATTACCGACTCTAAGCCTCTTCGAAGATCATCTTTCTCGAGCCATCAACATTAGAAATACCCATTCGATTCTGAACCGCTGCACGCAGCTATCTCTAGCAATCGCCCCTCATGCACCATTTCATAACACCCTGCCCCGAAGGCGAAATCCAAGAAGACCGTAACACCGGTAGACCATAATGCGTTCAAACAAGGATGGCGACACCGCATCACAATAAAATTTCGACCATGCTCGCAATTACCAAGTCTTATTACTTTAACAACCAAACTTGGACATCTATAGTCTGATTGCCTTTCCTCCGCTAGAATTAATTGTTGAGCCCCTTAATCATGCACTGAGAAATACTCTCTTCGATCCATTCACCGCCTCAACACATAACAAGCACCTTACCATTACACTAATATTGTGTAATAACAACGCATAACCATCGTAGCAACCCATGCACAGTCTCAAAATCAAAGAAAATACAGATACTGAGCTGGAATAAAAGAACATTCTTCTGCAAGGCGACGATAATAGTCTGCCTGAACACGCAGGGAAAAACATCCTTCACCATGTTTGCAATACCATTATAACTCCTCGATGCCCAATTGATAACAAGCTCTTCGCGTCGCATAAGATTGAGTAGGAAGGAAATAAAGGCACAAGCCTCAATAGAATCAAATCTCACGATAAGGAAATCAAGAAGGGAAGTGCTCCTAATAGCCCTGTAGCCTCTCGAAGATAAGTACAGACGTCTCTGTACCGATCCGCAAGACTCTACTAGACTTGATCATGACTCATGAGACCTATGTAACCTAGGCTCTGATACCAACTTGTCACAACCCAAAATTCTAACCTGTCGTGATGGCGCCTATCTCGATACTAGGCAAGCCGATAACCTCAATAAACCATAATTTCTTTTAAGTTTTAAAATATAATATTTAAACACAATTCACAAGTCTCACAAATACCGATACACACACTCCCAAAATCCGATGTCACTGAGTACATGAGCATCTATATATTACAAGTCTGAAAAACATGATCTATAATAATCTGAGACCAAATACAATAAACAAAAGGATAGGGAAGGAGAGACAATGTCTGTGAAACATAGCAGCTACCTTTGAATCTCCGAAAAATCGACTGTGTGAAAGAATCAACACCCACTGTATCCGGGATCACCTGGATCTGCACACGAAGTGCAGGGTGTAGTATGAGTACAACCAACTCAGTAAGTAACAATAATAAATAAAGAACTGAAAGTGGTGACGAGCTTCTCAGCTAAGTCCAAATACAGTACTTTCCAATATAAAAGAGTAGGCGTGCTCTCAAGTTCAACATTTAAGATTTCACTGAAATTTCATATCAAGTTTGACTAAAACAGAAAATAATATTTTTCCGAAATTTCCAAAATATAATGATATATGACATCTGAAATGCAGCAAATAATGAAATCAATGCATCCTCTCAGAGTAACAGTCACTCAGTCCTCCCATTCACTCCAACATCACAGTCCCTCTTTCCTCACAGTCACTCTTTTCTCATAGTCGCTCATTCCTCACAGTCGCTCATCACTCGACACTCGGCACTCGCACTCAGTAGGTACCTGCGCTCACTAGGAGTATGTACAGACTCCGGAGGGGCTCCTTCAGCCCAAGCGCTATATCAAGCCAATCATGGCATAAATCAATGAAATGTGTTGCGGCGTACAGCCCGATCCCATAAATATCCTCACAATTATACCATCGGCCTCACTCAATCATCAACCTATCCAGTCTCTCGGGCTCTCAGAAATCATGATAAGCAGCCCAACAATAATGATATGATGCATCAATAATGAATAAGAAAGATTGAGGTAAAAATATGCAAATAGAACTGTGACTGAATGCAAAACAGCAATTTAGCAAATAATTTCACAAGTACACGACCTTTGTGGGTCCCAACAGTGTAAAAATATAATTTAAACATGATTCATAGATCAATTTCTCTAATACGGGAAAAACATGTACGGATATCAACACATTTTTCAACTACACAGTTCCATGGAATTGACCAAGTCATAATTCCTATGGTGCACGCCCACACGCCCGTCACCTAGCATGTGTGTCACCTCAAAACCAATCAGATAATACATATTCCGGGGTTTCATACCGTCAGGACCAAATTTAGAACTATTACCTACCTCAAGCCGTGTAATTCTTTATTCTGCAATGCCTTTTCCACGTCAATTGGCCTCCAAACGCCTCGAATCTAGCCACAAATAATTCGATTCAGTCAATAAAATTTATTAGAATTAATTCCATAAGAAAATACTAATTTTCCAACAAAATCCGAAATTTAGCTCAAAATTTGCTTGTGGGGTCCACGTCTCGGAATTCGATGAAACTCACAAAATCCGACAACCCATTCAATTACGAGTCCACCCGTACCAATTTTATCAAATTCTGATAATAACTCGGCCTCCAAATCTAAAATTTTCGTTTTTGAAAGATTTTGCAAAAATCTCAATTTCTTCCATTTAAATACGAATTAAATGATGAATATATCCATGGACTTATGAAATATAATCACTTTTGGATATAGGACACTTACCCAAGTTGAAGTCTTGAAGAAATTCTCAAAATCGCCCAAGAACCGTGCTCCAAAAATCCAAAACGTAATGAAGGAAATGACCATTTTTGGTCCTTAAGTTTCCGCCAAAAAAGCACTATTATGGTCGCTAAAAGTCCAATCTCGTCGCTAAAAGTGTCAAATTTGGTCGCTAAAGGTGCGCATCAGAACTGTTTATACCAGCAGTTTTTTTTTCACTAAAAAGGCTCTAACTCAATCATACGAACTCGAAATTTGACGATGTTTGTTCCCATGAGTCACAAATAATAATACGAACCTACTCATTTAATCGAAACTCAATTCGGACTCATTTGCTTGATGCGATACCAATTTTGCTCGTTAAACAATTAACTCATGTTTCGCGCTAAAAACCCAACCGCGACTTGATGGAATTAGATCAAACTTTTCAGATCACTCCTATAATTCATTATCAAAATCCCGGAAGTCTCAAAATCAAATTTAGATCTCTAGAACTAAAATGGATCTTTGGATCATTACATGCTTATGCTCAAAACATCAAACTCTTCCAAAACTCTTCCCCGATAGTCTGTAGTATATCAACCATAACTTCTTGTACTCAACTCGAACTGCCAAACAATTTAAATTTATGAAAACTAGATACAAAGGACTACAACTTTCATGTTTCGCTCATCGCCTAAGTCCTTATAGATTGCGAGATATATGCTCCTAAAGTCGGCTCCACGCATCAGAAATTCCTGGCGAAATAGAAATTTCTGGCGAAACTGCTTTACTAACCTTCATTCAGTCGATCATAAGTTTCTGTACAAATGTCCAAATGATGAATGGTTTAACTTTCTGAAAACTAGAATCAAAGAGCTACAACTTTCATGTTTTGAAACTTTTCAGTTTCCTTACAGATTTCAAGATATAACTTTCTGCGATTATACATTACAAGTCTGAAAAACGTGATCTATAATAATCTGAGACCAAATACAATAAACAAAAGGATAGGGAAGGAGAGACAAGGTCTGCGAAACATAGCAGCTACCTCTGAATCTCCAAAAAATCGACTGTGTGAAAGAATCAACACCCACTGTATCCGAGATCACCTGGATCTGCACAAAGTGCAGGGTGTAGTATGAGTACAACCAACTCAGTAAGTAACAATAATAAATAAAGAACTGAAAGTAGTGACGAGCTTCTCAGCTAAGTCCAAATACAGTACTTTCCAATATAAAATAGTAGGCATGCTCTCAAGTTCAACATTTAAGATTTTACTGAAATTTCATATCAAGTTTGACTAAAACAGAAAATAATGTTTTTCCAAAATTTCCAAAATATAATGATATATGACAGCCGAAATGCAGCAAATAATGAAATCAATGCATCCTCTCAGAGTAACAGTCACTCAGTCCTCCCATTCACTCCAATCTCACAGTCCCTCTTTCCTCACAGTCACTCTTTCCTCATAGTCGCTCATTCCTCACAGTCGCTCATCACTCGACACTCGGCACTCGCACTCAGTAGGTACCTGCGCTCACTGGGAGTATGTACAGACTCCGGAGGGGCTCTTTCAGCCCAAGCGCTACATCAAGCCAATCATGGCATAAATTAATGAAATGTGTCGCGGCGTTCAGCCCGATCCCATAAATATCCTCACAATTAGACCATCGGCCTCACTCAATCATCAACCTATCCAGTCTCTCGGGCTCTCAGAAATCATGATAAGCAGCCCAACAACAATGATATGATACATCAATAATGAATAAGAAAGACTGAGGTAAAAATGTGCAAATAGAACTGTGACTGAATGCAAAACAGCAATTTAGAAAATAATTTCACAAGTATACGACCTTTGTGGGTCCCAACAGTGTAAAAATATAATTTAAACATGATTCATAGATCAATTTCTCTAATACGGGAAAAACATGTACGGATATCAATATATTTTTCCAACTACACAGTTCCATGGAATTGATCAAGTCATAATTCCTACGGTGCACGCCCACACGCCCGTCACCTAGCATGTGTGTCACCTCAAAACCAATCAGATAATATATATTCCGGGGTTTCATACCCTCAGGACCAAATTTAGAACTATTACCTACCTCAAGCCGTGTAATTCTTTATTCTGCAATGTCTTTTCCACGTCAATTGGCCTCCAAACGCCTCGAATCTAGCCACAAATAATTCGATTCAGTCAATAAAATTTATTAGAATTAATTCCATAAAAAAATACTAATTTTCCAACAAAATCCGAAATTTAGCTCAAAATTTGCTCGTGGGACCCACATCTCGGAATTCGACGAAACTCACAAAATCCGATAACCCATTCAATTACGAGTCCACCCGTACCAATTTTATCAAATTCTGATAATAACTCGGCCTCCAAATCTAAAATTTCCGTTTTTGAAAGATTTTGCAAAAATCTCAATTTCTTCCATTTAAATCCGAATTAAATGATGAATATATCCATGGATTTATGAAATATAATCACTTTTGGATATAGGACACTTACCCAAGTTGAAGTCTTGAAGAAATCCTCAAAATCGCCCAAGAACCGTGCTCCAAAAATCCAAAACGTAATGAAGGAAATGACCATTTTTGGTCCTTAAGTTTTCGCCAAAAAAGCACTATTATGGTCGCTAAAAGTCCAATCTCGTCGCTAAAAGTGTCAAATTTGGTCGCTAAAGGTGCGCATCAGAACTGTTTACACCAGCAGTTTTGTTTTCACTAAAAAGGCTCTAACTCCATCATACGAACTCGAAATTTGACGATGTTTGTTCCTATGAGTCACAAATAATAATACGAACCTACTCATTTAATCGAAACTCAATTCGGAGCTCATTTGCTTGATGCGATACCAATTTTGCTCTTTAAACAATTAACTCATGTTTCGCGCTAAAAACCCAACCGCGGCTTGATGGAATTAGATCAAACTTTCCAGATCACTCATATAATTCATTATCAAAATCTCGGAAGTCTCGAAATCAAATTTCGATCTCTAGAACTAAAATGGATCTTTGGATCATTACATGCTTATGCTCAAAACATCAAACTCTTCCAAAACTCTTCCCCGATAGTCTGTAGTATATCAACCATAACTTCTTGTACTCAACTCGAACTGCCAAACGGTTTAAATTTATGAAAACTAGATACAAAGGACTACAACTTTCATGTTTTGCTCATTGCCTAACTCCTTATAGATTGCGAGATATAAGCTCCTAAAGTCGGCTCCACGCATCAAAAATTCCTGGCGAAATAGAAATTTCTGGCGAAACTGCTTTACTAACCTTCATTCAGTCGATCATAAGTTTCTGTACAAATATCCAAATGATGAATGGTTTAACTTTCTGAAAACTAGAATCAAAGAGCTACAACTTTCATGTTTTGAAACTTTTCAGTTTCCTTATAAATTTTAAGATATAAGCTTCCAAAATCAGCTCTGCGATTACACCAGTTGCTGTCCAAAAACAGCTTCTGCAACAGAAAAATTCCAGCAGCTCTTTTTGTCCGAAATCCATTCCGTTAACCTTCCGAAATTCACCCGAGGCCCTCGGGACCTTAACCAAATATACTAACATGTCCCAAAATACAATACGAACTTAGTTGAGGCTTCAAACTATGCCAAACAACGCCGAAATTACGAATCACGCATCGAATCGAATTATGAGTTTTCAAATCTTCCAACTTCTATATTTTGCGCCGAAACGTACCAAATCAATTCCGATTGACCTCAAATTTTGCACACAAGTCATAAATGACATAATGGATCTATAAAAAATTTCAGAACTGAATTCCGATTCCGATATCAAAAAGTCAAGTCCCCGGTCAAACTTCCCAAAAATTTAACTTTCACCATTTCAAGCCTAATTCCTTTACCGACCTTCAAATAATTTTCCGGACACATTCCTAAGTCCAAAATTACCATACGGAGCTATTGGAATCATCAAAACTCTATTTCGGGGTCGTTTACACATAAGTTAACATCCGGTCAACTATTTCAGCTTAAGCTTCCAACATGAAATTCATTCTTCCAAGCTAACTCCGAAATACCTTAAAACCAAAATCGACAATTCACACAAGTCATAATACCTCGTAGGAATTATTCAAGACTTCAAATAGTTGAAAGGAGCGTAAATGCTCAAAACAACCGATCAGTCGTTACAGATACATATCCCTAAAAATAGGAGATTGATTAATTCAACTTTCTCTTAACATTCTATATTATGAATCGATTCGCTGTGTTATGTCACATATACAATTTGTTTACTCTCTCAATAACATATTCCTACCTTTTGGTGTGAGAGCAAATGTCAAGCTAAAAAGTATCAGTCAATTTTTCATTATCGTTAGTCCACAAAATACTACGTTAAGAGTTGAGAATATCAGAAAGTAATACAATTTTCTAAGTTTTAATTAGATGACATCTACTATTAATTCTCAAAAAGTGATACAATTTTCTAAGTTTTAATTAGATGACATCTACTATTAATTCTCAAAAAGTGATACAATTTTCTAAGTTTTAATTAGATGACATCTACTATTAATTCTTATCTATTGTGCAACATGTCAAGCCCTAAACATTAAAGATATGATTAACGAACGTGTTCATGATCTCTTAGTAATATAAGATATTTAAATATAATACTCCTTCATCCATATTCGTTTTTGTCGTAATTTGTAGTACATTGTTTAAAATCTATTGGCCGAGTGATTCCACAAACAAATTAAAAAGGGACAACATTCTTGTTTTCACTATTTCACGATAGGTCATTGCATGTTCCAACTCTTGAATGAGATGGAAGAATCCCTTGAATTAATGCAAAATTAATTTGTTTTTAAATACATTTGTTGTAACTTTCACCATTTACACCTTTAATAACGGAATGTGTGAAATTAGTAGTAGTAGAACATTTATAAAAGGTATTTAGTTCAGTTGCACTAATGGTTGTAACTGGCAATATATACCTTCGAATCGGCTTAGAAAACTTAAGAGAATTTACGTGGGGGCTAATTTAAAACAACACAATATGCAGGTTACAATTTTGCTACTTTTTGTTGTAGTTGGGATTTTGATGAGATCAATAAGTTCAGAGAGGTACATTGTTGGAGAAGGCTATGGTTGGCGTCCTGCCCCTTATCCTTCTTACTACCAAGATTGGGCTAAAACTGTAAAGCTTAAAGCTGGAGATGAATTAGGTAAAACTTTAACTTCACCTACCCTTTTTTTAAAGGAAAAAATATATGATGTAACTTATACACCGTATTTACCATATATAAATACGCTTTGAAATAATTACAATTTGTAGCTACTCTTTGTATTTTGTAGCAAAATTCCAACGATAAATACAGTGTATGAAGTCACATACAACGATACATGTAATCATGTATCACTGTATTTTAGTGTATCGTTTGCATTGATACAACCATTTAGAGCGAATTGGAGTCACATATAGTGATATAGTAACTGTGTGCATCACTATATTCTAGTGCATTGTATGCGTTAATACAGCCATTTAGAGCGAATGAATACAAGTGACACAAGCTGGTAATAATTTAAAAGTAGATACAAATGGTAATTAGGCAAACTATAGTTACATGTGGTAATTAGGCAATTGTAGTGCTTTATGAAAAATCCTCTTTATTTTTTTTAATATATGTAATGTCCGAGCTGACTAAGTACTTATTTTAAGAATTTGAATACGATCATATCTGGAACTTTAATTTATTGATGACTAATTATCCACTATGTTTTTTAGAATTTAGATTCGAAAAACCTGACGATTTGCTGGAGATTGGAAAATTCGACTACTATGCTTGCACTTCCAACACTGTTTTCAGGCCGTATAGAGAGAGTCCAGCAACAGCATTCTTACTGGCACCTGGAGAATATTACTTCAAATCCAGCAACAATACCAATTGCATAAATGGCCAGAAACTTTATGTAAATGCAGAAGCTCCAAATGAAGATAATGATAAGTTTGACAACAAGAGCTAGAAAGAAAGGTGGAATCATGAGGATAAAGACAAGGATCACTAGATTACTTTGTTTTAGATTAGACAATAACCAGAAGCGGATCTAGGGTTTAGGGTCAGTGAATTCAGAATGAATGTGATATTACATGCACTCATTTTAATTATAGTTTTTCTGTAAGCAAATAAGTTCACTTGAACTCACATGACTCGAGCTATACTTAGAGGTGCTTCTACTAGTTTCAGATGGCGATAGAATTGCTATGGCAACACTTTCGCCGTCTTGTTTTCAGTCAAACAGTTGTTCTTTGTGCTGCACCTTTAGATTCGTGAAATCTTGAACTTTTTATATTACTTTTGTTGTTGCTAAAAGTAATTGTGCTTCACCTGTTTCAGATTTGTGCTTGCTTTAAACCTCTATGGCACTCACTTAGTTCACTTTTTATTGATTGGTATACTCAATTAGTGAAAACAACAAACACAATATTACACCATTCACGATGTTTATACCTAAATAGTAATCCGTATCGACATAAATCTCGTCATGAATAGCCATAAGCAACAACAGGGTTCCAACCATACATGTACAAAAGTGAAAAACACAACGCTGATTTCCATAAGATTTAGTCCAACATCAGTTGTTCAAATTGGCATTTCACTGAGGTTGTAATTATCTATCGCCCATGAGAAATCGAGTGTTTACATCTCTCTTAGATTAAATGAAATGCCGATATATCATATCTATTACCAGAAATTTATTTTCTTGCTTGTCCAATACGAATATTAACCAAAAAAATAAGTGAACAAATAACTAAGTACAAACAAATACATATCTAGGCCTAGAAAAGGATAAACTTTCTGCTCTTCTGGCCAAAATTCAGCCTTCATTGTGTAAGCAACATCAGCACCATGTTCATCAGACTGGATTTCCAGCTAGAGTCGTAATGTGTCTATTCAAGTGCACAGTTGGTGAAGCCCTGACAATCTTTCTAGCTACTTCCAAAAAACTGTGACCAAAATAGAGCAAAAAGTTGTAATATAACATAAACATAAACATGACTTCAATCTATTAAGAAGTTTCAAACCTACACTTACGTGTAAGCGCATCTCTTTCCAACAATGCAGAAATCACGGTCCTTGCAAGATACCGTCACCAACCAAATCTATGTAAGTTTCTATATAATTGAACCTTGGGCTATGCTCCCATCAATGCCTCGAGGATTCAGAAGCTACCTCACGCCCAACAACTCCTTCAGATGCTCTTTACCACTGCATACAGAAACCATTCAACCACCTCATTAACAATCATAAGCACACGACGTAAGGAAGAAATCTGTGGGGTGAGCTTGAGTTACTCTTTTTTAGTTCATAATGCAAGAATCCTGGGATAAGGAAAAACCTATTTCTTCCTGCAAGAATCCTAGGATAAAGAAAAACCTATTTCTTCCCTTTTACTACACTACAGGAGACCCCAGTAGTTTACTCAGGACAATTCAAGGCCATTTATCTTATCATTGGATGCACAAATCCCCTCTTTGCCAAAGGAATGCTTACTGAAGGGAAATGTTAACTACTTGATTAAAAAAGAAATAGTCAGTCCTTGGACTATAATATGTCACATCGGCTATTAGTTTCACAGCAGATGGAGTTTCTATAATATGTCATAACTTGCTAAGACCAAAATATTAGAGTTGTCTCTATCCAGATCTACTAATGGAAACCAAAAGACTAGTTGCAGCAGCATAGAGAGGCAAAATTCTTTTTTCCCTGCGCTGAAACTAAAGAGGATTCTGAATCATGTCCACTAAAGATCAATTCAGAAGGTTGATATTGATAATCCTCTATTATAATATTGTTCTAATTCTATCTATTATCCTCTGTCCTTCATCAATTTACACTAAAGTTGCCGTAACTGCTCAAGTCCTTTTACCATATAATGCCATAAGGCCCATAACATCACTTTTATGAAGCGAGCTCAACAGGTCATATTTTGCTAATTGGTATTTTGCTTTTGGAAAATGTTCTTTTTTCTCTTTCTTTACTTCTTCTAAAGCGAGGCGGCCACATTTTACAGTTCTGGCAATATTCTATAATTTACTAAGGACGGATAGAAGTACAGAAAAATTCTGTTAGAATAAAAGCAATTTGAGGTTCGGGCCACAGGATTCAACTGCAGCAGCCTTCTGATCGCAAGACTTGTGAAGTATAAGATTTATAAATTCCTTTTTTTAATGAAAAGTAGAAAATTTGATTACAAATAAGCTTATCAGATTCAAGCAGCTTCCATCCTCATGATATTTTACCTTTTATGTTGAAATAAAAAACACTATATAATGTGTAGAGGTAACATTAATTTATAAAGAGACTAGCAGACTCAGAAGTACCTGTCCGGAAATGAAGGAATTATCTCTTCAAGAACATGTAGCATTAAGGAGTTAGTGGTCTCATCAGAGGAGCTTCCCCTGTCCTTGAGAACTGTAAAGAAATTAGTAAAGACCAGCCTTCAAAAATACAAAAATTTCAAACTTTCAAGGATTGGAAGCAAGAGAACCAGTGTAGGGGACCATATTTTGGTAAGGTTCATATTTCAAAGCTCCATCAGAGGATTTTGAATCATGTCACAATAATAGCAAATTCACATTATGAAACTTTGCTGACAATCACTCAAGCTATCTAAAACCATCTATAACTTTCAAGTGTCCAGGGATTTAGCAATAGCAAAGTAACTTGGAGGAATTTACGGCGCAATTCTCTTGTAGATATTACAAAGGTTAGGATCCAGCAACATCAACGTACCATTGCAGTATCAATCTCTCACTCACTTAAGCATATTATCTTCAGATAATAAACAACCATTCTACTCCCTGCTTGGTTTTCATTTCTGCCTTGTTTTATTCTAAATCTCAATTTTACTATGCGTCTGTCCTATTCATTCTATTTCTTTTTTTAAGAGCCTCTCTGTGTTCATCTTCCCTTTTTCTTACTGAAACACACTTTTCAACAGGTTCTTTGACTTCTCATACAATGTAGAGTCTGCCACCTCAAAAGCATCGCATAAGTGATATCAATTTCTCACTCACTTAAGCATATTATCTTCAGATAATAAACAACCACTCTACTCCCTGCTTGGTTTTCGTTTCTGCCTTGTTTTATTCTAAATCTCAATTTTACTATGCGTCTGTCCTATTCATTCTATTTCTTTTTTTAAGAGCCTCTCTATGTTCATCTTCCCTTTTTCTTACTGAAACACACTTTTCGACAGGTTCTTTGACTTCTCATACAATGTAGAGTCTGCCACCTCAAAAGCATCACATAAGTGACATCCCACACATTCTTGACAGCATTCAGAAGTCAAAATAGGAAGATAAATTGACCTGAAGAAACAGAATACCGAAAAGATAAAACAGCAATCAGAACAAATTGCAGTATCACCAACAAGATATGTAAGAATCCTTTTTTATCTCAGCAGATATAATTCCTTTTTCTTTTTTGCCTTTTTATCCTAGTCATTCAGGTACAAGGTTCAAATCCCACCAAAAGCCCTCCTTTCTTATATCTTTTCCTCTGCCACTATTTCCTACCCCAACAACATCTCAATCCTAATATATTTGGGTCAGCAAAAGAAGAATAAAGAAAAGAAAAAGGGAACAAAATAAATCTAAAGTGCTCAACCTAAAATCTCATTTCATTTTGTACTATTCAGGACACCTTTTTAATAGCAATCCTACAGAATACCCACTCATTGCCATACCAATGAGATGAAGCATCAATAGAACATGCAATCCTACGCATAATAATTGTTTCCCTTTTCTACTTGCACTAGGTCTTTCCCCTAGACTGTGTTTCCAAAGGCATTTTCAGGCATGTTTAACTGCCTTTGAGAAAGAGTTCAACCGAGCCGAGCCAAGATAGAAAACTTTTCATGCTACGTCTGAGTAGGCTCATATAGTGCATAATCCCCCCAGATAATCTTTAAAGGTGTGACTTGTTGGTCAGAGCAAGATTAAACAGTTGAGATCTCAACTTTCACAGGATAAGATATTCAGAACAGCCACTTCACTAGGTAGGCATAGTGCTTCTCGTAACTCAAAATGCAGGTATACTAAACCTTACGAGAGTTTTCCATGCACGATGTTCCTTAAGTGACACCTTTGAAATTTAAATGCCCATGGAGTGCTGTTTAGACATGGAAAATATAAAAAGCAAAGGCAGGAAGGTAGAATCTGTCTAAAACAATCAAAAGATATTATCTTTTTTCAGTGACTACCCAATTGTTTAGACTCAGAAGCAGCATAAGAAGAGTTCTGTGTTCAGATACCTTCAAAATTGTTGGGATCTGAAGTATTGCCTTGGAGATATGATACATCATCATCAGATAACTGTAGCCCATCCAACTGAGCAAACTTATTCAACATGCAGCCGACAAGACTGTAAGCAACCATACTAGTATCATCAGAAGCTTCCTGAATAAGAAGATACTGATTTCTACTCAAGTTGTTCCTGCGAGGCAATGCATTTTTTTCTTCTGAACACTCTTCCGATGTATATCTTGGTGGCCTGCATCCTAGATGCCATGCAGCTTCTTTTTGCTCCATATCGTTCCTGTCTGATTCTTTATTAGGCGAGAAAGGTGTAGAAAATTTATTTTGATCTCTGGTGGACATAGATGGGCACAAATCCTTTCCTCCGTGCTGGCCCATGCTTCTAAAATGGTAATCTTTTCCACTCCTACTCTTAGCACCTTCAAAACTTTTTGATTCTAAGAATGACAATGAATTGTCAAACCAATTGGAATGAACTGAATCTACTTCATCGGTATACATTGACTCAAGTTTGACGTTCAACTTGTGTTTGGGTGAAAGCGGAGAGGATAAAGACTTGGAGTCACTTTGGTTTAACTCACCCACACTTTCTAATTGGCTGTATGAGACATTAGAATCAGACCTAAAATTTCGAGGATGATCAGAAAGATTCTCATCTTCATCACCAGCTTCAAAATAAGTTTCCTCTATGTTCTCCATGTATGCATTAGCAAAGTCTTCACTGACATCACTTTCAGCAAGTAAATCCCAAACAATTTGTTTTATCTGAGCACTAATATTCAGCACACATTCTACTTCCTCTTCAACCTCCTTATTTGAGTAGGTTTTCTTAGATGCATGCCTAGATGTTTTGTTAATAATAGCAAGACTTTCTAGTAAACTTTCAGGTATAGACTGCAAGTCGCTGCATTCGAGAAGATACTCAGTCAACAGTTTCCTCACTTTCACACGCAAACGAACACTTTCTTTGGCAGCTCTAGCATTCGAATCCAGTACAAGCGGCAAACTTCCCAGCTCCGCAAAACTTATTTTTCTTTTATCATCTAGCATCCTGATTGCTTTTGCTATATCATTCTGCAATGCTTCTATATCTGGTGAAAGTTTTTGGAACACCATCTGAGAGGGACAATCAGTTTTTGGCTTTAACATTAAGGTTGCCACGGACAAAGCCTTGGCCAGGGGTTCTGGTGGCTCATCTCCTTCTTCATAGTCTGATAGTATTTCCAAAGATGTTCTCCTGATTTGTTTAACAAAATTTCCCTTATTCCACCCTATTCGTTTAGACTGCATCTTAGGGATGTATCCAGAGACATCCCTGAGATTTCTAAGCATTTTACTCAAAGTTAGAAGAGACAGCTCCTCAAGTCTATCCAGTATATAAATAGCAGCACTGCGAAAGGATTCGGAGGTAGAACAAAGAACCCTATGGTTAACATGGAAGTTTTGAGGATCATTGAGGAGTTGAGAAATTCTTTTAATCCGACTTCGACTGGAATCATCATGGTTATGGAGAATTTTGGGAAGAAATTGCTTTATTATCCTTCTCGTTTGCCAATTGGTTTTCTCAAAAGTAATTGAACCACCAGTTACTGTCTCCGCAATACAGCATAACCCCTTGTTGTTCATCTTATCAAGCAGGGAATATATGCATCCCAAATTCTCAGCTGAATTAAAGAGCAATATGGCTGGAGCATCAGGACATGTCCTTTCATCCTTATGCACTCCAAATGCCTTTGCAACAGAAGTTCTAATATTTTCATAATATAACTGCAATTAAGACACACAGAAACTATATCAGCTTAGTGGGGGAAAATAAAATTGCAACTTAGTTTAACAAAAAGCAGATAATATTCAATACAAAAAGAAACAGGTTTTTTTAAAAATAAAGAGTGCATGAGTCTTTTGCTTCAGAAGTTACATATAAGCAGTATCATTTGGATTTTAAAAACAATAAACTGAGGAATGTTTTATCTACTTCGACTTGCAGAATGCCATTACATCAGCAAGCATTAGAAAGAACACTTACATCATCTTCTCTAATCAATGATTCAGGTAAAGTCCTGCAGATACAGAATCAAAGAGTAGACGTTGAGTTAGAAGTGCAAAAAGTTTACTAGGAAAACAACAAGCAACCATTGCTAATGCAATATGAATCCAGATAACAAAATACATAAACAAGAGCAGCCCACATAATAAGGTACTGTATACTTATAATCAGGATGTAGAAAGAGTATAGGAAACAACTTTCGTAAAAAAATTACAATGCTTTAAAAGAGCCAAGGAGACTGATATCACAAAGTGTGGCCTACGTATTGGATCTATTTCTGTGTTTAAACAAGCACACTTGGAAAAATAGATTTCAAAGTTTAGCAACAAGGAGCGTAACCTGTGGATGGTTTTTACTTACTACAAAATTAGATGGAGGTCACTGATCACAAATATGAATATGGTGTTGATACTCTCTGATGGAACTCAGAAAGAAACGATGGTTTATACAGTTGTTCGATGTGGAGGGGCATTAGGAGAGGACTGGATAAGAGATTGGGTGTCATCACTTATGTCCATCTCATCCATCAACCTTGGGGACTGCTAATTTCTGGGTCAAATCATACTACAATCAACACTAAGAGAATATAGGATTAAGGATCCTTGAAAGGCATGAGGCAATGCATATCACATTTAAATTCTGTAGTTTTTGCATGGGAAGATAGTCGATACTAAGTAATCACATCTTACTGGTGATAGTCTGTGAAGTATTATGGTTAGTAACTGTTGTGTTCTTTTCAGAGGGGCCGAAGACTGTTAACCATCTGCTATTGCATTGTCCCTGAGCTTTAGTGTGCTGGTCACTTGTGTTGTACTGGCAGGGTTCAATGATATATGCCCCCCATCAGTCGAGAAGTTGTTAATGGCTGGAAAATGCACTTCAAAGAAAAATATATACGAATATGGAGAAACATCTCCGCAAGTCTCTTTTAGTGCATCTCAATGGAAAGGAACAATCAGCATTTAAGAGAAATTGAAACACAACTCACTTCACTTCTATCAGAACTCATGGGAACGCCTTTTCATTGATATTATAAGTGATTGTAGAATTCTGATATTTGCGTTTTTTTCTTGGGTGGTATTTGTGTATTTTTGGAAAGTATCCTTGCAATTGGCTTTTTCTGTAAGTGCCTTTTTCCTTGGACTTGCCTGAGCTGTACAACAACAACAAACCCAGTGTAATCCCACAAGTGGGGTCTAGGGAGGGTAGTGTGTACGCAGACCTTACCCCTACCTTCAAGAAGGCAGAAAGACTGCAATCCATATTTGTGGACGCTGATAATAAGGACCATGTACACTTATTATATTTCATCTCATTTACAAATATCAAGTTTCAGAATTTCATTAGCTACATAAACCGTCATTAAAATGTGAATCATTACATTATGGTCTGCAAACATATAAAATGAAGAATCACAACACTCAGTAAGTGTTCTTTAACATGACTTCCCTGACTTAGCCAAAGCTAATAAAAGAAGAAGGAAATTTCGCAAAGGGATAGTCCAGAAAACTATAATGAAATTCACAGACAATTGCATCCCAATACCTGTGCATTCAATTGAGCAGTCAATTTGCAAATATTCAATGACGAAAGCAGTGCAATGGACTAACATGCCTTTTCTAGGGAGAGATGCTATTACTAACTAGACAGTCATAATCCAAGAAGTGGAAAAGAAGAGTTTTTACAAAAAGATATAGAAAATTTAAAGACAAAAGAACGTTCTCACATATCACCGTGAGGTTTGAGTCTTTCCATCTTTTTTCGCTCTCGTTCCGATAAATGCAAGTCCATTAACCACCTGCAGAATGAATTTCTTATCTCTAACATAATACTCAAAATCAATTATTCCCATTTCCCACAAACACTTCATACATTACTGATACAAAGAAAATTACGCCCTCCGTCTAATTTAATACAACAGTCGTCCCATTTTAGAACGTCCTAAAATGTTTGACACCATCTTATTTCTACACAAACTTACATTGAATTCATTTAATTATTCAACTTCTTTTTATAAGTAAATTTTATTTCACTTGTATAAACTGAACAAAGGCTGCGCAAGTAGTTAAGAAACTATTCATACTTTATAATGTTTTGTCTATCAAACTAATTTTTCAATTCTTACTTGAATATTTTCTTCCACGGCAAGTGAAACACAATTATATAAAATGAGAAAGAGGGACTATTAAACAAAACGAAAGTTACACTCATTAATTGGCAACGTTCATCAATGTGCTAACAGTATCTAAATCCAGGTCAATGAAGTGGGTTGAGAACCATGAGGTCTCAAGTTCAAATAACAATGGAGGCAAAAGCACTAGGTGATTTCTTCTCATATGTCCAAGTCTTGGTAAACAGAGTTACCTGACACCGGTACTGGTGGGGGTAGCAGGTACCCGATGGGATAGTTGAGGTGCGTGCAAGCTTGGCCTAGACACCATCATCATCCCAAAAAGAAATTCGATCGTAGCATTGTATTATATTTAAAACGAAGAGTTAAATTAAGGTCAGAAGATAAAAATAAAAGGTTTACCTTCTTTTGAGCCTTAGGTCTTTATCTTGCTGCTTCAATTGAGATAGCAACACCCTACAATCCTCCGTATAGCCCTCCATTTTCTCCTATTCTTTCACAACAGATAAGAAAATATAGGGTTTCAGGCTTTAAGTGAGTCTTCAATTCTACGTGAAACTGAAAATCACTTAAGAAAGGATTTTTTTTGCGTGTAAAATTAGTTATCTCAAGAGCGATGGAACCAGGAGCAGAGGGGGATGCAGCATCAGTCATAGCCAATGTTAGTGAACATTATATCATGTAATGTTAGGGGACTTAATAGAGTTAGAAAAAGGAGATTGATTTAAAGTTTGATACTCAGTTGGAAGACAGATTTTTTGTTTCCAAGAATCTAAAATAGAAGGGGATATCAAGGAGATAGTAAAAGAATTATGGGGTAATAGATGGGTGAAATTTGCACAACTAGAAGCTAGTGGGACTAGAGGGGATATTGTAGTAATGTGGGATGGTAGAATATGGAAGGGGGGAAATTTGTTGTGTGGGAGCACATACAATTACTCGTAAATTCTTAGGTAAGACTCAGGAATACACATGGCATCTTTCAGCCGTGTATGCTCCTAATGACAGAAGAGAAAGGGAGGAAGTTTGGTGGGAGCTGGCAGGTGCAAGAGGCCTCTATAATGGGCCTTGGGTGGTATGTGGGGACTTCAATACTGTAAGGTTCCCATCAGAGAAGAAGAATTGCTCCAGATTCACAAGAGCTATGACTGAGTTCTCTAATTTTATTGAAGACATGGAACTGGTAGACACCCAACTATCAGGAGGTGAATACACATGGAGAAAAGGTGACACGCATGTTATAGCAGCTAGACTGGATAGGTTCTTGATTTCTGCTGACTGGAATGAAGATTTTAGAAACATAAACAATCATTGCTCCATAGAGTTACTTCAGACCATTCACCACTTATGCTTCAATGTGGTAGTTGGGATCCAGTCAAATCATACTTTAAGTTTGAAAACTGGTGGCTGCAGACTGAAGGATTCAAAGATAGAGTACAAGAATGGTGGAACTCTTTTACTTGTGAAGGAAGGCCTGATTTCATCCTAGCTTTCAAACTTAAAGCCTTGAAGGCAAAACTCAAAGAATGGAGCAAAACTCTCCAAGGCAACTTAGTACTGCAGAAAGCAAGTATCCTCAGCCAACTTGCAGAGCTGGAAGAGTTACATGACCAAAGGAGCTTGACAGAGGAGAAAATATTTACAAAAACCTCCTTGTCCATGGAGTTTGAGGTGATTGCAAACCATGGAAAAGTGGCATGGAGACAGAGGTCCAGGGCCCTCTTGTTAAAAGAGGGAGACAGGAACACTAAGTTCTTCCACATAACAGCTAATGCTCACAGGAGATATAACAATATTGATCAGTTGATAGTAGAAGGGGAATCTCTGCAGAATCCAGAAGATATCAAGTGGGAGGTTATCAGATTTTACCAAAACCTCTACACAAAAGAAGAGGAGTGGAGGCCACTAGGTTCCATCAGAAGAAACAGTCAAATGTGTTATTACACCAAAAGATAATTTAATGCTACAGAGCCCCTTTGAAGAACAGGAGATATGGGAAAGTGTAAAGGCATGTGCTGCAGACAAAGCACCTGGCCCAGATGGATTCTCAATGGCCTTCTTCACTAATTGATGGGAAGTGGTTAAAAGGGAAGTTGTAGCAGTTGTTCAGAACTTCTATGACCAAGAAATATTTGAAAGGAGCCTTAATGCTATTTTTGTGGCTTTAATTCCTAAGAAGGTGGGGGCCAAAGAACTAAGAGACTTCAGGCCTATCAATTTGATAGGCAGTATATACAAGATTATATCCAAGTTATTGACTGAGAGGCTCAAGAAGGTGGTCAACAAACTGGTGGATTCTCAACAGATGGCATTCATAAGAGGCAGACAGATCATGGATGTTGTCCTAATTGCCAATGAATGCATTGACACAAGGAAAATAAGCAAGGAACCTGGGATATTATGCAAGCTGGATATAGAGAAAACATATGATCATTTGAACTGGAATTTTCTTCTGGAAACCCTCCGGAAAATGGGCTTTGGTGGAAGATGGATTAACTGGATAAAATTCTGCATTTCTACTGTGAGCTTCTTAGTACTCATTAATGGAGCACCAGCTGATTTTTTTCCTTCTCAGAGGGGTCTGAGACAAGGGGATCCCCTTTCCTATTCATTATTGCCATGGAAGGACTGAATGATATGTTGAAAAGAGCTCAGACAAATAATTGGATAAGGGGCTTCAATGTGAATTGTAGGGCTGATAGCAACATGATGATTTCCCACTTGCAGTATGCTGATGACACCTTGGTGTTTTGTGAAGCTGATAGAGAACAACTGAAAGTATTAAGGGTGATCTTCATTCTTTTTGAAGCCGCTTCTGGGCTACACATAAATTGGCACAAAAGATTCGTTTATCCGGTCAATGAGTTAATGGAGCTACAAAGTCTTGCTGATATTCTTGGTGGGAATGTAGGTGAATTACCTACTATATACGTGGGGATGCCATTGGGAGCTAAGAACAAATCAAAAGGAATTTGGAATGGTGTGCTGGAGAAATGTGAAAAGAAGCTAGCAAATTGGAAGAATCAATATCTATCTATGGGGGGTTGACTAATCTTGATTAACTCTGTACTTGATGCCATGCCTACTTATATGATGTCTCTATTCCCAATTCCAGCCAATGTAGTGAAAAGAATTGATGCATTAAGAAGAAATTTCTTATGGGAAGGCAACAGTGAGAAAAAGAAGTTCCATCTGGTTATATGGAATTCTCTTACTACTAGCAAGAAGACAGGGGGATTGGGAATCAAAAACCTGAGAGTCCAGAATCATAGTTTGATGATGAAGTGGCTATGGAAATTTGTGGCAGATGAGCAATCACTGTGGAGAGAGGTCGTTAGGGAGAAGTATGGAATGGAAGGAAAATAGACAACCAAACCAGTAAGAAGACCATATGGTGTCAGTTTGTGGAAGTCAGTCCAAATTCAAAGTAGGAAATGGTATGAAGATTTCCTTGTGGGATGACAATTGGCTAGGCCAAGGCCCTTTGAAGCTACTTTTTCCTGACATATATACTTTGAATCAACAACAACAAGCAACACTAGATGAGGCATGGACTAATCAAGGTTGTAATCTTACCTTCAGAAGACTTCTAAATGATTGGAGATTGACAGAGTAATAGAGTTTTACAATACTTTGGAGCTATTCAGTGGAATCAACTCTAATCAAGATCTCATCATATGGCAAGGGAATAGGCAGGGGAAGTTTTCTGTTAAGTCTGCTTATAAGGAATTCAACCTATCTAATAACCAGGTTGGATGTTGGCCATGGAAGATGATATGGAAAGTAAAAATCCCTTATAAGGTTGCTTGCTTTACATGGTTACTAGCAAAAGAAGCGGTTCTAACACAAGATAATCTAATCAAGAAAGGTTTTCACTTGTGCTCTAGATATTACTTATGTGGAGAGGAGGAGGAGACAATTAGTCATCTCTTTTTGCATTGCAAATTCACTGTTCAAATATGGAGGATTTTTATCAGTTTTAGGGAAATTTTATGGGCAATGCCGGGATGAATTCTTGATGTTCTAGCTTGCTGGAATAAAGAGGGCTACCTTTCTAGTTATAAAGAGAGATGGAGAATTGTCCCAGCTTGCATATGCTGGACAATCTGGGAAGAGAGAAATCAGAGATGTTTTGAAGACAAATCCAGTAACATCCAGAAGACGAAGATGAAATGTCTAGCTCTTTTCTATTTTTGGTGTAAAGGAAAGTTTTTGGAGGATCATGAATCCATTTTTGGTGTGCTAGATTCCTTGTGAGAAGACCAAGGATTATAAGTGTTTTAATTTTCTTTTTGGGCACTCATTTTGTAATTATGGGTGACTTCACAAAGTTAGTGAAGTCTATATATTAATATACAAATATGTTACCTTCTCAACAAAAAAAACTGAAACACATCATGAGGCAGGAAAAAGTGGTCAACACTTAATTTTGACGTAATCATCATTGCGCTAGATTTTCTAAATCAATAGAAGCTTTCATACAGTGCCAAGCTATCTGTAAAAACATTTATGAAAAAATGGGAACAAACCCGGCAGTATAATCCAAAATTCATTAAGATTTGTAATTTATCGTTAAAAATTTATATAAAGAAAAATATCGAGAAACAGAGAAAGAGAAACATACTATTTGATTTAGCAGAACGAGGGACTTGGCGACAGAAGGAGATGAAAAGGAGGCAACAGAGGAAGACAGCGCCAGTGTAATGTTGGCGAGAATTTGAGAGTGAGTGGAGTTCGAATTTGGGTCTATTTATTTGTTGTTTATCCAGCCCGCTATAGAAGTAACTTGGGCTTGGCCCAAGATCCTTCCATTCAGGTTATCAAAACTTGCCTTGTTGTATCCCTCTTCTTTGTCTAAAATTTGTATGCAAAGTAAAATATTTTAAACGGGCCAGCAATGAAATTTCGCTTGTGATATTTAACTTTGGGTATAAATTTAAGATAAAACGACCATTATGGGTCCCAATAGCACTAATACATAGCCTAAACATGATTTCTAACAAAAATTACATTTCAAATCCTCTAACACATAGACTACAATAATAATATTCAAATAAGATGACTACAAAGTTCCGCTTGTACTGGGTTCGAATGCTAAATTATGCCATAATGTTCTGAAGTTATTTTTCCCACCTGCAATGTTTTTCAACAGATAGCATCTACGAAATCCAAAGCACCTAAAGATCCTAAAGCACCTAAAGTACCTAGAATACGTAAAGCTCCTTCAGTCCTTGTTGTTGTAATGGCCATTTATTTTTAAATCCCAAATCAAGGAAATTTTTGACTCCGTTAAAGTCTGTGAAACACAAAAGACCTGATAAGGAATTCTGTTAACCCGGAAGAAGGTGTGAGGCACTCCCGGATTCCGCAATTTCAGCATGGTCGCTTTACCATTAAAGTCGGCTTAATTATCTGATTATTACATGTTTTAACCTATTGTGCGTTTTTACCTTTTACCGCTTTTAAATATATATATTTTTGCCATTTTAAGTATTTATGAAATTTATTTGAACAAGTTACGATGTCATACACTTGCCGTTTTATACACATCGCGAATCGCGTCGCGTGAAACGCACCCGCAATTTACAACATGTTTATTTTTATTATTATTTTTTAAGTTGGGGGGTCGAGTCACGCAAGTGTGCACTCGAATTTTGGGGTTACGTATCATGATTATGCCACGGGAACCGTACCCATAGTCAAAATAATTTTATTAAGCGCGCCTAAAGCAAACTACGAATGTTCACAAGTTGTTCATTTTTCCTAAGGTTTGAGATCAAATGTGAAGGTTTAAGAGTTATGGGATTTACTTGAGGAAATAAGACATTTAATTCTTTAAAGTCGTTCTCCCCGGTCCGTTGCTTATCAAAGCGCAATGAAATTTATACTAATGCAAACTTAGAACAGTCATGATATTCTCATAAACCATACTTTAGAAAACCAACTGCAGAGCAAATGTTTTACAAAATGGCCACAATCAGTGCAATTGTTTAGGTTGCTGATTGCGTGATGGTCTATTACTAATACTATACATTTGAGTCAATATTCTTCGTGAGTCTACTATGCAACATCAAACTGGAATTAAAACTACAGACCCAATCCTCCCCGTGGCTACAAGCTAATTGTCACAATATAGCCACTTTACACTAATAGCCAAATCCAAGCTTATGTTCTTCCATCCTATTTCTTTAGATTCTCATTGGTGCTGACCATTTAGTGAGGATTCTTTTCAACGCCAGAAACCATCCAATTAGTCGAATAAAATTACTCACACTTCATAAAGCCCAGATTCAATCAACAAACACACGGAGTTGCTCTAATTCTCATGAAATCCAGATTCAATCAACACTCGGCTTTCAATTGATTTTATTAATGTTCTACTCACTGTTTGAAATTAAATCTAACAAATAAATTCATATAATAGCAATAGATAAACTAAACAACAACAATGATTCCATAACAAAACAAATCTGAGAACAATTTTATGGAGAACATACCTACACTGCACAAGGATCAAATTTAGAAGAGAAGAAAGCCAAATAAGCTGGAATCAGTAAATTGGAGCTCAGCAGAAGCAGAATCAACAAAACGCAGCTTCAAATTCTGAATAAATCAAACTCGAACACCCAGAAGTTGTACAAGTAATGCAGCAGAAATCGGAAGAGCCTTTGAAATTCACTTTTCCCTCAATTTTCTTCTGTTTTTCTTTTAAAGCTTTTATGTGTTTCTATCTTCTTCTTTTTTTGGATTTCCAACTTTTAGCTGTTCTCTGTGATTGTGTTCAAATTTCAGATCGTGAGAGTATGTATGTGAGTGTGAAGAAAGAGGGAGTAGATGAGAGAATCAGTGAGAATGAGAGAACGAGAGTCGGGGCTGGGGAGATGGAAGACGACACGACGTCGTTTAGGGATTCTATGGCGTCGTTTGGCTGGTCCTTGAAGCCAGATGGGCGTACCAGGTATCCATGTTGGGCTGGGGCGTGGGTTATATATTGAAATTGGGCCTAGAAAAATCGGCCCAGGGGCTTAATTGAGACACATAGCAGCCACTTTCTTTCTTTCTTCTAATTTCTAAATTAAAACACTTTCATTTAGTCACCCTAATTAAAACTATATTGTAAAATCGAACTATCTATCTATTTTACCTAATACTTTACTAATTAACCAATTACCTAATTAATTATACCTAAAGGTGTAAAAACAAGACAAAGCAACTAATGCATTTTTTGTGATTTTTATGTATTTTAATAATGCAATTAAAGTCTAAATATGCAATGAATGCAAGTTAAAAAAAAATGACTTTTTCATGATTTAAAGTTATTTTTAATTATGAAAATTGCAACGAAATTCCAAACAAACCAAAATATAATAGATAAGGGACTCCTAAAATTCCATAAAAGTAATTAAAATTATTGTGGACTATTTTAGGAGTATTTTTAAACATAGGGCAAAAATTACGTGCTCACAGCTACTCATCTTTGCTCGGAAACACGAAGAGTTTTCGGGAAAAGATAAAGTGAGCAATCCTGAGCAATATTTGCCCGTTTGATACTCCATGGGAAGCATTTTGAAAAAGTTTGACTGAATCTTGCTTCGTATGTTGCCTATATATCCTTGGCTATAAAGGATTCAGGTCAGTGTAGTTCTGAAAAGTTTTGGTAGCTGAGACTACCGATGAGCTGTGATTTCACTATTGTTGATGATGTTACTGCTTGTTGAACTCCTTATTATACCAAAATCAGAATAAAAAAAGAAACTAAACAAGCCTATAAGCAATGAGTTACAAGATTCTTACTTATAAGTCTTCTAAAACTTGATCTTGAGTCTTGACTAGTTCTTCATGCAGATTCTGATTTGAACATTAATGCTTGCTAGCTACAGGTGCTAGTTCATTCTTCTACGGCTTCTTCTTTGATCAAAACGGGAAATGTTATGCTCGTGACTTCAGCCATGTCTTTAGCAGTTCATATCTTTTCATTCGCTTACTTATTTGGTGATGAGGGTATGAATCCCTGAATATACGTGTTATGTATTTGGTATGGAGGTGACACACATGCTAGGTGACGGGCGTGTGAGCGTGCACCGTATGAATTATGACTCGGTTGATTATGTGGTACTGTGTAGCTACCTAATCTTATTTTTATCCATGAAATATCTACGTGTTAGATTAATTGAGATGTAATCCATGCTAGAAACCATGTTAGGCTATATGTTTTATTATGTTGGAACTCACTGAGGTCATATCTACTGTTGAGTTATTTGCTTAAGCTGCAGTTACATACTCAGTCATAGTATTCATTTGCATAGCATATCTCAGTCTCTATTATCATTTGTTGTCACAATATATTATCATTGTTTGGGCTGATTGGCAAGAGATTTGTGAGCCCGAGAGACTGGAGAGATTGATGACCGAGTTGTGGCCCGCGAGCCGTGTTGTGAGTGAGATATGTGGACGGGATTGTACGCCGCAACATGCCTTATGCTATGTGTGGATCGGGTTGCACGCCGCAACAGGCCGTATAGTTATATGTGGATCGGGTTGCACGCCGCAGCAAGCACCGTACAGTACTGAGAGACTGAGCTTGATGAGTGGGAGTGTGAGACATTGAGATTGAGTACTATGAGAGCATGAGTACATGATTTCATCACTGTGATGCATTGCATTTGATATTTATACTTGACATGCATGCATAGAGATGCATTCCCTCATGTTACACGATTTTGTGACATTTACGACTTCACATGCACATTGACATGTAGGCATAAAGACGTACTTCCTCATACTGTCTAAGATTGAAACATCTTATCTGTTGTTGAAAGTTCTTGGAAACACCATAGATTTATGACTTACTCATATTTTGGTGATTTCGGTGAATGATTTGGGTTTTATTATTATACTTTAAAAGCATGCATATTTTTTCGCAAACTATGAACGAGCTGAGCATCATATCTTTGAGTTGCTTCTTTTACTACTTTTATTATATCGTCACTGCTTTATCCAAGCTTTTTGGAGTTGGACTCTAACTGTTATCCAAGCTTGTCACTACTTTCAACCTAAGGTTAGGTTTATTGCTTATTGAGTACATGGGGTCGGTTGTACTCATACTACACTTCTGCACCTTGCGTGCAGATTTTGGATGTTGATGTTGATGTGTGTGGCTAAAACTGAAATTGAAGATGTACCTGCGTTCCGGTCATAACTGCCTCTTATTCTTGGTAGCTTTAGAATTTTCAATCTGTTCATGTATATCTCAAACAGACGATGTATTTAACTCATACCAGCTTTGTAAACTCTAAATCTTAGAAGCTCATGATTTGTACTACTAGTCATTGAGAAATTCTTTGTATAAAGTTCAGTTATATTATCATTATTTCTTTCAGTAAATCTCATTTGAATTGGATTTTTGTTAAATTCGCTTATCTAGCGGGTCGGGTTAGGTCCAATCACGACTAATTGTATTTTGAGTCGTAACAATAAATTTTGTTCATCAACCAAGGTTACGTTTCCAGAAACTCATGCAGGTAGGACTTAGGAGGTCCCTATGGTGTTGTGATTTTCACTACCATAGTGTTAAAAGGTGAAATTGGACTAGTTCTAGAGGAATTCCAACAAAATAAAAGGACATGCTCTTAATTATTGAGTCGAATATATTTCCTATATATACGCATTTTTTGGATTTGTTTTATTAATGTTGTTAATAATTACTACTAATGTTATATCCCGGTCAAGTTAAAGCACTAATGCTCATCATTTATGTTGACTAACATCTGCAATGTTGTCTAGGTTCTGTGTTACAAGATTCTCTTTTTTTGTTTTTGAATTTATATCAATTTTTAGACCATGAATTAATATATTAAAACCTGAGGACTTATACGATATTTGTTTTTGTTTGACTATATGACATCTTAAAGTTCTTCTATAGTGTAACCCTTAAGGGATGATTTGAAATACTAGATCTTATATTAATTAATGTTATGTTTGTCTAATTACATCAACTTTTAGATCACTACAACTATCTTAAGCTTTATTGAATTGAAAAGGTCTTGAATTAAGTAATATTTATGGTTAATTATTGTTCTACAATCACGTCATTTTTTTAGCCTCCAAAGCTTTTCAAGGGTCCTTTGTCTACCGAACCAAACAAAAAGGATCTTTTCACTATGACCAAGTAAACTAATTGCTTCAATTATGTAACACTTAATTGATTATTCATGGAATATAGGTTGGAAACATGACAAAGAACATTAATAATTTGCAACTATTGCATCAAGACTGAAGTACGTTGTAAAGTATTTTGGAATATTCATTCTCGGTATTTTCCATTAAAGGCTTCTCTATTTCTTTGCGTACGTCAATACTTATTGATGCGAATTGAGCTTTAATGAGATTTAATTTATAAGGTCAAAAAATTCCTCTTTAGATTTATTAAATATAAAAAGAAATGATAAAAAATAACAGCTCCCTGCATTCACGGCAGGGGAACCAAATTAATCATAAAGTGAACTTTTAATAGTAAATATACTCCATTAGATATAGTTCCAAAAGTTGAAGCAGCATTTTTTGAAAAATTTATCATAGAATTTCACCAGTATAATTTGATACTCCGGTACTCTATGACTACTTTTTAATTATATAAAGCAGAAAAGACTGGTCCGATGGTCTATCAGAAACAACTTCTCAACCTTACAAGTAACAGTAAAGTACGTGTACACCATATACTCTAGAGGTCTCACTTGCACATTCACATTGGATATATAACTGTATCTAATAACAGTTACTCCTTACTACTGCTATTTTTAAATTACAAAGGATGAAAAGTGACTATTTGTGAAATTTATACATTTTTCAACGATTGAAAGATGGGCCGAAGGTGGGCTTGCTGAACCCTGCCCTCTCCTCACACTTCCACCATCTTTGGCCCAACCCAAAATCCTTGTTGGTTTTTGCTTTAGTTATTGAAAAAATTACATTGTATATGTAATGACCCGGCCGGTCGTTTTGAGTATTACAACCCCTTTTTTCCATTTACTGCTCAATTTATGCTTTACAGTTGTTATGTGACTTGCCGGGATTATTGATTCGGGTCCGGTGAGGTTTTGGAATGAATTGGAACACTTAGTTCCAAGGTTTAAAGTTTAAGTTGAAATAGTGATCGGATGTCGACTTATTTGTAAACGACCCCGGAATAGAGTTTTGATGATTTCAATAGCTCCGTATGGTATTTTTGGACTTAGAGCGTGTCCGAAAAATTATTTTGAAGTCCGTAGTTAAATTAGGCTTGAAATGACTAAAATAAAAATTGAAGTTTTAAAGTTTAACCGAGGAGTTGACTTTTTAATATCGGGGTCGGAATTCAGTTCTGAAAATTTGAATAGGTCTGTTATGTTATTTATGACTTGCGTGCAAAATTTGAGGTCAATCGGACTTGATTTGATAGGTTTCAGCATCGAATGTAGAAGTTGAAAATTCTTAGTTTCATTAGGCTTGAATTGGGGTATGATTCGTGGTTTTAGCGTTGTTTGATGTGATTTGAGGTTTCTACTAAGTTCGTATGATGTTTTAGGACTTGTTGGTGTATTTGGTTGAGATCCCGGGGGCCTCAGGCGAGTTTTGGACGGTTATCGAAAAAATTTTGGACTTGGAATGTTGCTGGAATTATTCTAATGTCTGCATCTAGTTTCCTGGAGGAACTGGAGGCAGGAGAAGTTGTTCATCGCATTCGCGACTTGGGTCTCGTGTTCGCGTAAGGTAAGGAAGTAAGGCTACGCGTCTGCGATAGGGCATCGCATTCGCGAAAGGGAAATTGGATGGTGAGGATTTTTGCCTTCGCGTTCGCGAAGGTTCGCCTGGTAAAGCATCATGTTCGCGAAGGACAAATTTTGGACAATACAATTTTGTGCTTCGCGAACACGAGGGACCTGTCGCGTTCGCGAAGAAGAAGGGTCTGGACAGAATGTTTAAGTTCTGATTTTCCATTTTTGATGAATTGGAGCTCGGAAAGAGGCAATTTTTGGGAGATTTTAAAGGAAAACAACGGGATAAATGTTCTTAACTCAATATTGGTCAAATTACTCAAATCCATGGTTGTTTTTTAACATTTAATTGGTGAATTAAGTTGGAAAATTTAAAAAAATCTCTTGGTTTAATTTGAAGCTTTGAGGGCCGAGTTGATATCGGAATTTGGTAAAGATTTTTAAGGTTGGACTCGTGGTTGAATGGACGTTCTTATTTTGGAACTTTTGTCGGGTTCCGAGACGTGGGCCCCATGAGCAATTTTTGAGTGCAATTTCGGATTTTGTTGGAAAATTAGTATTTTCATATGGAATTAATTCCTATAATTTGTATTGACTGAATCGAATTAATTGTGACTAGATACGAGGATTTCGGAGGCCAATTCGCGAGATAAAAGCATAGCAGAGTAAGAAATTACACGGTTTGAGGTAAGTAACATTTCTAAATAATGTCCTGAGGGTACCCCGGATTATGTGTTATGTGATTGGTTTTGAGGTGACGCACATGCTAGGTGACGGGCGTGTGGGCGTGCACCGTAGTAATTGTGACTTGGTCAATTCCATGAAACTGTGTAGTTGAATAATCTGTTCTTATCCATGCATTTTCCACGTATTAGAGAAATTGAATTATAAATCATGTTTAAACCATGTGTTGACACTGTTGGGACCCACATAGGTTGTGTACATGTTAAATTATCTGTTAAATTACTATTCTGTACTCAGTCACGATTTTACTGGCATATTACATCCCAATCTTTATTGTTCATTATTGATGCATCATATCATTGTTGTTTGGGCTGCTTATCATGATTATTGAGAGCCCGAGAGACTGGAGAGGTTGATGACTGAGTGAGGCCGAGGGCCTGATTGTGAGAATATTTATGAGATCGGGCTGCACATCGCAACATGTTTCATTGATTTATGCCATGATTGGCTTGTTATAGAGCTTGGGTTGAAGGAGTCCCTCCGGAGTTTGTACACACCCTGAGTGAGCTCATGTACCTACTGTGTGCGAGTGCCGAGTGACTGAGAGGAATGAGTGACTGTGAGAAAAGAGTGATTGTGAGTTTGGAGTGAATAGGAGGACTGAGTGACTGTTACTCTGAGAGGATGTATTGATTTCATTATTGTTACACTTCAGTTGTCATATATCATTATTTTTTTTGTGGTGGGGGGAGGGGGGGGGAATTCTGAAAGACATTATCTTTTGTTTCTGTCGAATTTCATATGAAATTATTGTTTGAGTTTTAAATGTTGAATTTGACAACATGCGTACCTTCGTATGTTGAAAATTACTGTAATTGGACTTAGTTGTGAAGCTCGTCACTACTTTCAATCCTTTATTTAGTATTGTTACTTGCTGAGTTAGTTGTATTCATGCTACACCCTGCACCTCGTGTGCAGATCCAGGTGCTTCCGGATACGACTACTGTTAGATCTCAGAGTGTTATTAGTTGGAGACTATCAAGGTAGTTGCTTGGCGTCCGCTGACCTTGACTCTCTTCCTTTCAGTTATTGTATTGTTCTACATTTTCAGGCAGTGTTTTTATTAGTCAAACTTTGTTATCATTTAGATGCTCATGTACTCAGTGACACCGGATTTTGGGAGTGTATTTATATCTGTATGTGTGAGGTTTTTCTACTGAATTTAAGTATTATGTTTTCAAACTTAAGAGAAATTGTGGCTTATTGAGGTTGTCGGCTTGCCTAGTATTGAGATAGGCGCCATCACGATAAGTTAGGATTTTGGGTCGTGACAAGTTGGTATTAGAGCCTAGGTTACATAGGTCTCACGAGTCATGAGCAGGTTTAATAGAGTCTTGCGGATCGGTACGAAGACGTCTGTACTTATCTTCGAGAGGCTATCGAACCCTTAGGAAAATTTCACTTTCTTTTATTCTGTCGTGCGAATTTGTTGATTCCGAAAACTAAATTTCTGTTATTCTATTCTCTCACAGATAGTGAGGACACGTACTACCCGATCGGACGGTCATCCACCAATGCCACCAGTTAAGGACGCGAGAGGTCGGGGCCGTGGTAGAGGCCGGGGCTGAGATAAAGTATGAGGGGTAGCTCGTACAGCAGCTGGAGAAGCACCTATAGCACCATCAGTTGCTCCATCTCAGGAGCATATTAAAGATATAATTGAGCCGGCGGGAGCTGCTCAGGCACCAGTTATGCCCGTTGTGATTCCAAGCATTCAGGAGGCTCTAGCACAGATATTGATAGTTTGCACTAGCCTTGCTCATGTAGTTTCGGCTCAGGACGCACCATCCATTTCTCAGGCCGGGGGAAGTACTCATACCCCTATTGCCGATACTCCAGAGCAGGTAGTGGAGGGACTTCAGATACCGGGGACACTACCAGCCCAGTCGGTTGCAGCTGCTCAGGCCTCGATAGTCCCCGTTATGGCTGATGATAAACAGAGGAGACTTGAGAGATTTGGGAGGCTTCGACCTCCATCATTTAGCGGTGCTGACTCAGAAAATTCTCAGTATTTTCTGGATAAGTGCCAGCAGATGCTTCGGACAACGGGTATTCTGGAGACCAGTAGGGTCTCGTTCACTACTTTTCAGTTTTCTAGGGCTGCCTTCAGATGGTGGGAGGCTTATGAGAGGCACAGGCCGGTCGGTGCAGTACCACTTACATGGCATGAGTTCTCTGTTCTCTTTTTGGAGAAGTTCATGTCGCATTCTCGTAGGGAGGAGCTGCACAGACAATTTGAGCAGCTTCAGCAGTATGGCATATCTAAGACCCAGTACGAGATGAGGTTTTCTAAGTTGGCTCGTCATGCAGTTTGGTTGGTTCCCACCGATAGGGAGAGGATTAAGAGGTTCATTGATGGCCTCACATATCAGCTGCGATTACTTATGACTAGGGTAAGGGTATTTGGTGCTACTTTTGATGAGGTGGTTGACATTGCTCGGTATATAGAGATGGTCCGTAGCCAGGAGCGTGGAGAGAGGGAGGCCAAGAGGCCTCGTGGACCGGCTGGTTTCAGCGATGTTCCTTCAGGGGTCAGTTTTACCACGGCAGGGGTCATCCTTACAGGCACACTCAGACGGGTCGTCCAGTTCACCGTGGTGCATCATCAAGCCATGGTTCATACAGTTCTCATCAGGGTCATTCATCTCTCAGTGCCCTTCCAGCCTAGAGTTCGTCTTATGCTCCTTCAATTCAGGGTTCATCTGCACTGGGTGCTTCTAGCGGTTATTCTGGTTCTCGGGGCTCGATTCAGTCCTTACCGCCACTAGTACCGGGGAGTTGCTTTGAGTGTGGGGAGTTTGGGCATATGTGGAGGCAGTGTCCTCATCGCCTGGGAGGTCTAGTGCAACAGAGGAATCAGACTACGACTTCAGCACCAGTTTCTTCGCCACCTGCCCAGCCAGCTCGGGGTGGGGGTCAGTGAGCTAGGGGTCGCCCAAGAGGGGGAGGCCGATCAGGTGGCGGTCAGGCCCGATTCTGTGTTTTTCTTGCTAGGCCAGATATTGTTGCTTCAGATGCAGTGATCACAGGTATTGTCTCAGTGTGCCACAGGGAAGCTTCTCTATTATTTGACCCTAGTTCTACTTATTCGTATGTATTATCATATTTTTTTATTATCTGGATATGCCCCATGAGTCCTTAGTTTCACCTGTTTGTGTATCTACGCTAATGGGCGATACTATTATTGTGGACCGTGTGTATCAGTCATGTGTGGTAACTATTAGGAGACTGGAGACTAGAGTTGATCTCTTATTCCTCAGTATGGTTGATTTCGATATAATATTAGGTATGGATTGGTTGTCTCCATGTCATGCTATTCTGGTCTGTCACGCAAAAACCGTGACGTTGGCGATGCCGGGGTTGCCGAAGGTCGAATGGAGAGGTTCTCTAGATTATGTTCCCATCAGGGTAATTTCTTATTTGAAAGCCCAACGTATGGTTGGGAAGGAGTGTTTATCATATTTGGCCTTTGTAAGAGATGTTGATGCAAATACTCTTACTATTTATTTAGTACCGGTCGTGCGAGACTTTTCAGATGTATTTCCTGCAGACCTGTCGGGGATGCCGCCTGACAGGGATATTGACTTCGGTATTGACTTGGTGCCAGGTACTCAGCCCATTTATATTCCTCCATATCATATGGCACCAACTGAGTTGAAAGAACTGAAAGAGCAACTCTAGGAACTTCTTGATAAGAGGTTTATTAGGCCTAGTGTATCACCTTGGGGTGCACCGATTCTGTTTGTGAAAAAGATAGATGGTAATATGCGGATGTGCATCGATTACAGGAAATTGAACAAAGTTACAATCAAGAATGAGTATCTTTTGCCGCATATTGATGATTTATTTGACCAGCTTCAGGGAGCGAGGGTATTCTCCAAAATTGATTTGAGATCCGGGTATCACCAGTTGAAAATTCGGGATTCGAATATTCTAAAGACGACATTCAGGACCCGTTATGGTCACTATGAATTTCTCGTGATGTCTTTTGGGCTGACCAACGCCCCAGCAGCATTTATGTACTTGATAAATAGTGTATTCCAGCCGTATCTTGATTCATTTGTCATAGTATTTATTGATGATATCCTGGTGTACTCACGTAGTTAGGAGGAGCATGCACAACACTTGGATATTGTATTACATAGGCTGAGAGAGGAGAGACTTTATGCCAAATTCTCTAAGTGTGAGTTCTGGCTTAGTTTGGTGGCATTCTTGGGGCACATAGTGTCTAGTGAAGGAATTAAGGTGGACTCGAAGAAGATAGAAGCAGTTTAGAGTTGGCCTATGCCATCTTTAGCTACTGAGATCCGAAGTTTTCTCAGCTTGTCCGGTTATTATCGTCGCTTTGTGGAAGGTTTCTCGTCTATTGCATCGCCTATGACTAAATTGACCTAGAAAGGTGCCCCGTTCAGGTGGTCAGATGAATGTGAAGAGAGCTTTCAAAAGCTCAAGAGAACTTTAACTACATCCCCAGTATTGGTGTTGCCTACAAGTTCAGGATCTTATACTGTGTATTGTGACGCGTCGTATATTGGTCTCGACGCAGTGTTGATACAAGACGGTAGGGTGATTGCCTATGCGTTCAGACAATTAAAGGTACATGAGAAGAATTATTCGGTCCACGACCTTGAGTTAGCAACTATTGTTCATGCCTTGAAGATTTGGTGGCATTATTTGTACTGTGTCCATTGTGAGGTTTATACTGATCACCAAAGTCTACAGTATCTGTTTAAACACAAGGATCTTAATTTGCGACATCGGAGGTGGTTGGAGTTGCTTAAGGATTATGATATCACCATTCTCTATCATCCCGAAAAGGCCAATGTGGTGGCTGATGCCCTGAGTCGTAAGTTGGAGAGTTTGGGTAACTTAGCATACTTACTGGTAGGAGAAAGGCCTTTAGCCTTGGATGTTCAGGCCTTGGCCAACCAGTTTGTCAGATTGGACATTTTCGAGCCGAGCCGAGTTTTGGCTTGTGTGGTTTCTCAGTCTTCTCTTTATGATCGTATCAGAGAACGACATTATGATGACCCCCATCTGCTTGTTCTTAAGGACACAGTTCAACACAGTAATTCCAAGGAAGTCACTATTGGGGATGACAATGTATTACGGTTGCAGGGCAGGCTATATGTGCCTAATATAGATGGTTTGCGTGAGTTGATTCTCCAGGAGGCTCACAGTTCGCGATACTCCATTTATCTAGGTGCCGCAAACATGTATCAGGATTTGAGGCAACACTATTGTGGAGGCGAATGAAGAAAGATATAGTTGGGTTTGTAGCTCGGTGTTTAAATTATCAACAGGTGAAGTACGAGCATCAAAGACCAGGCAAATTACTTCAGAGACTTGAAATTCCGAAGTAGAAGTGGGAGCGTATTACCATAGACTTTGTAGTTGGGCTCCCACGGACTTTGAGGAAGTTCGATGTTGTTTGGGTGATTGTAGATCGGCTGACCTAGTCCGCACATTTTATTCCAGTCGGTACTACTTATTCTTCGGAGCGGTTGGCTGAGATTTATATCCGCGAGATTATTCGCCTACACAATATGCCAATGTCCATCATTTCAGACCGGGGCACACAGTTCACATCACAGTTTTGGAGAGCAGTGCAGCGAGAATTAGGTACACAGGTTTAGCTGAGTACAACATTTCACCCTCAGACGGACGGACAGTCCGAGCACACTATTCATATATTGGAGGATATGCTACGTGTTTGTGTCATTGATTTTGGGGGTTCTTGGGATCAATATCTGCCACCGGCAGAGTTTGCTTACAATAACAGCTACCGATCAAGCATTCAAATGGCTCCGTATGAGGCTTTATATGGGAGACGGTGTTGGTCTCTGGTGGGTTGGTTTGAGTCGGGTGAGGCTAGGCTATTGAGTACTGATATGGTTCAGGATGCTTTGGAGAAGGTTAAATTGATTCAGGAGCGGTTTCGCATGGCGAAGTCTAGACAGAAGAGTTATGCCGACAGGAAGGTCCATGATGTTGCATACATGGTTGAGGGGCAGGTTTTGCTCAAGATTTCACCCATGAAGGGTGTGTTTTGGTTCGAAAAGAAGGGAAAGTTGAGCCCTCAGTATATTAGGCCGTTTGAGGTGATTAAGAAGATTGGAGAGGTGGCTTATGAACTTGCCTTTCCACCTAGTATATCGGGTGTTCATCCAATGTTTCATGTATCTATACTCTGGAAGTATGTAGGAGACTTGTCTCATGTTTTGGATTTCAGCACAGTACAATTGGATGGTAATTTGACTTATGATGTTGAGCCGGTGGCCATTTTAGACCAGCAGGTTCGAAAGTTGAGATCAAAGAACATAGCTTCAGTAAAAGTGCAGTGGATAGGCCAGCCAGTCAGAGAAGCTACCTGGGAGATTGAGCGGGAGATAAGGAGCAAATATCCACACTTATTTGAGGCTCCAGGTATGATTCTAAACCCGTTCGAGGACGAATGTTTGTTTAAGAGGGGGAGAATTTAACGACCCAGCCAGTCGTCTTGAGTATTACGACACCGTTCCCCCATTTACTGCTCAATTAATTCTTTACAGTTGTTATGTGACTTGCCGGGATGATTGGTTCGGGTCCGGTAAGGTTTTTGAATGAATTGGAACACTTAGTTCCAAGGTTTAAAGTTTAAGTTGAAATAGTGATCGAATGTCGACTTATGTATAAACAACCCCGAAATAGAGTTTTGATGGTTCCAATAGCTCCGTATAGTGATTTTGGACTTAAGAGCGTGTCCGAAAAATTATTTTGAACTCCGTAGTTAAATTAGGCTTGAAATGGCTAAAATAGAAATTTAAGTTTGGAAGTTTGACTGGGGAGTTAAATTTTTGATATCGGGGTCGGAATCCAGTTCTGAAAATTTGAATAGGTCAGTTATGTCATTTATGACTTGCGTGTAAAATTTGAGGTCAATCAGACTTGATTTGATAGGTTTCGACATCAAATGTAGAAGTTGAAAATTCTTAGTTTTATTAGTCTTGAATTGTGGTATGATTCGTGGTTTTAGCATTGTTTGATGTGATTTGAGGTTTTTACTAAGTTTGTATGATATTTTAGGACTTGTTTGTGTATTTGGTTGAGGTCCCGGGGTCCTCGGGCGAGTTTCGGATGGTTATCGGATAAATTTTTGGACTTGGAATGCTGTTGGAATTTTTCTGATGTTTGCACCTGGTTTCCTTCTTCACGTTCGCGAGACGGGTCGCGCGTTCGCGAAGAAGAACTGGAGGCAGGTGAGGTTGTTCATCACGTTTTCGATTTGGGTCTTGCATTCACAACTTCGGTCTTGCATTCGCGTAAGGTAAGAAAGTAAGGCTACGCGTCCGTGATAGGGCATCGTGTTCGCGAAAGGGAAATTAGCTGGTGAGGATTTTTGCCTTCGCGTTCGCGAAGTGTAGGTGTAACGACCCGGCCGGTCGTTTTGATTATTATAGCCCCATTCACCCATTTACTACTCAATTTATGCTTTATAGTCGTTTTAAGACTTACCGGGTTAGTTGGTTCGGGTCCGGAGGGAATTCAGAGTGAAATGAGACACTTAGTCTCATAATTGAAAATTTTAAATTAGAAAAGTTGACCGGATGTTGATCTATGTGTAAATGACCTCAGATTCGAATTCAGATGATTCCAGTAGCTCAGTATGGTGATTTTGGACTTAGGAGCGTATCCAGAAAATTATTTGGAGGTCCGTAGTGGAATTAGGCTTGAAATGGCGAAAGTTGAATTTTGGAAAGTTTGACCGGGGTGTTGACTTTTTGAAATCGTGGCCAAAATTCGATTCTGAAAGTTGGAATAGTTCCGTAATGTGAAATGTGACTTATGTGCAAAATTTGAGGTCATTCGGACGTGGTGGGGTAGGTTTCAGCGTCGTTTGCGGAATTTGGAAGTTTAGAAGTTCTTAGGCTTGAATCCGAGGGTAATTTGGTATTTGATGTTGTTTTGAGTGATTCGAAGGCTCAACTAAATTCGTATGTTGATATATGACTTGCTGGTATGTTTGGTCGAGGTCCCGAGGGCCTCGGGGTGATTCCGGGTGGTTAACGGATTGTTTGAACTTGGAAAGATGCAACTGAAGTTGCTGCTACTGGTATTTCCGCACATGCGGAATGGGAACCGCAGGTGCGAGCCCGCAAAAATGGATATTTGGGCGCAGAAGCGAAAGAGAGAAGGTTGGGCAGAGTGCGCTGGTGCGAAGGATTTGACGCACCTGCGATGGTCGCAGAAGCGTGGAATCGAGCGCATGTGCGTGTTGTGTCGGCAGGCGCGATGATAATTCTGCACCTGCGATGGTCGTAGATGCGGTTCCTTGGTCGTAGGAGCGGGGAGAGCTTGGTTTGCGTATACGGCTCCGCAAATGCGAAAATGTAGCCGCAAGTGCAAAAAGTCTGGGCAGAACAAATAAAAATGGGACTTTGGGATTTTTTACCATTTTTAACATTTTGGACTCGGGCTTAGGCGATTTTGAAGAGGATTTTCGAGGGGAATTCTGAGGTAAGCTTCCTGTGCTTGATTTCGATCATAAATTTTGTTTCCCCTTTGATTTTTCCCACCTAGATTGTGCGGGTTGAGGTGAAATTGGGAGATTAAGGATTGAGAATTCGAGAGTGGATTTTGGGGATTTGGAGTGAAAAATGTTGTCGGATTTTGATGAATTTGGTATGGCTAGACTCGTGAGTGAATGGGCTTTGAGGTTTTGTGATTTTTTGTCGGATTTCGAGACGTGGGCCCGGGGGCCGGGTTTGAGCCGATTTCGGATTTTGGGCTAGATTTCAGTAGTTTCTTGTGGAATTGATCCTTTTAGACAATATCGATTATCTCGTATTGTTTGTGACTAGATTCGGGGTATTTGGATGTCGGTTCGAGAGGAAAGAGCATTCCGGATTAGGAGTTCTACGCTATTAAGGTTAGGGCTGCTTATCGGGCGGATTGGGCGGTTAATTACTCTTAACGGTTTGGCTTAACGGTTATCGGCTTTTAAATGTATTAATCCGCTAGCCACCTGATAAGATATCGGGCGGATTGGTATCGGTTTAGCTCTTATCGGGCGGTTATTGGGCGGTTTATCGGCCTAATTCAATCTATATTGCGTGTATTAATTGTTTGCTGACCGCCTAGCATACAAATTCAGAATAGAAAATTATACATTGAGTCCAGACATACATGTCTGTTAACGCCAACATAAGAATGATGTAGTGTGTCATGTGTTGTAGAGTGAAAAAAGATGTGGCACAACACTGCTGTTCTTCTATTAAACATAGACAACATGCATTAGTTTTAAAAAAACAAAAGCAGAGGTGAACCATAGACAACATCTTAAACAATCTTGTTGTAGGGTGGGAGAATAAGCTAAGCTAAGCCAAGCCTGGGATCTTCTGATGCATAGTACGTAAGGGTTCTGATTATTTAGGAATTAGGCGTTAGAACTTAGAGATGGAGTACTGGAAGAAGTGGAAGGGTTTTTGATATATATATGTATATATATATATATATATATATATATATATATATATATATATACACACACACAGGTTAACGGATTATCCGTTAAGAAAATTGAATAATCTGCCTCCAAACCGATAAGCCGTTAATAAAAAAATTTCAATCCGTTCCTCGTCCGTTAAACCGTTAACCCGATACCAATAAGCCATTAAGCTTCGGTTTCGGTTTGATTTTGAACACCCCTAATTGAGGTAAGTAGCAGTTTTAAATCTGGTCCTGAGGGTATGAAACCCCAGATTTTTGTATCATGTGATTACTTTGGAGGGCACATGCTAGGTGACAAGCGTGTGGGCATGCACCGAGGGGATTGTGACTTGGTCCGACCCGTGAAATTGTAAAGTTAAATAACTTGTTGTTAGTTATATGCTCTCTATGTGTTGTAGAAATTTGACTATAAGTCATGTTAGAAACCATGTTTATGCTATATGTTAGTACTGTTGGGACCCACATAGGTCATGTACATGTTGAACTATCCGCTTAATTGTTGTTTTGAACTCACTCATAATTTACTTGATTATTTTATCCCAGTCTCTATTGTTCATTGTTGATGCATCATATCATTGTTGTTTGGGCTTATTTCATGATTGTTGAGAGCCCGAGAGACTGGAGAGATTATGACTGAGCAAGGCCGAGGGCCTGATTGTGATATTGATACAATAGCACGTGAGTTGTACGTGTGGATCAAGATATTTATACTATGGCACGTGAATTGTTCGTGCAGATTATAGCGCTTGGGCTGTAGGAGCCCCTCCAGAGTCTGAACACCCCCAGTGAGCGCGGGTACCCATTGAGCGTGAGTGCTTAGGGCTGAGAGTCGAGTGGTTGAGCTGTTGTGACAAGTTGAGTGACTATTGCACTGAGAGGTTGTACTTGCTTTTCATTTGTTGTTGCATTTAGTTTCTATTTGTCATTGTTGTGAAATTCTCTGAAAGATTTTATATCCGGATTACACGAACTTGAAGTGTATAAAATTGATTTGACTTAAACTGCTAGATTTGAAAGCATGTCTATTCTTTGCTGGAATTACTGAAAGTGAACTATAATTGTGTAGCTCGTCACTATCTTCAATTCCTTATTTATTATTATTACTTACTGAGTTGGTGTACTCATACTACACCTTGCACGTCGTGTGCGGATCCAGGTGTTCCCGGTCATAGCGGGTGTTGGTTCTCTCGCACAGTCGACTTTTTCGGAGAATCAGAGGTAGTTGCCGTGTTTCACAGACCTTGCCTCTCCTTCCCTATCTCCTTATGTACTGTATTTGGTCTTAGACTATTATGGACCGTATTTTCCAGACTTGTATTCATATTAGATGCTCATGTACTCAGTGACACCGGGTTTTGGGAGTGTTTATATATGTATTTGTGAGTTTTTCTTTTGCTAAATTTAGATATTATGTTTTCAAACTTAAAAGATATGGTGGTTTATTAAGATTGTCGTCTGGCCTAGTATTGATATAGGCGCCATCACGACGGGTGAGATTTTGGGTCGTGACAAGTTGGTATTAGAGCTCTAGGTTACATAGGTCTCACGAGTCATGAGCAGGTTTAGCAGAGTCTTGCGGATCGGTACGAAGACGTCTGTACTTATCTTTGAGAGGCTGCCAAACCCTTAGGAAAATTTCACTTTCTTATATTCTATCGTGCGGAATTGATTCATCTTGAAACACAACTCTTTGAATTCCTTCCACGCATTCGTATGCGCACATGAGCGCTCGGTATCAGCTGTGCATCGCTGGCTTATGATTCCATGAACGATGTTTGAGATGTGTATTCCGTGTTTTGGTGATGGGCCAGTCTGGAGGACTTGAGGCCAGGTTTGGACCGCAGCTTAGGCTCGGTAGCTTCTATTGTAACCTGTACATTTGGACTCATATGTCCGGTAGTGTCCCTACGAGTGGAATTTGTGGCTCGATGAATGGTGAAATGGCTTTGTGAGGAGTATGATGTAACTGCGGGATGTGTTAAGATGATTTAAATATGACGAGAAGTGTTTCCTTGAAATATAAAGGAAGGCCATTGAGTGCTTGATTTTCGTATTGATGCGACGTACGATCTCGAGTGTGAATGTTTTGAAGTATCTTTCACGTTGTTAAATTTTGGGATAAATTAAATTCTCATGTCTTGTCAATGAGTTTGGACTCAAGAAGAGTAAATGATTTTGTAGTAATTGTGGTTGCAAATGGGTATTTTTAATATTGATGGCTCGAGAAAGATGATCTTCGAAGAGGCTTAGAGTCGGTAACATTTTATTGGTTCAGGTGCGATAGAGATGCATTTCGATTTTATGCAACAGTTGGGAAACAAAGTGTGAGGAAAGACATGACGGGAAGTGTTTCGCGGTGCTGAAGTACTAGCAGGTCAAGTAGGAGAAGTAGAGGTTGAGAAGTGTCTTAAAGGAGATGGTTTAACCGAAGTAAGAGTGGAAGATTAGCTTATGGATTCTGTGGTAGGTAGTCGCGTGTCTTAAGAAAGTGTAGAATGGTTTGGAATCTTGATAGAATGTGATTTGGCCTACAGACTTTATTTGGAGTGATGGTTACTGTACGGAGAAAGATTGAATAGGGCAGAAAGGGGTTTGTTTGAAATGAAGAGGGATGTGAAGATCTGATTATTGTTTCAGGCACAATATGACTTGAGTTCGGAAGGTATTGTTGAACTTTCAGTTGATGTCAATAGGGAAAGTGCAGACTTATACAAATGGTGGACGAGCATGAGCTCAGGAGAATTTACTGATTACGTGGTTGTTGCACCCAGTGCAACGTTGTTGGAAGATATCGGTAAGGAATTCCATAGGAGGGTTATCTTTTGTGAGCAGTTAGCGGTGGCTTGATATTGATGAAGCTTATGCGAGGAATATTACTTGCTACTCGGTAAGGGGTCGAGTGTGTGACTATGGCTGGTAATTCAGAACGTTCATGAAAAGCTTAACAAAAAACTTCGAGAAGTCTGGCGGGTTAACGGTGCGATATCATGGTAATTGAGAAGGAAAAATCCTTACGGGATTTAAGTTTATATAATTGCAGCGTAAAGCTAAGTGGGGGAGCCCGCTATTGACAATTTGATTTCATGGTTATGTGTTAAATTTTAGTTTTGGTACGAGGCATACTTATGGATTAGTTATGACTTGCACAGGTTGAGATCGAGGATGACTCGAGTAAAGAAATTCCTAAATACAGGTTATATTGCACTTTATGAGTATATGAAAATCATGGGACGATCGAGTTGTTATTGTAGGACGTAGTACACACGAAGTATGAATTTGATTAGTAACGTTAAGGCAGGGTTACTTCTTTAAGTATGGTCAGGCTAAGGGAGCGCGTGTCTTTCGGCCTGTTCGGGCAGTGCAATTTAGATTTGAGCAAAGTGGGTGACTCCTGAGAAAATTCTAATGGGTTTGAGAATTATAGATAGCAATTGAGAATGTTTCCGGACTTGTGTATGGATAAAATTTGAGATTTGCATTTGAAGGTGTCAGGACTTGCTGTAATTTTGCAGAACTATGGGTTATACATTTCAGTATAAGAAAGGAAAGAGGAATAATTTTAAATTCGCATAAGGTATTTTCAGAGTGAGTGTTGCGGTTGGGGGATTTATGAAGGTGCTTAAGAAGAATACAGCTGCTTAAGGGCCGTAGGGCGTTGTGGTTCTATGCTAAGGTTTGTGGGGTGAGTTGTGGCTAAAGATCGTGGTGATTTAGCAAGGAGAAGTATCAATCTGAAGACAAATTCGGAAGGAACTCGGAGAAATAGGACAACATGGTAATAGTTATGATCGGTTCTTTTGGGTGCTTATGATGTGGGGGTTTTCTACAGGTGCTTTGTGGCAATACTCTTGGATTTGCCGACCTGCGTGGCTGGGTTGAGTTAGAGAGATTCTATTCTAATAGCTTGGTTGTGTGCAAATGGGTTTCGAAGAGTTCTCAATGGTTTTTACCACGGTTCGAGGAGTATATTTCCGGCCAACGTGAGGAATATGTTGCGTATTGGGATTTTCTCCAGGAGGAGATCAAATGGAATGTTTCTGATTGATCGGGTATGTATTCTGCTTGTGGCTCAGAGTGATTATGAGATTCTCATACTCTTCACAAGATGGCATGGTAGACGCGGTGTATTGTCTGGGGTTGAGATTTGCTTGTGCAAGATCACAGTTTAGTTTTGAAGGGAAGGACATAAATTCGTAGGCAGCATGGATGGTTTGAGATGACTAGGTAAATGATATTACTAATCGGTATGGCCTGATGAGAGTATTCATTTCAGAAGGAGCAATGTGTTTTGATTCATGGATACTTCATTGGTATTGCGGCACTCTCCTGGTTGATCGACTGTTGATATTCAAAATTTTCGATATGACACGGGAGAATTATAGAAGTATTCCTCGTGGGATAATCGTGTATGAGAGATGTGTTAGGCATTCGGCAGTGGAGTTGGGATCAGATATGGTGATTCATGTGTTCTATGGATTTGGAGACTGGGAGTTCTCAGGAACAAATTGTTTCATGGTTGTGGACTGTGAAGTCATGGCCGAAACTAGCCAGATAATAGTATGTGTTATGATTCAGTCATTGTTGACTTTCGGAGGATTATTTATCTATTGGTGGGTGACCAGAGTTGACTTGGGGTCCATGGGTAGGCCCAATTAGGATGTGTATTCTACACCGAGTCTGACTGGTTGGCTCCATACTGCTATTGTCGAGTGATGTGCCATTCGGTTGATGTGAACTTATTCGTGGTCTGAAATAATCTATGAGTTACTCTTCTATGCTACGAGAAGTTGTGTTTCATTGGTTATATGCACACATGGTGCGGTTCTATTGGGGGCCTTATGGCAGAATTTGAGCGAGAGGAGTATTTGGGTATTGCATAATCGATTGCGTATTGGTTGTGTTCTTTCAGGTTTTGTGTGGAATTTTTGTCATTTGCCTCTCTGTCGATATTGATTTTGAGCAGGGTGGCTCAGGGTAGATAATATGGACCAGCATTTGGATGGGGTCACGCATTGCAACAGAGTTATGTTAAGGTATGAATCTTGCATTAGAATCGTATGATAGTTCTACAGTGTGTGATGAATTTTCAGCATTTCTTTGTGGCGGTACTTGTTAATTCGGCGAGGCAGTTCTCTCATTTGAGTCATTTTTCCCATGACTGGATACATTTGAATTGTTGCGTATTGGCGCATGGATGGCACAATTTGTGGCTCTGAGTTATATTGGTGTGGCATGTATGTGGGATAGTTATTTTTAATAATATAAGGTCATTGGACCTAGAGTGGGTACTATTAGGTTTGATTATGGTATATTCGGGAGGATAATATTGAAAGTCGGCTTAGAGAGTAATTATGGTTCTGGTAGGGGCGAGAGAGCTCCATGACTTGTTGCTCTGATAAGGAGGTCATGAGATTTCTGCATGTTTCTTTTATTATTAGCAGTGTACGAAGGTTTTGGAATGAGGTTTGGTTCGATATGGGGTTTAATACTAGTACTTGGTTGGTTGTGGAGTAGTTACTGTAAACAGGAATGGTTCCACGAGCATGCGAGTTGGGTAATATGTTAGTTGATTATATCCTTGGTTATAGTTATGGCCCGATGCAGCTCGTTCAGACTTATACAGTGTGTAGATATGAGATTCGAGTCTTGAAATGAATTCTGGTTGTTAGAAATTTGGCTCCAAAGTTTTTGGGCTAAGGTTAAATTAATGATTTTTCTTGTTATGTTGTATATGGGTGGGCGTTCGGTATTTTGGTTCGGTATTTAATAACTACGGTTCGGTAATTCGGTATTTGGTATATCAATTGTGCGTACCAAATACCGTACCAAAGTAGTTCGGTATTTTCTTATTTGGTTCGGTACGATTTCGATATCATACCAAAATCTTTCAAATCTCCCAACAATCAAGATTATGCCTAATGTGAAACATCTGTCCTTGAGCTAAATCTTACTTCGATCAAGTTGTTCAAGCTTCTAAAATGTAGTAACAACACTGTGTTGGGATATGATGCTATATATAATTCCCACAATAACACCGAACAACCTAAGTGCACTACCAAAAATCTCGATTTAACAAAAAACGTGGAGTTTTGTGCATCGGATAAGGCACAGTTGCTTCCAATTATTCCTACACACGACCTTTTATAAAAGAAATAAAAGGAATAACAATAATTAAAGGGCAGAAAAGTATTTCTTTAAATTTGACACCACAAAGTTGAATTCCATGAATGAGAAGAAAATTATTTCATACTCACCCACAGACAAGATTGGCAAAGCCCACAATGATCACAGAGGCAAAAATTTCATAGCTAGCACAATGCTTTTACTACATTATAAAAGCTTGAATAAACTTAATACCACATTACCAAACACATAGTAAACTACAACAGATCAAGTTGGTATTTAATTATACCCACATGAATAAATGGAGAAGAACAACTTAATTGAAAATATTCGAGACATCGGGTCCATTAAAGAGAAAGAGAGTAGGTGTCACACAATCGGCCAATGGGTCTCTGTCGTACAATCGGTGGTCGAAGGCTCGAACTCGAACTCACAAGTCACAGCTGGTCAGCGGCAGAGCTTTTGAGAATTGAGAGAAAGGTGAGAAATTGAAAAACCCTGCCCTAGGTATGCTAATTCCTAATTTTCTATTGTTAGCCTAAGTGGGCTTGGTCTTGGGCCTAAGGGTAACAAATTAGATTTGGGGTGAGCACTCAACAATATCATCTGTGTGTTGGGCTGCCCAAGACTATTTGAAAATTGGGATAAACTGTTAATCCTAACACTTCGGTATTTCGGTATACCGAAATATCAAAACCTCAATACCGAGTACCGTACCGAAATACCAAATAACTGAATATTTATACCGAAGTAGTACCGAAATACCGAATTAATTCGGTTCGGTTTGGAATTCAATTTTTTGAATTTTATGCCCACCTCTAATGTTGTGTGGTCAGACCTATATAGAATAGGGTGACATGATGATCACCCCGGGTACGTACGTGGTAAGATGGAATAGTGATTTGATGTCTTGGAAACAACTCTTGGCACGTTCGAGGACGAACGTATGTTTAAGTGGGGGAGAATGTAACGACCCGGACGGTCATTTTGAGTATTACAGCCCCATTCCCTCATTTACTGCTCAATTTATACTTTACAGTCGTTTTAAGACTTATCAGGTTAGTTGGTTGGTGTCCGGAGGGAATTCGGAGTGAAATGAGACACTTAGTCTCATAATTAAAAATTTTAAGTTAGAAAAGTTGACATGATGTTGATCTATATGTAAACGACCTCGGATTCGAATTCTGATAATTCCAGTAGCTCCGTATGGTGATTTTGAACTTAGGAGCGTGTCAAGAAAATTATTTAGAGGTCCGTAGTGAAATTAGGCTTAAAATAGCGAAAGTTAAATTTTGGAAAGTTTGACCGAGGGATTGACTTTTTGATATCGGGGCCGGAATCTGATTCTGGAAGTTGAATAGTTCCGTAATGTGAAATGTTTCTTGTGTGCAAAATTTGAGGTCATTCGGACGTGGTTTGGTAGGTTTCAGCGTCGTTTGCGGAATTTGGAAGCTTAGAAGTTCTTAGGCTTGAATCCAAGGGTAATTTGGTGTTTGATGCTGTTTTGAGTGATTCGAAGGCTCGACTAAGTTCGTATGTTGATATATGACTTGTTGGTATGTTTGGTTGAGGTCCCGAGAGCCTTGGGGTGATTCCGGTGGTTAACAGATTGTTTGAACTTGGAAAGATGCAGTTGAAGCTGCTGCTACTGGTATTTCCGCACCTGCGGAATGGGAGCCGTAGGTGCGAGCCCGAAGAAGTGGGTATTTGGGAGCAGAAGCAAAAGAGAGAAGGTTGGGCAGAGTGCACAGGTGCGAAGGATTTGCCGCACCTGCGATGGCCGTAGAAGCGTGGAATCGAGCGCATGTGCGTGTTGTGTCCGCAGGCGCGATGATAATTACGCACATGCGATGATTGCAAATGCGGTTCCTTGGTCGCAGGAGCGGGGACTGCGTTTAAGTGATTCTCCACATAAGCGGAGCTTGGTCCGCAGATGCGGAAATACAGTCGCAAGTGCGAAAAGTCTGGGCAGAACAAATAAAAATGAGACTTCGAGGTTTTTCACCATTTTTAACATTTTTGACTCGGGCTTAGGCGATTTTGAAGAGGAGTTTCGAGGGGAATTCTGAGGTAAGCTTCTTGTACTTGATTTTGATCATAAATATTGTTTCCCCTTTGATTTTTCCCACCTAGATTGTGCGGGTTGATGTGAAATTGGGAGATTAGGGCTTGAGAATTTGAGAGAGGATATTGGGGATTTGGAGGGGCAAATGATATCGGATTTTGATGAATTTGGTATGGCTAGACTCGTGAGTGAATGGGCTTTCGGGTTTTGTGATTTTTTGTCGGATTTCGAGACGTGGGCCCGGGGACCGGGTTTGAGCTGATTTCAGATTTTTGGCTAGATTTCAGTAGTTTCTTGTGGAATTTATCCTTTTAGCCAATATTGATTATCTCATACTATTTGTGACTAGATTCGGGGCATTTGGATGTCGGTTCGAGAGTAAAGAACATTCCGGATTAGGAGTTCTACGTTGTTGAGGTAAGTAACAGTTTTAAATCTGGTCCTGAGGGTATGAAACCCCAGATTTTTATATCATGTGATTACTTTGGAGGTGACGCACATGCTAGGTGACGGGCGTGTGGGCGTGCACCGAGGGAATTATGACTTGGTCCGTCCCGTAAAACTGTAAAGTTGAATAACTTGTTGTTAGCTATATGCTCTCTATGTGTTGTGAAAATTTGACTATAAGTCATGTTAGAAACCATGTTTAGGCTATATGTTGGTACTGTTGGGACCCACATAAGTCGTGTACATGTTGAACTATCTGCTTAATTGTTGTTTTGAACTCAGTCACATTTTACTTGATTATTGTATCCCAGTCTCTATTGTTCATTGTTGATGCATCATATCATTGTTGTTTGGGATGATTTCATGATTGTTGAGAGCCCGAGAGACTGGAGAGATTTATGACTGAGCGAGGCCAAGGGCTTGATTGTGAGATATTGATACTATATCACGTGAGTTGTCCGTGCAGTACGTGAGTTGTCCGTGTTGATCCTTATATTATACTATAATACGTGAGTTGTCCGTGCAGATCCAGATATTTATATTATGGCACGTGAGTTGTCCGTGCAGATTATAACGCTTGGGTTGTAGGAGTCCTCCAGAGTCTGAACATCCCTAGTGAGCACGGGTACCCATTGAGTGTGAGTATTGAGGGCTGGGAGCTAAGTGGTTGAGCTGTTGTGACGAGTTGAGTGACTGTTGCCCTGAGAGGTTGTACTTGTTTTTTATTTGTTGTTGTACTTAGTTGCTATCTGTCATTATTGTGAAATTCTTTGAAAGATTTTATATCCGGATTACACGAACTTGAACTGTATAAAATTGATTTGACTTAAACTGTTGGATTTGAAAGCATGTCTATTCTTTGCTGGAATTACTGAAAGTGAACTATAATTGTGTAGCTCGTCACTATCTTTAATTCCTTATTTATTATTATTACTTACTGAGTTGGTGTACTCATACTACACCTTGCACGTCGTGTGCGGATCCAGGTGTTCCCGGTCATAGCGGGTGTTGGTTCTCTCGCACAGTCGACTTTTTCGAAGAATCAGAGGTAGTTGCCATGTTTCACAGACCTTGCCTTTCCTTCCCTATCTCCTTATGTACTGCATTTGGTCTCAGACTATTATGGATCGTATTTTCCAGACTTGTATTCATATTAGATGCTCATGTACTCAGTGACACCCGGTTTTGGAAGTGTTTATATATGTATTTGTGAGTTTTTCTTCCGCTAAATTTAGATATTATGCTTTCAAACTTAAAAGATATGGTGGTTTATTGAGATTGTCGGCTGGCCTAGTATTGAGATAGGCGCCATCACGACGGGTGAGATTTTGGGTCGTGACAGTAGGCCGCGTTCGCAAAGGTTCTCCTGGTAAAGCATCGCATTCACGAGCTGTAACTCGCATTCGCGAAGGACAGATTTTAGACAGCAAAATTTTGTGCTACGCGAACGCGAGGGACCTATCATGTTCGCGAAGAAGAAAGGCCTGGACAGAATGTTTAAGTACTGAAAATGGGACTTCCATTTTTGACGAATTGGAGCTCGGGAAGAGGCGAGTTTTGGGTGATTTTCAAGGAAAACAACGGGGTAAGTGTTCTTAACTCAATATTGGTCAAATTATCTAAATCCATTGTTATTTTTAATATTTAATTGGTGAATTAAGTTGGAAAATTTAGAAAAACCTCTTGGTTTAATTTGAAGATTTGAGGGCCGAGTTGATGTCGGAATTTGGTAAAATTTGTATGGTTGGACTTGTGGTTGAATGAGCGTTCTTATTTTGGAACTTTTGTTGGGTTCCGAGACGTGGGCCCCACGAGCAAATTTTGAGTGCAATTTCGGATTTTGTTGAAAAATTTGTATTTTCATATGGAATTAATTCCTATAATTTGTATTGAATGAATCGAATTAATTGTGACTAGATATGAGGCTTTCAGAGGCTAATTCGTGAGACAAAGGCATAGTAGAGTAAGGAATTACACGGTTTGAGGTAAGTAACATTTCTAAATTTGGTCTTGAGGATACCCTGGATTATGTGTTATGTGATTGGTTTTGAGGTGACGCACATACTAGGTAACGGGCGTGTGGGCGTGCACCTTAGTAATTGTGACTTGGTCAATTCCATGAAACTGTTTAGTTGAATAATATGTTCTTATCCATGCATTTTTCCACGTATTAGAGAAATTGAATTATAAATCATGTTTAAACCATGTGTTGACACTGTTGGAACCCACAGAGGTCATGTACATGTTGAATTATCTGTTAAATTACTGTTCTATACTCAGCCACGGTTTTACTTGCATATTACATCCCAGTCTCTATTGTTCATTATTGATGCATCATATCATTGCTGTTTGGGCTGCTTATCATGATTTTTGAGAACCCGAGAGACTGGAGAGGTTGATGACTGAGTGAGGTCGAGGGCCTGATTGTGAAGATATTTTTGGGATCGGGCTGCACGCCGCAATATGTTTCATTAATTTATGCCATAATTGGCTTGTTATAGCGCTTGGGTTGAAGGAGCCCCTCCGGAGTCTGTACACACCCCGAGTGAGCGCATGTACCTACTGTGTGCGAGTGCCGAGTGACTGAGAGGAATGAGTGACTGTGAGGAAAGAGTGATTGTGATGTTGGAGTGAATAGAAGGACTAAGTGACTGTTACTTTGAGAGGATGCATTGATTTTATACCCTTTTTCGGCTACCATATCTAAATAGTTTCTGGCACGGCCAAAAAGTGATAATGCCCCTTAATTATTAGGAATAGGTATAAATATGTCCCTTTCCAAAAACTTGCTCTCTCCCTCTCTCTTTTGGTTTTCTAGTGTCCCTATCGGGGCTCAACTAAATTTGGAATTACATTAACAGGTTCAGAGGTAAAACGCGTTCTCTAAAGCACTTTTTAGTTTGTTTGAGGTGAATATTCTTCGATACTCTACTTTTTTATATGGTGCAGATTTATGTTCTCTAACAAATTTTCTGACACCTCTTTCATTATAGCTTTCAATACGCATTTTGCTATTGGTTTTTGAAGGATTACTAATTAATTGTAGTAAAGTTGTTACCTTTTAGATCCTTATATTTTAGTAATTTAGAGGAATTTGTCAAGCAAGCAATATAAATTGTCACTGCTGGACAATTTTCATAAACTAGAGGCGTGGAAACTGTTTTTGCTTGTTTTCTAACAATTATTTTTGGAATCAGGCTCTATATTAGTAAAAGTTGCCATCTTTATTCTAAGAAAGCAATGATTACTCCCAAGGCGGTGCCACAAGGGAATATAGGGCAAAAACAATTCTTTTATTTTATATGGACTATCGAATCCGTTGAACATACGGGAAGGGGTACAAAAATCGCTTTAGGTCATCGGTTCAAATCTTAGTGTAACACTCATGTAATGTTTTGAATACACTTACATGAATTAATGGTTTTCCACTAGTTATTTATCTTACTCCTATGATTTTGGTGCTGCACTTCAGAAAAAACCTTAAGAGTTTGGTCGATGAAATGAAATAAAAAATATTGTTTTAGGGTAGCGAGATTTTCTTAGAATTAACTCCTTTGTTGATACTATATCTTGATGTTTTGAAACAACATGAAGATAGATATGTACTCGTTATGATTAGTTTTCGGATTGTAACAAACAACATGTGTGCTTAGTATAGGCGTATAAAATTTACGGAATTAAATTCAAAAATTAATTTGGACTATATTTTAAATTCAAGATATATTGGTCTAAATAAATATTTTGGGTTAATATAATTGGATTAATTATATAAATCTAATATATATGGATTAAATAAATAAGTCATAATCCATTGGGCTAGCCCATTTAATTGGGCTAAAGTAATGAGCCCACTTCATTAAGCCAAAATGTCATCTTCCTAGAGGCCCAATTTGGTGCCACGTGTTATATGACGTGGCACGCCAAGTCAAGCGGAAGAGCCAGTAAGATCATGCCACGTGTCAAAAAATGACAAGGCATGCTAAGTCACATTAAAAGGCTAATGAAATCACGCCACGTGTGTAAGTGACATGTTCTGGCCAATCAAATGCGGCCTTGTCAAACTTCGATTTGATTGGTCGGAAAGAGTTTGATCTTATCATAACTCTTTCCTCCCACAACTATAAATAGGGGTCTTCATAACCAAGAAAAGGAACCAGAAGGTATAACAAGAAGCAAAAAAGAGCTCGTAGATCAAACACCGTAAATTTTTTGTCACGACCCAAAATCCAACTAGTCGTGATGGCTCCTAACCTCACCCGCTAGGTAAGCCAAATAACACAATCTGATTCAATTAATAATTAACTGACTATAATACACTCCCCAAGGATTGGTAGTACAAATCATGAACTTCTAAGATTAGAATTTACAAAACTGGTATGAAATAAATACATCATCTATTCGAAGTGTACGTAAACAAATTCTTATAAATCTAAGGCTATCATGAACAAGAGGCAGCTATGACCGGAACACAGGTACATCTTCAAATCCATCTCCCGTCGATCGCAGCAACATCAACTTCCAATATTTGCACCCAAGGTGCAGAAGTATAGTATGAGTACAACCGACCCCACGTACTCAATAAGTAGCAAACCTAACCTTAGGTTGAAAGTAGTGACGAGCTGGAACATAAGTCGGGGTCCAATACCAATAGCCAACAACATTTCATAACAATATAATTTAAAGCAGCAAAAGTAATAATTCAACAATAACATGCTCAACTTAATCATGATTTTTGAAAATAGCTTTGCCTTTCAAGTGTATCAGTGAAAACTCAAGTTTTTTACCAAAGTTGCCAAAAATATGAGTAAGTTTGAAACAGTAATTTTTCCAAAATTCCTTTCAACAATAAATAAGATGTTTCATTTTTTTTTCACATAGCCAGTGGAAAATGCATCAATATGCCCATATGCCAATATGTGTGAGAAGTCATGAATAACGTGATATCGTACAACATGAGGAAAATGCATCTCTATGCATGCATGTCAAGTGTGCATGTTAATGCGATGCACCTCAATGATAAAACCATATGCATACTCTCAGAGTATCATTTCACTCAGTCCTCCCAGTCACTCAATCCTCTTAGTCACTCAATCCTCCTAGTCACTCAATCCTCACAGTCACTCAGTCCTCACAGTCACTCATGCCTCACAGTCACTCAATCCTCCCAAGTCACTCGGCACTCGCGCTCGGTACTCACACTCGAACTCGCACTCAGTAGGTACCTACGCTCACTGGGGGTGTGTACAGACTTCGGAGGGGCTCCTTCAGCCCAAGCGTTATAACAAGCCAATCATGGCATAAATCAATCACTCATGCTATAACGTGCAGCCCGATCCCATAAATAATAATAATATATATAAAGCCAATATGACCTGCTGCGGCGTGCAACCCGATCCCATAATCATCCTTACAATCAGGCCCTCGGCCTCACTCAGTCATCAATCTCTCCAGTCTCTCGGGCTCACAATATCATGAAAATCAACCCAAAATGATGATATGATGAATCAATAAATAGCAACAGAGACTGAGAGATGATATGAAATGAATGAACATGACTGAGTTTTAAAATTTTAATTTAAAAAAATTCAACAACAATATGACCTCTGTGGGTCTCAATAATACTGTCATATAGCCTCAACATGATTTTAACATGATTCTCAGCTCAAAAGCTCTAGTATGTAGAGATTTCCATGATTTCAGATAAGTTTAGGTAACTACACAGTACCACAGGAATAACGGAATCACAGTTCACACTGTGCATGCCCACACGCCCGTCACCTAGCATGTGCGTCACCTCAACACCAAACACATAACATATATAATTCAGGGTTTATACCCTCAGCTCCAAGATTATAAGAGTTACTTACCTCAATCCGAGCAAATTCTTTATTCCAATAAACCTTTTCCTCGTGATTCGGCCTTCAAACACCTCGAATCTTAGTCAAAATAATTCGATACAATCAACACGAGGTATAGGAATCAATTCCATATGAAAATGCTAAATTTCATAATAAAAATCCGTAATTAATTCAAAAATCAACAGTGAGACCCACATCTCAAATCCCGAAAAAACTCACGGATTGACCTTCAAATCTTCATTTTACATTTTTGGAAGATTTTATAAAAATCTAATTTTTCTTCGATAAATTTACAGATTCATGATGTAAATGAATATGAAATCATGAAATATAATCAATATAGGATAAAGAACACTTACCCCAATATTTTCCCGTGAAAATCGCCCAAAATTCGCCTAAACTGAGCTCCCCAACTCTATTTTTGACAAAATGGCAAAAAATCCCGTTTATAGAGCCTCTGATGTTTTCGAGCGTCACAGGTAGCATGGGGCGCTGCCTGTGGATCAATTTCCAGAATCCCAAAAATTTCCAGCGCCAGGGCTAGCGCTCCACGCTACCCTGGGCGCTCGCGGCGACGAGAAATCTTTTCCAACATGGAAATGGGTATAACTCTCTCATACGATGTCTGAATTCGACGATTCTTTTTGCTATGGCTCCGTAATTTCAATACGGATCTATGCTTCAATCAAAACTGAATTTGGAGCTCATTTTCTTAATGTGATACCCCGTACTCTTGAAGAATCGACATCGAACATTCTAGGTTCGATGCCGAAATATAGCAAATCAATCCGGAATGAACTCAAATTTTGCGTACAAGTCATAAATGACATAACAAAGCTATTCCAATTTCCAAAATATGATTCCGACCTCGATATCAGAAAGTCAACTCCTCGATATCAGATCAACTAGTCATGGAGCTCTCTCGCCCCAACCAGAACCATAATCACTTTCTAAGCCGACTTTCGATATCATCCTCCCAAATATACCATTATCAAATCCGATAGTACATATTCTAGGTCCGATGAACTTATATTATCAAACACAACTACTCCATATACACGCCACACCAATATATCTCAAGCCAAAAACTGTGCAATCTGTGCACCCAAAAATGGAAAATATCTCAAAGAAGAGAACCATTTCGCAAGTTCAGCTAGCACCACCACAACCTAATATTTACAACCAACTCCTCAAATTTCATGAAGAGGATAACCGTAGGTGCATGTACACAATTCCTCAAATGCGCTGCTCATGTAATTTTTATCATAGAGGAAGGAAAGCAATGAAATTCGATAAATTATCAAAGAAATAAAATTCCCACACACGGCACGGACAACTCACGTGCCAATAATATGAATCGCCCGGCATGGTCACAGCCAATCCTAGTATATCATACAGGAGAAATTAAACAAGTACACTTGTATATGATAATGAAATAAGATTCACATGCTCTTGGACTGGTATAATTAGCACGCCATAGAGTAGGCATGTGCAAAGTGTGCTATCACAACTCAAATCGGCAAGTTAACACAGAAATAGTAACTACCAAGTTTACTCAGGGAATTAACATCTTTGTAACCTTAAGTATAGCCCAGATAGTTCTCCACAAAGGTACGAATACGAGAAATGTTATAACTTTATGCTTAACAGTCAACTCTAGGCATATCATAGCCTAAGCATTCTTCCGAGTATGAATACATGGGCTCAAACCTCACATATATGCACACTCATAGCGCGTAGCTATCACAAATAATTAACTCAACTAGTGACTCTATTGAGTTTAAATAAAATACTCACCTCATATAGGTCACAACCCTGAAACAATATGCTTCTGAGAACTCCAGTCTCCAAATTCATACAACACATGAATCATCATAACTGATCCCAACTCTAGCATTCGAATGACTAACACATCTTTCACACATGATCATCCCATCAGAAATACTTCCATAATTATTCCGTGCCACATAGCAATAATTTGGATATCAGCAGTCTATCAACCAGGTGAGTACCGAAATACCAATGAACATCCGTAAGTCAAAACACAATGCGCCTTCTGAAATGCGCACCCTTCTCAGGGATTGGTGGGCAGTTATGACATTTCTCTAAATATCTACAACTGACCATTATGTCCAAAATTTGTGACCTTCCCTTCAAGACTAAACTGCTACCTTGTACATGTAAATCTTAATCCCACATAACACACCACATCTAATATGCCATCATGTGACAAGCACAAGAATCTCATTATGAACTCTGAGTCACCAGCAAATTACATACCCGGTTAGTTAGAAACCTCTCTATTGCTTCCTTCCAGGAGTAAATCATAATACACAACACGTTCTCCACATCGATAGAAAATATCTGGTTATAACCATGGTAGAAACCATCAAGAACGCTTTGAAATCTATTTGCACATAATCAAGCTATTAAAGCTGAATCTCCCTAACTCGACCAAGCCACGCAGGTCATCAAACCTAAGAATATTGCCACCAAAACATCTGTAGAGCCTCACCACATCATAGGTAACCAAAAAGCCGATAATACCATTACCATACTGGTCAAGCCTACTACCAGTCATTCTATTTTCTTCGAGTTTCTTGTGAATTATCCTCAAGTTGACACTTCTCCTTGTCAGAACTCCACAATTCTTACCCAAAGCTCGCTACAAGACATCCTAACATAAAACCACATCGCCATAAGGCCCATAAGTTACTGTATTCTTCTTAAGCACCCCCATAAGTACCACAACCGAAACGCCCACTCTAAACATACCTTATGTGAATTTAAAATTGTTCTTTTACCTTTCTTATGTTGGACTGTAGAATCCATAGTCATACAGAATTACCGCAAGTCCGACACCATTAAATATAAATCTCAGATTCTATCCATACACAAATCCGAAAAAATTCTCGATTGCCATATATAAATCTTGAACCGATTAGAACTTACTCGAGAGTCATCCACTCTTCTCAAATCTCAATTTCACCGCCCAAACGGGATGAACTGCCTATGCTCAATTAGAACAACAATACCCCAAAGAAGTAACTATGTCTTAACGCAACCGAGCAAATTCATGCAGCGTGCACACTACATCCGTCATGAATAACAACTCAACTCATTCCGTGATTTTCATATACTCATAAAGTGTAATGTAACCTGTTTTCAGGAATTTCTTTACTCGAGTCATCCTCGATCTCAATCTTTACAAGTCATAACCGATTCACATGTATGCCTCCAACCGAAACCAGTACAACACATAACCATGAAATCAAATCGTCAATAGAAGGCTCTCCCAATTGGCTCAAAGCCATAGAACAAAACATTCCATAACTCACAATATCCAAACTCTATTACTACCATAATACTGTAGTCATTTCAACGAAAATTCTTCACAAGCTCAGGTAATGCAAATCATAAAATACCTTAAATCATCTGCTAAGCTCGCCTTCATCCTCGTGATGGTCAAGTCAACTTTATCAACCAATCCAAACTCGAATCTCAACACATATACCCCAATGTTAGAAAAGAAACTCCCCACACAACATTATAAGGAGCACACCAACGAACATTACTCTGCAGGAGATAACCCACCTGCTTAGTCTCAAATTGGCATCTTGCTATACCCTTTCGCAGCCACAATTTCTACGCAATCACTTAATCTTTCTGAGTCCAAACTCATTATCAAGACATGAGAATTTAATTTCTCCCTAATTTCACAACGTAAAAGACCCTTCAACACACTCATAACCCGAGACTATAAGTCACATCAAAACAGAAACTAAGCACCCAATAGTCCTTTTCACATCCCAAATGAACTCATCCCGTCATATTCAAACCAACTGGACACATTCTATAGTCACATCATGCTCATCATATAGCTATTCAACCACTCATCAAGCCACAAATTCCACTCATAGGGACACTACTAGACATATGAGTCCAAATGTATAAGTTCGCACAACTGAAGCTACCGAGCCTAAGCTGCGGTCTATATTTGGCCTCAAGTCCTCCAGTCAGGCCCATCACCAGAACACAGAATACACATCTCACACATCGTTCATGGAATCACAAGCCGGCGATGCATAACTAATACCAAGCGCTTATATGCGCACACGAATGCATTGAAGGAATTCAAAAAGTTATATTTCAAGCTAAATAAATTCTGCACGATATGGAAATAAAGATGGAAAATTATTCTAAATGCCCTGTAGCCTCTCGAAGATAAGTATGGACTATCATACCGATCCTAGAGACTCTACTAGACACTTGCTCATGACTTGTAGAACCTATGAACCTAGAGCTCTGATACCAACTTGTCACGACCTAAAATCCAACTAGTCGTGATGGCACCTAACCTCACCCGCTAGGTAAGCCAAATAACACAATTTGATTCAATTAATAATTAACTGACTATAATACACTTTTCAAGGACTGGTAGTACAAATCATGAGCTTCTAAGATTAGAATTTACAAAATTGGTATGAAATAAATACATCATCTATTCGAAGTGTACATAAACAAATTCTTATAAATCTAAGGCTATCATGAACAAGAGGCAGTTATGACCGGAACACAGGTACATCTTCAAATCCAGCTCCCATCGATCGCATCAACATCAACATCCAATATCTGCACGCAAGGTGCAGAAGTGTTGTATGAGTACAACCGACCACATGTACTCAATAAGTAACAAACCTAACCTTAGGTTGAAAGTAGTGATGAGCTGGAACACAAGTCGGGGTCCAACACCAATAGCCAACAACATTTCATAACAATATAATTTAAAGCAGCACAAGTAATAATTCAATAATAACATGCTCAACTTAATCATGATTTTTGAAAATAGCTTTGCCTTTCAAGTGTATCAGTGAAAACTCAAGTCTTTTACTGAAGTTGCCAAAAATATGAGTAGGTTTGAAATAGTATTTTTTCCAAAATTCCTTTCAACAATAAATAAGATATTTTATTTTCTTTCCACATAGCTAGTGAAAAATGCATCAATATGCCAATATGTGTGAGAAGTCATGAATGACGTGATACCGTACAACATGAGGAAAATGCATCTCTATGCATGTCAATGCGATGCACCTTAATGATAAAACCATATGCTTACTCGCAGAGTATCATTTCACTCAGTCCTCCCAGTTACTCAATCCTCTCAATCACTCAGTCCTACCAGTCACTCAATCCTCACAGTCACTCAGTCCTTACAGTCACTCAATCCTCACAGTCACTCAATCCTCCCAAGTCACTCGGCACTCGCGCTCGGCACTCACACTCGGCACTCGCACTCAATAGGTACCTGCGCTCACTGGGTGTGTGTACAGACTCCGGAGGGGCTCCTTCAGCCCAAGCGCTATAACAAGCCAATCATGGCATAAATCAGTCACTCATGCTATAATGTGCAGCCCGATCCCATAAATAATAATATATATATAAAGCCAATATGGCCTGCTGCGGCGTGCAGCCCGATCCCATAATCATCCTCACAATCAGGCCCTCGGCCTCACTCAGTCATCAATCTCCGCAGTCTCTCGGGCTCACAATGTCATGAAAATCAGCCCAAAATAATGATATGATGAATCAATAAATAGCAACAGAGACTGGGAGATAATATGAAATGAATGAACATGACTGAGTTTTAAAATTTCAATTTAAACAAATTCAACAACAATATGACCTTTGTGGGTCTCAATAATACTGGCATATAGCCTAAAGAAAATTTTAACATGATTCTCAGCTCAATAGCTCTAGTACGTAGAGATTTCCATGATTTCAGATAAGTTTAGGTAACTACACAGTACCACAGGAATAACGGAATCACAGTTCACATGGTGCATGCCCACATGCCCGTCACCTAGCATGTGCGTCACCTCAATACCAAACACATAACATGTATAATTCAGGGTTTATACCCTCAGCTCCAAGATTAGAAGAGTTACTTACCTCAATCCGAGCAAATTCTTTATTCCAATAAACCTTTTCCTCGTGATTCGGCCTTCAAACGCCTCGAATCTTAGTCAAAATAATTCGATACAATCAACACAAGGTATAGGAATCAATTCCATATGAAAATGCTAAATTTCATAATAAAAATCCGAAATTAATTCAAAAATCAACAGTGGGACCCACATCTCAAATCCCGAAAAAACTCATGGATTGACCTTCAAATCTTCATTTTATATTTTTGGAAGATTTTATAAAAATCTAATTTTTCTTTCATAAATTCACGGATTCATGATGTAAATGAACATGGAATCATGAAATATAATCAATATAGGATAAAGAACATTTACCCCAATATTTTCCCGTGAAAATCGCCTAAACGAAGCTCCCCAACTCTATTTTTGACAAAAATGGCCAAAATCCCCATTTATAGAGCCTCTGGTGTTTTCGAGCGCCACAGTTAGCGTGGGACGCTGCCTGTGGCACACTTTCCAGAATCCCAAAAATTCCCAACGCCAGGGCTAGCGCCCCACGCTACCTTGGGCGCTCGCGGCGACGAGAAATCTTTTCCAACACGGAAATGGGCATAACTCTCTCATACGATGTCCGAATTCGATGATTCTTTTTGCTATGGCTCAGTAATTTCAATACGGATCTAATGCTTCAATAAAAACCGAATTTGGAGCTCATTTGCTTAATGTGATATCCCATATTCTTGAAGAATTGACATCGAACATTCTAGGTTCGATGCCGAAACATAGCAAATCAATCCGGAATGAACTCAAATTTTGCGTACAAGTCATAAATGACATAAAAAATCTATTCCAATTTCCAAAATATGATTCCGACCTTGATATCAGAAAGTCAACTCCCCGGTCAAACTTCCAAACTTTAGATTTCCTATTTTCGCCATTTTAAGCCGAATTTAACTATGAACTTCAAAATGAATATCCAGGCACACTCCTAAGTCCAAAATCACCATACAGAGCTATTGAAATCATCAAAACTCCATTCTGGAGTCGTTTGCACAAAAAGTCAAATCGGTCAACTCTTTTCATTTAAGCTTCTAAACAAGGATTGTTCTCTCAATTAAATCATGAATCATCCAAAAACCAAAGTCGACAATTCACATAAGTCACATTACACATTACGAAGCTTATAAAGACTTCAAATTGTCAAAAGGAACGTAGATTTTAGGTCTTGATTTTATTTTCTCGACGTAAATTTATTGTCTATAAATTCTGGCATGCCCAGTGGGACAATATCTACCTCTCATCCCAACTTTTCAAATCACCAAAGTTCAAGAACATTGAAATGGCTTCAAAGAAAATCAACTCCAGTTCAACTTCCACCAAGGATGCTAATTCCAGGTTCTATGCTGATGTGGAAAGCATCCTCGATGTTACCTTTGAAAGCTTTGGACCAGGTACGAGGAGCAAAGCAAGCTCATTAGGATAACAAGAATCCCAAGTGTCGTCCGTATCAACCCCTATTTTCGGATCTTCATCCTTAAAAGGAGCAAGATCTTCCACAAACGTACCTGAAGGAGGAAGCGATGTTGCTAAAAAGATCAAGAAAACTCTTGCTCTGCTTGACCTTTTCGGATCCAAGAACTCAGTTGTGAAGGAAGATGATGATGCTTCAAGTGATGGATCCTCCCCACTTACACCACGTAGTGTGAGACATTCGAGAATCAATATGTGTGACAATCCATGCTACTCCCCATCATCTACAACAATCATGCAAGCTATGGTGACAAACACTTCATCTGTGGAAGAGCAGTTCGCGAACTTGAGGGAAGCAATCGCTGGCTTGACCAAGTGCATGCAAAATCAAGATGCTAGAATTAACAAGCTAACAGACAAGGTGAGAATCTTGATGGAAGAAGAATCCACCCATGCACTTGGCAAGCTCCCAGAAGTTCCAGAGATTGATTCTCCCCCGATACGAGTAGCATCCGCTAAGGCTATCCCTGTCTCATCTGAAGGGATGATTCCCATCGATCAACTGAAGGAGTTCATTGAAGGAACTATTAAGAATAAATATGAAGTTGCTGCCAAGTCCTCCCTTACATACGCAAAGCCGTACACTGCAAGGATCGATATGTTGAAGATGTTTGCTGGCTATCAACCTCTAAATTTTCAATAGTTTGAAGGTAAAAGCAATCCAAATCAACATGTGGCGTACTTCGTTGAGACATGCAACAATGCTGGGACTTATGGAGATTACCTTGTCAAACAGTTTGTCCGCTCGGTAAAAGGAAATGCTTTTGATTGGTATACAGACCTTGAGGCGGGATCTATTGATAGCTGGGATCAACTAGAGCAAGAGTTCCTCAATCGCTTTTATAGCACAAGGCACACTGTAAGCATAGTGGAACTCACAAATACTCATCAACGGAAGGGTGAACCAGTTATCGACTTTATCAATCGTTGGAGGAACGTAAGCCTCAACTATAAAGACAGGCTTAGTGAAGCTTCTGGCATAGAGATGTGTATCCAAGGCATGCATTGGGGATTGCGCTACATCTTGCAAGGCATCAAGCCTAGCACATTTGAAGAACTTGCAACTCGTGCCCATGACATGGAATTGAGCATGGCCTCTGCTGGAAATGAAAGGCTGCCCATCTATGAACCTCGCAAAGGGAACGACAAGCAAGAAGTCAAAAAATGGAGCAAGTTTGTACCAAGATCTAAAAACAAAGAAGCTATGAATATCATCACATCACCTGTGAAGTTCATGACAAAGGTGATCAAGAAGCAGAGTATGAAATCCACTTCGTTTCAAGATAAGCCAAGTGGAAAGTTGACTCTAAAAGAAATGCAAGGGAAAGAGTACCTATTTGTGGATTCTGATGTGCCAGCCATTTTCGAAGAACTCCCCAAGTTAAATCTCATTGAGCTTCCGGAGATGAATCGGCCAAATGAATCTGGGAAAATTGATGACCCGAATTACTGTAAATATCATCGACTTGTGAGCCACCCTCTGGATAAGTGCTTTGTCTTCAAGGACAAAGTTATAGACTTGGCTCGTGAAAAGAAGATCGTGCTTGAAGATGAGAAAGCAAGTGCAAACCAAGTCTCTATCACATTTGGCTCATTCAGTCCAGACGAATTATGTAGTTTTAAAGAAAGTAAAGATGAAGAATTACTGGAGAACAACAAAGTTGAAGACGATCAACCTGAGGATGATGAAGGTTGGACGTTGGTGACTCGTCGTAGGCACCGCAGAAGAAGCCCACGAAAAGAATCAGTAGAACAACCAACAAGGAAAATGATGGTAAAAAGACCAAGGAGATAGAATCCAGTTAAGCACTTAAAGAAAGCAAAAGTGGAGGTGCACCACCCTCAAAATCCACGACATCCAGTGACCTTGGAGAAGTTTTTACCAAGTTTGTTCCGCACGAAGATTTCCCGTGGGGGTATTGATGCCTCCTGTTGCCATGCTGACGAAAGGGAAGAAAAGAGTGATGACCTACCATTGGCACCATCTTCGGAAAAGCTCATCGAGTCCACTCCTCAAGAAGTTAATGCTTGTGAGAAAAAAGTCACGTTCACAAATGACGATCTTCTGCTAGGTGACACTCTTCATAACCGCCCATTGTACCTGGTTGGCTATATGTGGTAAATCGGATTTTGGTTGATGGAGGATCCTCAGTGAACATTTTGCTAATTCGCACTATGAAAGAACTTGGTATTCCCATGAACGAACTCTCAAAAAGTCGTGTGATGATCCAAGGATTCAACCAAAGGGGGCAAAGAGCCATAGGTGCGATCAGGTTGGGAATCACCATTGAAGATATGCAATCAAGTGCATGGCTGCATATGATCGATGCAAAGACTTCATATAATATCTTGCTCAGAAGCCTTGGATACATGAGAATAAAATGGTTCCATCTACCTACCATCAATGTTTGAAGTACTACGAGGGTGAAGTCGAGAAGAAGATAGTTGCTGATGATGAGCCATTCACCAAGGCTGAGTCACACTTCACTGATGCAAAGTTTTACTTGAAGAACCGCATTGTGAAGGAGCTAAAGGCTGATGATGGCATGAAAAGCAAGAATGACGAGCCCACAACTAAAAGAGCTGAGGTGATTGCTGGTAGAGCCAAAATTGTTACTAAGGAGGTACAACCCAACGCGAATAAATCTCATAGAGGGGATATTACGTCTTATGGCAAGAAAGTAAGTCTTGCACTCCAATATGTCCCTAAAACAAAGAAAGATGAAGGTGAATCGTCTAATCTCTAAACTAACATGCTAAAGGAGTTAACTCTTCCGGTAAAATGAATTGAGGCAGTAAAGTTGTCCTCAAAGCCACTTGCAGGATTTGTAGCCCAAAATCGTTTGCAGAATGTGGCACTCCCTTCAAAGCGAACAGATTAAGGTTTTGATCCTAATACTTATAGGCTATTTGCAAAATCTGGATACATCCCAATGAGCAGTCAAAGTTAGGGAAGCTCCTATCAAAAGATGCGACGAGGCAACCACGTGAAGGTTTGGGATACAAGCAACCGTCACCAGTGCGCATCTCCATAAGAAGGGCGAGCAGCAATTATATCACCGTAGAAGATGAATCTGCCACTTCTAACAGGCCTTCTATCTTTGATCGACTTGGAAAATCAACTGTGAGAACTTCTGTATTTGAGAGATTGGGTCCATTAAAGAAGGGGAATAAGTTCCAGAGAAATTATCAAAATATAAAAATAGCCGCTTTGCCCAAAATTCAGAAGATCTCTAAAGATTTCCAAAGTTTGGTTCCTTCTAGAATGAAGCGACAAACAAAAGTCATGGTTTCGTGTGATGAGGTACTGAAGGTGAAGCCATACATTATGGTATACACTAAAGAACGTGATGAAGACGAAGAAAGTGTGGGTTCTTTGTATCATGTTACTGCACAAGGCGAGCATGGTGTTTTATCTCTAATGGAGGATGACGAGAAATTGGACGATGTTTCACCGTGTTATCACATATCCTTCAATGATAGGGACCCTTAAGAAGATGAAGATGCAAAAGATGCTCCACCTGAACTTGAAGAAGGAGTGAAGACTACAGTTGATGCCTTAAAAGAAGTTAACCTTGGCACCGATGAAGAACCAAGACCCACTTACCTAAGTGCTTTACTAGAAGTGGATAAAGAAGGCACTTATATTGAGTTACTCAAGGAGTTCAGGGATGTCTTTGCTTGGAGCTACAAAGAGATGCCTGGCTTGGACCCGAAAGTAGTAGCCCATCACCTTGCCGTCAAGAATGGTGCTCGCCCTGTTAAATAAGCCCAAAGGCGCTTTAGGCCGGACTTGGTTCCCTTGATTGAAACCAAAGTTAACAAACTCATCGAAGCTGGCTTTATTCGTGAAGTTAAATACCCAACATGGGTTTCAAGTATTGTCCTTGTAAGGAAGAAGAATGGCCAGATTCGAGTGTGCGTCGACTTCAGGGATCTCAACAATGCGTGTCCCAAAGATGAATTCTCGCTTCCTATTCCAGAGCTGATGATCGATGCTTCTACTGGGTATGAGGCAATGTCGTTTATGGATGGTTCATAAGGCTATAACCAAATTCCCATGGCACCAAAATATGAAGAGCTTACTGCATTTCGCACCCCCAAGGGTATTTATTGCTACAGGGTAATGCCTTTTGGCTTGAAGAATGCTGATGCTACTTATCAAAGAGCTATGCAAAATATTTTTGACGACCTTCTCCACAAAAATGTCGAATGTTATGTGGACGACTTGGTGGTAAAATCAAGAAATAGGGGCAACCACTTGAAAGACTTGATAATGGTGTTTGAGTTGCTCCATAGGTACCAACTTAGGATGAATCCATTGAAATGCGCCTTTGGAGTTACTTCTGGAAAGTTCCTTGGTTTCATTGTCCGACATCGAGGGATAGAAATTGATCAAGCCAAAGTAGATGCAATCTTGAAAATGCTTGAGCCTCGGGATATTCACGAATTGAAAAGTCTGCAAGGAAAGTTAGCGTACCTTAGGAGATTCATCTCAAACATAGCTGGGAGGTGCCAACCATTCAGTCGCCTTATGAAGAAAGGTGTCCCTTTCAAATGGGACCAAGCGTGTAGCAATGCCTTTGAGAGCATTAAATCATACTTGATGAAGTCTCCAGTTTTGGCAGCCCCTATACTTGGAAAGCCGCTGATACTATACATTTCAGCACAAGAAAGATCTGTTGGAGCGCTGTTGGCCCAAGAAAATAGTGAAGGGAAAGAAAACTCTCTTTACTACTTGAGCAGGATGATGACACCAAATGAGCTAAATTATTCTCCAATTGAAAAGTTATGTTTGGCGCTAGTCTTCTCAATCCAAAAGTTAAAGCAATACTTTCAAGCTCATGTCGTTCGTTTGATTCTAGAGCAAATCCCATCAAGTTCGTGATGTCAAAACCAATCCTTAGTGATCGACTAGCAAGGTGGTACCTCCAGTTTCAACAATTTAAAATCGTGTACATCCCTCAAAAGGCTATAAAAGGACAAGCGTTAGCGGACTTCTTGGCAGATCACCCTATACCTAATGATTGGGAGCTAACTGACGAACTACCTGATGAGAAAACAATGGTCATTGAAGTTCAGCCTCCATGGAAGATGTACTTTGATGGTACTGCACATCGTGGAGGAGCTGGTGCTGGTGTAGTATTTGTCACTTCTCAAGGTGAAGTTCTGCCTTACTCTTTTATGTTGACGCAACTCTGCTCTAACAACGTTTTTGAGTATCAAGCACTAATACTTGGGCTTAAAATAGCTGTCGAAACGAAGCAGTTTCAATTACAAGTCTTTGGTGACTCTCAGTTAGTGGTCAATCAGCTTCTAGGTAGTTACGAGGTCAAGAATCCTAAACTACGCCCATATCATGATTACGCTAAAAAATTAATGGAGTGGCTCGGTGATGTGACTATTCAGCAAGTGCCATGGAAAGAAAATAAGAAGGCTGATGCTTTAGTTGCCCTAGCTTCTTCGTTAACCTTGCCTGATCAAGCACAAGTTACTGTCTTCCAAAATGGGTAGTACCGCCTCCAAATGAGGCTGAAGGTGAAGAAAATGAACTCAAGCATCTTGTCGCTGTTTCTGAAGTGGAGAAAGAAGAATGGCGACAACCCATTATCGACTACTTATTCTATGGGATACTTCCAGAAAATCTGAGGAGAAGGACTGAAATCCGTCGTCGTGCACCTCGCTTCCTTTACTACAAAGATACTCTATACAGAAGGTCATTCGAGGGAGTACTTTTGCGATGCTTAGGGGAAGAAGAAGCACTCCAAGATTTGCAAGAGGCATATTCTGGGGTATGTGGGTCACACCAGTCTGGACCAAAGCTCCACCTCCATATAAAAAGGATGGGATATTATTGGCCAACGATGGTAAAAGATTGCTATTCATCAACCTCCTGAAGTGTTGCACCCGATTGTGGCATCCTGGCCGTTTGATGCTTGGGAATTGGATGTTGTTGGACCACTGCCAAAGTCCTTTGGTGGGAACCTATACATCTTGGCTACAACTGACTACTTCTCAAAATGGGTTGAAGTTGTTGCTCTTAAGGAGATAAAGAAGGAAAATGTTGCAAGTTTCATCCGAGTAAACATAATCTATCGCTTTGGCATCCCTCGTTACATAATAACGGATATGGAAAGCCATTCAATAATAGGTTAAAGAACAAGATTTGTGATCTCTTTGGCTTCAAGCAACGTAACTCTTCGATGTACAATGCTGACGCCAATGGTCTAGCTGAGGCATTCAACAAAACTCTATGCAACTTGTCAAAGAAAGTCGTCTCCAAATCCAAACGACATTAGAATGACCGTATGGATGAAGCTCTATGGGCATATAGGACGACTCACTGCACGCCAACACAAGCGACTCTTTATTCACTCATTTATGGAGTCGAAGCCGTCTTGCCACTCGAGCGTCAAATACCTTCATTACGACTGGCTATTCAAGAAAGGATCACTGATGAAGAAAATGCTCGACTTCGATTAGCAGAGTTGGAGGCTCTTGATGAGAAGAGGATGGAAGCTCAACAGAGTCTTGAATGTTATCAAGTTCGATTGTCTCGCGCCTTCAATAAAAAAGTTCGCCCAAGATCCTTTATAGTAGGAGATCAAGTTCTTGCCATACGAAGACCTATAATTACTTCAAATAAACCTGTAGGGAAGTTCACTTCAAAATGGAATGGGCCATATGTCGTACAAGAAGCTTACTCAAGTGGGCTTACAAGCTGGTTGATGCAGATGGCATGAGAATCGGCCCTATCAATGGCACATTTTTGAAGAAGTATTATCCTTGAAGTTACACCGCTCCTTGACGCACAATCCTAAATTGCATGTTCCTACACTCCTAGCCCGCATGAGTCTAATTTTTGTACGACCCAAAATAAAAATAAAAATAAAGAGTCCGTTAGGTTGAAAACCTCGAAAGAGGCGGCCTAGGCAAAGGTTAGGACATAAAAAAAGAGTCCACTAGGTTGAAAATCTCGAAAGAAGTGGCTTAGGCAAAAGTTAGGACATAAAAAAAATAAATAATAAAAATAAAATAATTAAAAAAATCACCCATTCTGAACTACGGCATGACTTGATCCTCTTCACCGAGGTACGTAGGCAGCTTAGAGTTTCATTTTGAGTTCAGTCGCATAAGTTCAAAAGATACATATTGCCCTAGTCGTTGTCCAAATGAAGTATGATGAAAGTATGTCATTCAAACAACACTTGAAAATCAGGCTGAAATTTCATCTTCTTTTGAACTTTAGATCTCATATGACTTAGAAAGGGCAAGCCTTCATGATAAACCAGTATCTTCAATAGGGCGATTATAGTCTTTTAAGAGGCTACCAAGTATTTGCACTGAAGTTCAGGGATTTACTATGTCTTCATGTTCACCAAATCTTTAAGTCCTCCGGTCTTCAAGTTTGCTGCTCTTCAAGTTGTAATGTTTAAACCCTCCAAGTCTCCAAGTTGAAGTCTTCAAGTCCGTCGGTCTTCAAGTTGAAGTCTCCAAGTTGAAATTTTCAAGTCTATCGGTCTTCAAGTTGAAGTCTTCACGTTCGCCACTCTTCAAGTTGAAGCCTGCAAAGTCTGTCATATCTTCAAAGCTTTTAAATATTCAAGTCAATGTCGTCAAATTCACGAAGTCTTCGAGTTGAAACTTTATAATTTTCCAATATTAAGGTGGACATATAAGTCCCTTTGCACCTTAAGTTGGCCTCTTCGTGGGTTTGTCCTTAAAAGGAAACTATAACTTTCCAATCTTAAGGTGGACATATAAATCCCTTTGCACCTTAAGTTGGCCTCTTCATGGGTTTTTCCTTAAAAGGAAACTATAACTTTCCAATCTTAAGGTGGACATATAAGTCCATTTGCACCTTAAGTTGGCCTCTTTGTGGGGTTGTCCTTAAAAGAAAACTATATTTTCCAATCTTAAGATGGACATGTAAGTCTCTTGAGAGTAATCTCTCCAATAGTCGGGACACATTGAGAGTAATCTCTCCGATAGTCGATCCATATTGAGAATAATCTCTCTGATAGTCGGGCACATTGAAAGTAATCTCTCCGATAGTCAGGGCACATTGAGAGTAATCTCTCCGATAGTCGGGTCACATTGAAAGTAATCTCTCCGATAGTCGGGGCACATTGAAAGTAATCTCTCCGATAGTCAGGTCACATCGAGAGTAATCTCTCCGATAGTCGAGCCACATTGAGAATAATATCTCTGATAGTCGAGCCACATTGAGAGTAATCTCTCTGATAGTCGAGCCACATTGAGAATAATCTCTCCGATAGTCGAGCCACATTGAGAGTAATCTCTCCGATATTCGGGTCGTGATGAGTACCCTGAGATTATCTTTTTCATACATGGATTATCTCGTTAAATAAGAATATATCATTCATGCTTGACCTAAAAAAAAAAAGAAAAAAAAAAAAGAAAGTGCAAAATAATAAAAGGAAAAAATTACCTTCGCACTAGTGCTTCCTGATTTTCAAAACACGAAGTGGGTTGTGACTTGCTACTATTGCAATTGATACTCAACAAATGCGAGTACAGGGGTTTATATAGATTTGGAGAGGAGACGTTAATAAGTCATGGTCCGATGTGGGATTTGCTGTATAAAGGCGGTATGACATAATCCTTATGTGTCCAAACTAAAATTAGTAAGGAATTTGATTCCTAGTTGGATTTAACGATGCTTGAGGATAAAGGCTGTGCGGCGGCAGGATTTAAACGGTAAAAGTGAGCTTTTTACTTTGCCTTGAAATATATGGCATGTGTTGTCCCTAGCAGAGAATTAATGAAGGAACATATATAATTAAGTGGATGTGATATAATGATTACTAGTAGGTTCAACATTCAATGTGATATTCCATGCCATCTGGGAAAGAATATCCTAGGAATACAATGATGATATCTACGTGGATTTAGCCTAATACCATTATTCAAGTCAAATACATTAAAAATAGACGTTGCTAGAAGCTGCATGGGATATTTTTCATGACTATACGTACGTACGGAGTTCTTTTACTTCAAGCCTAGTCTTTTAAATCCCATAACAAATCTTGAAATAGGGGCATTTGTAGGCGTATAAAATTTACGGAATTAAATTCAAAAATTAATTTGGACTATATTTTAAATTTAAGATATATTGATCCAAATAAATATTTTGGGTTAAATTCATAATCCATTGGGCTAGCCCATTTAATTGGGCTAAAGTGATGAGCCCACTTCATTAAGCCCAAAATGTCATCTTCCTAGAGGCCCAGTTTGGTGCCACGTGTTATATGACGTGGCACGCCAAGTCAAGCGGAAGAGCCAATAAGATCATGCCACGTGTCAAAAATTGCAAGGTGCTAAGTCACTTTAAAAGGCTAATGAAATTACACCACGTGTGCAAGTGACATGTTCTGGCCAATCAAATGCGGCCTTGTCACACTTCGATTTGATTGGTCGGAAAGAGTTTGTTCTTATCATAACTCTTCCCTCCCACAACTATAAATAGGGGTCTTCATAACACAGAAAAGGGACCAGAAGTTATAACAAGAAGCAAGAAAGAGCTCGTAGATCAAACACCGCAAATTTCTCTATAAGTTTCAAGTTTCAAGCAATCAAGTTCAAGTTCAAGAAATCAAGTTCAAGCTCAAGAACGAAGAACTTCAAGCTCAAGAATGAAGAACAAGTCAAGATTCAAGGAGTACGAATTCAAATCAAAGTCCGTGCTAGTTGAATTCAAGATCATCGTTCGTGGAAACAAATATAGATTCAAGATCAAGCTCAAAGGCCCTTGAATTTATTTACTATTGAAAAGAAGAATCAGAGGATTCATAGAGATTGTACACTCAAATATTTGATATAAATACTACGATTGTTGCAATATTTTCCGTCTTGATTTTATTTTCTCGGCGCAAATTTATTGTCTACACTTAGTAATCGTGTCTTTTGACTTCTTCATACTCGGTTGTACTATAAATTACTAAAATAATATAATAATGCAAAAAGTAGTGAAAGTACATTGTTATGAGGAAATAAAATATATAGTATGTTTTTATAAGTATAAATAATGCTATAATATTAAAATTGTTATGAGGTACAACTATAACGTCTTAAATTTTATTAAAAATTAATAAAATTATAATTTCTTAGAAAAAATCAATAAATTATAATTTTTTGTCCTAAATTTTAATTTTTAAATTTAATTTATCGGGTTACAAATATCCTGAAATAAATACCGACTAATCTCTATATAGTACTCTTAACAGCTTGTTTGGATGGTTGTTGACCACTATATCATATTGTATTGTTATCCCAAAATAATATTTGTTTTGATTGTTTATTTAAAATTGATTGTATCGTATTGTTAAATCCATTGTTCCGGAACAACCAAAAGTCCCATTTTATGAAATAATCGATTTGGTGTGGTGGGATCGTTTCCTATTTTCTATTCTAATTATGCCCTTACTTATTACTCCATATTATTTTTTTTATTTTAACTTCAAATCTCCAACCTATTAACCTACTTTGTCTTCTTCCATATTTTCTAGAGTTGGTTTGCCCCATTCTTTTTGTTATCCAAGTCTTCGTTCGATTCTTTGTCTCTTTTCATCGTTTTAATTTTTTTTTTTTTTTGGTGTTGCTAATATTAGTTAACCTTTTTTTCCTAGGTTTTTGCTCTTGTTTCCAAGTTAGGTGATGTGTGGCTATAATTTCATAATTTCATACATTATTTGCCTTGCATTTTATATGCTTTAATGATAAACTATACTTTAATTGTGCGTAACGGAGTCTATTTTATGTGTAGGTAAATTGGAGATGCAAGTAGAGAAACAAAGGATACTTACAAGTCGAAAGCGTGCGCAGGAGCAGTTGAATAGAAGAAGTTGGCAAAGCCAGGCTTGTAGCTGGCGAGAGACCTGGCGAGGCAGGGCAGAAGGCGAGCTTGACCAGGCCTTATACCTGGAGACGCCAGGCTTGGGGCGAGGTCCACCAGGCGTTAGGTCCCGCGTGGCCAGGCCTGGGGCGAGGTCCACCAGGCGTTAGGTCCCGCGAGGCCAGGTCTGGGCGTGCACAGTCCGAGTTTTGAAGACTTATTTTGTCTCCGGGTTTGACTAGGACTTTGCCTACGCGTTTAGGTCTTTTCCTACACATATAAATAGACCTAAAAACGCTACTTTTAGAGGACTTTTGCAACCGGAGGCAAGAATAGCTTGTGGAATCACCCTTTGGGAGTTAGAATCATCGATTTCTATATCCTTTCATTTTTACTTTGTAATTAAATTATGCAAAATATTTGGAATATTGTTACTATGAATATGAGTAGCTAAACTCCTAATCTAGGGTTTTTATGGAACCTATTGAAGGATGATTTTCTTGTTACGTTAATATAAATTTGCCGTAGTATTTTCTCTATTTTTTCAACTATATTATTCATGTGGTTGATTGAAGGCCCCTCAATTAGTTGTGCCTATTTAGTATGTATTATTCGGGAGAGAGTGCATATTTAGGTAGTTATTGAACAACATCACTCCTAACGTATATGAGGGATCAATACGAAGGGTTTAAAGGCGGGAGTAGGGATAACGAAACCTTGGTGCGATCTGAGTGAGCCGTACTTAATGCCAGCTAGCGTAATTCGGGAGAATATGTCTAGTAAATTGTGGTAATTACTCAGGAGAGAGTTACGACAGTCATAGTGCTCATGATCGATAGAGAAGACTTAGGCGAATTTATAGAAAACGTAGCGGAAAAGATTCCGACAATAGGAAAAATCACAACCTTAGATCATTCCAATTCTTGTTTATAAACCGTTCGTAGTTAGTTATTTATTATTGTATTTTCATTACGTAATATTTAGTTAATAAACATCCAAAGTTTTATTTAAATATTTTTGAAGATTGATTGTGTGAATTTGTGCGAGTCTAGCAGTTGTGGTTGATTGGTTAATTCCTTGTGGTAGTCGACTCCGGACTTATTAGCCGGGATATATTTGCGACGACCGCTTGTCCTTTTTATAAGGCATAGTTGGGCGTGATCAAATTTTGGCGCCGTTGCCGGAGAGTTAATGGTGTATTAATTGCAGCTAAAAGAATTGCTAGAATTCTTAGTGTAGTCAATTTTCTTCATTTTAAACCAAATACATTGAAATTTTAACGTTTGTAGTCTTGGGTGTTACAGGTGCATGCCTAGGATCTCCTCGAGAATCGGTGAATTGTTCGAAGCATTATCAGATCCTGAGAAAGTTTTCAAGGCACTGAATCATGAAAACAAAACGGGAAAAAAGCAACAGAACTCAACAGAACAAATCGATACAGACATGGATAACGTAATAGAAAATCCAAATGACCCGAACAATCAGGGTGTGGCGCCTCTTGTGCCAGAAGCAGCATTGTATGATTGGGCACAACCCACCGCCGAATATCTGGCAACCGCAATTGCATTCCCTCAAATACAAGCAGAATCATTTCAAATCACAAACAACATGCTACATTTGTTGCAGAACAAGGGACTATTTTCAGGGTCTTACATTGAAGATCCTCAGCAGCATCTGAAAAATTTCCTGTCGATATGTGTCACACCAAGGCAACCTAATGTGACACTAGACGCAATAAAGTTGTTATTGTTTCCATTCTCGGTGACGGGAGAAGCTCAGACTTGGCTTAATTCACTCCTCATAAACTCCATCACTACTTGAGAGGAATTAGTCAAGCAATTTGTAAATAAGTTCTACCCACCCAATAAGACTGCCAAACAAATTGATGAGATATTGAGCTTCAGGCAGAGACCAACAGAAACACTACAAGAAACGTGGGAGAGATTCAAGGGTATGCTAGTTAAGTGTCCACATCATGGCATTCCAGAGCAAATGTTGGGGCAGAGGTTCTATATGGGATTGGCAGATAACTTAAAGGCCAATGTTGATGCTTCAGCGGGTGGAGCATTTTTGGAGAAAATCATTCAGAGAATGCAAGATCCTACTCGATAAAATGGCTCAAAAATCAGGATGGATGACAAGAGACTCTACGATCACTCATGTGGTTCATTCTGTAGCTTTGGATCCAAACAACTCTATAGCTGAAAATATGGCCACTCTGATGACACAAATGGGTATTCTCACCAAGAAGATTGATGAATCAGGCTAGAAGCAGTAGGTACACATAATTGATGCGACTAATGGGGGCTTATGTACACCATGCATTAACCAACATTATGCATGCTCGTGGAGTGCGGAAGGTGACAACCAGCACTATCAGGAAGATATGAACTATGTGGCCAACTATGGGGGACAGAGGCAAGGTGGTGAGAATTGGGGTCAACAGAATCAACAATATAGACCAGCGCAGCAACAGTACAATAACAACAACAATCCTGGAGCTATGCGACCACAGGGTCAAGTGATGCCTTACCAAAGGCAATAAGGTTACAACTAGCAAAATCAGCAGATGGCTTATCAACAACCTCAACAATAACAGATTTGGAGACAAGATGATGGGTTCACTGAACTTAAGGGAATGTTGAATAACAACAATAGAATGTTGCCACAACTGATTGGGTCCTTTGGAAAAATGCAAGAGAGAGTAGACTCATATGAATCAACGATAAAAGGGTATTGAGGTTCAATTAGGATAGATTTCTATGGCTCTAAACAATTATCCCCAAGGAACGTTACCTGCAGACACACAAATCAATATAAAAGATCAGGGATCGAAATAGCTTATGGCAGTGAGCCTATGAAATGGTAGAGACCTAGATCTGGAGCAAGAGATTGCTCGCGAAAGCCGACCTACTGAAACACTTGTACCAGTACCCATTGAGATCGATGATTCAACAGGGTTAACTTAGGTGATGGTACAACATGCACAAGAGAGCACAAGCAAAGAAAAAGAGGTTGCAAAGGAGACTGAGGTAGCACAAGAAACGACAATAGAAGCAGTGCCTGAGCAAGATAAAAATCAAATCACAGGAAAGAAGCGACCTCCAGCACCATTCCCACATAGATTAGCAAAATATCAGAATGACGAGCAATATAAGAAATCATGGAGATGTTGAAACAAATACATGTGAACATTCCATTGATTGATGTGTTGTGAGAGATGCCTGGGTATGCCAAAATGATGAAAGATTTAATGTCTCGAAAATTTGACTTCCAAGACCTGTCCACTGTTACATTGACATAGACCTGTAGTGCAGTTTGGGATATTGTTACTATGAATATGAGCAGCTAAACTCCTAATCTAGGGTTTTTATGGAACCTATTGAAGGATGATTTTCTTGTTACGTTAATATAAATTTGCCATAGTATTTTCTCTATTTTTTCAACTATATTATTCATGTGGTTGATTGAAGGCCCCTCAATTAGCTGTGCCTATTTAGGTAGTTGTTGAACAACATCACTCCTAACGTATATGAGGGATCAATACGAAGGGTTTAAAGGCGGGATTAGGGATAACGAAACCTTGGTGCGATCTGAGTGAGCCGTACTTAATGCCAGCTAGCGTAATTCGAGAGAATATGTCTAGTAAATTATGGTAATTACTCGGGAGAGAGTTACGACAGTCATAGTGCTCATGATCGATAGAGAAGACTTAGGCGAATTTATAGAAAACGTAGCGGAAAAGATTCCGACAATAGGAAAAATCACAACCTTAGATCATTCCAATTCCTGTTTACAAACCGTTCGTAGTTAGTTATTTATTATTGCATTTTCATTACGTAATATTAAGTTAATAAACATCCAAAGTGTTATTTAAATATTTCTGAAGATTGATTGCGTGAATATGTGTGATTCTAGCAGCTTTGGTTGATAGGTTAATTCCCTGTGGGATTAGACTCTGGACTTATTAGCCGAGATTTATTTGCGACGACCACTTGTCCTTTTTATAAGGAATAGTTGGGCGTGATCATTAGGCAATTAATGATAAATTAGTAGAAATATATTTTCTTAAATTATACAAATTTTATAAACTTTTTTGGCTACCATATGTAAATATTTTCTGGCGTGGCCTAAAAGTGATAATACCCCTTAATTATTAGGAATAGGTATAAATATGCCCCTTTTCCAAAAACTTGCTCTCTCCCTCTCTCTCTTTTGGTTTTCCAGTTCCCCTATCGAGGCTCAACTAAATTCGAATTTACATTAAAAGGTTCACATTGGAGGTAAAGCGCTTTTGTTTACCCGAAAAACAGATATAGTTGAATTTATACGTAGTTCTAAGGATACGTGGTATAACTTGGTAAAAATCAAAAAAATAAGTAAGGATATATCTAAATTAACTGTAAAAAGAATGAAAGAGTGATTGATAAGAGAACAAGATGAATCAATGTCAAAGCCCAAAAAGGATAATATTTGCTGGATGTTATATAAATCTCAGTAAATCTGAATGTGGGAATCAATCAATGTCCCCTTTGTACATATGATAACCACTCTTAATAGAGCGGGGGGAATCTTACTTTGGATACAATTAAAAATACATAGTGGGGATCCCATAATTAGCTTTTCCTTGATTCAAGTCGTGATTTCCACCGAGATTCTATCCCCAATTGTGGTTATAATGGCCTTTCTGTCTCTTGGCTCGATCTCGATCCTAGCCTCTCTCGATCATGATCATTCTCTATTCGCTCGACCTCTATCTGGGCTCGATCTCGATCTTGACCGCTCCCTATCTTGATCGGTCTCTATTTGCTCGACCTCTATCTGGGCTCGATCTCGATCTTGGCCGCTCCCGATCTTGATTGGTCTCTATTTGCTCGACCTCTATCTGGGCTCGATCTCGATCTTGACCGCTCCCTATCTTGATCGGTCTCTATTTGCTCGACCTCTATCTGGGCTCGATCTCGATCTTGGCCGCTCCCGATCTTGATTGGTCTCTATTTGCTCGACCTCTATTTTGACCGGTCTCTGGGATTCGAAGTCGATCCTAGATGATCTCGATCTTTTTTGGTCTTTGGGGCTCGAACTTGACAACCCAACTTCACATAACAACTTGATATTATAATGATGAACCTCGGTCAATCATGCTCCAATCTTTATTAGTCACAAGAAGGGAAAATTTGGTTTTGACCGTATATAGATAGTCCCCTCATTTCTCGAAAAGAAGGTGGCGAGAAACGATATGATTTTTTAAACTCTGACTAGATGAATATTGACGTGTGCGACAAGCCCGATTGTGACGTATGTGACAAACATCTCGTCGGTCCAGTTACCAAGGCATTAATTGCGCGTTAGTCGATGGTCGTCCACTGCCAATTTTGAACCGTCGCTGTGAAATCTATAAATAACCCCCTTCTTCATTATTTCAAATCTTTTTCATTCCAATCTTTACAGTTCTTCTCCTTCTCCAAAGCTCCCTATTTCCAGGTTTTGAAATTTCTTTGCTTGTTCTTCTCAAAACACAAAATACTTCAATCTCCCTTCTTCTTTGTTCACAAAAATTTAGATGGCCAAAATATCTAAAATCGTTCTACAGAAAGAGGTTGTTTCCTTATATCGACCGGTCGGTGAGAAATCAGTGGTGGAGCCACGCCTTGAAGAACTCATTCCCGGGGGTGTGTGTTATCGATTCTGACTTTAAGGTCGAGAAATCCACATCGGTTGCTAGTCGATGCGATCCAGTGTCGAGATATATATTCTCGATACCCCAAAGCCTTCTTGATTTGGTGAAGAAAGATTGTAATTGGGAAAACAAATAGATTGTGATACTGTCACCGGAGGAAGCGATCACTACCCACGTGGAAGGGTACCTGAGTGTTTACACTTATCCTTTCACATTGGGTCCCCTCGATCCGGTAATCGTCGATTTCTGAAAGAAATACCAAGTGACCCTCGGCCAAATTCACCCTTCTTCTGGAGGATCGTAATACTGCTCCGTTTCTTCGCGAGCAAAATCGACGGGCTCCTCTTTACCCTTGACCACCTCGTAAGATTATATAGCCCTCGACTCTACCGAGGTGGGCTGATAAAGCTTCAACGCCGGGCCACCAAGGCGTTCACCTCGAGTATCGATGAAGACAAAGATCAGAGTTGGATGAGCTGGTTCATTCGGGTGAAGACCACGAACCTAATCACGGCCGAGAGCATGCCATTTCCTGAGAAATGGAATATGAAACATAAGTATGATGTCATTTTTAATTTCCGTTTACTGTTTTTACTTCTTCATCCCTTATTATCAGTATTTTTCTTGATGCAGTCATTGCTTGGATGCTGGGTGCGGTTTTCCATATCGATAACTGGGTCAGGAGCCTGGTTTCGACGTCAACATACACCGAGCGCGCATGGCGCGAGTTGTAAAAGGGCTGGTGGGAGGCTCGTACTCATGTAAACCACTTCTTGGCTTACCGATTTGCCTATCATTCAAGTATGTTTTCAAGCATAAGTTTTACTTACTTTTTTTTTGTAGGTCTCGGAAAGGATGCGGCCATGAGACCCCCGTCAGGTGATGAAGAAGCTTTACTTCATATCCTAAAACCGGCGAAGGTTATTAAGAGAAAAAGGACCTTAGACTCCGAGGGTCAAAAACCCAAGAAGAGATCAACCGGTAAACCCAAGGGGAACACAATCACACCGACTATGGAGTCGGTACTGAGTCTAAGGGATGAAGAAGAAGAAGAAGAAGGTGACTCTGGGCTGGTGGCCCGTGCACAAGCTAGCTCCAATATTCATAAAATTTCAGTACCAGCGGAAGTTGATACTGCTCCGTCCATGCTTGATGAGTTCGAGGAGGAGACGTCGACCCAAGTTCCCGAGCCGATGGGGACCGAGGATGTTTTACCTCGTGGCAAAGAGATCGTCGAAGAGGCAGTGGATGCCGGTACAGACACCGAATTTGAGGCTCCCCAAGACGGAGGCGGTGCCCAAAAAGACCTACTCGGGGTAATAGAAATAGGGGATTCCCCATCTTTTCTTTCATTTTTCCAGTCGATGATACGCGACGCTCAAACTGTGGAGACTTATCACGGGGAGGGAGCCCATGAAGAGGAAGATCCTTTCCGTGGTTATTTTGTCGGTGTAGAAGATGTTAGGTCTTGGTGATTCGGAGTCTCCGAAGAAGAGCTCGGGCGAGGCGGGAGTTTCTTGTCTTTTCAACGAAGCTCAACAGGCCCTGAATCGGGTAAGTTCATTTTGTCAATTTTCATACCGGTATTTTTCTTTCCTTGCATAATTCCTTCTTTCTATTTTTGTAGGCCTCTGTGCTTCATCACGAGGTGTTTCTCCGATCCCGAGGGGAGATGAGCCAGTACAAAGCCGAAATCCAAGGGCTTACTAAGGAGAGAGATGCCTTCAAGCTTCTCAGTGAGCATAGAGAAGGAGAAGCAAAAGGACTTCAAATTGAGCTAGAAGCAGCTCAAAAAGAACAAGTCGATTTGTCCGAGCAGGTAAAATGAATCTTTGAAGTTAATGACACTAACTCGGGCGTGATGGCTAACAGTTCAGTCCCACAGGTCCAGCAAAGATTTGATATGATCACACAGCTTCATGTTGAAGTGGACGCAGTGAAAGCGGAGGCCGGGGAGTGGAAAAAGAACATGGACTGCCTTGCCTCAGAAAAGGAGGCTGCCCGAGCTCAACTTGCCTCGGCTGAGACCCAACTCCGAAGCTTGAAAGAGAAAGCCTTGGTGCAAGCCAAGAAAAATCGAGGAGTTCCAATCTCGGTTGGGCTCAACAACTTCTAATCGAGAGAGACTGGCCACAGAATTTGCAGCGGCCAAATCGGAGGTCGAAAAAGCCATGGCCAATGCTAATGCAATGGTGGCCGTTTACCTGTCTGATGCTGAAGCTGCTCAGTTCGAGCAAAGGAGTTTGATGAGGCTGTTCAAGCTCGAGCAAACTGGGTTGCCGAGCATGCTAAATGCCAATCTCAAAGGGAGACACTCGAGGAGATCCATGATCGTGGCTTCAATCTCACAACCGAGATCGAGAATGCTAAGGAGCTTGAAGCTGAAGCCAGAGTGTTGGCCTTTCCTGATGATCTGAAAGTGAAGGAGGCCTCGGGGGTGAAGATGCTGCTCCTGGAGAGGACTAAGTCCTTTAGTATATTTTTTTTTCTTTTTTGTGCTTCTTTTAAGACCATTTCGATCTTTTGTAGAGAAACTTGATCGGGCCATGGTGCCTTTGTAAATGATTTTTGACACACACATATATATATAAAACTTTCTTTCTTTCCGCCTTATATAATTATGAAGTTATATTCTAAGATCCGAGGTTTAAGCAATTTGATTGGAACTGAATTAATATAGCCCTTAGACTTTATGGTCGAGTGAGTGCTTACTCGAACACAAAGTAAAGTAACCCTTAGGTTTTTTATTTGAGCGAGGACGGTCTCTCGAACTCAAGAAAAAAAAACAACCCTTAGGCTTTATGGTCGAGTGAGTGCTTGCTCAAACTCGAAGTAAAGTAACCCTTAGTTTTTTTCTTTTGAGCGAGGATGGTCTCTCGAACTTGAGACAAAAAACATCCCTTAGGCTTTTGTAAAAAAGATTGTTTATGGCTTTGTCCCCTTTTCGGCTTGAAAGAGTTTTTTATCATTCGTATTTGCGAAACTTGTAATGCCTTGGCATGATATAAGGAATTGTTCGAGAGTTCGAACAATTTTGTACTCATAAGAATTTTTGAGGCTTTGATATTATCGAAGCCTTTTATGATTTTGCCGGGGGAAGCACATTTAAACCGGTTTATGAAAATATTTCGAAGGTCTGTTTTGTTAAGTAATTTGGACGTCTCCGATTCGTATTAATTCGGTCGTAGCCCTTTTAGTTCGGGATTTGTGTCTTGGGCTTATTTTTCCATTTTACTTCGAGCTTGCCCGAAGTATCAGTCCCTGAGTGAGGTGGCCATAGCCTATAAAATCGAAGATTGCCTAAGAGGTCTTATGTTCGGAGTTTATATAATTCGAACTCGTTGATTTTTCGGACGGCAGTCCCCGATTTGTGGGGGTAATCATCTGGACTCCGGTCATGGTCAGCCCTTAAGCATGTTTGTATAATAGATCTAGAATACAAAGTAGAAGAACCTTTCTGAGGTATGAGATATTGGTAAAGAAGAAATTTCTCTTTATAAATCATTATACATGCGTACATGTTTTGTGCCAGGGCTCGAGCAAACTACGCAATCATGGTTCGTTTGACCATTTCGTCCTTAAAAACTTTACCTATCGAGACCATGTTGCCATGAAGTAACTTCATTGCATCGAACTTGATATACGAGGGCAATGCCCTCCAATATTCAAGGTTGACTGTAAAGAGGCCTCAGATACTGTTGAATTGTTATAAGTTAGCACGATCAATGGTTGCCTCATTAAAAACCTTGCCTGAAAACCCATTTGGGACAAAAACGGTCTAAGGGAAAAAGAGTGCAACGCATGCTTTCAAACCTAAAGGCTTTGTGTTGAAGAATCCACCATTGTTTTTCGTCGGACACCTACGAGGGTTAGTTTTGAAATATAAATGAACATGGGAGGTTCGTAACTTAGCAGTATTATCGTTTTAGGTGCGATACGTTCCAATTGCTCGGTAGTTGTTTGCCGTATATTATGCCGAGCTTGTAGGATCCTTTTTCGATGATTTCAAGAATCTGATACGGTCCTTCTCAGTTTGAACCCAGTTTCCCTTCATTTAGATTTTGAGTGTTGTGGGTGACTTTTCTTAACACCAAGTCCCTGATGTAAAAATATCGAAGATTGGTTCTTCGATTGTAGTACCTTTCGATCCGCTGTTTTTGGGCGGCTAATCGGACGAGAGCGGCTTCACGCCTTTCATCCAACAATTCTTGGCTCGTATTCATGGTCTCGTTATTCGACTCCTCTGTTGCATATCAAAACCCGATGCTAGGTTCTCCGACCTCGACCGGGATCAGAGCTTTGGCGCCATAAACCAACGAGAACGGTGTTGCTCCGGTACTGGATTTCGATGTTATGCGGTATGCCCAAAGGATCTCGGGCAGTATTTCTCTCCATTTTCCTTTGGCATCGGTCAATCTCTTCTTAAGATTTTGGATGATGGTTTTGTCAGTCGATTCGGCTTGTCCGTTCTCGCTGGGATGATAAGGTATTGATAGGATCCTTTTGATCTTGTGATCCTCGAGAAATTTAGTTACTTTGCTACCGATGAATTGTTTTCCATTATCACATACAATCTCGAAGGGCATCCCAAATCGACATATGATGTGGTCCCAAATGAAGTCTATGACTTCCTTTTCTCTGACTTTCTCGAAAGCCTGTGCTTCAACCCATTTAGAGAAGTAATTAGTCATAAACAAAATAAACTGAACCTTACCTGGGGTCGATGGGAGAGGGCCGACGATGTCCATTCCCCATTTCATGAAGGGCCATGGGGATAGGACCGAGTGGAGTAGTTCCCCGGGTTGATGAATCATGGGCGCGTGCCTTTGGCATTTGTCGCATTTTCGAACGAACTCTTTTGCATCCTTGCCCATATCGGTCCAGCAACACGCTGCTCTGATTACTTTGTAAATCATCGAATCGGCACCGTTATGATTTCCACAAGTGCCCTCGTGAATTTCCCGTAGGATGTAGTCGGTATCTCCCTGTCCCAAACTATTTCCAATTAGGGGTGGGCATAAAATCCGAAAAACCGAATTCTGAACCGGACCGAATTAATTCGGTATTTCGATTTCGGTTTTTTTGGTATTTCGGTATAATTTGGTATTATTATACTGTCTTGCTAATACTTGTTATCGGCACCCCTTTCATATTCTCTGTTGCTATATTAGATTTAGTTCTCTAATTATTTGTCTTGCTATTATTTGATATCAGGGGTTCCTTCACCTTCTTTAGCCGAGGGTCTATCGAAAACAGTCTCCCTGCCCTGGGGCAGGGGTAAGGCTGCGTACATCCTACCCTCCCCAGACCCCACTTGAGGGATTATACTGGGTGGTTGTTGTGGTTATTTTTATTGTTGTTGGTATAATTTGGTATTAAATTTTTAGTATTTTGGTATATCGGTACGGTCCTCGGTATTAAGATCTTGAAATTTCGGTATACCAAAATACCGAATTTTTAAAGAATTTCATATGCTTCCTAATTCCTATCCTAGTCCTACACTGCCCTAGCCCAACCTAAAATTTTAAGTTTGTATCTCTATCCCAATAAGACTAGGCCCAACTCCCTTACTCTCTTAGTCTCTTTCCCTATTTTCACCATAGGAATTAGAATTAGGTTTCTCTCCACTCTCAACTCTCAAGTGTCAAGAAAGAAGTGAACAGATCGGCTGTGACTTGTGAGCATATGACTGCGTCTGCGCCTACAGTCTGGGAGTGCGATAGAGATGACGTCACGGCGTCACAATGTGACTGAGCAAGATAGTGAAGTCGCCACGTGATTCAGGGTATTTTCTCTGCTCATTCAACACGAACCTTGTTATGGTCATCAAATCAGTCTTATGAGCATCTGTTGCGTGATCCATGCCTAGCTAACTCTTCCTTTACTGATTAAAGTATAATCTGTTGATTGGTATTGGGGTTTTAAGATTATGGGAAGCATTAAAAATGTGTTACTGCACTCAGTTTTCTTTAAGGCGTATGTTTATTTTGATGTTTATTCAAAAAGTATAATTTTTTAGTGGAAAACATCATCAACTAAGTTGCAATGCTTTTATTTTTCGAAAAAACTGGATCCTTGATGTTAAATGTATACTTAATTCCTGTTGAGAGTTTCATCTTTTGTAGCTTTCTAGCTGATAAATTAGAGAGTAAATCTCACAAGTTGAGATAAAGGAAGCTTAGATGATTAAAGACATCGGTGCAGATTTCTTATGCTGTCCTTCAATTTTTTATATCCTTATTTGCTACTTAAAATTTATTCCTGGGACTTGCGATCTGCTGAATTGTCTTTGAAGAAGAACTATAAAATCTTCATTGTGTCATGACTCGTGGAGTCTTCATATGACCATTTTAATTAGCTCATATGTACAGTTCATACTTGTTTATTTGAAGAAGAATTGTAAAGTCTTCATATGTCTTTGAAGAGGAACTGTAAAGTCTTCATACTTGTTTATTTGTATGACATATTTGGAATTATCTTTAGATATGGAAAATAATGGAACCACTACTAGTATTGTTTGATGTATAGTTGCAACTTGTAACTTGAGTGGTAAGTTTAATACTCTATTTGTTTAGTGATATACTTTTATAGTTTTGTTCTATTATTATAAAAAAATAATATTCTAACTTATGATTTATCTTCTTCTTTTTTTAGGTTCAAGTGCAATCATGCCCTGTGCTCTTAAAGTACGCTCTCATATTTGGAAACACTTAGCTTGCTGTGATAATTTATTTACTTCTTTTTCCTTTTAAGTACTTGTTGTGATAATCAGGTGTGCATCTGCCACGTATGTGCTGCTGCATGTTGTTGAGAATCTGTAATTTTTTATTAGCATTTGATTTGAATGATTCTTACACGCCTTTTGTTAGGCAGATTGTTTATTTAGTATTATATAAGTATAAAGAATTTGTTATAATTGTTTATATGTATTGGACAAGGAGTAGAGCTGTGGAGGTCACATATCTCACTACCTATGCATGTGAATATACTTCATATGTATATCATTGGTTTGTATTGAAAGAAGCATCTGAATTTCCATTCTTTCTTTGGTTTTGGGGAAATATATTTGGTTTTTTGGAAAGCTTTCGACTTTCTTGGAGATGGTGTAGCAAAATCTTGATCCTTTGTTCTTGTTGTACGTCGTCGGGCTTGTTTCTGCTTGCTTAATGCTTAGGCTCTTAGCACTTAGCAGTACGTGACACATGAATACGTATTAAACCGAAACCGTACCGAAACCGTACCGAACCAAATAAAGAAATACCGAACCGTACCGAACTACTTTGGTACGGTATTTGGTATACACAATTGATAAACCGAATACAGAAATACCAAACCAAAATTTTTAAATACCGAACCGAAAATCGAATGCCCGCACCCTATTGCCAATGGTCGATCAAACGTCCTTCTAGACAATGTTATGTCTTCGGACAGAGTGAATCGTGTTGCCTTTGTGCGTAGAGCTCTCGATTCCTTTGAATCTGATGGAAGCTTCCCGTTCCTTAAGTACTCTATGTATTTGTTTCTTCAATCCCAGTTTAAACTTGTGGAGTTTATCTCGTCATGACCTTCTTCGATTACCGATCTCATGAGTTGTACGACAGTCCCCGAGTTTAGTTCGTCATCTTCGACCGACGAACCTAAGTTTGCAAGAGCGTCGGCCATACTGTTCTGTTCTCGGGGTACATGTTGCAAGGTCCATTCCTTAAATCGATGTAGAGTCACATGTAATTTATCCAAGTACCTCTGCATTCGATCTTCTCAGACTTCAAAATTCCCATTAACTAGTTTTACCACGAGGAGGGAATCATATTTAGCCTCTACGACTTCAGATCCCAAGCTTCTAGCTAGTTCAAGACCTACAATCATGACCTCATACTCGGCCTCATTTTTAGTCAATTTTGTAGTTCTGATAGACTGTCTAACTACATTACTTGTGGGTGATTTTAGTACGATGCCTAGTCTGGACCCCTTCGCGTTCGAAGCACCGTCCATAAAGAGGGTCCAGATTCCCAAAGATGTACTCGATTTTATCAGTAGTTCATTTTCCATCTCGGGTACAAATGCCGGCGTAAAGTCATCCACGAAGTCCGCCAAGATTTGAGATTTGATGGTTGTTCGGGGTCGATACTCAATATCATACCCACTGATTTCTATGGACCATTTGGCCAATCGACCCGAAAGCTCGGGTTTGTGTAAAACATTTCGAAGAGGATAAATTGTTACAACATATATCAGATGACATTGGAAATACGATTTTAGTTTCCTAGAGGCGCTTATTAAAGCAAGTGCTAATTTATCTAAGTGTGGATATCTAGTTTCGGCCTCGCCTAAGGTCCGGCTGACATAATAAATAGGGAATTGCGTACCTTGTTCTTCTCGAATCAGGACTCCACTTACCGTTATCTCCGAGACAGCTAAGTACAGGTAAAGTTGTTCATCCACTTTCAGGGAATGAAGCGGCGGCGGGTTCGATAAATACCACTTTATATCCTCCAAGTCCTGATGGCATTCCGGAGTCCATGCAAAGTTACTCTTCTACTTAAGTAGTAAGAATAATCGGTGGCTCCTATCTGAGGATCTCGAAATGAATCATCCTAGGGAGGCTATCCGTCCCGTTATCCTTTACACGGCCTTTACATTATCCACTACCGAGATATCCTCGATAGCTTTGATTTTATGGGGGTTAATCTCGATTCCTCGAATAGACACCATGAAACCAAGAAACTTGCCCGAGCCAACTCCGAATGCACATTTTTGGGGGTTGAGCTTCATATTGTACTCCCTCACTATATTGAAAGTTTCTTGCAAATGCTTTAAATGGTCCTCTGCTCGCAGGGACTTAACTAACATGTCATCAATATAAACTTTCATTGATTTTCCAATTTATCCTTCGAACATTCGGTTTACTAGGCGTTGATAAGTTGCACCAGCATTTGTTGGACCGAATGTCATTATGTTATAACAGTAGGTACCGTACTTAGTGATAAACGAGGTTTTTTCCTGATCCTACGGGTTCATCCGTATCTAGTTGTACTCGGAGTAGGCATCGAGAAAACTGAGAGTCTCATGGCCAGCGGTAACATCGATCATACGATCGATATTAGGCAAAGGAAAAGAATCCTTGGGTATGATTTATTCAGGTCTTTATAATCTATACACATTCTAAGTTTGTTTCCTTTCTTAGGGACTGCCACCACGTTTGCTAGCCATTCGGTGTATTTTACTTCTCGAATGGATCCTATTTTAAGAAGTTTGGTTACCTCGTCCTTGATGAAGGCATTTTGATCTCGGACTAGGGCCTTCTTTTTTGCTTTACCGGATGGAATTTCGGATCCAAGCTTAGTTTATGAGTGGTGATTTCCGGTGGGATCCCCGTCATGTCAAGATGTGACCAATCGAAACGGTCCATGTTAGCTATAAGAAATTGAATAAGCTTCTTCCTGAGCTCGGGATTTAAACTCGTGCCCAAGTATACCTTTTGTTCGGGCAGACGTTCGATTAGTTTGATTTGCTCCCGTTCTTCGACCATTGATTTGGTAGCGTCGGAATCATCGGGTACCACGAAGGATCGAGGGATCTCATAATCATCACCTTCGTCAGTCTTCTGCTTCTCTAGTTGGGTCGAGGCTGACGTTTGTGATTGCTATTTGGTATCCCGTTTTTCCTTCAAATTTGATCCCTTTGTTGATGAGAGTGACGATATAGGAATCACTTCATCGATTACAACATTTCTTTTATGGTCAGTTGATCCCCGTAGACTGTTTTGATTCCCTCTAGTGTGGAGAAATTTAGAACCTGGTGAAAGGTCGAGGGTACTGCTCTCATGTTGTGGATCCATGGCCTCCCGAACAGAGCGTTATTCCTCATGTCACCCTCGATCACGTGGAACTTTGTTTCTTGGATGGTCCCGGCCATATTTACTGGCAGAATTATCTCGCCCTTAGTAGTTTCACATGCCATATTGAATCCATTTAGTACCAGGGTTGCGGGCACGACCTAGTCCTGTAGACCGAGTTGCTCTACGACCCTCGATCGAATGATGTTGGCCGAACTAACTGGATCAATTAGCACACGTTTAACTTGAGTTTTATTCATAAGTACAGATATTACCAGTGCATCATTCTGGGGCTGCATGATTCCTTCTGTGTCTTCGTCATTAAAGGACAAGGTTCCTTTAGGTATGTAATCAAGAGTTCGAGATCGCTTCTCTCTTATAATCGACATCTTAGTGCGTTTAAGCACTGGCCCCTGGGGGACATCGATCCCTCCGATGATCATGTGGATAATGTGTTGTGGCTCTTCTTGTTCGTTTTGTCTATTGAACTCTCTATTTTTGAAATGGTTCTTGGCCCGGTCACTTAAAAACGCTCAAAGGTGCCCTTCATTGAATAACCGGGCTACCTTCTCTCTTAACTGCCTGCAATCTTCCGTTCTATGTCCATGGGTGCCATGATACTTGTACATTTGATTGGGATTTCTCTAGACTGGATCGAACTGCAGAGGTCGAGTCCATTTAATATCTTTGATGCGTCCGATAGCCAATATGATGGCGGATGCATCGATGTTGAAGTTATACTCTGATAACCGCGGTGCTTCCTTAAGTCTAGTAAGCCTGTCAAAACAATTCTTGTTCATCAGCCCTCGAGACCTTTGGCCTCGATCATTTCTCCTTTCGCCTCGTACGAAGTTACGTCCTGGTTTGCTACCCCTACGATCTCCGTTATACGGTCGATATCGATCCTTGTTCGACCTCGGTTCTGGGTCGATGTCCCTTTTAATAATGGACCTAGAACCCAACTAGTTGTCTTCGACTCTAATCTTCGATTGATATCGATTGTGTACATCAGCCCAGGTAACAGTCGCATACTCAATCAAGTTATGCTTCAACTGCCGTGAAGCCATCGAGCTTCGTTCGTTCAGTCCTTGGGTGAAAGCTTGAATAGCCCAATCGTATGTGACCGGTGGAAGATCCATTTGTTCCATTTGGAAATGAGATATGAACTCTCTTAACAACTCGTTATCCTTTTGCCTTACCTTAAAAAGGTCTGACTTCCTGGTCTCGACCTTTATGGCTCCAGCGTGTGCTTTTACGAAAGAATCTGCAAGCATAGCAAAAGAATCGATAGAGTTAAGTGGTAAATTATGATACCATATCATTGCTCCCTTTGACAGGGTTTCCCCAAATTTCTTTAATAATACGGATTCGATCTCGTCGTCCTATAGATCGTTCCCTTTAATAGCACATGTGTAAGAGGTGATATGTTCGTTGGGGTCGGTCGTTCCATTATATTTAGGAATTTCGGGCAAGCGAAACTTCTTGGGGATCGGTTTGGGAGCTGCGCTCGCGGGGAAGGGCTTTTGTACGAACTTTTTGGAATATGATCAACCTTGGAGTTATAAGTTTCTACTTTTTTGTCATTTGCTTTAATCCCCATTTCTCCTGACTCTATCTGTTTTGTCAGTTCCTCGAGCATCTTAATAATTCTGGGGTTAGTCCTCGATTCTTGTTCATTTGACCTTGCTACAGCTGATCCCTTTCTGCGGGTAACTTCTCGGGGTGGACAGGGCTCGGGTCTGCTCGGTGCCTGGGTTTGGCTCTGCAACTAAGCTATTGCTACCTGTTGAGCTTGCAACATTTCGAAAATCATACGCAGGCTAATCCCGTCTTCTCCAACATTTTGGGTATTTCGAATTGCAGGTCGAGTTCCACCATGAATGTTGTTTTCAGGGTCGGAATGTTGGTTCGCATCATTGGCCACATGTGAATTAACGTCAATTAGATCTACGGCTCGAGTTCCAACGGGGTCAACGAGTGGCCTTTCATCCCCGGGCGTCAGGTTGTTATTCTCATCTTGAATGCCAGCTTTGTTATCGATAGGTGGGGCCATTAATTGAGAGTTTGTCGTTTTTAACCTGAAATCAAAGATACTTCCAAGAGCAAGTGTAAAATAGTGCCTTTTATAGAGATTCGTACCAAATAACCACTATTATCCTTGGCCCCACGGTGGGCGCCAAACTGTTTACCCGAAAAACGGATAGAGTTAAATTTATACGTAGTTCTAAGGATACGCGGTATAACTTAGTATAAATCGAAAAAATAAGTAAAGATATATCTAAATTAACTGTAAAAAGAATGAATACAAACCCAAATTTAATAGAGAGTGATTGATAAGAGAACAAGATGAATCAATGTCAAATCCTAAAAAGAATAATATTTGTTGGATGTTATGTAAATCTGAATGTGTGAATCAATCAATGTCCCCTTTGTACAGATGATAACCACTCTTAATATAGTGGGTTGGGGGGGTAGTGGGAGAATTCCATTTTGGATACAATTAAAAATACATAGTGGAGATCCCATGATAGATTAATTAATTAGCTTTTCCTTAATTCAAGCCGTGATTTCCGCCGAGATTCTACCCTCAATTGCGGTTATAACGTCTTTTCTGTCTCTTGGCTCGATCTCGATCCCGGCCGCTCTCGATCGTGATCGGTCTCTATTCGCTCGACCTCTATCTGGGATCGATCTCGATCTTGGCCGCTCCCGATCTTGATCGGTCTCTATTTACCCGACCTCTATCTGGGCTCGATCTCGATCTTGGCCGCTCCCGATCTTGATTGGTCTCTATTTGCTCGACTTCTATTTTGACCAGTCTCTGCGATTCGAACTCGATCTTGACTGATCTCGATCTTGATTGGTCTCTGGGGCTCGAACTTGACAACCCAACTTTACATTACAGCTTGATATTATAATGATGAACCTCGGTCCATCATGTTCCAATCTTGATTAGTCACACGAATGGCAAACTCGGTTTTAACCATATACACTCTAAAAACTTTTTAGTTTCTTTGAGGTGAATATTCTTTGATAATTTACTTTTTTATATTGTGCAGATTTATGTTTTCTAACAAATATTCTGACACCACTTTCATTATAGCTTTCAATGCGCATTTTGCTATTGGTTTTTGAAGGATTACTAATTAATTGTAGTACAGTTGTTGCCTTTTAGATCCTTATATTTTAGTAATTTAGAGGAATTTGTCAAGCAAGCAATATAAACAGTCATTGTTGGACAGTTTTCATAAACTAGAGGCGCGAAAACTGTTTTTGCTTGTTTTCTAACTATTATTTGTGGAATCAGGCTCTATATTAGTAAAAGTTGCCATCTTTATTCTAAGCAAGAAATGACTACTCCCAAGGCGGTGCCACAAGAGAGAAGGGGTTCAATTAAATTCTCTTCGTCAAATAATTGTAGTGCGTAGATAGGGCAAAAACAATTCTTTTATTTTATATGGACTGTCAAATCCGCTGGACGTAAGGGAAGGGGTACAAAAATCGCTTTAGTTCATCGGTTCAAATCTTAGTGTAATACTTAAGTAATTTTTTGAATACTCTTACATGAATTCCTGGTTTTGCCACTGATTAGTTATCTTACTGCTATAATTTGGTGCTGCACTTCAGAAATAACCTTGAGAGTTTTGGCTAGATTCGAGTCGTTCGGAGTTGGATAATCGAGGGAAAGGCCTACTAGTTGACTGAGTTAGTGTGATTAGAGGTAAGTGACTTGCCTAACCATGTGTTGGAAAATTACCCCTTAGGATTTGTATTGGTTGTGATAATTGTGATATGTGAAAGCCGTGTACGCAAGGTGGCGAGTGTGTACATGGGCTAAATGTGAAAATTACCGGTTTAGCAATGTAGATACCCTATCATGTTATATTCGTCATCATTAGTCTATTTTCACGTGTTTTATTTGTCTTATCTCTTACTTGCTAATTGCCCTACATGTTTAGTTGAAGTTCTTGTTTCCTTTATTCTGTATTCATTACGTAATTATTGAACTCTTTACTTGAAGTTGTCAAATCATGGAATATCTGATTGTTGAAATTGATATTGAGATATAAAGGCCGTGATTCACATTGAGGCAAAGTGTTGAGCTGTGAAATACCATTCTGTGGAGTTGTCCATTCTGGTTGTTATTGTTGAGACTCTCATGTACATTGTGGTTGAGTCATGGGCTCTTGACTGTGAAAATATTGTATTTGTTTGGTTTCTCTAGCAAGTGGTGATATTGGACACTTGAAGTGCGAATTGTAATACGTTGTGATATTGATACGCATGCAGTGATATAAGATTTTGGGGTTGAGACGCATGCAGTGAGATAAAGGGTGGCTTGATATGCGTGGCTAGTAGGGAAACTACTAGAAGTCATGCGGTATGATAAGGTTGGGTAAAACACGAGATGCTATTTCGGGAAAATAATTTTTCAAAACTAAATGTGAAGGCTCTCGCGATGAGATAAGGAAAGATTGTGATTTATTTTTATGATTAGAGACTACGAGGCGGTACCTCAGTAGTGACTCTTGTTGGCATTTCTCTATTATTGCACATGTCTTTGGTTGTTATTTTCTTAGCATATTATTAGTTGTTTTCTCTGTGTTGTATTAAATTACTTTAGTTCCATGTAGCCAACCTTGATATGCCATTTGTTGTTTAAATTTCATTACTGTCATTATTACACTGCCGTATACTTGTTCAGTCGTTTAATTTAATTAAAACCAGTAGGGCTTGGACTTGACCTCGTCACTACTCTACCGAGGTTAGGCTTGGAACTTACTGGATACCGTTGTGGTGTACTCATACTACGCTTCTGTAAATTTTTTTTGTGCAGATCCAGGTACTTCATACCAGACCAGGTATCAATGAGCTGAGTCCGTACGTGGAGACTTCAAGGTATGTTTGCTGGCCTCCGCAGGCCTCGGAGTCCCCCTTCCACCTAGATTATTTTATTTCCTTATCCTTATTTAGACACTATTGCATAGGGATATTCAGTATCACTTCATAGAGCTTGTGACTTGTATTTCACCGAGTTTTGGGTTATTACTTATATACTGAGTTGAGGAGATTTTCTTTGCATTAGTTGTTGAGTTTTAAAATTTTAATTAGAGGCTGCCGTGAGATAGGTAGAATACAACATGTAATACCAACTTATACATAATACATATGGGCCTATAAGACCAAAATAACCACTCGTATACTGAACATAGGCCGACAAGGCCATACAATCTTTCGCGTACATGACATCTGTCTACAAGCCTCTAAGAATACATAATTATCATAAAGGTTGGGACAGAGCTCCGCCATACCAAATAATACACATCTAAGTCATACTGACTAAATAAGCAACTCCGGAGTAAATGGAGTGTACCAATATATTTTGTTGAGTTGATCGCCTACTTGGAGGACTCTCGACCTGTCTATCGAGACCTGCGGGCATGAAACGCAGCATCCCCAGGCAAAAGGGACGTCAGTACAAATAATGTACCGAGTATGTAAGGAATGAAAATCAGTAAACAATAGACATGAGAGAAACATGGAGTAAAAGACTCGACATGTATATCTGAATAACTCTGTGAATCACTTCATATTTATAATGTCATTCATATGCATATAAATGTCATACCATGCATAGGTATATGCGTTCATAACATCATCAAGCTTCTAAGGGCATCCCATCATGTCATCTCGGCCACTGTGGGCAATTCATCAATGTATACCAGCTGATCAGGTGGTGGTGCATATATAACGCCGTAACCTTTTTTCATATCCCATATACATATAATATAAATATATACGCGTATATAACGCCATCTGGTCATGGGTCAATATAAATGAATGCAATACATGGGAAGTGCGTCAATAAAATCTTTTGGAGTGTCATAAGACCATTATGCCTTTGAGTAATATCATGAAACAAACTTTATCAACTTACGTATTTTCTGAGACCCATGAACAGATGATAGAATAATATGACACATGGGGAATCAAGAACATAAGAATCTCTAGTATTTCTATGAATAAATTCATTTATGGAAATTGTGTGTTTCCTCGTTTCGTTTGTATCGTATGGATCATGTCAAAATAAAAAAAGGGATAGCCTTAACATACTTGAGCCGATTCTCTTAACAATCCCTCTAACCCACGTCTTTTGCGAAAAACACGTAACGGCGGATCGAAGGAGGGAAAAATCCATATGATATTCTTGAGAAAGATTATATTGTGCTCTCTTAGGATTGTATCTCCCGCTGCTGTAGCGTTATAAGGGTTCATATGGACTATTTTGAGGCTCCATCCGTTACTTTGCTTAATTCCAATTCACGTTTCTTTGTGAATTAGGAGTTTTATAGATAAGTAAAGAGATTCTTGGAATTTAGAGCTTCATTCGTAAGCTTTTTGCAAGCTTATGTGATTTTCTCTTAACTTATGTAATAATAATCCTTGTAGGAGTTGGTTGAAATGTTATGGATTCTCTTTATATATTCTTAGCGTATATTTTGTAATCTCTGCAAATGGAAAAACATTATAAGATCACTTACTTAAATATTTAAAGTCCAAATGCCAAACTTTTATGTCTTTACACGTAGGAAGATGTAGTGTCTTGTACTTAACCTTTTAGTTTGCCACCTTTCAACTAAATGTATGAGTCACTTAATTTGAAGGGGGCACATAATCCATTTTAATCCTTATCCGATATATCCCTAATTAATTAGGTAATATCTCATTGCCCACATAATTATGAATTATCTCAACCTACTTAAAATACTACTCACTTTTAACATACCTTGTACACCTTACTATCATGGTCATGTAGTACCTTGTCTGACACTAGTCCATAAATATCGGGTATTTTAGCTCGAGCCACATTTTATCCCAAAATGTCAAACTTCATTGAAAATTCATTTTCTTCGATTTGCTTATCCTCTCACCTTCACGAATTTACTCATCACTTATTTAAAATAGCATAATTCCTATAATCTCCAAATAATCTTGTCCTTGAACTGAGGTCAATTATCTTACGACAATTTCACGTATAATACTACAGGATGTAATATCGTCGTAATATAATACTGCGGGGCATAACATCGACATAATACTGTGGGGCGTAACAATAGAGCTTGTGACTTATATTTCGCCAGGTTTTGGGAGTTGTACACGTTGAGTTGCAGATTTTATTTTATATATTTGTTGAAGTTTTGAGACTTTAAATTATTGTTTCAGTTATTCCGCATGTTTGTTAGGCTTACCTAGTCTTAGAGACTACGTGTCGTCACAGCATCCTACGGAGGAAAAATGGGGTGAATTACACTGTCAATTAGTTTATTTTAGTTCCAAACGCCACTCCTGTAGACAATATCTTGTTTATTCATCTAAAAAAAAGTTCTGGTAACCCATTTGTATTGGTGCTTAATGTATGCATTATATGGCTTTTAACCAGTTGAATCATTTATCTTTATCATTCTTCAAAGCTCCGAACATGTTTATCTACAAAAGGCGAATTGAAAAGGAACTAAGAGAGAAATATCTATAAAGAGAAGAAAAATAAAGAAGAATAAAGTCCAAAATGGATAACATTGGAGTCTAATATATTATTTTGGATATAAATAGTAAATTGTATATGATAATGTAATTAAGTAATAACCTCTTTATAAGGAATAAATAAATTTATAATTTAGTATATATAGAAAAAAATTTCAATCAACTGCCTAACTGGGCTTCATGTAGAAGGCCCTTTGCACATAGGAAGGGCCCAGTGACTCTTGGTTGAGCAAATAGTGATGGTCGGAATCAGCAACCCCAAATATTGAATTCAAATGTTCCAAGGCATAATCCATAAACTTACGCTAGACGAATTGGGAAATTGACAGAAATAGGACATTTCTATGTCGCTATTGACTTTTGGCACCCTTGAAGAAAAGTCTTGAGAAAATAATTTACGCTAGAATTTTAGAAAGCGGTCGTCAGAATTTTCGATACCGAGACCCGTACATACAAAGATAGTTCTAGCTTATCTCCTTCTAAGGAAGTCTGAGCTCCTTCCCATGCTAAGAGCCTTTCTAAACTCTTGAACTTAAGAGAGGCTTCTTTTCAAGATGAGTAGAAATATCGTAAAAAGAAAATTACAAAATAAATATCACACGGAGATCAGTGTACCCATATATTGATATGAAATCTCATTCTCATATATATATATATATATATATATATATATATATATATATATATATATATATATATAAACACACATGCTCGAATCATCTCCGATCCGATTTAACAAAGCGAAAGCCAATAGAGGATTGTCACAAAAAAGCATGATGAGCGCCAGAACTTTTCATATGGTAACCGTCAGGATTTGCAAAAACACGGCAATTGCCAGAAAATTTCATGAAAATCGCCTAAAACTTTCATGGCAATTGTCAAAAAAATTTCATATAAAAAGTTTTGATAAACAGGGCGGATCCACCCCTTTAGGTTGGAGGTGGCATGGCACCTGCTAAGATGATAAATATTTTACATACCTATGCTGAAATTTTCTTAAAATAGGTTAAATATATGATCGTGTCACCCACATCCGTAAACTAGATAAAGGTGTCATGACTGATAGACCTTTTTGAAAAGTTATTTTCGTGTGTAAAGTTCAAGTTGGAATTTATCTTGAACCTTGTCCGACTTTTCCTTTTCTTTGTACTTTTTATTTCATTTGTCCCGGTTATTCCTCTTTCGGTTACCTCCCAATTTTTTATTTATCGTTTTATTATTTTTATAGCAAGAACACTCAAAAAAGAGATTCCAAAAATTTAAAATTCCATAAAATAAGCATTCCTCTTTATCTCAAGTTTATGCGTTTTCTTCTTTCAAATCAGAAAAACTTGGGCCTTAATGGGAATTTTGGATTGAGATAAAAAAAAATATTCATCTTTACTTATTATATAATAAAAATTTATGTTATTCTATAGTTATTAAATATAATTTAAATCTCTTTACTATTAAATTATGATAAAAATTTTGTAAGCATTGCTTTAAAATAAGAGATTTATGATTTTGATTTTTAGGAACTTGTAGTTTATTTAATTATATACTTATGGGATATAATTTATCTATTAAAGATAGTTTTTTAAATTTTATTATTCTAATTGATGTAATTCCCTTGTTGAAGATGTTATTTTACTTATGTAAATTTATTTTTAATATACAGAAAAAGATATTTTTCTAGTGAAAATATTGATTTTACTTGTGTTATTATAATAAAGATGTGATCCTTTATTAAAAATGCTAATTAATTTTATTTTTTTAATATCTGAGATGTAATTTTTGTACTTGCAATAAAAATACCTATTAGGTTGATCCGGATAAATTCAAAAAAATCGAATAAATATTCCTAATAAATTTCATATTAGTCATTACAAGGTATACATTAAAGGAAATTATGACATTCGCCACCTTCAAATTTTAGATACGTCTATACTGACAGCTAACTTCAATCTTAAAAACTTTAAAGGACACTGTGGAAATCTCAATTGAAACGTACATTAAAGAACAAGAAGTCTATCTTTAGCTCCATTATGGATAAATCTTTAGCATTAGGATGAATTAAATTGGATGGATGATACTTTTGACTTTTGTTCATAATAATGTTTTTTATTTAACTGTGTGTATGGGAATTGAGCAGTAGAGGGGGATCCAATCCAAGTCTGGTGGAGTTCTGAAATTAAAGTGTTTAACGTATGGCTTGTGTTACCCAATTTAGCTAATTACCGTCATTACCTGTTTACCACTTTCCTTTAGGTCTTTTCTTCTTTTAGTTAGAGATCAAATAATTTCAAAGCTCTCCCTTCAATCTAGAGATATCCCATTGAGATGTCTTCTAATTCTTCTAACTACACATTGAGCTCCCGTTTGTTTATAGATTTTAGCTATCTTTTCTTTTACAAAAAAAAAAAAATTGAAAACAATATTTGTTCATAGAATATAATTGGCTTTTCTCTTCCTCATCTCTCTCTCCTCTCTTACCGCATCGCCTCTTTTCTCTTCCTCGTCTCTCTCTCCTCTCTTCCTGCATCGCCTCTTTTCTCTTCCTCGTCTCTTTCTTTACCCTCTTTAAGTTTTTAAACCCTAGATAAGGGTAGTCCGACACACTGTTGGCGATTCTTTTCTGGCAGCCTTCACTCTTTTCTCCTCCCTCCCGTCTATTTCTTCTTTCCGTTTGCAGTCTCTGCGGCCACAGGTAACCGCATACTAGGTCACCGCCGGTGATCCCACAATCGGCGACACCTTCAGGAAGATTTTCGGCGACCACTACCTAGGGTTTTCCGGCGGAATCAACCACCCAACTTCCGGCCAGCTCTCCGATTTTCGGGTTCTATCTCTCCATTTTTAGTTGCAATGTTTTAGTTTATTTGTTCCCTGTTACATCCGCCTGCTTTTTTATTGGTAGTGCAGTGTATTAAATTCAACCTTGCCTTCTCTTTAGGTAGATTAATTGGGCTAGTGCGTGCTTGAATTTCTGTACTTGTTCTTGACACCTTTAACTCGTTAAGTTTTCATATTCTTAGCATATTTTCTTTATTGGTAGTGCCTTGTATTCAATTCAACCTTGCATGTTACATCTGTCTCTTCAGGTAGATTAATTGTGTTAATACTTGCTTGAGTTTCTGTACTTATTCTTGACACTTTTAACTTATTAAGTTTTCATATTCTTAGCATATTTTCCTCTATTCTAGCTCTCTATTGGTTGAGTGATAGTGATTAAGTAGTGCCCCTAGTCTATAGTAGTTGTGGTTTACGATGTGAGAGTAAAGTCATGTCCTCGGGTAAGGGTGGGAAGGGGGACAAGGAAGCTTCTAGGCTGAGAGTTGGGTCCTGAAACATAGGGACGTTGACGGGTAAGACTATAGAGTTGAGTAGGATTCTTTAGAGAAGAAGAATCAACATAGCGTGTGTCCAGGAGACCATGTGAAAGGGTACTAAGGTACGTGATGTTAACGGGTATAAACTGTGGTACTATGGAGGTGTTGGGGGCAAGAATGGGGTCGGTATCTTAGTTGAAAGGGATCTTACGGAGCTAGTGGTCGAGGTTAGGAGGGTAAGCAACAGGGTGATGGCTGTTATGCTTGTGGTTGGGGGGCTTACTTTAAGTCTGATTAGTGCTTATGCTCCTCAAGTAGGCTTGGGCAAGGAGGTCAAGAGGCAATTCTGGGATGACTTGGACGAAGTGGTGCGTAGTATTCCGCGCACCGAGAAGATTTTCATTGGAAGGGATTTCAATGACCGGGCTAATGTTGGGCGTTATGACGATGTGCATGGAGGGTTCGGATTTGGAGGTAGGAACAAGGGAGGTACTTCGTTATTGGATTTCGCTAGAGCTTTTTATTTGGTGGTAGCTAACTCGAGTTTTCCAAAGACGGAGGAGCACCTAGTCACTTTCTAGAGTACGGTGGCCAGGACTCAGATAGACTATTTTTTCTGCAGGAAATGTGATAGAGGTCTTTGCACGGATTGCAAGGTCATACCGAGTGAGTGTCTCACGACCCAACATAGGCTCCTAGTAATGCATATGGGGATCAAGAGGAATAGAAAGAAGAGAGCAATGTGCAGTCAACCTAGAATCAAGTGGGAAAACATGACTAAGGACAAAGCCCAGGAGTTGGGGAGAGGTTGCTAGCAATGGGGGCCTGGAAGAATAGTGGGGATACGATTGCGATGTGGGCCATGACAACGAAACATTAGGGAAGCTGCGAGAGAGGTTTTAGGGGTTACAAAGGGATACACTTGGAGACGTATAGGGGATTGGTGGTGGAATGTCAAGGTCCAAGGTAAAGTTGAAGTCAAGAAAGCGGCTTATTTGAAACTAGTGGAGAGCACAAGCGAGGAGGAAAAAAGGACGAATTGGGTATGTTATAAGAAGGCAAAGAAAGAGGCGAAGTTAGCAGTTACGGCGGCTAACTACTGCCTTTGGATGCATGTATGAAGAACTTGGGAGCAACAGCGGGGACAAGAAGTTGTACAGGTTAGCCAAAGTGAGGAAGAGAAAGGCTCGTGACTTGGACCAAGTGAAGTGCATCAAAGATGAGGACGACATAGCATTGATGAAAGACGCTCATATTAGAGGAAGATAGCAGACATACTTCCACAGACTGTTGAACGGGGAGGGGGACAGAAGTATTGTGCTGGGTGAGTTGGATCACTCCGAGAGTCGGCGTGATTTTGGCTATTGTAGGCGTATTAAGGTCGAAGAGGTTATGGGAGCGATGCATAAGATGAGCAAAGGTAGAGCGACTAGGCCAGACGAGATCCCGGTAGAATTCTGGAAGAGTGCGGGTCGTGCAGGCTTGGAGTGGCTTATTAGATTGTTTAATGTTATCTTTAAGACGAAGAAGATGACCGAAGAATGGAGATGGAGTACGATGATTCCCTTGTACAAGAACAAGGATGATATCCAAAACTGCAATAACTATAGGGGTATCAAGCTGCTGAGTCATACCATGAAAGTTTGGGAGAGGGTGGTGGAAGTCAGGGTGAGGAGGAGAATCAGTTCGGATTCATGCCGGGGTGATTGACGACGGAAGCCATTCATCTGATGAGGAGATTGGTAGAGCAGTATAGGGAGAGAAAGAAGGACCTACACATGGTGTTTATAGACCTAAAAAAGGCGTACGATAAAGTCTCGAGGGAGGTTCTGTGGAAATGTTTGGAGGTTAGCAGCGTTCTGGTAGCATACACTAGGGTAATCAAGGACATGTATGATGGTGCTAAGACTCGGATGAGGACAATGGGAGGTGACTCAGATCACTTTCCATTAGTGATGGGGTTGTACCAGGGATCGGCTCTTAGCCCGTTCCTATTTGCTCTGGCGATGGATGTGCTGACGCGGTACATTCAAGGGGAGGTGCCATGGTGCACGTTATTTTCCGATAACATAGTGTTGATGGATGAGACGATAGGTGGGGTTAACGCGAGGCTGGAGGTCTAGAGACTGACCCTAGAGTCCAAAGGTTTCAAGTTGAGCATGACCAAAATGGAATACTTGGAGCGTAAGTTCAGTGACAAGACTCATGAATAGGACATGTATGTAAAACTTGATACCCAAGTCATCCCGAGGAGGGGTGTTGATACCCAATTTTGCTCTCATATTCATATCAATATCCTATATACTTTCAAAATATCATTTTTGCATTATTACCTAATTTACAAGGGTCATATAAGTATTTTCCATAATTTTCAAAGCTTTAAAATTGATTTTTTTTTTTTTTTTTGCATTTAAATTGTTCAAATATTTATTAATTACCCTTTCAAATTACTTTGTAATGACTTAATCATTCAAATTCATTATTTACATCCACATATATGTTTTATAATATTTTTACTTCATTTCATATAATTATATTTGTATTTTTGAGCTATTTACATAATTTTGCAATAATAGCCTATATCCTATGCATAATTACATTTATTATATTATTCATGCTAAAACAGCATTTTTTTTATTTTTATAATGTTAGGCTATTATTTTCAAGCATTTACTGCATAAGTAACATTTTTATTTATTAATGATTTTTTTATAAATTATTTTAAAACGATTTTCATGTATTTAATTCTTAGCCTAATGTAGGGCTAATTTTCGGACCAAAACCTTGGCCCAATACCCCTTTAACCCAGTATCAGTAGCCCATTACCCTATACCCATCTCCTAACCCGCCCCACTTCCCCTTGAATCATGGCCTTTGATCTTAGATGATCAACGGACCACAATAACCCTTCTCATTTCCTTATATCTCCCTAACCCAAACCCTAGAGACATTTCCGCCTAACCGCCGCCCTTGAATCCTCTCTATTCTCTTCTTCTCTGAGAAACCCTAGCCGTCTTATCCCTTAATCCTCTCCGATTCCGACCTTAATATGGAATCCCTCCATGATTTTCTTTCCATATATGATCTGTCTCTTTGTTACTTACACGATTATGGTATCACCTAATACTTGCCTATTTTTGGCAAGTACCAGGCCCTGAATCGTGTACAATCATCTTCAATCTTCAAGATCTAGATGGTATTCCGTATGTATACATTCATAGCAAGGTGATATGGGGCCGATCCACCAAGATATTTGGTCGATTTTTGATTTCTGTTGAACTAGGATTTGTTTGGGTTTTCTCCTAATCTAATTCGAAATTGATTTTTGCATGATATTCTTTCCTTTATTATGTTTGATTGACGGTTTTCTTTATTTGTTCGTTTGAATTTCACTACTATATAAACCCCTTCTCTGATTCCCTTTGGACAGACCTTAATCACTGTATTATTCATTCACTCTCACTTATTATACTCTGAAACTTGAGACCTTGGTCGGCTGAAAGCCAAGGCCTTTAGAATTCGATTGTGTTCTTTCTCAGTGTGAGCACTGCCTGGGGTTCATTTGAAACCCTTGAGAACTCTAACGCACTGGGATTTTGGGATTCTGCTGCTCTTCGCTATTGTTAATCGAATTACTGCTGGAAATTGTTCTTCTCATTTGCTTGTTCGTAATTTGTAGCCAGTAAGTACCTTTGATTCTCACAATTTCATTATCTCTTGCTTTTTTTATGCTTTGTACATCTATGTCACTTAAACCTTGTGAATATATATGCTACTGTGTTACCCCTGTTATTTTCTGACTCGGGACTTTGCTAGCATCGGAGCTTGTCCAATTTCTTACTCTGATATATGCCTACTATATGTGTCCAGCATGAATGATTCTCACTACTTTAAGCATGCCCATACTAGTATGTTTTTTTGTGTGTTTGAATGTTTATACTTTCTACCCATCCTGAATTCATCTCCTTGCCTTGTTCTGTATCTTTATGATAAATCAATTCATGTGTTTTAGACCTTGTCGAGTCACTCCTGTCCAACCTGCTAAGTTCCTGAGGTTGGACTGTTAACTAAGGTTTGTTTCTATATCATTTGAGTTCTAGTGTATGTCTTTGACTTGTGCAATCCTGTGTTCTTTAGTATTATTTGAGACCTTAAGATAAATCTCATAACTAGCCTCTCCTTCTATATGTGGCCAACTAGTACCAGGTTTAATACTTGCTTCTGGAAACTGACATGCCTCTTATATTGTGGCTGATTTTCAGCATGCTGGAGTTAAGTAATTGCTTGATCATGAACTTGTTCTGTTATGCTGTCCCTTTCATTAGGTTTTTCTTGATAGACACTTTCATTTAAAGGTTGTGCTTTGTTTGTTTCTTGTCTGTGATCTAAGGTTCTACAGGTTGATTCTGAAACATGCTTCATTTTGAAACTCTTTTGAATGGCTTACTATCCTATGGTGGTCAATCCTGGCACGCTTAAACTTTCTTTCTGTAATTACAAGCATAAACTTGCCTCATATGTGTCTTACGTACCTTTCAATTTACCATGATCCTGTTTATATGTCTTGACTAGAGATGTTGTTAACTATAGCTATAAGAATTAAGTGTTTTAGCTGTTCAGTTAAATTCTATAAGTATTTTGTCACCTGTATGGCTGAATTCGGCATCCATTTGGGTAAGTAAGTTATTCGTTTGGGCCTTGTATGTTGGACCTGTTGTGGTACTGAAAGTCTGAAATGCATTGTCTGCATCTGGAGTTTGGGCATGCAGTCCATATGAAGTCCTAAGCTTGTTTGAAGGCCCAGATGTATTACTGGGTTATTCTGTATTCGTATTTGGACATGTAATCATTAATATGGTATGTAATAACTTGTAATAACAAATGATGGGGAAATTAATAAAGAGGGGCTGGGGTATTCTAATACCTGCATGACATGGTAGAAAACATGCCTATAGGGTCTATGTGTTCTATTTGCTATTACGCCCAACATGCCTTATTTGTTGCTTCGTTTAGTGTGTGTCGCACACTAATAGGAATCATGCCTATAGGAATTACGCACACACTTCACTCAACTTGTCAAAATATGTTGCTACACTTGTTTCCATGTCTACTACTCAACGCCTTTAGATAGCATGCCTATAGGATACGATAATACATGCCTTCACTAATCTAGATATAATGACTATAAGATTTTAATAATTGATCAACTGCTTTCTGTTACTTTTATACTGCCTCACTTAGATGACATGCCTATAGGGATAAAGTGTTATAAAATCAAGCCTAATTGTCAATTGTTAGAAATCCTGCCTATAGGATGTCATGATTTACATAAGAAACTGTTTATCGATGCTGCTAATCCTGTGTTTTCAAGCGACTTCACTGCCTTATTATGCAACAATTAGAAATCATGCCTATAGGACTTGTAACGCTTTAATCTGCCTATATGTTAGCCTAAAAGTTGCAGTATTGCCTGTATAATACTGGAAATCGGAATCATATAGAAATCATGCTAATAGACCTAATGATTCTAATGCGACTAAAAAATATATATCTACTGTATAACCTGAAATCCATTTGCGTGCCTTTGCTATTATGTGTGGAGGCTAACATGAGCCACTCATTGCTATTATGTGCAGTCCTATTTGTTTTGAATGTGTGATTAGTTTTACCATTTTGAGTAGCCTAAGTAAAGTCTAGAACCACCTAATAGTAGGTCCAAAGCTTCATGGACCATAGGCATAGGACGGGTAGTGCACACATAGGATACGGTTTAGAATTGAATTAGAGAACCTTTAAGTAATAACTTCAACATAGTAATTGGGTAGCAGGAGATGATAGTCTGTACCCGCTGAATAATATCAACAACCCTACCTCAAGGGAGTTGCGAAGTATTATTTATGTTGTACGGGGTGATCCTTTAGGCTAAAATACTTAGCACCCCCATTTCTTTATATGCTTGTTGTTCGCATTTAGTCATTAGTCATAGATCAGCGTAATTGTGCTCCTTGTGATTTTTTTAAAGACTTGTATCAATTAGTCATATAGTTAATTCTTATGTTATAGAGCTTTCAACTTCTACATCTTTCTTTGCTTATTTGATCACCTAGCTTAATTATCCAATCCACATAGTTTAAACTTCGACCGGGACCCACAGTTGTGGACCTCGAAGAGTGCCTAACACCTTCTCTTTGAGGTAATTTGAGCCCTTACCCGATCTTTGGTGGTGTTGACTAGTCAAACAAAGTTATTTTCAAATAGGTTCCCTAACGCACCTTAAAAATTGTTAGGTGGCGACTTTTCTCTTTTAATACCCATTTAAAAGAGTTGTCAATCATAGAAGCCCGCTTCCGCGAGAAAACGGGGCGCGACAAGGGGTAGTTTCAAGTATCTCGGGTCTATAATCGAAGGTAACGGGGAGATTGATGATGAGGTCTCCCACCGTATCGGTGAGGGGTGAATGAAATGGAGGCTCACATCCAGTGTTTTGTGTGATAAGAAGGTGCCACCAAGACCTAAGAGTAATTTCTACAGAATGGTGGTTAGACCTACTATATTGTATGGGGCTGAGTATTGGCCAGTCAAGAATTCTCATATTCAGATGATGAAAGTGGCAGAAATGAGGATGTTGAGATGGATGTGTGAGAATACCAGGAGAGATAAGATTAGGAACGAAGTTATTTGGCACAGAGTAGGAGTGGCCCCCGTGGAGGACAAGATACGGGAGTTGAGGCCGAGATGATTCGGGCACGTGCAGATGAGGAGTATGGATGCTCCTGTTAGGAGGTATGAGAGGATGGCCATGATGAGGCTGGGAATGGGTAGAGGTAGGCCGAAGAAGTATTGGGGAGAGGTAATTAGGCAGGACATGGCGCTACTTCATCTCACTGAGTACATGACCCAAGATAGAAGGGTGTGGAGGTCGAGGATTAGGGTAGTAGGCTAGTAGGTAGTCGAGAGTTCCCCGTTCTTTTTTAGTAGTATTAGTAGCTCTCTTATTTTTTTCGTATTCTTTGACCTCTAGTATCTGCTTATTGTTTTGTTCGCTCCGTGTATTGTATTTTCTAGTTTGTTACTGTTTGATGCTACTTTTTCTTTTACGTGTTGTTTTGTTGTTGTTATATTTGTTATTGTTGTTGTCGTCGTCGTCTTTTTTCCCTTTTCCTTATCGTCCTTTGTCTCCCTATTCTTTCTTTTTTCTTCCTCTTTCTTCTTCATCTTCTTCCCTTCTCTCTCTTTTCACCTTTTCTTGAGCCGAGGGTCTATCGGAAACAATATCTCTACCTCGCCACGTAGGGGTATCTGCGTACACAATACCCTCTCCAGGCCCCACTTGTGGGATTATACTGGGTATGTTGTTGTTGTAGAATATAATCAATTTTTGAAAAGAAAAAAAAAATCAAGTTTTCAAAATTTTTCTTCCACTCACACAACTTCAACTTTTTTTTCAAATTAAATACATGTCCAAATACAACTTCAACTTCCAAAAAATTATTTTTTAACACAACTTTACACTCTTTTTTCAAGTTTCGAGAAATTTATGTCCAAACAGTACTAGCTCAATCGCCATAAAATGTACTTCCAAACTTTGTTTAACATCCATGCCAAATTAGACTTGGAAAATTATAGTGTTACACAAAAGGAGCTATTATACCTTTAGCCATCAAAATCACATTAAAAATGTAATACTAATCAAGTAATAATTAGTCTTTAAAAATTAATGCTGACTTCTATTACAATGTGGTATAAAATACGTTCTTATAGACTATAAATAAAGTAAACGAGAAACTCGATTTTCCTTCCTATTAAGCAAAAAGTCATGGCATTTGGTCCTAAGTAACTATGCATTAGGGTTTAGCTACTCTATTATTTGTAACTTAACCTTATTATCCTCTTTGTTGCACACTTGGGGTACATTTTCTACGAAGGAAAATGTTTTTTACGAAAAATATTTTCTTAGAAAATATTCTATCGAAAATAAAAAAAAATTTTAACTTATTTTCTAATCTTTGGTAAGTAAAAAATATTATCTCAAGAATATTTATATACTAGTGGAGATTGGTCCGTGCTGAGCCCGAGCCCGAACGTATTAGGTTAAAATTTTATATTATTTTAGTGGATAATTTTTCATAGAGTATATTAAGATCAAATTGTGGAGGAACTGTAATACAGGAGTTTATGTGTTATTTGGGATATAGTCCTTTGTGGCAATATTGCAACTCCACATTTATTAGCAGTGGTGTCTATGCTTCTAGAGCTTTTGATCGAGTAGGCCAGTAGAGAAATGAGTTAATGCATCTATCATCTTTAGCTCATATCTTTTACTTGGTATTGACTCATGTAGCATGAAATGGTGAAGTCAATGAGGCCAGAAGTCAGATTTGCTCCTTACCAATGATAATGTGAAAAGTAGAGTTAATCCTATTTATTTATTTTTGGTATCTTCTCATAGGTTAAGATTTGGCATGATTAAAAATTTCAGTCTATCTACAGTAGCAGATGAAGTATCTATTTAATATATTGTATTGGGTACATTAAAAATATTTTTCTTAAAAATTAATTTTCTTGGTTCTTAAGATGAGTGGTCAAGAGAGTATTAATGATTCAATAGATCTTTCTATAGACGATTTGCTTCTGTGTTTGGTTGTTTTTGTGTAGTAGACTTTCAATTGTAATATTAGATTTCAAGTCCTTTGTTTAAGATAAGAGTAGGTTGCTCAAGTAGTGAGCACCCTTCAGTTCCAACGAGTTCGAATCACCCCAAGAGCAAGGTGATGAGGAGTGAATAAAAAAAGAAAAAAAAATTACATCGCAGATCACACTTGGTAGATTTTTGTACATCAATGGCCATGGCTCAAACTCTATCCTTCACTGTCCTTGTCATTTCTTGCTAATGAAATGAATTTTTATTTAAAAAGTCAGTGATAAAGGGACTACGTAAAGAGTGAATTTGTTACAGGGTTGGAGTTTATACAACTTCAATAGCATATGTTAGTGGTCAAGAAACAATAAGTAAACTGAAAATAAAGAATTCATTAGTCGAACCTAAACTGATATGATTTTCAGCTACTCAAAACTGTTGAAAACTCATTTCGGCATTCTAATATTTGATGTGGTCAAAAGAATAAACTGAGACATTGAAACATGCTTCGCAGAGCACCACTTTCCAGATCCATGAGGATAAATCATAAGAGTCTCCAACAACATTTAGATAGAAATGGTGGGAGAACATCTGACAGCATACAATGGAGCATATGTAACGGAAAGAAAGGCGGTTTATAGTTCCTATCTGGGCATTCTTAGAATTCGTGAATTCTATTCATAAATGCTTTTCCAAGGCCGTCGGTAATTTGTCCTAGAGCAAGCAGATATAATAAAGTTCAACACCACTGAAACAGTTAATTTGCAAGTGTCATGACACTATTTTGACAAAAGACATGCCAAATAATACTCACATAGTCAGCAAACTTCTGAATCGGAGCTTTTGACGTCTGTGATGTCTCAACCACCAATATAATTTGACTCAAGACTGTGTTAGAGTCTACTTTTGTAGCCTGTATGTGAAGCGAACCATGTAAATTGATTGTACTACCAATGACTACTGAATTGACCTCTTTCAGAACAAGAACAGATTCTCCAGTTACCATACTCTTGTTAACATGATTTGAACCCCATACAACCACGCCATCAACAGGAACTCTTGCACCAGGAAGCACTTTTAGTACATCGCCAGGTTGAATCAACAAAGCATCTATTTCTCTTTGACTTATGACTCTTCCACCTATAGACAGATCAAACATAACTTCAAAGTGAGTCCATTGTTATCAGAATTGGTTTTTTCACTTTGGGAAAAGTTGTTGGTTGTTTACATACATTTGCCAGTAGTATATCGCATCTCTGACCGAAAAAACCTGGTAGGCACTGTTATTGAAACAATAAAAGAAATTATGAATACATGTACCTTTACCTTTGACAAGCAATATAGTAGTACCTGGAGTCAGTTCTACGAGCTTTTTGATAGCATCTGATGTCTTTCCTTTTGCAAGAGTTTCCAAGTACTCTCCCAGAAGTACAAATGTTATTAACATGGCACTTGTTTCAAAGTAAGTTGGAGACCAGAATCCAGAAATTGCACCATAAAGTAGTGCATATACAGAGTAAACATAGCAAGCTGTAGTTCCCACTACAACTAAGACATCCATGTTTGTGGAACCATTTCGAAGTGCTCTTCCTGCTGCAACGTAAAAATGCTTACCAATGACAAATTGGACAACAGTCACTTTAGCCAATCACCCATTAGGAAGGGACCACACTGCCAAAGTAATAAAGCATAAAGCAGTATCCGAGTTAGACTCGGTGCTTTCTGATGATATAGGAGAAATTTTTATCAACAAGGTACTCTCATTCAATTAAGCTTACTAGACAACAATATGGTAATTCTATTGTTTAAGTTAGTTAGCTGTCATACTTAACCCTAATTTATCTCGTGTATAAAAATATTTCGAGGAGGCAATTCTAAATGAGATCTAAAGATAGTACACAAGAGTGATTTTTAAAAAAACAAGATACATATGCAATAATGGAAGAATTTTGTAGTTAGGAATCCATCTCTACTAAAGAACACTGCAATTCCATTATAAAATAATTCTCGAATTTGCTCTATTACATTGCTTTCTATATTTCTAGATTACCATAGAGTCCTGTTATTTGGTTGCACCATTGTCAAGGCACTTGCATAGCAAAGATGGAGTGATATGTTGAAACTTTTGGACTTCAATGAAATGTTAGCAGTTAAATTCATTGGTCTTATAGATTTTTCAAAGACCCCATATCAGCATAGATGACTTTGACTAGCTTTACAAGAAAGGAAAATTATGATTAGTATTTAGCTATTAACACTGATCAAATTGGAAAGGAAGTTCGGCATAATTTCTTTTTTTGTGTGTAAGCTTTACACCTATTGGTTAATAGGCTATATTACCAGGTATTTTTGCTTATCGCAAAAAAATCCTCATTCTCAGGTTATTCAAGCTGAATCATACCAATCACCCATTAGGAAGGGACCACACTGCCAAAGTAATAAAGCATAAAGCAGAGGTATGTTAGAGGAGCCTGGCACAAATATATAAACTTTATCCTAATAATTGTCCAGACTCCACCTTA